>NC_088681.1:45024512-45649512 GCF_950023065.1 Planococcus citri | reverse complement strand
ATTATGTTTTGGCACCTTTGTATTGTCAGGATATTTGATTTAGAGGCACAGTCCCAAAGCGCTATACCATACAGCCAGATGGGCCTGACTATCGCCAGGTATAAGAGGCGTTTGTTTGCAAGACTCAGCCTCGATTTTGGCCCCATGAGCCAGTACAGCTCCCCCATTTTTTCTTTTATCTGAAGTTTTTTCATCCGAATGTGCTGGCTCCAGTTTAGTCTTGAATCTAAATGCATACCAAGGTATTTAGTAGAGTTCGAGTATGGCACAATTGCATTGTTGATACTGATCGGAAGGTAGGGGTGGGTGTGAAGAGAGAAGTCAACGTGCACTGATTTCCCACAATTTGCAGCTATTTTCCACATCCCCATCCAGTCAGCAATTCTATCAACTGATGCTTGTAGTGAAGTAATGGCCCCTTCGTAATCTTCATTTACTGAGAGAATGGCCTTGTCGTCGGCAAATAGTGCAGCTATTATTCCATCTGGGACTGGAATATCTGCTGTGAAGAGGAGATAAAGGACCGGAGATAAGACTCCTCCCTGCAGGACCCCAGCTTCGCAGTCTCTCCAGGAGGACAGAGCATCTCCCTGGGCCACACTAAACTGACGGCCTTCAATGTACGAGCATATTATGTCGTAATACTTGTTATTCAGGCACTTGCGAATTTTATGCTTTAGGCCCTGGTGCCAAACTCTGATTTTACCTACATCTAAGTATATTTATGTAGGTATCTAATTACATTTCTTCCTAAAAACACAGCTACGGCTACCTCCATTTTTGTTGTAAGTTTTTGACTTTTTGAACTCGTCAAAAAAACTAAATTAAGTAAGTATGTGAATTCTTTGACAATACACTTCAAAGATATAAATAAACGATGAATTTTGAACACAATCGACCATAGGAAGTGGGAGAAGAGGGGCTTAAAAATCTTCTTAGATAGTTTTACATCAAATTATGTAGCAGGGAAATTTCATGTGGCCTCTTAAAAATCAAGCACAAAAGGTTTCATTCACTAATATTAAATTTCTAAAGAAATATTTACCTAACTTTAATCTCTCAATATACTTATTGCAAAAGTCACCGTCTGTGAAATTGTTTGTCATCCAAGAACGCAGTGAAAATGGCCACAAGAGCAAATTGTCTTTCAAGCGATGAGAAAATTTGCACTATCAAGTTTGAGAATCAAATAACACGAGGAAAATTTTCTTTAAAACATAGGCACTTGATAATTTTTGGTTCTTCGAAACCCTCTCCCTGTCCTTTATTATTCGTTACGTAGCTCGCATAATTAAACTACCTGAAAATGACTATACTGCGTTACATCATTACAGTACATTGCCCTATTAATTGAAATTTAGGCGAAATCATGGCGTATATTTTTTCATTCTTGGCTCAGCAAACTTCATCACGTGTAGCAAAACATCTTTATGAAGAGCTTGTTCTCAATTATGAACTGTAAATTTATTAAGCTGCATCGTGAGTTTAAATAATTACTTAAGAAAACTTTATTATACTTCGTTATCGACTGAGTGCGCGTTATTTTGCGAAGCAATAAAGCAGTATGCCCCATGTTGTACCTTTGAAAGTGAAATTTTTACTAAATTAGAAACCCTTTGTCTACTAATTCCAATGTACCAGGTATACGTATTCCTTAATTTTTCAATTTAGAAATTTTTGATTGATGAAAGAAGCACTTGAAATATTATAATGATTATGAAAATACAACAAAACCCTTTGAATATGTCTGTGCGAAATAAAATTCATTAAACCATGATCTTGGGAGGAGAACTTCGATCAATGTTGACCCCTAGGGATCAATCGGACCTTTTTTGCTTAGCGAACATATTTCATCTGTAAAGATGAATCAGCCCGAAACAAGAGGCTTTTATAGGTATGGATGTGGATGAGAATCATGTTCTTTATTTTTGTTTGAGTTATTAAAAGCAAGACGAAAATACACAGCCCAAACTTCAGATCTTACAAGCCACATAAATATTACCTACGCGTTCTCATCGTTGCTGGTAAAAACTTTCAACTGTTACAAGGTTTCCAGTACACTTTAATATATGATTCGTTTTCGCAACAGGATCTGTTAACAGTTCGTACTTCGTAGCTCAAAACGGAAATCACTTAGCCGGCGTATTTCCGAAGTTGATAAATAAATTTTGCACTCGCTGGTTAAAAGTATACATAGGGTAAGTTTGAACGTCCTTCAATTATTCCAGAGTCTGTTTCGGAGATGGAAATTGTGCGTTTGCGTTAGTTCTCGTTTATTTCCGCATGTGAGTTGTGGTTTATATTGCATTCGATGAGACGAGTGAGATTGTGGTAGTGTTCGAGTTGTTGTGGCATATTTACTATGAAGAAATTCGGTTTAGGGTTTGGCCTTTCTGCAAAAAATTTGTGATAAAATTTTTTCATGGAATTACCAAGTTTTTAAGGAAGTCTGATGATTATAAATGCAGTAAATGAATTGAAATACTTTAAAAACTTTCGAAGTGAATGAAACCAGAAAAGAATTTCATTTGTCGAATATTCAATGATATGTCATCAAGACAGGCGGGCACCTGGAACATTTTTTAGTATTTTTTTGGTTGAGGAATGATGGAGAGGGTACTTTGTTTTAATGAAAAATGAGACCCTCAGCCCAAATAAAAATATCCACTATAGGAAAGGAAGATAATAGGTAGGTACAAAACCAAGAAAATAACGAGATGGAAATAGAATAAAAATGAGATAAAAATGTGGTTCTTAATTACGAGACGAGAATGAGAAAAGAAGATTGAGGCAAAAAACATGGAATTCACAAACGTGTACTTATTGGTTCGGATAATTTCTCTTTTTTTAATATTTTTCTACTGTAGAAAAAAATCCATTTCCGAACGTATTTCTTTTTGCAAGATTGTGTTAACATCATTTACACCAGCAAACACTTAAACGCAATCATTCCTTTTCACTATACAGAGTGCAACGCCAATAGAACCATAACGTTAGCCAATTTTCAAATTCTAAACACGTATTGGTAACTTGTTTTGCATAAAAAATACTTACCATATTTTATAGCTTCTTTAAAACTCCGCCATCATCGTTTGCCTTCGCTTGCTTCTAGTCTATTCTGTGCGGTGTGCAACAAAACTCGCCGATTGCCTGCTAAACTCTTTTAATGTCTGCCTCTTTGATGCTGGATGACGACTCGCAAATAATGGTACATTGTACACACGAGCTCACATCGCTCTTTTATTACTCGATAAAAGATTTTTTTCTCCGACGTTTTATAATCGAGAATTCCTCATTTGACATTGAGAAATCCACTTTAATTTTCGAGTTTCCTGTTTGAAACAACGCGTATCCGAGCTTGGCCGACCGACCATTTTGATCACTCTTCAGACTGATTTGTTCATCTGAACAGGATACGAAGGCTTTTACGAGTTGATGAACACGAGCTGCCCGAGATGAATTCTTTAATGGGTGAAATTTTCTCTTGAGCAACTTCTACGCTGTAGAGGTTTCCTTTTAGAATTTCTTTTCTTATTCCATTTTTCAATGTTGAGACTGCATACTTACGTTGAAATAAATCTTACCTCTTTCTTTTTTTTTAATTTTAATTTCCCTACGACGTTTGTTGTAAAGTTTTGAAGGCGAATTTAAATGCCAAATATTTCTGTCGGCACGATCGAAATTATGTCAACCAAAGAGTAAGTTGTCATTCAAAAAAAATTCAGGTTCATGAGGACATTTTGGTAATTTTTTCACCATAAATTATTCACCTAAAAGAAGACAAAAACTCACTTGGTGACTCCTGGTGAATCTGTCACCACGAAGTCACCAGGATTCAACAAGCAGTCATCGGACACCCAAAAGATTTTCAAAGGCTCTGAGGACATTTTTGTGATTTTTTCAATGTCAATTCACCATTCAAAAAGTCGAAAACTCAATTGGTGACTTCCGGTGAGTCTGTCATCAGAAGTCACCAGGATTTACCAAGGAGTCCCCGGACACCCAAAAGAAGTTTCAAAGTCCTTGATGACCTTCTCGTGACTTTTTCAATATAAATTCACGTGAGAAAAATTCGAAAACACTCGTGGTGACTTCTGGTGACACATTCGCCAGCAGTCACCAGCATTCACCAAAGAGTCACCAGACATGCGAAAAATATTTCCACGGTAATAAATACATTCCGGTGATTTTCTTCATCATAAATTCACGTGAAAAAAATTCGAAAACATTCCTGGTGACTTCTGGTGGATCTTGGTGACTGATTTACCAGAAGTCACGAGGATTCACCAGAACATAGAAAAGTAATATTTTGTATTCTTGTGACTTTTTGGTGACAGATTCACTAAACAGTGCTCATAGGTGATCTGTCACGAGAAAACCAGGTTAGTGTCCAAAAAATCGATTTGTTTTTTTTATGGATATTGGTAGTACTCAGTGTGCAGAATCCGCCTGTGGTGGTTAAAACGTTCGCGAACGATTCTTTTGACCCTAAATTCAAGGTTAAAAGAATAGAGCAACTACAAAAAAAGTTTGAAATTTTTTTTTTGTGATTTTCTTGAAAAGTATGTTCTGGGGAGTCAATATGCAAATTTTGGGGGTAATCGGCTCACATTCGGAGGATTAGTGCCATTTTATTGAAATTTGAATGAGGCTTAAGCTGGAAAAATCAACTCTTTTCACCTTGAACAAAATTTTTGAAAAAATTGAAAAACTCAATAAATAACTTTATTTTATATTGATGATTCATTTTTAGTAGTTTTCGTGAAATTTTTGGCGCAAAATTTAAAAAAAAACGACAAAATCAATTTAGGGAAATTCCAATTATTGGCCTTTGGCAACCCTGATTTTGAAAAAAAATGTCAGGTCATGTTGGCACCTCTTGTGGTCAAAAGTAGTCCAAGTTTCACGGACCTAACAAGGGAGCTACCCAAGGTCTGACACGCGGATCGAAAAAATTTTTTCACAGGCGGATAGAGCATCAAAAAATATGTTATGAGCCAAAATTTTAGCTGCTGAAGTTGACAGGGATAGAAACCGCGGGGGTTTGAATATTGAAAAATCGCAAAAATACGCAAAAATATGCTGAAAAAAGTATAAAAATTGAAATCATTCGGCACCCTGTTCGCTTCAGCAGCTAATTTTTTGGCCACGATCTACCATCGATATATGACGACTTATGGTGGACAAGTCGTCGCGATCTGCGTGTCAGACCTTGGGGGTGAATTTTCCTCCACCCCCTAATTTTGGGCAAAACTTTCGAAAGAAAATCTGGGGCATGTGATATATCAAATTGTATGTTTTTTGTGACGCTGAATTCGAATATGACGTCAGATTTTTGATTGGACCCCATCCGCGGCCCCCAGCACCTCCCCAAAGGGGGTAAAAGTTCGAAAAAGTGTTTTGTTCGTGCGACACATGAAATAGTATGTTTTCTGTGACGCTGAATACGAATATGACGTCAGATTTTTGATTGGCACCATCCATGGCCCCCAGTTCCTTCCCAAAGGAGATAAACTACCTCTTAAACAAGTAAAAATATCATCCCTCGGGTATCAAAAGCGAATCCAGGCGGCTTGTCCACCCTTGGACATCATATATCGACGACGATGGTTCATGGTAAAAAAAATAGCTGCAAACAAATAGGGTGGCGAGTTATTTTGATTTTCCATTTTTTAAATTCTTTTTAATAAGTGAAAATTTTATCCTCAAGGTGTTACACACGGATCGCAGCGACTTGTCCAATCAAAAATCTGACTCTATATTCGTATTCAGCGTCACAAAAAACATACTATTTCATGTGTCGCGCGAACAAAACACTTTTTCGAACTTTTATCACCTTTGGAGAGGTGCTGGGGGCCATGGATGGGGTCCAATAAAAAATCTGACGTCATATTCGTATTCAGCGTCACAGAAAACATACTATTTCATGTGTCGCACTAACAAAACATTTTTTCGAACTTTTACCACCTTTGGGGAGGTGCTGGGGGCCGTGGATGGGGTCCAATCAAAAATCTGACGTCATATTCGAATTCAGCGTCACAAAAAACATACAATTTGATATATCACACGCCCCAGATTTTCTTTCGAAAGTTTCACCCAAAATTAGGGGGTGGGGGAAAATTCACCCCCAAGGTCTGACACGCAGATCGCGGCGACTTGTCCACCATAAGTCGTCATATATCGATGGTAGATCGTGGCCAAAAAATTAGCTGCTGAAACGAACAGGGTGCCGAATGATTTCAATTTTTATACTTTTTTCAGCATATTTTTGCATATTTTTGCGATTTTTCAATATTCAAACCCCCGCGGTTTCTATCCCTGTCAACTTCAGCAGCTAAAATTTTGGCTCATAACATATTTTTTGATGCTCTATCCACCTGTGAAAAAATTTTTTCGATCCGCGTGTCAGACCATGGGTAGCTTCCTTGTAAGAATCATAGATCGCCGAACACATAAATTCACAACTTCAAATGCCCGCCCTGTAAACTTTATGTTTTGGACACTAACCTGGTTTTCTCGTGACAGATCACATATTTGAGCAATTTTCCACACCTGGTGACTTCTGGTGAATCTTGGTGACTGATTCATCAGAAGTCAACAGGATTCACCAGGACAGAAAAGTCATATTTTACCCTCTGGTGACTTTTTGGTGACATATTCACCAAGCAGGGGACATATTTGAGCAATTTTGTGCACCTGGTGACTTCTGGTGACTTCTGGTGAATCTTGGTGACTGATTCACCAGAACTCAACAGGATTCGCCAGAACATAGAAAAGTCATATTTTGTTTTCTTGTGACTTTTTGGTGACAGATTCACTAAACAGCGCCCATATTTGAGCGATTTTGTACACCTGGTGACTTCTGGTGAATCTTGGTGACTGATTTACCAGAAGTCACCAGGATTCAACAGAACATGAAAAAGTCATATTTTGTATTCTTGTGACTTTTTGGTGACAGATTCACTAAACAGTGCCCATATTTGAGCGATTTTCCACACCTGGTGACTTCTGGAAAATCTTGGTGACTGATTCATCAGAAGTTACCAGGATTCACCAGAATATGGAAAAGTCACATTTTATATTCTTGTGACTTTTTGGTGACAGATTCACCAAACAGTGGCCATATTCGAGCGATTTTGTACACTTGGTGACTTCTGGTGAATCTTGGTGACTGATTCATCAGAAGTCACCAGGATTCACCAGAACATAGAAAAGTCACGTTTTATACCCAGGTGACTTTTTGGTGACAGATTCACTAAACAGTGCCCATATTTCAGCGATTTTCCACACCTAGTGACTTCTGGTGAATCTTGGTGACTGATTCATCAGAAGTCACCAGGATTCACCAGAACATAGAAAAGTCACATTTTATACCCTGGTGACTTTTTGGTGACAGATTCACCAAACAGTGGCCATATTTGAGCGCTTTTGTACACCTGGTGACTTCTGATGAATCTTGGTAACTGATTCACCACATGTCACGAGGATTCACCAGAACATAGAAAAGTCATATCTTATCCTCTGGTGACTTTTTGATGACAGATTCACCAAGCAGTCTCCATATCTGACGTGAGCGATTTTGTACCTACACCTGATGCGATCTGGCGAATCTGTCAGCAGAAGTCACCTGAATTCACCCAGTAGTCACCAGACATTCAAAAACAATTCCTAGCGTCATGAGAACATTCTGCTGATTATTTCACCATATTCATCAAATTAATCAGGTTACAAGTAGGTAATTTTGGACAAAAGTGGTCAATATCATTTCCATAAAAAAAGAAAACTACATAACCTAACAAAAATATGACGGCTTGTTCAGTGTCTGCAAACTGAAGCTTCTTGAGAAGGAAATTAGACAGAAGGGTTTGTATTTTGTGAAATTCTAAATGATTTGAATGATAATAGATGGAGAGGTGTTGAATTTTTTTGAAATCCTATACAGAAGTCTTGGTAAATTTTGAAATGAAAATCTTCAATTCTCCATTTTTTTTCAAACTTTGAGAGGTGCAAAATTGAAGTCAGATTGTGTTTTTAGTCCTTTGATGATCCCGGAATTAAAGATAAATCGACTTTGGAGCTCCAGTGAAATGGATCCTTCTCACTTTTTTAGATCAATTGCTGATTTTCTATCCATTTCTATGTACAACTCTCCTGTACCTTCAGTCTAGCCGCCTAGCGAATCCCTCACTCCATTGTACCTTTCGCTTGTCTCTCATTCAATCTTTGCTCAAGGAACCGTGAAAAAATCTCATTCACATCCTTTCGCTATCTAATCCCACGAGTAACTACATCTTCAAGTCTGAAAAAAACTTTCCAAGCTCATTCAGCACACCGGTAAGTGTGTTTATCCAACTCACCTTAACGATAACTCTAAAAAAAAGATAGTCAGTACATCGCCCCCTGCACACGAATGTAAATCAAGCGACGAGGAAAAAAACTTGGCCATCGTCGCAAAATCCTGCGAAATCGTGCCGAGCAATAGCGCTGAGCTCACCAGTACGTGAAAATCGCCGGCTATCTGAACGACCGTCGTCGACCACCGAACACTACCATAGCCAGTACCTCGTTAGGGGGGATCAGGGATCACACGACGGAGTAAATTTATGTACGAATTGGCGCCGCGCGAATACGTTGTTGTACGTGATGTATTTGAAAACAATACCGAGAGAATTTTTCCGCTTGTTTACGATCTCGCATACGTCGGAAACGTGTGATTTCATTCGTATCCCGCGTCTTAACCTCGAAACAAATAAACGTGTGCACGCGTTCATCGTACGAAAGAGAGACCCCTTAGGCCCAGTTCGACCATGAGCCAGTTTTACGAATACCTACGTTAAAAATTCTCTCGTATCCGTACATAGTTCGGACGTTAAAATTTTAATAAATTGCCTCGTACGAGTATATGCGGTGAAATGCGGACCATTGGCGAAGAGAGGGGAAGAAGTTCGATGCAATGAATACGTTCGCGCCCTATCACCCCCTTTCTGTTTCCTTCAACACACACACACACACACTCGTACTATGAATGCAAACAAAAGTTATGTGAAATAGTTTTGGCAATTTCAGTTTGCAGAAATTTCTCCATTCACAAGAAACTTTTTATTCGACTAACTTTAATCGTATATCTTGCTAGCAAACTCCTCTATATTCTGCGAGCAAGTATACTACGATATGTAGTACTACGTTTAAAATACTGCGTAAATTTTACTGCTTAGTACACACGAAAACAATACGCGTAGCCGATCCTGTATCGTGATAAATTAACGCCCCAAAATGAATCCAGATGTGCGTCGACTATGTTAAAGTAGTATACAGTGCTCTAGACACTTAGACGTGTCTATTGAGTCGTCGATACCGAGAAGTGGATATACTTAGTATTAGATATACTGTGTGTTTCGAGGTTTTTCAACCCCTTCTGTGGAGTGAATAGACAACTTGCATTACGTTGTGATACACCATTTGAAGAACCAAGAAATCGGACGAAAATTTTATACAATCGTTGATTAGATATGGGAAAATAAATTATCCCAAAATTCGGACTAAAATAAAAATTTGTAAAAAGGAACATTTGCACATGCCTTTTTTCGTTTTTTTCCATTCACACGAGGAAATAATATTCTGACCTATTAGGGGACGATTTGGGATGGAAGAGAAAGTGTAGTTTGAGTCACATAATTAAAACTTTTTTGGAACTTCAGGTACACCTTTTTGAAAGCTTCTGCCCTCTCTTTGCTCGGGCTAGTGTATTTCTGTTTCTAAATTTCTACACTTGCGGGTCACTCCACGTCAATTCGACCAAGAAGTGGTAAGGGAGGGTCGGTAATTTTTTTTGAGGAAGACCTTCCGAAGGGATGACCAATGGTGCAAATCGCAGCTCTCTAACCTCTGTTTAAAGGCTGCTAGGGGGTGTCAAATTTTTCAGTGAACCTGAAATATTGCCAACTCCAGCAGTAGATTACTCGACAACCACGATACCTACTAAAATGAAATTTATTCCAATAGTTAGGGGGTTTGAAAAGCTTTTTGGTGATATCATAGAAATCAGTGTTGCCACTTTTTTCGTATACGAAAAATCAGCTCGAAAAGTTTCAAAACGTAGTTTTCATATTGTTCCGACTTTCAAAAATTCTGAAAAAAATTTACTATCGACAACTTTTCATGCTGAACAACATTAAAAGTTTGCGAAAAAATGCGATTTTTTAAAATTTAAAACACGAAATAAAGTTTTGACTGGTAAAGTTGACCCATTTGATCCGTATTTTTATGTATCCGTTGGAAAAGTTGAGAAAACTCTATCACTTGATGAAATGAACTCACCACAAAAAAAATCAAAATTCTGAGTGAAGTGAAAAAAATAAATGAATGATATAATTTTTTGCTGTGAGTGTAATTTTTATCAATTTTTTCAAGAAATATGTCAGAAAGAGGTCAAAATAAGACAACTGAATAAACACTTTTTGATGTTTGGAATTGATAATTGAATTTTGATTTTTTTGTAATGAGTTCATTTCATCAAGTGAAAGGTTGATATGTGGGCAAACTGACTTCTTGTTGAAAAATACCCAATAATTAATTAATTTGTTTCAAGCATTATAAATTTTTGAAAACTTCTTCCCTCGTTTTGCTCAGGTCTGTTAGTTTTCTTTTTAAAAATCACATTTTATAAAGGTCAATTTATATTCACACTCCAAAGAAATTCAAATCAAAAAATGAACTACTCACATAAAATATGAATGTTCTCTTACTTCTAGAGAACTCAACTTTTTAAAAGCTTCACTAATCGTGATGTCAAGTATCGTCGAAAAAATGTATCGATTAGTATCGAATGATTCTCAAAAAGTATCAATAAGTATCAATACTAATCGATACTCCAAAGTGTGAATAATTATTATTCACACTTTTGCCCGTGTTTTTTTGACCATGGGCCACAGCCCAGAGGAAAAAATGAAAAATACAGTGACAATTTGACAACTGCTTGAATTTTTCAAATATTTGAACAGTTTTTGGTAATTTTTATTTTTTTTCATGTATTTTCTCGCAGTTAGAGGAAGTTTAAACCATATTTTGCACCATTTTTGCTTAGTTTTAACACAATTTTGTATTTGATACTCGCTCAAAAAGTATCGATAAGTATCGAATACAGCCAAGTATCGATACTATCGATACTATCAATATTTTTTAACACCACTAAAATCACCAAATTTGTACACAGAAGCTGCAGTTTAAAGCCAAAACCATCCCAAATTGCAAAATGCTATGGTTACCTCGACAATACAATCCATAGGCGCTAACGACGCGCTGAATCCAGGTTCTAGACCTCGGGGAAAGCTATCAGACATCGATACCTCTGATGATTCCTACCAATCATTGATCAGAGGTAGACAAGCTGCTGTACATCACTAGAGACACACGCCTCAATGTAGCCGGCGTGTTATTGAGTACTCTGGAAAATCTAATCATCGAAGACATTGGCTGTCTGAAACGCATAATTTGTTACTTGTTTGATATGATCAATAGACAGCTGAAATGTTTCAGCTATGCTGATTTTGCCGGATGTCTGAGTACATTTCCCTGGACAACTAGTGTATACATCAAATATGCTGACATGGTGATATTGTGGATCAAGGTAGCTGATTGAGTTGCTAATCCGAGCTGATCGCCGCTAACAAAGCATCTTTAACCTTGAACAAATTTGAGAAAACATGTTTGATGCGTTCTTCATGTTTGTACAGAGCAGTATTATTGCTGTTAATTAATTCTCAAATTTTGGGAAAGTGTTGAAATAAATTTAAAAATCCCGTCATTATCTATATGTACTTATAATTTACGTTGTAACTACGGGTAATTCTCAAATTATTAAGATCGTTTACATTTCCAAGAAGTCAATTAAAAGCTCCTATGACTTTACATTTTTTTTCCTCGCGATTCCGATTTTCGAATTTGCTAGCTAATATTTTGATCACCCTAACGTTCGCATTATGGCGATTTTCTATCTTTTTATTTTAGTGTACATATTTTAATCGTTGTAAATATGTTGGTTTATAAATACATTAGATTATTTCACCGTGCATAGCTTGTATTTTATCAAGCACTATTGCTTTTTTTGCTTTTTTCAAAGGAAAATGCTTACCTATTTTTCCTTCAAAAAGTGCATAATTTACAGCGCTTATTTTGGCATTTTTAGTTGCTTATTTATCCGCTCCTAGTTTATAAAATGAAAAATTCCATGTTCGAGGCTTTTAAAAATTGAACAGGAAAACATACATGATTTATAAATCATGATATGTGTTTTCTCATCTTTTCTTTTACGAGTGGTATTTTTTTGGGAAAACTTTAATTGAACGACAGAATAAGTGAATTGCACGACAGAAAAATCCCACGACGAAATCGTGTTTTTGAACGACAGCGATTTAACGACAGTTTTGGTCATTAAAACGACAGCATTGAACGACAGACCTCGAACGACAAGCATAGAAAATTCACGCCTCGAGAAAGGGAATGCACGACGAACATGGGAAAGCCCGACGAAATAATTTCAATTGACCGACATCTCAAATTATTCATCTGTCGTTTGAATTAGTGGACATGAATGGGACCGATTTGTGAATAATGTTGGAGAGAGTCTTTTTGCAGGGTTAGTGATTCGAAATTGGTGAATATTTACCTGAATAAAATTTTTAAAACTCAAAATTGAATTTTCAAGCTGATAGTTTGACTTTTTGCAATGAGAATTAGATCGAAAGCTACGATTCAAAAATTTAAAAAAAATTGCAGCAAAAACAGTTTTTAATCCCATTTCTTACTTACAAGATACTTAATTACCAAATAGGAATTTTAATAAAAATTCAAAATAATTTCATATCAAAGTAGCACAATGTGGCTGAACTTATTTTGAAGTTTCGAGTTTTTGCAATACCGCCCTCCCCCCCCCCCGAATATGTCTCAATTTTATCGAAAAATAGATACACATTTCAGCGTTTTTTTGTTTTTTTGTTTTTTTTTTTTTTAAACAGTAACAACTATAAATAAGGGAGTGGAAGCCAACAAAAATTGCAAAAAAATTCTCAATTGTGAATAAAAGCTACTTTCAGGACTCCTAGTGCCTCTCATCTTGTTTTTTAATTTTCCAATTCAAAAAAAAGTGATCGTTGGAGAAAATTTTGGATTTGAACCGGCTCAAAAAGAATTTAAAGATATGTACCCAATGTGCCTTTATAAGTGCTGAATTTCATTGTTTTTAGCTTTAGGAAGTTTTGATTGGAAAATGCACTGGAGGAGGAGGTTTCAGATCGGTTCGAAACCAACATCAATCGTTTTTGGAAATTTTAGTTTTGTGAATAAATTCGTCGCTTCTATCGGGAGTTGTTAAATTGACTGGTAACTTGCACCAAACCCCATTTTAGTTGTGCATTGTCGTTCATTTTAACCGATTCATTAAGCATTCCAAAATTTGTTTACATTACAGACATCATTACAGTGATTACACCAGCGAGGCGAGATGAGATTGAACTTTGAAGGAATAAATTACAAATTTACGATGAGGATGAGTGGAGATAAAATGTATCATCTAACTATTTTTTATTTAAGAATCGAACTGCTAAAAAAATGGACTCAGTTATCGTTATCGATTGTTTTGAGAAGTTTGATGACGGAGAAGGATTCCTTCCTCCTTCGTGTGCCTTTCGATATTATCCGAGATTCTTCAAAAGAAACTATAGTATGAGTAGTATGTGCTATTTAATTTCACATATTTTGTTTTACTCACGAAGTCCGATTCCGATAATTTCATTCAATTTAATTTTTATTCTATCTTCTACCCTTTTCTTTGTCAACGACAGCAAAACCGGCATTTTCTTATAAAGAAATACATCTAGATTGATATGAGGAAAGACGTAAAGTGATACCAGACAACTAAAGGTGTGACTTTTGACTTATAACTACTCGTAGTGCTCGTCGAATTATATTATAAGTTGAAGAAAAAGAACAAGGTTTGTTGTGTTCCTTTTTAAGTTTTTAATTAATTTAATAAAGTGACACTGTAATTAGTAAACTAGTATTCTTCACGATATTACCGTCTCCGTCTCAATAATGCTAAGTTGAGATTTGATTCAATCGTTCATTCGTTCGTTCGTGGTGGTGCAAGTTACCAGTCAATTTAACAAATCCCGCTTCTATCATTATGTCGTCGTTCATTTCCTAAAGTCGTCGATGCATTTCATTCAATTTGTCAGGCATACGCTGGCGTTCACTTGATTTTTTGTTGTCGTGCAATGGTTAAGAACTGTTTCCGTCGTTAAAAAAGTGGTTTTGGACGTTGGCATCTGTCGTGCAAAAGACTTTTTTTTGGTTGTTCAAATCATTTAATCTGTCGTGCCGATAAATGGCACCCATTTTTTTCTGATATCAGTCGGCAAACCTTTGGTTGCACAAACCCTCCTTCTCTCCAAAAACCTTTAGTTTCGTCCCTGGCCAAAACAATCAACTTACCTACCTATTCATTTCACATTACAAAAAATGACCCTTGAATGGAACAATTTGAATGTTCCCATCCTCTTAATATTTTTCAAAATATCAAGCACGTTTTCCCGATGAAAATAATTCTGCGACCGAATTCAAACACCAGACATTCAACTTTCAAGTGGTCAACTTACAGAGAAACGGAAAGGAAAACGATACAAACGCAGTACGATGAACTTTCATTTTTCGATTAAGCTTCATCGATTTCCACTCGATAGAAAAAGCACAGGTGAATAAGTAAGTACTTACATAATTTTAAAACGATATTTTCAAACAGTTTACTCACAATGTCATCTCCGCAGTCCCATTTAAAAACAACCATCCCAATAAAAATGAATATTTAAAGGTTTCACTGCCATTCCCTTCTCCTCATCTCTCTCCAATACATCCATTCAAACTTACCACATGCTCTTTGTCTGATCAAAGGGAACATATAGACGATACTTACAAAACCCATATACTTTACTTGGAACCATCTCAAGTTCACACGTATACCGTTAATCGACCAATAACGAAATAAAAACTTTTGCAGCAGCATCGCGACCACTACAGTATAAGCGAGGTCCCAAGGTAGAAAAGCCAAAATGGTTAAGAGCACGTTGTTAAATTAGTTTTAAAAGCAAAGTTATCAGTAAACGTATAAAGAATTGATAGCATCAGCTTGGATAGCATATAGGATCGTGAATACCATACCCCCATATAAAGAAGGCAAACTGGAGCTAAAACAGTACAAGAGTTCAGAGGGGAGGGGGAGGGGAAAATGAACTATCGAGAAAATGAAAAAGCTCATCTGGGGAGTTGATAACGTATAGAGAGAATGTGGTGTGTGTGAAAAGAAATTCAACCTTACTTATACGAATAAGTATTACCCCCTTCCTTTCCTGCTGCAGTGGTGGTCATCTCATAAAGTCGACCAGTTCAACTATTAGAGAAGGTATCTCTATTTGATCGTCAACAACGAGTAGACAATTTCATCTCGACCAAGGATAAGAAGGAAAATTCCACGAGAGGTTTCGCAGCAAAACGCGACTCGACAGCGAATTACTCGAAAACTACATATACGAGTTGGTTGGTCTTTTTATGAAAGTACCTAGGTAGGTACGTATAGTAGATGTTGGCTCTCAGCAAGAGTATTATGTGCATGGCAATACGCAAAAAGATGATAAAAAGTTGCACTTTGGCGAGTAAGTATACTTTAATCTGGGCTTAAGGCTCTTTGCTTCGTATATATCAAGAAACAAAACAACAACCGTGAAAAAAATAATCGGCTAATTTGGTTCTTTGTGTGACAAAAGTAATACGAGAGTATTAGAAAAGATGTAAACTTATGCATTAAAGAGAATATGGTAGGTATTATACTCCTTGGGTTTCATTTCTCTCGCATCGTGTAGAAATGTATTTGATATCTGTGTAGATTATTTCTACACGTATCATTGAAATTGACGAGAGAGTTTGCATTTTAATATGGAACAAGATAGACAGGCAGGCAGATTCTGTACATTATGAAGTACATATACGACATACTACGTATACGTATAAGTACATCAGACAGGTATATGATAGATAGATACGTAGAGTACAAAGCACCTCATCGTCATAGCTTTTAATTAGAGATACGCGTGATGCAATTCCACGTAGTCAAGCGTTATACGTCTTCCTTTTAATTCCAAGTACGAGAAGTACATATAACTCCTGTAGAACACGCCACCTATAAGTCTAGCACGTAGTATTTCTCTGCTCTGAAAACCTCCATATACCTACTCGAGTGTATACGTATTAACTCGCAAAGAAAAGTGTTTTTTCCACCCTACTATGCAGCCAAGCTGCTTGATTCTTCTTTGACTCGGCTGCTGATGCTGGCTCACAAAGCACACACAGAACATGGGTTCGAATTTTTGCGCCTCACGACCCGCCATCCATCGCCACATCGTATCTGCTCCACTATCTCTCCTAAGTAGAGAGATTCCTCTTGTATACGAGTTGTTTCGCACCAATGAATCCGAAGAAACGTGAAATTAACTAATTACCTTCTTTTTAAGCGCAATTTTTGAGCCGCCGAATCGATAAAAGTAATTAGAAAAGGTAAAGTCGCGTCGCTGTCGGTGAAAAATACCTACTTCAAAGAAAGTTAATTACCGGTGTGCTGATGATGTTTCCAGCAACGAGCGAGAGAGCGAACGAGCCGCTGAATTTTAACGGCTTTTTCATCACCATTTACCTACCTATATACTATGGGATTCTGCTGCTTTCACCTCCATCGCTGCTGTTCCCTCTACAGAAGTACCGAATTCGACTTGAATATCGAAAATGAAATGGAATTTTTTTGATTTTTAATCCACTAACGATTCACAGTTACTTTTCGGTCCCCTTGACCCTATTTTTTTTTCAAATGCGAAACGACGTTTTTCTTTGAAATCATTTTATAGGAGGGTTTTCAGCTGCTCGAAAATGTATCAGAATTTTTTCAATTATTTGAAATTTTGTTTTTAGGTGTTGCCGAAGGCGAAAAGAGTTGGAGAGAATCGAAAAAAAAAAATCAGTCAACATTCAAACTCAACGCCTTTTAAATTATCCACGATAACAATTTAAATTTGATATTACTTGAAAACTTTTTTCAGAACATGATCAAAAATGAAGGGTACTTGTGTGTCCTTCCATGGAACGTTGAGATCCAAAGGTAGGTACTAAAAATATTCTTATCGAAAATTCTACAATTATTTTCAATTTTGAATCTGAATTATTACGCGTTTAACCATATCTTGAAAATCAAGAAATGCTCTAATCCTGAAATTGAAAGTTATAAACTTTCTACGAAATTAAAATTAACACTTGTAAGCTCTAGCTATTTGTATTAAAACGAAATAACATCGATGAAAATTTCTCGACAAATTCTCCTATAAAACTAATGTACGAGTATACGGGTGACAATGCACGGAATGGCACTCAAAAATTAAAAGAACGAAAAGCTTCGGAGCTTTTACTTAAATCTGAAACTATTTAAGAAAATGTTATCCATATTCTTACTAAACAAAATCCTATTCCATTAATTCTATTTTAGATTAGGTACGAGAAAAATACGTTTCTAGGAAAAAAATGTATAGAGAAACTGATTCCGAACGTAATTATAGCAATCAATAATAATCGAAGGGGGAGGGGAAAGAGTAAAAAATTCGACAAATATTGACCAAATATCATGAGAAACCTTTATGAGTTGAAAATTTTCCAGAAAATATACTTTAGCCTCGAAGGTGTCCCTAGTTGGGAAATTGAATGAGCCACCAAAGATTAAACATTTTCAAAAAAATCAATATGAATTGGGAAAAATGGTCCGTATTTAAGAAGAAAGAAAATACTGCATCAGATTCTGCATCGACTTAAGATCTATTTCCACTAGAATTCAGCAAGGAAACCATTTTTAAACTGGCAATCTTTGATTCAAACAAAAATCAAGCGAGATCAAACAAACATATCTTAAAGCCTTTGTAGCCAAAATTTAGGTGCTCACGGTCATTTTTGAGACATTTTTAAAAAATTTTAAAACACATTCTTATAATACGCCCTCTCCCTCCCTCCCTCCCTCCTGAAAGCCAACAGTTTTAGGTGATTCTGGATGGTCAAAATTTAGAGTTGCTCTGGAGGCTCGAACATTTTTTAAAAACGAAAAACGAACATTTTCCAGCCAAGAAAACTGCCCATAATGTGCCATTTTGGAAAGTCTGATTTTCCGGAAAATTTGAAAATTGGTCAACAATTTGCTTTTGAAATAGCCAAAAAGGAGTCTGATAAGCATCAACCGAAGTTGAAGGTGTTATGTTGATTTTTGGACTTTCAGCACTATTTTGAAATTTTTGGAGAAAATTGAGAACTGCTATGAGGCTTCAGAATGCCCTAAAAATATATGATTTTTGAGAGGAAGGGGAAAATTACGTAGAAAAAAGTTTAAAATTTTGGAAAAATTAGGAAATTAAACAATTTTTTTTTAATTTTAAACACTTTTCAAATCCACCAAAAATCAATTAACGAACACCTAAAATTTTGGCCCAAGAGATTTCAGAATGTGTTATTTCGATCTGACTTACATACCCATAAGTATTGTTCAAAAGAGAATACTTTAAAATAGAAGGGGCACTAATGTTTCGGTCATTATTAAGAATTTCAAAAACATGAAAAAACATAAATCAATAGGTACGCTAAAAGTAGTACATATCTGAAAACATGAACAGCAGTGGTTTAAAATCACAAACTAAAAAGTTGATCAAGTCCTTAAGAATGAGGCACCTAAAGTAAGGCAAAATTCCAAAAATTCCAAAATTATCCACGTTTTTTTTGTGAACTACACACTAGTAAATTAATGAAAGATTTTATTTGTCAAAATTTCAATTTCTTCAACAAAAAAAAAAAAACTACAACAAAGCAGAAACTGCAGAAAATATCAACAAAATGATATTAAATTACTGAAAACTTGACAAAGGCATAAACATGACTTTCTTGATTTCTTGATGAAACATTATCCAAATCTAGTAAAATATGTCAAGAATTTCCTAAAATTTACAAGAAACCAAAAAATGCTGAAATAGAAATTTATAGTCCAATAATGATGAAAAATTGGTAAGCTGATTTTGAAAGTTTTCACACAAAACATGAATATTATAATCGAATGAAGTTGAAAAATCACCCAATAAGACAAAAAACCACCTACAGTTGAAAAATGAAGAAAAAATATTAAAATTATTTATCGTTATGGTGCCGCAAAATTATGAAATTTTTTTTTCAGAATTTATAAAAAATTATTGGTCGTATTTGCATTAAAAACATGAAAAATCATTCAGAATGAAAATATTTGAAAAATGAATCAAATCTGACACAAAAATTATTGTAAATTGAAAAAAAAACCAATAACGTGCTTGAAAAGTTTACGAAAAAATCATCTCAAATGGAGAGAAAATTCATGAAATGAACAAAATTGTCCAGAATATTGAAAATTAAAATAGAATTGACATAAAAACAATTTAAAAGAGAAAAATGAATAAAATTTCGCACAAAAATTCCTCTTATACCTAGTAATAATTGAAAATCAATTGAATTCATTAAATGTTGCCATACCCACTTAGGTTGCAGAATTTCACCAAAATCAACAACTGAGAAAATTTACTTGAAAATAGTTGAGAACGATAGTGAAATTTATTTGGTAGCACAACTCAGGTACCTAAGTAGCTTAAAATATTGCAAAAATCACGCATTCGAAATATCTCATTGTGAGGAGGTCACAGAAATCACATTTTAAACTTTCTTTTTCACATTTTTCAACGGTTTCTATAACCATTTTGTTCACTCCTCCTCATATAAAATGGCTCGTGAGATGGTCTCGCTGGATCTGGATTCTGAACCAATGAACAGAAATGTGACGAAACCTCCCAATCAATTCAACATTTACATCACCTTTCATTAAATTTCATTCCACTACGAAAATTCCTACTGCACTCAAATAACCTATGAAGTCACACGACGAGACCATGTGATTTCGTAGCCAAGAAATAAGGTATCGTTTTGAACTATCAACTGAACCTTAAGGTGAAAAACCTACACGGATGATAGGTTTTCTACACGTGAAAGGAAAACCTATAAGAAACCCGATATCGAAATCGAACAGGAAGATATCTTAATTACTCTAAATTATAGTATATTTCGGAAACGCTGCAATTTCCCAATCTTTCAAGCCTTCACCCCTGCCTACACCCAGAAAAGGGTACAGTAGGCTCGCAGGAGCACACACAGACCACCATAAATGAAGAAGAAGTAGCGGCAGTGCACCGACTACGGCGCACGCACCCAAAGAAAATCTTGGGCGAACTGTACTCTGCGTTTTCGATGATATTCGAAGGGGGTGCTTTCGAAAACCGTTGTCGACGGTGGCGAAAATCATATCGGTGGATTTCAGTTATCTCGGTACGATTCGTAGACACCAGTTCTATGTCGTCGGTTCGGTGATTTCGATACAATTTGCGAGTCGAGTGTACGAGTTTTTATTTTTCGTCAAAATCGCGAGTTTGCCCGCGAAGAAAGCTGCGAATTTGGTTCGGTCTTTGGGCTTTCTATTTTTCTACTTTCACAACTATTCGGTCTGGTTCGGTTGCAAACAAGGTGCTAATTTTTTTCTCGTCGAAATGTGATCTTTGTTCGATTAAGTACCTGTATCTTCGTTGGGCGATTTTTTTCGCCTGATAAGCCCTTCTTTAATCGCAACGTGTAGTGCACCCTGCTGTATTTCGTACACGTGAGCCGTTTTTCGTGTTTGTGTGCGTGTCGTAAACGTATAATATAACGTGGTTTTCCCCTTTGTCCCCTTGTTGTCTAATTTTTTTCATACCGATGAATCGTCTTTTGCTAATTTTTATCGTTGAAATTTCCATCAATAACACCTAGGGGTATTTTTACTAGCGAAGAAAATCATCACATCACCAACGGAGGTGTGTCTAAATGATCCGAGCACCTTCGACACTCAAATCCAGCATGAATATTATATTTATCGTCGCTTTCAGCACGTTCGCCTTCTATCATCTCATAAACGGTAAGTGGTAATAGAAATCGACGTTTATATTATAAATATTCAATTCCCAACAGTCTATATGAAACGACGAAAACGATGACGAGATTGAATGTAGCTATCGAAACTTCGTCATCATCGTCATCGTCGTACTCGTCAATCGGCAAGTATAAGTAATGGAACTTTCAATCTGATTGCGAGAGGTTTTTAACGTTTTTCCGATGACCAAAACGTACCCTTCTTTCTCGACAACGCTTCCGTTATGTCAATAAATTCTCCATTCACAAAATTCTACCCGACTGTAAATTAGTAAATTGAATCCACGAAAATGACGACGTGGTTGGGCAACGCTACTACCGGCGGCTGAAAATTTTCCCTTTCGCAAACTTTGAAGTGTATTTTTCTTCCAACTTAGATGTTAGGCCTTTTGCGTGGATGACTTCGGCAAGCCACACTGCCTGTGAGCTTTATACAGCTATTATTGTAGAATACCATCTAGATAGGCTGCTCGTCCTGTGTTCTACTACACGTACATGTCGAGCTGATTAAAGAAAATTAATGATTTATTAGCACGACGAGGCGTGTTTCAGAGAAGAGTGACAGGGTAGAAGAAAGCTAGGGGGCAGAGAGCTCCGAATACACCAGTATCATCAGCGTACTCTTGCTTCTGTATCTGTTTTGCTCATTTTTTCGTGGATGTGCGATCTGCCTATGTATTTCATAGTTATTTTTTTGTCCTCGTTGTTGTTGTCGAATAAATGCCTCAAGTATGTAAACGGCAGAAGAATTCCATCCTGGGAAAGTAACTTCGAGTGTGCTTTTTGTACGTAGTTTTTTGGAGAATAAATGTGATTTTTTTCCCTTATTCCCAAAAATATCATGTAGAAAACCCTCCCCAAAGTGAAAAATTCTAATTTATCTACTATAGAGACTTTAAAAGCTTGAAAAAAAAGTGTTGAAAAATTGAAAATGAAGCTGATAGATAATGCTTTCCTGATAGAAATGGACCAATTAAATGCAAGTTTTTGTACAATCACAAAAATTTAATTTTCAAAATTTATTTTTGTTATTTTTTGATTTGAAGATCAAATTAAAATTTCCCATCATAAAGAGCGAGGGAGGGGAGGGGGTCGAAACGATTGAATGGTGATTTACTAAAGTTTGATGTTATCAGGCTTTTGAAAAATTGGGGGAAAATGGGCTAGTTAAGTTCTTATCTGGTTTTACAATGATTTATCTGACTTTTTAAAACCAGGAAAATTTTCTATACATTTTTAACGTTATTTCTTATTTTCAACTTTCAAAAACGAAAACAATGACCAATTTCTAAAATTTTTACTTGTATTGAATTAAGTATGTATGTAGGTACCTAGATTTCCAGACATCGATGATTCTGACTTTTAAGAACTTGAAAAAAACTAAGAGAGGGCTTCTCTGACAAACTAAATTTTCAAATTTGAACACTAAACCACCTTTTATGATTATTGATTATCATACTCGTCAATATTTTGTGAATGTGAACATCGTGGTTGTCTCGTAGAATTAATTTCACGTTTATATTGTTCGATTTCAACTTGTTTACCGGAAGTGTTTTCGACATCTCGGTGACACAGCTTCCGTGTATTAGTACTCGTATCTTCAAGAACAGCTCGCATCGTGTTATCTGCAACAACGGCGTGCTTATTGTAGGTATCAAGGTGATCGAAAACTTGCGGGAGGGGGTTCCACTTTTTTTGTCAATCATGTTTTTATTCTGTTGTGAAAAGAAAAACTTCATCGAGAACTAAGTAAAATGAAAATTGACGCGGAATGTGTCAGAAACTTCAGATTTAAACACTCTCAAAATCTCTAATTTACTACCTGCGATACTTCAGGATCTTTCAAATTTTTTCAAAAAATTATATTGGGTATATCCTCTCGTATTTTATTTATATTCAACTAATCGTCGACGAAATCATTGCGACTATTTTTGAGCCATTTTACAGCTACAATGGTGCCTTGATATTCCCCCTCCCCTCCCCCTCTCAAAAAAAAATCACGAGAAAAAATGAAAATCTCAGAAATCGGAGTGTAAAAGGTGTTTAACAAGCAGAATAATATGAACAAAATCAAGCCAGAAGTGAGACTTTTGGCAGGAGCTTTTTTCAAACATTTCATATAAAGAGGTCAAATGATTCAAAGTCAGAATTTTTTCAAAGTGCATATTTATTTTTCATTTTTCTAACCTCAATTTTTTATTTTTCAAGAAAAAAAATGAATAAAAATAATTCTTAATAGGGGGGAACAAATGGAAAATCTTACTGTTTGATCAAAAGATGGAAGAAAAACAGGACTGGTTGGCAATTCAAAAGGAACGTGGGATATAAAAAACCCTGTATCAATTGAAGCTGTTAAAATTCAACGAAAAAAGGAGTGAGACGAATGAGGGAGGAAAAAATTAAATTTCTTTAATATTGAACGATCTAAAGATTGAAAAAAATAAGAAACTCACCAATTTCATCAATATTCAATACTTGTTTTGAGATAAAAATTCTGCACTCACCTGAAACAAAATGAGAATAAATCATCAATTAGTTTCATGGAAATTACTATTAGTGATTTGAATAAGTTTAACGATAAATCATGGCAATAGGAGAATAATTCGAGGTGCCTGCCTAGTCTATCTCTGAATTGAACAGGAATGTGATTTTTGGAAAAAGCATTAGTAAATTAGAAACCCTCAGAAGCAAAATTTAAGTTTCTCAAACTTATTTTTTCGATTTTCAGTCAAGTAGGGCTAGGTAATTTTTGAAAGTTCGAAAATGGTGATTTTCTGACTTTGTTGCGTTTTTTCGAATGTGCATTAATTATTTTTCATCAATTCCAAAACCAATATCGACTCTATTAAACCAAATTCCATCACTTACAACCACTCTAGAGCCTCCAGCGCAATTTTAGATTTTTCCATAATTTTTGGATTATTCATTCAGAAGGTGCGGAAATTAATTTTGGGAGCTAAAAATCTAGTTCTGTTTTATTTTCGACCTGTTCAACGAATTCATTCATTTGCACAATTGAGTGTCTTCTGAGTGAACTCATCGAGTATTTTATTATGGTCACAGGACTCCCTAATTTCTTGTTGAAAAAAAAAATACTAATAAATAATCGAAAATTACTGTTTAAAAAAACACATTCGAGAAGTTCGCCTGAATATGACTTCAGTTTTGAATAAACTCGTACAACAGATTGAAAAATAAGCTGGAATTCGATTTAAGAAGCTGCTTAAATTAATTTACACACTTTTTAGAGCAATTCAAAAATCCTTGAAAAATTTTCTCGATTTTTAGCTCTCCAAAATAAGTCTCACATCTGCAGAGAGAACTCACAGAAAATTGTAGGATGCCAAAGCGAATTTGGTATGTGCCTTATTCTTGACTCTAAAATTGATTGGAAAAGTTTCAAACAATTTTGAGCACTTCTAGAGCCTTCAGAAAATTTTTGAAAAATTGAATTTCTACAAAATTTTGTTCAATGAAGTTGAAAGCCTAACATTGACTTTCTATCAAAATTTCAATGCACTGAGTTGATTGAAGAAGGTTTATCAAGCCGTTCTGGAGCCTCCAGTAATATTTTGGAGATCCCAAATTTTCAAAAAAATCGATAAAAAATTGTCTACATCGACTTTAGTGCCCCTCAACCAATTACACACAATTTTTCCAAAATCGATTTCTGCCTGTTCAAAAACTGTATTATTTCTCCAGCAATTCAACGAGGGATTTGAAAATTCCAAGAAATATACGATTCTTTCATAAACAAGAAAAAAAAACATTGGCTCACTTCTCTTGTAACTTATATGCCCCAAAACAACCTCGTAATTTACAGAAAAACAACCATCATCTGCCACTAACACCTCATTAACACACCCCTAACTCACGAATGATTCGACATGACTGCTATTGACCACCACAGGACAACATTAAATCCAACCAGACACCCTCTGTGTGTAGGTTTACTAACCTCGTAACCTTGACCAGAGCTCGCCAATCCATTATAAATTTATATCCAGTAATGGCCTGCTTCTTAAATAACCCACACGAGATGATAAATTCCATTCGTAGGCGTTTCGTTTCTTGTTCTTACACCAATAACTATAAGTTTCGTCGATAATAAATGAAGCACATTTAAGTACACGTACTTTATATCGGCTTGTAATCCGATTAGCCTACAAATCTCCTGACATAATCGAAAATACACACATAACAAATCCACTCTATTCGTATACGAGTATAGTATACTACGTTCACGTATATAGTACAAATACTCGTAATTTCGATAGAAAAATATTTTCATCTTTCGAATATACTCGTAATTCTCTCGTAGAGTGCGTAGTTTTCAAGGTCGATTTGTGGTATCAAATTTATAACACATAATTCCTTCAAATAAATTGCTTATGTGAAAATAATAGGTACACGAAAAAATAGCTCTTCTAATCTCATTGAAAGAATCATTAAGGTAACGTGATACTCGTAATAGCTTAGATGTTAATAAAATTGCATAACCAGTTTGCCGTAAATAGTGCTACGTGCTGGATGATTACACGTGGTTTGTGTTCATTTCTTTTTGTTTTATATCTAGGCTTACATTAGCATTAGTTTAGGTATTTGACGAAGGACTTCGTCGACTTTAGATGTACACGAATCACGCGATATTATTTTTCAATTAATTTATTAGAAGCCTATAAAAACAAGGGTTGTTTTCAACGAGTTATATAACTCTCGAACGTCGATAAACTCTATTAACGCCGTAGGTGATTTTAATATCGATTCGTTTCACGCTTCTGAACGTTTAATAAACAATAAAATTTTCGAAAGAGAATTTTAATTAGATATTCCGTTTCGTATTGTTTTGAAAAATTTGTGTAATCAGAATTAGTCTACGGTTTGTTTGTTTCAATATGTAAAAAATTCAAATTGCCTTTTTTACTTCAATAGTGATTCGTATTGATTTAGTTTTTCGTCACATGTAAGCAATTTTTTTTTCAATTGAGGCTTTAATAATATCAACGAACACCGATAATGGTATCCAGTTCAAGAAATAACCTTCGTTGATGAAAAATTAAAGAACGAGAGTGCCGAGAGATACTTAATTGACGACAGATATCGGATAGAACGCCCCATTAGCTCCGGTTCGAGTCTCAAGCTCTCAGATTTCTTGTGTTATCTTACCAGCATAATAATTTGGCTCGAAGTGATCTCCCTTCAGGCGTATCAGATGTACCGTGAAGTTTTAAATGTCAATTGTCTAGGGCCGGATTCCCTCCTGATGATGATAGCTGCGTTAAGTCGTATCGTATCGTGTCGTCGAGTCGTTGATCAATATTAAAGGAAACCATGGCCCACGGTTCTTTTCCTTCGAAATCGAACTACAATACACCAATCGCGAGCCTTATATCGTACGTCGAAAAGGGGGACAAATTACATCGATAGGTCTCTCTCTCTTCATAATAAAAGGTTTGTCGCATAACTTTCAACGACGCACGACCGAACACGAAACTCGAAAATACTCTCGAGTGTAAAAATTGTTCGGAATTTGAGATTCGGCCGGATTGGTAGTAGGGCATCGCAGGTATTAAAGCTTTCTTTTCCTTTGCCTATACTATACCTACATATCGTCATGCCATGGTGGAATTTTCCGTATCGTAATTCGTATGTGCTCTTTTTCGTGCCTTGAGTAGGTATTTATGTTCACGTACGGTGAGATTTACGAGATTTATTATTCACGCGTCGCCTTGCCGTGTAGTTCTAAAAGAGTATAACTTTTAATGAGATGTAGTTCGGTAATTAGTTTTCACAGGACGGATTAACTGTTCCGATTATGTGTAAACACGCACACATACTTATATAGGTACTAGAAGAAGGTATATGTACGGTAGGATATCGCACATTACGCGGAGACTTCGACACTGCCTCGAAGTAATCATCGAGCAGGAAAGTCGAAGGTGACCAAATATCGGTATCTATACTACCTAGAATATACTCGTACATACTTACGTAGGTAGTTCTTCTTCGACCAGGCCAACTTTCTACCCTCGAGACAGTTTTCAAGGCTGTGGAAAATTTCGCTTGTGTGATTCTATCGATTTCAAAGATGAAATTGTGAAATGGTACGAAACGATTGCCCTGAATTTTTTCTCAACGATAACCAAATCGGAAAATTTTTCCAAGATGGAATATTTTAAGGGTACATGATGTTGCAATTTGTAAATTTTGAGTTTCGATGATTTCTCGGTGAAAAGGCGGAAACAGGATGAATAAAAAATGAATTTTTCAGAAATTTGAACTTCAATTATTTATTTAAGGGAAGTATTCTAACTGGGATAAAATGTTGAACCAAACATAGGGAAGTCGAAAGGGGATCCCCAAACAGACAACCAGGTAGTAAAAATTTCCGGAGCCGAAATTCATTTTTTGATTTTCAACGAATTTTTAACAATTTAAATTTGACCCATTTCTCGTGAAAAAAACATCGAAATTTGATCAAGTTGACATAAAAAGTTGAAACTGGGTTTGTACAGTTCTAAACTCGATCCAGTGGATTTTTGGGATTCTCAGCTTCCCCCCTCAAAAAAACAAAAGATAAATAAATAAATAAACTGGAAGTTTATGGTGTGAGCCAAATTTCAGGATTTGTCGTTCATTGCGTTTGTGAACGAAGAATTTCTCATTTTTAAAAAATAATCGCCGGAAACAATTTTGGATTTGAGTCAGAAAAAGAGTACCTATTTTGAAAATACTTATGTACCTAAATCGATCCGAAGGTTCGCAAAGAAGGTAAATATTAACCTTTCTGCACTTATAAACTGGAATATCCCAGTTTATAAGTGCAGAATTTCATTTCCACCCCATTTACAGCATTTTTACGAAAACTGGAGAGTCGAAAAATCCACTGGAGACTCCAGAACGATTCGAAGCCGTGGTGTGCAAATTAAATTTGAGGTTTTTTTCTTTTACACGTACACGAACTATGATCACTTGATTTTTTTCAAGAACAATCTCTGGAGAAGATTTTGGATTTGAATCAGCAAAAAAATATTTTGAAAATACGTGTCTAACTAAATCGAACAATGAATGGGTCACAATGATGATAAATCCGATTTTATAGGGGTCTAGATTTCATTTTTAGGTACTCTAAGTACTTACGACACGGCGTTTTTTTGAAAACTGGAGAATCTGAAAATGTGCTGGAGAATCCAGAACGGTTTTAAACTATCATCAATCGATTCAGAAAGACAAAAATAGGGTATAAAGTACAAACTAATGTTTCAATTTTTCCCATTACCACGTTTGTGATCGATGAATTTTTCCCTTTTTTTTCAAAAATACCTACTTGATCGCTGAAAAATTTTTCTAAATTTGAATCGGTAAAAAAAATAATTTGCCCAAATCGATCGGAAGGATTATAAAAATGGTAAATCCGAGTTTGTAGGAGCAGAATTTCAGTTTCCGGAATGTCTCTGAAGGCTCCAAAACCACCACCAATCGACCCAGGAGATCAAAAATAGGGCACAAACCAAATTTTCACGTTTTAAATCTATCGGTTTGGTCAAATTGTGATTTTTTATTTAAATTTTCAAAAATTAGCTTAAAAAAAAAATGAAGTTTCAGCATTGGAAATGTTTTATGGTCCAGTGTGTTTTGCCATCCACTTTCAATTTCCTGGTTCAAACATTTCTGTGTCAATTATTGCGATATTTTGCTCAAACTACAGATTGAAAAATTTTCCAATTTTCTCATGTTTATCAAAGACATATGAAGAATATAATTTTTTTATGGAAGACATTTGAGAAAAAAGACATGAGGTTCAATTTCCCGAATTAATTTTTCCAAACGGACATTTCCCCGAAAGGTTATCCGAATCCCATTTTATCGAATCCGATTTCCCGAATTCAAATTATCCAAACGAACTCTCAAGTTTTCATTTCTTGGAAAAATTGAAAGGTCATTGACCTCCAGACAAATGAGAAAAATGACGAAAAATCAAATTAGGTACCGTTTCAAGGGCCTTGATATCGAAAATTCGGGAAGAATTTCGATTTTTTGGACACGAATTCGTTAAAGTTTGTGCCAAGAAATGTCGTTTTTTGTAAATTTGGGCTATATTTTGGGCAGATAGAATTTTGTTTGTTTTTCTATCAAGATCAGGAATAGACAGAATCGTGTAAAAAGTGATTCGAATCGCGAATCACGAATCACGTTCAATATTGGCGATTTGAAATCAACGGAATCCTTTGTTCATAAAATGATTCGAATTATGAATCGCGAATCATGTCAACTTTTCTAAAAAAAAAAGTAGGTACTGGTGTTGTCGTCTCGTTGCTTTCTTGGGTTATCATAAATTTACTTCGTGTTCAAAAATTGAATTAAAAGAGGAGAAAACTGATTCGACTTTTCATTTCAGCTGACAAAATATATATTGACAGTACTATTTTTTGTATATGCAATAGTAGGTACATATAATTTTAAGAAGAATTTTGTGTTTAAGCCTAGTCACAATTTAAAATAATTATCTTCTCAAAAATATCTAAAAACAAACATTATAGTCCAAGAGCTATACCACTGCGATTGGGCCGAAATAACTGAAAGCTGGGGATGGTCTCAAAAGTTAGTATACATACCCCTATTTTGAAAGCACTTGGTCTGCCGATCCGCAGCTGCTGCTTTAAAGCTCAGTGAAAGCTCGAAAGTTCAAACTTTTTCTGAACTTTCAGCTGAGAAAACTGATGGCTAAAATTGGTGCCTAATTATAGCATTTTTCGCGCTGAATCCGAATATATCAGTCTGCCGACCCATAAGTGCCGCCAAACCCCCGCCAGACTGGGTCAAAAGGCGAGCAAATTTGGCAAATTTCATGTTTTTGGGCTAAATTCTCATAAGAAGCTACAAAATCGGGTTAAAAATTATTTTCAAGCAGTTTAACGGAATGCTCTATGGCTAAAATGATTTTTAGGCACAGAAATTTTTCAAAATTTTCATTTTTTGGGGGGTGGGGCGTGAGGGGAGTATTAATGAATTCAGCAAATATTGCCTTGTGATATATCAAAATGTATGTTTTTTGGGTCGTAGAATTCAATTATGGCAATATTTTTCACATTGGAAGAAAATACGGTCAAAAAACATATATTTTGATGTATCACAAGGCCATATTTGCTGAATTCATTAATACTCCCCTCACGCCCCACCCCCCAGAACAGGAAAATTTTGAAAAATTTCAGTGCCTAAAAATCATCTTAGCCGTAGAGCATTCCGTTAAACTGCTTGAAAATAAATTCTAACCCGATTTTGTAGCTTTTTATGAGAATTTAGCCCAAAAACATGAAATTTGCCAAATTTGCTCGCCTTTCGACCCAGTCTGGCGGGGGTTTGGCGGCACTTATGGGTCGGCAGACCGATATATTCGGATTCAGCGCGAAAAATGCTATAAGTAGGCACCAATTTTAGCCATCAGTTTTCTCAGCTGAAAGTTCAGAAAAATTTTGAACTTTCGAGCTTTCACTGAGCTTTAAAGCAGCAGCTGCGAATCGGCAGACCAAGTGCTTTTAAAATAGGGGTATGTATACTAACTTTTGAGACCATCCCCAGCTTTCAGTTATTTCGGCCCAATCGCAGTGGTATAGCTCTTGGACTATTATTGTAGTTTTTTTAATACGTTGTTTCACATGGAAACGACAATTTTTGAGAATTTTTACAGAATTTTGTCTCTACGCCTTCGTATTTTTATTTCAGTTATAAGTTTCTAATCTTGGACAAAGAATTTCATGCAAAAATTATCAAATAGAAGAAATTGAAAGAAAAATAACTCTGGCTTGGAATAAATTATTGTTGTCATTAAAATTCATTTTCAAAGATCCCTTTTCAGTCAAAATAAAAAGCAAAACATTCAACACATGTGTCCTCCCAACTCTCACTTATGGTTCTGACACGTGGACACTATATAAAAAAAATAGAACAAAAAATAAGAACAACTCAAAATTCAATGAAAAGAACCATGATAAATTTAAATTTAAAAAAATTGGATTAAGATCAAAACTAGGGGGCTTCGCCCCCTAGGTCGCTTCGCGACCTCAACCCTCGACTCGAGCACTCGCTTCGCTCGTGCTGCTCGCTTTTTTGGCAACTCAACTCATGCCCATGTGTAAAATTGGGTAGAAAAATGTTTAAAAAATGAAATTCTTGTAAAATGATGACATAAAATAAGTAGGTAGTGAGTATGCTGGAGTAATTCAATCCTATTAAAATGAAAATCTGAGGTAGGATAGTCAAATTTACATCCCAAGTATATAGAAACCCTACCAGATGGTGGCGTAGCTAAGGGAGGGACGTGACTTGAGCCATCCTCCACCCTCCCCTCCGCGAGTGAAAATTAGAAATAATGCATGCAATGATGAACCGTTTTTTTCGACACATTTTTTTCAAAAAATTTTCGCGCTCACTTCACTTGAGCAGTAATTGCACCTTCATTTCCATAAAATTATCACACATAACGAAGGATTTTAATAAAATTACCTTTAATTTCGATTTTTCATGCCTAAAAATCTGGCTTTGCCTCTTTGAGAAAATTCTGGCTACACTGTACTGAACCCTTCCCCATCTTCGCTTCAACTTTTTTGCAAACAATGTTCCACTAAACATTTCAATTTGTGCTAATGAATTAAAATCATAACCCAAAATTGATCTCAAGTGCAGAACCTCCTCTCCTTATTATTTTAACAGACACCACATTCCAGTTTTGTAAAAATTAAATACTATAGCAATGAATGTAACTCACAACTCTCGCAACACAACAACATCATTCCCTCCTCAACACCCCCACGCTGTAAACACGTCCACATAGCAACATTCTGAGTGTATTGTTATCCGTGCGCATTGTAATACATACGTGCATTTATACACAATAGAAAAAGTGTTTTTTCTATTTTTTCGGCCCTTAATTTGAAAATTTCCGATTTTTTTTTCTTGATGACATATCTACACGTCAAAAGGAATGTTTGAAAAAAAAATTGTCGAAATCGGTTCGATAGAAAAGGCTGGCGAACTCTATCAAGGTTTCTACTCGAAATTCTATTGTTTAAACACAATAGAAAACGTGTTTTACCAATTTTTTCGGTCCTTAATTTCAAAATTTTCGATTTTTTTTTCTTCATGACATATCTACACGTCAAAAGGAACGTTTTAAAAAAAAATTCGTTGAAATCGGTTCAGTAGAAGAGGCTGGCGGACTGTCACCAGGTTTTCAACAAAATTCTTTTAATATATAAGGATTCGGGACGCAGTCAAACTGATAAAATCAAAAAATAGTGGTGGGGGGAGGATCATGTGGCTAGATTAAGGGATAACAGATGGACACAAAAAGTCACTTTCTGATTCAATACAGGGGCAAGAAGGCAATGGAAACAGAGGGCTAGGTGGAGGGACGACTTTAGGAAACTACTGACCCATCACCACTTTCAGAAGATCATCCAAGATAGGAAAGAATGGTGCAGGCGGGGGGAGTATTTTGCCGTATCTTAGAGCCACGAGTGTTGCCTATATCGTTGTATTTGTAACTGTAACATTTGTAAAAATAAAGCTTTGATTGATTGATAAGTTTCTAATCCGACGTTTTCACATCATTAGAAGTGGCAATAGGCCTACTATTTTCGGCACCCTACGTGAGTAAGTCCAATGTGGAACAAAAGCGAAGAAAAAGTTCAAATCGCTTTCAATTGGTGTTCATTTTAGAAATTTTCAAATTCCTACCTATCCGAAATGAATCGCAGAGACCTCCAGTTTGTGCCATTCGTATCCAAATGGTTTTATGACCTTTACCGACATGTAGAATATGAAAAAAAATCAATGACCCATCGAGCAAATTTTTGCTAATTTAGCAAGAAATTACTGAAGATACTTTTAAAAACAAAAATTGCAAGTGTAAGATTATTCAGACCTCTTCCTTTTCTTCAGGAAAATCTCAAATTTGAAAATTGTCCTGCCCGAACTCTCACTTTTATATGTATTTTGAAATTTTGTTAAACACCTTGAAAATAATTCTTTTATGAATAGTTTTAAATTTTTTATTATTTTTATAATATGTCCAGAGTAATCTATACTGATCAGTGATCAAATTATAAGCCCACATTTATTTTTGTACATAAAAATATCGCACGAGACGTAGCCATTATAATATCCTCACATCACTGAAAAACATAAACTTTTTTTTTGAAATTTCATTCTACGAGATATTTTGTTAGATATGGGTTTGCTCGTATATTATATCATCCCATCATCCATCGTTCAAGTTATTGCCTCTATACTGCCACCTCACTCAAGTCGACATACACGAGGCAAAAAAAAAACAGAGGTGGCAAGAGACGGAAAAAACCTCCGGTTATCCATCACAATTATGGGCCACATTGTCGTCGTGGTTGTCGTCGCCGCATCGAGAACACGTCGTTAACTTTACGTGAGGTATGGCGAGATGAGAAGAAAATAAGGCTAATAAACTCGACGTATATTATACGTATATTTTGCGAATTAACCGCGCCTGTTGTATACTACACATATAATACTGTTTGGTATATGTTGCTTAGAGCTGTAGACCGACTGCTGGATGACATAACAGGGTCTTATACAACCATTTATACGTTATTTGAAAATCCCGCTGCGTTTAAATTTATACGTAAAATAAAGCTGCTGGAATAATAAAAAAAAAAAAGAAGAAGCTCGCTTTTACAAGAAAACTACGTTTCGTATTGTTCGCCCTGTACATGTACACCCTCTATATGTTCTATTCTACATATGTATACCTATCCATGTATTTTAGTAGGTATAGGTAAATATACACACAGGATATGGTTGTGTACCACGTGACGAGAGAACTCGCATACTGCTTTATTATCTCGCCTCGCCTTAGTGGTTATTTTCAAATTGCTATCTTGGCGAAATCGTATTTAAATAGATTTGCGCCAGGCGCCCGCACCGTTCAGCTTACGAGCATTATGTTAAAGAATTGCCTATTTATATACGTTACACGATTTTATTGCAGGCAGACCTCTCCCCTCTATTTCCTTCTTCAGCATTCGCCAAGCGGCGTATAAGGTTTGTCTATGTACCTACTACGTATGTATAGGTAGATAGGCTACCATAACATAGCTTATTTTGAGTATAACAAGAGATATTCGCAAATTAAACGAGATTTCGAGCGTTCGTTCGAGGTTACGCGACCTTTTTGCGGTTTGCTAATGTTACTTTTTTGGCATACTGAGGGGTGGTTGAAAGGCAGCAGGGAGGGTAGGTTATGTACTGATATCGAACAAAATAAAGACATCGGTTCGTATCGGTGTGTGTTTTTTTTTGCACCACGAGTATATTTTATGCTGAGCTTGTCTTCGGCCTTGGTAAAAAATCCTTTGTTTACAATCAGCATTCTAACGAGATTACATATGTAGGTACCTACTAGCTGGGTTAAGAACAGGTATCAAATTTCGACCTCAGACCAAATTTCGATAAATTAACACGATGTGCGAGAAAATCCTCGCGAAAATATGCCCTACACGGCTCACCTTAGCACGTGTGTGGTTCGTCGTCTTGTTAATAGTGTCGGTCTGCCTGTAGCGGTCAAAGTAATTTTTATATCTGTAGGTACATAATATAACTTTAAGGTGGATAATTTGACATCAAATTACGTTTTAATAAAAAAATTTCTCCTTGGAATTTCTCTTTCGAGTCGATACTCATGTGAGATGGAATTTTAGTGGAATTTTTCTTCTAATAAAATTGGAGAAAAAATTCCAAGGTGAAGCTTTGATCTCTGATAAATTTCCGAAGGTGGTGATCAAAGGTTTCGCAACTGAAGAACTTCACTGAAATTTTAGCGTTGATGACTTTTCTAGACCTTTTATATTAAAATGAAATGACAGGCGTGCTGGAAAACATAAAATTTGAAGAATGCACGACTTAATGAAAAACCGTCTCGTCTGTAAGAAGATTTTTTAAAAAGATTTTGAGCAAAAAAAAAATGAAAAATGCACCCTCCTATTTTTTCAAAAAGAAATTAAAATGATGTACTTCTCCTCACTCGTGCATATTCTCATATAGCTCCCCCTCCCACTGAACTACGTATCATCTTACTTTAACTGCAATCACCTCGGAACCGATTTGTAGCCTTCAGTTAAAGTTGACTTTTCTCCGGAAAATTAAAATTGTCCCAGAAGCACTGTATACGAAAGAAAATTAAACATCTTGAAATTCAAGAATGTCGCACCTTCGACACTGTGAATTGATTAAGAGAGATGAACCGTGAATCTGAGGTAATGCTTCAAAACGTGTAGATGAATATTTTTGCAGAAATTTAAAATCTGTAATTTTGTTTTTTTTGGGGGGGATGGGGTCACGAGCGTGACCCTGGATTAAGTAAAAGGAAAAAAAAAAACATTTTGTTGCAGAAAACTGATGGAAAATTGTTAGTTTTTCAAAGTCGAGCGCCCATCCCGCTTCAATTAATTATTGCAATCAATATTCCAGTTGATTTGGATCTCCTCTCCTGTAAACTACAAAGTCATTCCACATCAATTCGACCAAGAAGTGATCTCAAGGGGGGCGGGTCGGCGATTTTGTTGCCCCCTTTGAAGTCCATTTTAGGAAGTTAGGATCAAATCATTCTCAAAAATGAATTCTGTGTCCAAATAATATATAGGAAAATTTAATTTTTGGTTCTGAATCTTCACTATAGATATTGTTTGAGGTTTACGATCGAATGATTTTCAAAAATTAAGTCTGATCTACACCATTGAAAATCCAAATTTTCAATTCACACCAATATTGCTCTTTTTTTGGAAAATTTTTATTTTTGTACCTCCCTAGCTTTGGAGCCCAATTTCGGGTTTGGGATTGAATGGTCTTCAAAAATGGATTCTGTGCCATTGAAAACTCAAATTTTGGTATCAATAATGTACTTCTTTAAAAAGATTACAATTTTGTACCTCCTCCATTGTTGCCCATTTTGGGGTTTGAGGTAAAATTGTCTTAAGAAATGAATTCTGAACCCATAAATTTGAGATTTTGATCCCCATATATATTTTTTTTGATAATTTTTTGATTTTGTACTTTTTTATACCTCCCCTTCTGGAGCCCATTTTGGGGTCTGGGGTCAAATGGTCTTCAAAAATTGATTCCACGCCATTGAAATTTCAAAACTTTGCAATTTTGTGCCTCCCCCCCTCTTTGGAGCTCATTTTGGGTTTGGGATCAAATAGTTTTCAAAAATGAAATTGACACTCTTGAGAACTTCACCAATCATTCATAGTTTTAAGTTTCAACATTCAAATTCACAAACTGTTGAAATTTAGTGTTTGAAAACAAATATATTCTTTAAATGCCCTATCTACTGTAGTGCACTAGTAGTCAGGTGGTTAGGGTCATATAGTCAGACATCCGTAGGTCCCTGGTTTGAATCGCCGCGAGATATAGGTGTGGGAATTTTCTAAAAATGTTATAAGCAGGAAAAATCATACATGATGTGAGCATCACAATGAGGATAGGGATATTCAAAATAAAATTCCGCAACCCTATTTTTTTGATTTTTGAAAATTATTGCACCCCACTGATACTGATAGCATGTAGTGAAACACTTCTGACACACACTTGGAAATGAGTAGTGTTTCCTAGTAAGGAATTGCCAGTGGTGATTTACTACACACGCACTAGACAGCAGTGAAATACCATTGATTTGCGTAGGTGGATCAGTAGTGCTACTCTACTGAGAAATCAGCAGTAATTCATCACTCATATGTAATTTTGAGTAGGAGAAGTAAATCACTAGTGGCAATTCCTTACTAAGAAACACTGCTGATTTTCCAATGGACATCATTAAACTTTTTCTACGTGGGAATTCTGCCAATAAAAACGCCTTAAAGAGCAGTTTAATTGACGTTTTATACTTAAATGCCAATTCATGGGCATAATTTGAAGCAAATTCTCAGGTTGTTACATTTTCTGCACCGCAGAAAAAAATTTCTGCTGAAAAACATGCCATAAGAATATTTTGTAGCGTATTTTTGTCGTGTAAGGCCACTACGCTTTTTAATTAAGTGGCGCATCTCTGCACGTCAAATGAAACCAGCTATACAAAATATGCTACGAGAATGTTTTGTAGCGTATTTATTCGTGTACTCACTGAAAAAATCGCGTAAATGTGCTATTTTACATGTGTGTTTTAGCTTAGCATATAAATTTTTATTCCATTGATATCATCTGCCCTGATGGTTAGGGTATGATAGTTCTCACTCTCCAACCAGGAGATCAGAGTTCGATCCCCGGCTGAGCCAAAAAAAATTTTGTGAACAGCAATGGCAGATTTTTATGCTTAGGGACAGAAAAACCAAATACGCACTGAATAATGGGCAGATAAGTATTGGCGTAAACTGTCGGAATTCCTGCCCGCATTTTTATGTCGTGTAAGGGCAGATTTTCACCCAACTGGGTACCTTTCTCCTCAAGGTTTTTATGCGAATTTCTTGAATAGTTTGAATCGTTTGCTTACTGATGAAAATGGTCTGAGTGACCAACATGATGTGTGTGGTTATGATTTGCATGGTAATGGTCTGAGTGACCATCAAGATCTGCATGGTAAACAAGATCTGAGAGATTGACGTGATTGAGAACTGAGTGGTAATCGTGATCTGAGTGATCATTCCAATGATAAGCAAGAGAAGAAAAAGCCTCAACGTGACTGCTATAATTGTAGGCGTCCTGTACATGTTGCAAGAAAAGTCCCAATTTAGTAAGTACATAGGTATCGGGGTTATTGAGTAATCCACTGCTGAAATGGATTATATTTCAAGTTCACTGAAAACTTTGACACCCCTTAGCAGCCTTTAAAAAAGGGCTGAAGGGCAGTGATTTGCGCCATTGGTCATCCTTTAGGAAGGTCTTTCTACGGGAAAAATTTCAAAAAAATCGGCGACCTCCCCTTACCACTTTTTTGACGAATTGACGTGGAATGACCCTGCATCGATGTAGTACTAAGCATCTTAAAAATGAGTGGGGCGAGGTTGGTGTCCCAAAAATCTCAAAAATTGTTACATCGGTTTGGAAATTTCAATATTCAAGTTCATTGATTTTGATTTTCACCCTCATTCAGCTCAAATTCAGCCCTTCAAGAAAAGCTCATTTCAATTATGTCTTGAGCGTTATTACTTATTCAAAAAAAAAAACAAAAATTAAGCAGCACTTTAAAACTTTATTCTTCAAGAGTCCGCAAATATTTTTGAACCACCCCATACATGACAAGTACGTTAATACGAAGGCTAATTATGCAAAATTTCCGAAAAAATATTCCACCTTTTCAGAATTGAAACTTTTTCCCCACTTTTATTTTTCTTTCCAGAGGTAAAAAAAACATTTCACGTACATTTTCAACACGAAAATAAAAAAGAAAAAACACGCTCTAAGTAGATGAAGCGCCGAGGTAAAAAAAAAAGAAAAAAGAAAATACATCCACCAAACAGATTGGAAACGGGGAAATTTCCAATAATATAAAACACTCTTCAAACGACGATTTCAAGCAGGAAAATTGTACAGGGGAAAAAATTTCACTGTGTAGAAAGGGAAAACGTTGGGAAAAAAAGAGATGAAAATCGTAGGTATAAAAGCTTTGTAGAAGCTTAACGCGAGGTGCGGGTTTTTATCTCAATGAAATATTTTCTAACTACTTTTGAGGAATTTGTAACTTTTTACTTGCGTGCGTCGCGTCGTTTTAAAGACTTTTATTTGATGCATTATTCTTCTTCTTCTGCTTCTTTTTTTTTTCATTTTTATCAAAGGCAGCACGCGTGCACAGAAACAAAATAAAAATGTTTAAACGTTGTGAAAAACGAACGAGATGACAAAAACGAAGTATTGCGTTTGTTAACGGCGTTTTCTCTTCGTCTTATTCCACTTTTTTTTTACGTTTCTCTTTCTTTCGTTTTGGCGTTGTTTATTCGAGCTAGCAATTTGGTGGAGAAAAAAAAAGAGGAAAGAAGAAAACTAAAAGAAGAAGTAAAACGGCAGCTCGACAATTTTTAGAGCTTGATTCCTAAAAATAAAAACGCTGAATACGTGTTTATTACTTCGTTAAACGTTTACCTCGACGCTAATTGGCGGTGTGGTTTTAATTTTTATATATTTTTTCGACAAAAAGTCTATTTTACTTATTATGGATGCGAAAGTTTTTATGTACCTATATGGAATCCTCTTATAAAGGTTTTTATTTTTTGAAGCTTTTTGTCCCATTTTCCCAGTGAACTAGTAACTTTCAGTACCTGTTTTTATGGTTTGATAAGATATGTGTAGGATATGAAATGGATTCAAATGTGCGTAGCCTTTTCCAAATTAGTGAAAAAGTATATTCGTTTGCACCAAAAATGATGGCAATTGGTCCTGAAACTAGAGCTACAACCTCCCTCTCCACCAATATCTATTGAAAAACGACACTAAAAGTTTTTCTTGTATTGGAATTTTTCTCGATAAAATTTTCAAACTACGATGTACTGATACCTGTCTTGTGTTTCTTGAAAATGCTTGGTTGACAACGTATTCACTATATTCAGGTAAAAGCCTTTTTTCAAAACCATGAAAAATCTCATTTTGAAAATTTTTATTAACTTGTTTTATGTTTTTTGAAAATTTATATCCCTGTGGTGCTTGCAATGTTGAAGGCTGGAAATTTTATAGCAGAACTTTTTTCTATTGCCTTGAAAAGTCATGTTGAAATTTATATTGAAGATTTCAGCTTCGAAATTTTTTTTCGAACATTTTACGTCTTTGAATTTTAAAATAGGCCAAGACGAGTAAATTGGTTACGTGGATTGAGAGCCTGATTTCTGGAAAAGAAGTATGGGTTCTTACCATCAAAACGTGAAGCCTTTCGAAGAAAAAATATACCAAGCTGAATGGTGAAAATTATTCAAAACCTCTCGGTTTTTTAACAGATGTCCACGAGAACGTAGATAACTTCTATGACAATGTACTATTTAAAACCTATTCGAAATTAAACGATGCTGATTACTTAAAAAGCTACAAAAAATCACTCCGGTTGTCAGTATCTTCCAAATAAAGGAATCAGATGCGCATTAAACTACCCTCAGTGAATGTAAAATATTTCAGTCGTTTCCAATATGCATCATTAATGTCTATGAGTTGGTAGTAGATCGTCGTTTACTAACATGTAAATTGACATTTTGAATACATAAAAAACGAGAAATGCTTGGTTGATTCCCATAAGAAAAACAACACAACGTTTAAAGTCTCGAAGAATTCTCATCGTAAGGTTGTGTTTTTTTTTTCTTTTTTCGTTGGTGTTTGAAATATTTATGGTTTTGGAAACTTTTTTGAGCATTTAAATTATACAACTTCTCGAAAGTAATAAAGCATTGTTTTTTTTTCTCTCGTTCACTCCGCCTTTCGTTTTTATTTCGTTCAACAACGAGAAAGTTTATGTCGTATTCGAAATTTACTCGTTCATGGGTTATTTCCTGTTTGATTCGTTTTTACGTTACCGTAAATTTGGCGCGAATGTTACTTTTAAAAACACTTTCGTTTCGAATTCTAACTTCAGCTTTGGCGAACGTAGAACAAGTGAAAGAATGAACAAACCTGCTTCAAGAAAAAGGTTATAAATTAAAATCAGCCTCCTTATAGTTGGTGCTTATAAGTTAAGATACACGGTATTAGGTAAAGTATAAAATCACCTCCAACTACCACTCGACGTTTAGAGGTCGAAATACCCGTACAGAAAGAAGAACTTTAACGAACTCCTAAATGCAATGTTTTGTGTATAGGTATAATGTGGACTGTACGCGCATGATGAAAGATGTCGAAAGCAAAATGTTCCAAGACGAGTTAGCGAATATCCGCGTGTAATTTTCGATTACAAATAATACATATTCAATTTCGCCGTGATGATGATGATGATGACGATAACGAGATAAATTATAATTATTCATGGCCAACGTTAACGTTACAGGGCATGCAGCTGTATAGCAGTATGGTTGTATGCGTTGGCAAATTGAAATAGTTCAATCGACATTCGAACTATAGTTAATTTAGCCGCTCGTCAAAATGACGGCTTCGATGTGAATAATTCAATAATATAAGTTCTGTTCTTGGCATAAGATCAAAGTCAAATCTTTACCCAAACGAGGTATCGTATCTATCAGCATTAAATAGTTATTGTGCTATCAATCGTATACCAATTACCAATTACCGCATTACCGCAAGGATGGAAAAATTAGGTAAGGTTCTCTCAGAGGAGTAAATATACTACTGTGTGACGTATGACATACGAATATGTGGCTGTTTTGTTGGGACAAACATGACTGCAAAGGCTGCGAAAATCTTATTTCTGTTGGTTTCTTTTTCTAGGAGAATAAAAGAAAAAGAGAGAGGAGGCGAGAGGGAGAATGGTAGATATCATCAGTATTTTGTCTAAAAATTATCTATATCAAAAACATTTATTTCATTGTTAGAAATTATTGTCAGTGTCACCCTACCTGTTGACATCAAAAAATAAATAAAGAACAATTTGTTAAACGAAAATACTGATTCCAAGCTCATTCAAAAAATTAATTCTCAAGTTGATTTTTCAAAAATTCATGAAATTAAAAATTTCTCAACCCTGAGCTTGTTAGAGTTAGACTTGGGATTATTGGGATGAGAGAGAAATTATTTTAATTCTACTGTATGATGATTTAGTCGATAATTATTCCTTAGGGAAGGAATAATTACCTTGTCAGCTCGGAGTAGGTATATAAAACCAGTAACGCTATACATGCACACATGATCTATATAATAATATTGGGTCATTCCATGCCAAATCGGCGGATTTTTGCACGAGGGGTCTTCGATTTTTTTCAAAATCAGATCATTTGTAGAGGTCATCAAACGATGACGAATGACGCAAACCGGACATTTTTTCGATTTTTTTTGACGGAGCTGTGGCGCGTCAAAGTTCTCCAAAATGGCCGAAAATGGAAAATTTCAGTTGCAAATTGCTCCGGTTGTACGTGGTATAGAATTTTGAACTTTTTTTCAAATTGTAGTACTTTGAGAGGGTAATTGACGAGTGATGTCAAAATCAGTGTTGCCACTTTCAAAAAGCTAAAAAAATCGATTTTAAAACTTATAATTTAAATATAACCACGATCTCGGCGAGTAAAAATTCTGAAAAAATTCTCAGTTTTAGTCCTTTTTATATAAAATAACATATCAAAAAATTAGACTGGCATCTTTTTTCATTTTCGAGAAAAAAAAATTACAAGTTTTACAATTGCTGCAAAAGTACCATCCGAAACCTAAAAAATGAAAATTTTTGCATTTTTGAAATATTTTACCAATGTGTAGACGATAATGTGAAAAAAATCCCCCTCCCCCCATTTGTCAACGAATTGGCATTTTTCGTGCTATAAATTTTTATTTCAAGAGTGAAATTAATGCATTTTTCGTCAATTTGTCGACAAATTGGGGGGAGGGATTGTCCAAGAGTATAGACACTGTACCTGTGCCCTCCGGGTAAGATACCGAACTGCAGGCAACGGGGAAAAGGGACGGTAGTAAAATCTTGTGTCATGCCAATTTCTCCCGCTGGGTGATTTTGGTTGCGCTGTACGTCAGTTTGCAGGCAACGGGGAAGAGGGATGGTAGTGATGCTCTTGGCTGCGCGCGCTGTACTTCGCAGTTCGCATGGTACTTCATACAAGAATTCGACACCAGCGCAGCCAAAAGCACCCAGCGGGATAAATTGGCATGACACACATAATTTAGCCAATTTGGCGGCTAGTTCGTTGTCTTCCCCCAGGTACAGTGTCTATATCCAAGAGATAAGTACCTCCAATAACCAGTGAGATCAAAGAGATATCCAATGTAACATTGGGCTAAGCCAGGTTGGAGGGATGGAAGGGAAAAGCTCCATTGCCTTTACGTTATGTCTGTATATTGACGAAGAACCAGCCATCACGAGTAACCAAAACCAAGTGACAAGAGTGGTTAACAATCCGATGTATGAGCCTCGGATTATAAAAGTTCTCACACGTTGCCATACTTTCAGTATCATCATCATTGAGTAGTATAACTGCTCGAGGTGGTATTGCGTACAAATCAACGCGTACCCTTATGCCTAATTGGGTATTTGGGCTAACATCCTTTATGTTGGTGTTGCCTCTATCGCATTGATGACGTATCTCATGGAAATTTATTTTTGAGCTTCCACTAGTATGTAGTTTCCCTCTTGCTTACTAGTGACATCTACACAAGCACCTTGGAGCTAGCCAGGTAGTTCAGAGACCCTGAGCTCCTCAGTGTTGACCTCTATTGACACTCAAACCAGTTTCAGCTTTTTGATTTTGCTAACAGATGGTGTGCATGATTTGTTAGCTTGGCTAATAACTGGTAGGTAGTCCCAGGGTACTTTGGTGTGGAATGTTGATAATTGCACCAAGCTTGCCTCTGTAGCTGGGTTTGAACTGGGTACCTCATGAACGGAGGTCCGCGGCTCTACCTACTACACCACCGAGGGACTTTACTTTCAGTATATAGGGGGATTAATTTAGTAACTGCTATGGCATAATTAAGGTATATCTCCTCATATCAATCTAATACTGTTCAGAAAATCAGGGTTATGGAAATCAACTTTAAAAACGAAAATTTTTTCAATTTTCAATTTTCACTTATTGAAATTCTCAACACATTTTAATTTAGTTTTGCCCCATTCGAGTCAATGAATATTTTCATTTTTCACTGCGATTCCCGGTTGGCAAAACAGCATTTTTTAGACAGTGCATCTGAATAGGGATATGACCACTTTTATCAGTCAGAATGTATTTTCTGACTGCCAAAACGGCAATATCTGACTGTGGATATGACTAGTCAGATCCACACTCAGATCTCCACTCAGTCTTCTGACGAGTCAGTGCCATCTTGGAATATCAAAAAAATAATTGTTTCTGATTGGTTGATTGTAGTCAGACTGCAAATGTGACTGTCAAAACAGCAATTTCTGACTGCAGAAATGAGTAGTCAGATATCACCAGAAATGTGCCAATCTAACTACGTTTTGAAACTTTTCGAGCAGATTTTTTGTACGAAAAAGAGTGTGTGAGGAGCAGGAATGCCTTAACCGCGTATCGTGGGTATTCCTATACCCACTATACTCGCGGGTATTAATGTATCTTTTGTTATACTGGTTTTTCTACGAAAAACCAGTACACTACAATTTTCACGTATTTCTCTACCTTGGTGTGTGTGTGTGTGTGAGCTTTGACATCTGTCAAGGACTTTTCCAAATTCGCATAGGGCTCGTCTCTAGGCGAATCGCGCTCGATTCTCACTTGATCTTTTACAGCTGGCCAGGGTAGAACTTCTCGTCACCAAACGATTGTTCATATCGTTCATAATGGGTATTAGTATCCTTCTTGCACTTTATTTTAATTATTACCCGCTTGTTCGGTGTGAATTTGTGTCTGTTAACATAATGTAAATCGTGAGATGTACAGTCTCGTTATATCGTTTTTATGGTATTTTGGATCACGTCCCATAATCCGGACTTGGGGCTGTGATCTCGTTTCAAAAGGTATTCCTCAGACTTTTAGAATTATCGATCGGACCTAGTATTGGTGAGTCCACAGGAGAGATAATTTAACGTGAACAGTTTTGGGTAAGTAATGAAAAAAGCTTACTCGTGGAGGTTATTCCTCCGCTGCGGTTAACTCCTTTTAATGATTTATTATAATTATTATTATGACTAACTAATAGTGAATAGGCATAACTATTTCGTGTCTATGTTCATAGTACCATTATTGCCTTAATTGATAACTAAGTATTTACGTGTTATCAAATGTTATGTGTTTTGTTACATTGTCGAATATTTGTTCATTCGATATGTATTTTCCATATAAATCTACTCGTGGCATATTTGATTTATATAATTTACGTGTATAGATGTATTAAAAGAATATAGGTTATCTGTACATGTTCTCTTGAGTTTTATTATAATTTACGTAAAGCTCAACTTTTATAAATGTTAGGGAGTCGCTAATAGAAAGAGCCTGCCTCCAGAGCTAGTTAGGTATCTGGTAATTATTCCCCTTCCAGGGAATAATTATTAGATTCCCGTTTTATGAGCCACTAGACAAAACTTCTTACCCTAAAAAGTAATTAGTTACTTTCTACCACTGCTATCTATTACAATCCCCCCTATTACAAGTGGCAACACCGATTTTTAAGATATCAGCAAAAAGCCTTTCAAAACCCCTGACTATTGGAAAAAGTTCCATTTTGGTAGGTATCGCGGTTATTGAGTAGGTAATCCACTGCCAAAATGGATGATACATTTTCATGTTCACAGAAAACTTTAACACCCCCTATCAGCCTTTGAAAAATCGCTAGTGGGCTGCGACTTGCACCATTGGCCATCCCTTCAAAAGGTCTTTCCTCAGAAAAAATTTCAAAAAAAATCGGTGACCCCCCCCTTACCAATTCTTGGCCGAATTGACATGGAATGACCGTATATCTACAGGTGAATCACTGGGACATTTCAAATTAATTTTTTAGGGATTCCAATGTTTTTACAAAAATCAATTCGTGGCTTCAGTTCCTTTGAAATGAGATCACTTCGGAAGCTAAAATTCAAGATCGCTGATCTGAAAATCTTGAATATCAAATTTTTGATGCTTGCATTTCTATCTACTTAACGTCTTCTGTTTTGTCTCTTGTCAAATAATAATTTCAAAGCTGTAAATTCAACAGTTCGGTCGAGTAGGTAAACTCTTCCTTCCTTTGAAATGAACTCAAGGTTGTCTCGATTGTTCAACATCATTTCTTACATAGCGCATCGAAATTTCACCGAAATTTTTCACTTCAAGGATACTTACATTCGACTGACTCTGATTTTTTATCAGTAAACCGAATTTAGCACAAAGGCTGAAATTTTTTTCAATCACTCGAGAAGAAAATCCGTTCAAAATTGAATTCATCTTCTATGTCGACACATTTTTCCTTTCACAACGGCAAACTCTCGCCGCTCTCGTCAGCCACATTTATACCTACTGTATGTAACCCACATTCGACAAAATTTTCTCGTAGCTTGGTTAAATTTTCACTTGTTTTTCCAATCTCTAACCACGCTACGTACCCTACTTCTCGACAAACAGGAGGCAATGATGGAATAATAAATCCGCAAACCCCAGCCGCGAGAGTTTCATTTATAATAGAAAAAGTTGGCTGGCTCGACGTTTAAAAAAATTTGTCCTGCGTGTGGCTCACAGCTTCACACACAGCTGCAGCGTGGTTTACAAATAAATGAGGAAAATCCCAGTTCGACGTGACACCCTAATCACTCGCTATTCGATCTAGATTACCGGGTTTACGCCTCTTCGTGTAGCTATACTCGAATTTCTAGGTTAAATAGGTACACGTAAATATACGTACACGTAGTCCAAAAACTTCGAGCAAACCGTAGTTGTACGTTCGTATAATCAAATGTCCACCTTACTATATACCTTACCTATGTACATAGGATATAATAACATCATCATATAGGTACGTACCTAGCTGTACTACATAGATACCACTTACATGGTAAGTATGGCCCAGTTTGTTGTTTTTTATACCTACGTTAAAAATTTGCCAACTTATTTCTCAACCGCCATCAAAATGAACAGAGTTGAAATTTTCTATTCCAGACGATATTCAACGTTCATCCCTTCAAAGAATTACATTTTTTTATCCCCCAAGATTTTCTTCTTACCTTTAATTCATGCAGAAACCTGATTCGTTTTTTTCTCATCTCTCCTGCGGTCGTTTTGCTTTTCAGATCGTTCGCCTTTCTTTCCTTTTTCTTGCTTTTTTTCGTATCTGTTGTTGTTGTTTTTGTTGTCTTTTTCGTTTTCCGCGTTATTATGGAGAATACTTATTTGCGAGATGGTTCGGTGCATTTTCGTAGTTACATTTTTTTTTTTTTTTTTTTTTTCAAAAATTACATTCGGTTTTTTTTCTACAACCTTCTCTTTCGCGAATTTCCTTCCGACGACGTTTTTTTCCTCTTCGAGTACTTGTCTTTCTCGATTTTATATCAAGATACGTACCACGTTACAAAATGTTCTTGTGGGTATAAGATGCATCGTGAAAAAAAGGGGACGAAATGAAGATGAAATTCATTTTTTATAACACAAAATACGTAGGAGTGTGTGCTCGCTTATTCGGGGTGCATTTAACATTTAGCTTTTTGCATTATATACGATCTTGAAGATTATATGCAACATTTTTTAATATGACAAGATCCTGTGGGAACAACAGGTAACAATGATCAGGAAGAATGGATATATGGAAGTGAATAAACACTAAAGACACCTACGTTTAGATGCATGTGAAATAAAAATAAAAAACTCACCATTTTAGTTTTGAAGACATTGGTTTACTTGATCGTTCTGAAAAAAGAAAAGAAAAGAAAAAGAAAACAAAGTCAACGAACCTTATCTAAAAATTTAATATTACTTATATCATAAAAACACCTCTATTTCTTCCGGACCCGTTCAAGATGAATATGATGGTCGAGGGAGGATGAGTGGTTCAAATTATTAATTTTTTGACGGGAAACTGATCATTATTGAAAACCGATTGATCGAATCTGAAAGTCAATTCATTATTGGTGACTTGGCATCAAAAATAGATTTTTCGATCACTAACCACACATGACTGAAACTCCAGTTATACCTACCCAATTTTTCGATTTTTTTTATCTCATATTATCCACCATTATAAAATACACCACGCTTGTTAATAAGTTAACCTAGAATCCTACCAAAATCCTAAATAAAATAAATGGGTTCAAAATGGGATAATCTTTTGAAAATTGTGCCATTGAAATCTGTTCAAAATTGAAAAAAGTTTTCAAAAATCTCCAAGTCCTGAAAAAAAAGTTGAATTACTTATTGGATTTTTTTTAAGCGACTGGTCAATTTAAATGTTGATTCTTGAATTCTGTACTCCAATGCAAAAAGGATGAAAGTCCAATGACCTGGCATAAGGAAAGGAGGTTAGTGTGTTCAGTGCAGTTTTGAGAGACAGGAATTTTAAATTTGGAACTGAAAAGTTTAAAATCCCTGTATCAAACTGCATTAAACACACTAACCTCCTTTCTTTATGCCAGGTCATTGGACTTCCATCCTTTTTGCATTGGAGTACAGAATTATCAAACTGCATAATCAGAAAATGGTTTTGTAGGAATTCAAATTTTCAGCTGCTCAAATCCATTTTTGAAGATTTCATTTTTTTTCAAATTCAGCCTCCAAAAATAATATTATTTTAAACATTTTTTTGAGAAAATTATGAATCTCAAATTTTAGTTGTTGAATTTCATTTTCTGGTAAATTTTTTCAGGTAAAAATGGTCCATTTTCCACTCTAGAGATCAAAATTTTGTTTAAATTGAGGTAAAAAGTATATGCTTGGTTTAAGTTGGTTTAAGTAGGTGTGCCCCAGTAGGTAAGGCGCGGATCGCCCAAAAAAATTCAGCGGTTTCCCACACAGACTAACATTTTGAGTTGTAAGTTGCTCAGAAATTTTTTTAGCTCCATATGTGCCCCTGGAGAGGTGACATGGATTTTCAAAGAGGGGACATTTTCGAAAAAATCGCGTTTTTTCCCTTCTTTTGCTACCCAACCTGTTTTGGGAAAAACGGTCCAGTCTCAAATGAAAGTATTTGAGACTATTTTTTTTTGTTGTTTTGAAATTGACAATCATGACCAAAAAATTGGCACGATTGCGTTCGAAAATATTTCCCCAGTTTTAGAAATTATATCTTTCAAGGTTTTGGGTCATCAACAATTAAAAATAGGAACAATATCCCGCATCTAAAAATTTTCCCTGGGTGTGCGAATATACTCAATAAACACATCCCTGCTTATTCCCTTCCATCATCTTCTTTATTTCTCTTCAAAATTAATTTTAATAGCCATTGTCTATAGTATTTTCACATTCACAGGAATATTTAACGTAAAAATTTTTAAAATCAAATTGCACCAAAACCTCACAAAAAACCACTTAGGTACAAGTACTTTCCATTACCTACAATTCAAAGCAAAAAACACGTAAAAAATAGTATAGCCATCAACCTCAATGAATGAGCATCAACCACACGTAATTTTCGACTCGCCATACCATATTTGATGACACAATATACTTAACCAAAAAAATCCTCGATATATGTATGCTTTGTTGCTTGCTCACTAACAATAACCGGAAAAAAGAAAAATATGCAGTCGAGTTCAGTGTTAAGAAAAAAATAAGGCCAACGGCGATATCCCGAATTTTCTCCATTTACGACGAAAAATTCGGATAAAAATACCGATATAAAATTATATCGTTGAATATTTCCCATTTATAGCCGCATTATACGCTTTTTAGAGTCAAAAGTAGTCATCCTTGCGCTATTATCTTTCGAAATCCATCTACTTTTCAGAACTCGTACTTTAGTACGCCCACGTAAGATAGAGAAATAGGTAGGAAAAAACTGGCGGAGGCAAACAACGAAAAAAAAAAAACAGATAACGAAATTTAGGCCGCAAGAAATTGAAAAACTGACCACGTAATATAAAGCTTTCAAAAAAAAAAAAAAAAAAAAAAAAACCGTAATACCTACCGAAGAACAATTTATTATTTCATTCATCATTGTCACAGACTTGGAAGTTTCAACATTCGATGTTCAAACATTCAATATTTATTTTCCAAGTTGCCTACTCGCTGCTTACAAGCATAGGCTGAGTACAATTAAACTAAAACTTGGCCTCTCACGCGTTCTTTTTCTTCTTCTCCTTGCGAGGGATTTTTTTTTCTCCAGTGACCAAGGATTGGAGGTCGAAAAAACCATAATATGGTTTAATGTATTAAACTCGTTGCACAATATTATACTCTACTGTAGAATAATAACTTATCCCTAAATTATTTCATTGTGGCGAGATTTTTTTTTCAGTTGGTATTATTTTACCCAAATGATTTGCATATGAAACGAATTTAAAAATTACTACCAGCACGATCCTTTGAAAAACCCTAATTCTGAGCACGATCCCACGAGAGACCGGGTACTTTTTTCGAAAAACAAGATGAAGAGGCTTCGACATTCCGATATCATAACTAATAATAATAATCGTAACAATAATGGGAGCATGATTTGTCAGATACCAATGTTCGATATTTAGAGCTCTTCGTTTCAACACAGAAAACAGAATTTATCTCGGTCTCAGTTCAACGCAGTGTTAATTTGTGCCATCTAAGAGCCAAACACGCTCAAAGACCCAATGGACGAGGTACTTGACATGTAAATAAGGGCATGGTACGACTGACTGGCCATTTTACTCTTCCTAGTTTTGGAGCACTCTTCACGTAAGAACCAACAAAGGTTCTGAGTTTGAAAGAAACGAACAACCTGACTATTTATCACATGAAGAGGCGAAACTCATTTTGTTCCTTTGGGCCGGATATCAGTTTATGTGATCCGGCTCGGAGGACCAAGAATAATTTCAACTATTTCGAATTTCTCTCCTGTTGTCATTTTATCAGAACCAATGGCAACGTTTCAAACACCATTCAATAGATTTATTAATTATGCTCTCTAAAATTGAATACACAAATTGACTAGGTACCTACTACAATAACTGAAAAAAAATTTCACTCCCTCGTTCTCATCAGAATAGGTAGGTACCTACTTGAATTATTTTTTCTATCAATTATCTAGAATGAAAACAAGCAAAAACATCTTTTATTTATCTTTCTTCCTCCTACGAATTCGAATTATTTCATCAAAACAAAAAGCCAATTATTAGAACGCGTCGAATACAAATTGATGATAAATATTATTTCAAAACAAAAGCAACCTAATTTTTTGCAAATAAAGTTTTGTCTTTATATTATGAAAAGAAAAAAAAACTCCGTTCTTCGTACCTACAATACGCCTCTTCGTATCTGTCTCAAAAATGTCTACTTTGCAACTGTACTTTCGCGAATGATTTTTCATATTTTTATTTCATATATATTTCCATTTCGAGCACAAATTGTCATCATACAGAACAACATGTTAAAATAAAACTGTTGAAAATGACGTTGAGTTTTCAAATACGTACGGTGTGTTTTCTAATTCGAATTGGAAATTTTGTTCAAAACGAAGTATAAGCACAAGACAAGTCTCCTGATGAAAAAAATAGGTAAATAATTAAATTTAATTCTATCAGAAGGTCATAACTAATACATAGAATTAATGCACTTGACAATAAAACAAAAGATGGGTGGTGACTGATGAAGAAAAAAGAACCAAAATTGGAGAATTGGAGATAGATGACGAGAAATTCTCGTTCATCTTGAATTCTCAAGGTATCAAAAATTGAAAAAAAAATTATGGCTGGAAAATGGAAATGGTGAGATTTAGATCTAGGAGAAGAATCCAAATTGTGATTACACAAATCACAAGTACTGTCTGAAATTTTATCAACTCATCGTTCACTTCCTCGTGCAGGAAAAAAATACACCACTTCAACCAACAAATCAGGCTTTCAGGCTCAATGCTCGGAGCATCATTACCGGAAGCAAAAAAGGAAAAAAACGAACGAAAGCCTCAGCTCGAAATTCATTCTTCGAATCGGATTTTTTTTGAGGCTTCCAAAGGGGTTAATTTTTTCACACATCGATGCACCGACGAATCGCAAGATGAAAAATAACGATAAGAAGAATTTCATCGGCAACATTTCGAGTTAAGAATTTTTCTATCAATACAAATACCTACGTACCTACCTACAATATACAATATCACAATCACGAATGAAAACTCTTAAAAATGAAGGTATCCGCGATGAAAATTCCCTATTGAAAATTACTCCACAGAAATATTCCACCCAAGCGTATACAAGACGGGTTTTTTTCCTCTCGCAACAAAGTACACATAATGTTACAGAAGGCAGCTGAGTACTTCTACCAGAAAATGTACATAACGTTGTACATTCTACTCAAAAAAAAAACCGCAACCTCGATATCGGCTGCAGTTTGTAATTACGATACTTCAATTTTCCTGTTTACGAAGAAAGTTTGCCACACAATGGCGTATAAAAATTACTCGAATTCGTATATTATTATGACGAGCTGCAGCTGCTGCGCGTGTTATCAAGAATGCAAATTAGCCGATTCTTCGAGTAAAACTTTTTGCATCTCTTCCTCTGCTTGCAGGCTTCATCTGGCTGCGAGTATAAAAATTGCATCAGCGAAACCGTTTAGTACCTAGCTACTTATCTAGCAAATACCTCCCTTCCAAAGTAGGTACTTAGTACTTTACTATACCTACTTATACCTACTGTCGAGTTATAATAAAGACCTGGGTTCATTTCTTGTTACGCGGGCTGCTTTAATTTCCTGCAATGAATATACCTACTTATTTAACTTTTTATATAGAATCTCAAAGTCGACTTTAATAACCAATTAAAAATCATCCTTTGCCATTTTTCTTTCCTTTAGAGAATGAAAATACTAAAAATAAAATGAAATGGTGTGCAGGTTGAAAAAAATCTTTCACTTGATGAAATGAATTCAATTCAAAAAAAATAAATGAATTTTAATTTTTTTTTCTAGGAGTGTAATTTTTATCAACTTTTTCATGAAATACTGTAAGGTGGCATTATGGCCTCACTGTCTTGGCAGTGCATTGTATAATGATTCCTTAAGTTGGTGAGATTCTATAGATAGGTATCGATAATTTGATCCTTTATGTCTTGACAACTTAGGGATCGTTTGATTTATTAAGGTGAGAAGCAAGTACTCGCGAATTCGAAGGGTGTACTCGAGAATCAGCGGGAGTTCGCTTTCTTAACATTTCTATAATTCCCATACCTATGTATTTGATAACATAGTGCTAGCTTATAATCTCTTGAGATCAACCCAAAACTGCAGGTATAACTTTAGCTATATTCGATCTTGAGATCACTTCTTGTTCATCCATCGTGGTAGATACTTACGTGAATTGGAACGGTCCTAAGCGATCTATGAATCTTTGATGGTCTGAGCATTTAGTCCTCTGCCATAGTATAAATAGCAGCTATGGAGAGTTCAAGTTTCCAGGATTTTAGCCAGGAGTTGGTGGTCTTGATACTTTGTTTGAGATTGTGGATTGCACTAGAGAGATCATTACTTTGGGTGCATAAGCAGGTATCATCTGCAAATTGAAGAATTTCTGCATTTGATGAAGTTGTGATGTCGTTGCAGTAGATGTTGAAAAGTGTAGGGCTTAGAACAGCTCTTTGAGGTACGCCTCTAAAGATAGGTTTAGGATCCAAAAGTGAATCGTTTATGCGAATCTGGAAGTAGCGGTCTGATAAGAACGATTTGATGATAGATATCAAATACGTAAGTAACGAGGTACTTGAGTAAATGAGTATTCTCCAATTTTTGTAGCAAACCGGAATGCCATATAGATTTGTAAGCTTGTTTAATGTCGAGAAACGCTGTGGCAGTGTATTGTTTATTTTCAAAACTGCAGTGGATAATTTTGGTAAGATGATGTAGTTGGTGTGTTGTTGCTGTATGTTTTCGAAAGCCAAACTGAAACTGTGGCAATATTTCATGTCTGTTGGTGTGATCAGTGAAGCGCTTCAAGATGATAACGTTCTAATAATTTGGAAAGTGAAGTCAATAGGCTGATTGGTCTATAGCTAGCAGGAGAAGTTGGATCAGGACTTTTTTTTTGGTATTAAAACAATGATTGCTTTTTTCCATTCTTGTGGGAATGATATTTTAAATTCACTGAAAACTTTGACACCCCCTAGCAGCCTTTAAAAAAGGGCTAGAGGGCTTCGATTTGTGCCATTGGTCATCCCTTCAAAAGATCTTTCCGCAGGAAAAATTTCAAAGAAATCGTTTACTCCCCCCTTACCACTTCTTGGTTGAATTGACGTGGAATGACCCATTGGGCATTAATCATTTCGTCACACATATTTTTATTCACAGCAAATTTCAGGTAAAAGTATGACCAAAATCAATACTTTTCCGACTGAATTGGCTCTCGATGACCCCCCTCCCAGGGGAGGGGTTCAGGTCTTACTATTTCCATCTACCTACGGTTTCGTTCAAATCGCAGAGTGCCAGTATAAAGGGTTGAAAGGATAGTAGAGTGAGCTGGAGAGAAGCTTTAAAAATATCCATGTAGACTGAGAAGAAAGAAAATCTCATTTGATCACACTGATCAAATACAGCATCGATTCAACATCATAAAACGTTCAACTTGCTATTTATAGAAGGAACAATCCGAACTCGAGAAATGAGAGCTTTACATTAAGTATACAGACGAATGATATAATTCGTTGGAAATGCATGACGGAAATAAGGTCGAAGTTAGGCGCCATAGGTCGTTACTTGTTACGTAAAGAATCAAGCTACTTTACAACTATAGGAACTATTGCATCTCGCCACACTAAACAGTCCTATTCTAGCCATTAAATATATAGTGGCGACTAGTTGTACTCGTAACACTTCATCCCGGAATAATAAATATAGATATCGAAAAACAAAAGAATTTTTTTATCTGAAGTGAGCGAACGTCTTCTCTCAATTATCGTCTTCTGATTTTAAGATTAGTACTTATACGTACGTATGTAGGAAAAGAGGAGAAGTATGAGGAGAAGCAGGAGTAATAAAAGGCACCTAAGCGAAGAAACGGTCTACCAATTTCAAACAATTGAAATATAGGTAGCTATTGTTTTCACAAAAACAAGCCACCATCGAACAATACCGCTTGACTAATTCACCTTATAGCCTACGAGATATCGTACATTCGTCTTGACTGTCACCACATCAGCCCTATAAAAATGTAGAGGTATTGTACTATACATTGCATATACGCATATATTCATAGTGTATGGGTGAGGTATGTGGCTAAGTAAATCTTGAGGGCGCGTGTTTTTCGTTGATATTAACCGCCGAGTTGCGTTTTCAAGAGCAGTCGATGTAGGTATTTTCGTCTCATATAGTATTCTCTCACTCGTCGCTTATTCCCATTCTATGACTCTTTCTCATTCTAGCATTTTCCTTCCATCGACGGTAGCAATTCCTCTTTCGGCTTTCTCGCGATGTTTTATCATCTGTGCAACCCTCTTGCACGTTTTCTCTCACCCACAATGTAGGTTCAACTGCGTGAATAATTATCGTCTCTCGTATACTTTATACGTATAACCTGCGTATTTCCATTTCGAAAGACTAGCGATAGGGAAATATTTCGAGAATTCGTAGCCTTGAAATGGTGTTTTTAACTATTTGTATACAATCCAACTATCGACCAAATAACACATTTGTGGCTACCTATTCCCTGAATTTACTGTGGTCAGATGAAACATTTTTTATTGCAGGGTCATTCCACGTCAATTGGACCAAGAAGTGGTAGGGGGTTTCGGTGATTTTTTTGAAATTTTTCCTGTGGAAATACCTTTTGAAGGGATGACCAATGGCACAAATGGCAGCTCTCTAGCCCATTTTTAAAGGCAGCCAGGGGGTGTCAAAGTTTTCAGTGAACCTAAAATATCATCCATTTCAGCAGTGGATTACTCGATAATCGCGATACCTACCATAATGGAACTTTTTCCCATAGTTAGGGGTTTTGAAAGGCTTTTTGATGATATCATAAAAATCAGTGTTGCCACTTTTTTTCGTACAAAAAATTAGCTCAAAAAGTTTCTAAACGTAGTTTTCATATCGTTTCGACTCTCAAAAATTCTGAAAAAATGTATTCTGGACAACTTTCCATGCTGAAGAACATATTATTAAAAAATCGGGATGGCATTATTTCATAAAGTCGATTTTAAAAAATTTAAAGTTTGCGAAAAAATGCGATTTTTTTTATTTAAAACATGAAAAAAAGTTTTGATAGGTGAAGTTGACCCATTTGACCCCTATTTGTACGTATCTGTTGAGAAAGTTGAAAAACCCCTTTCACTCGATGAAGTAAACTCCTCACAAAAAAATCAAAATTCGAAAAAATTCAATTTTTGATTTCAAACATTAATAAAAGTTCAAATTTATTCAGTTGTCTTATTTTGACCTCTTTCTGACGTATTTTATGAAAAAGTTGTTGAAAATTACACCCACAACAAAAAATAAAAATTCGTTCATTTTTTGAATCTTTTCGAATTTTGTTTTTTTTTTAAAGAGGAGTTCTCATTTCATCGAGTGAAAGGGTTTCTTCAACTTTTTCAACAGGTACGTACAAATAGGGGTGAAATGGGTCAAATTCACCTATCAAAACTTTTTTTCATGTTTTAAATCAAAAATCGAATTTTTTAAAATCAACTTTGCAACTAGACCTTTCCTCAAATGAAGTGTACCTTAAAAAATTCACAATACTTACTGATATAAATTTTTTTTGTTTTTGTTTCAGGTGAGTTATTCATAAAAATATCGTGAATGAATTCTGTTCACTCGGTATGCTTTTCATCCTTCGATATTTCAAACATCACAGGTAATAAGTATATAACTAGGTATCGAAAATATCGCTGTTGACCCAAAACGATTTTCAGGTATCTCACGATATTTCCTGTAGTTTTATTTTGAACCAATTGAATTGGAAGTTTTGAAGGGGGAGGACAGATGAGGTATTTCGAATTATGTCCTTGAATTTTTTCAAATTTTGATGCCTTTTATTTAAAACAACCTTAAAATCGTTAAAAATCATTAGAAAAATTCTAGAAAATCTTTATTACACTTTTCTCAGCTAACTTTCTACCACTGATAAAGTACTCACTTTTTTAAATATTTTACAAAGATGCGCTCCGATTTGAAATTGAATCAAACCAAGGTAGATCGAAAAGTATGTTATGAAGCTCCTTTGACCAAAATCTTATGAGCCGAAGTTCGTTTTGGATTTTTGTGTATTTTTAAAATATTAAAAATTCAAAAAAGCTGTTCTCAGGTAGATTTTTAAAAATGTGCAACAAAATGGTCAATTTTACATTGCAAAAAAAATGGTGAAAATGATAAGAAATTGGGAAACATGTTTTTATAAAAAATAATATTGCAAAAGCCAATCAAAATAGTCAATAAATTGATCGAAAGAGTCGCCAACCAAAAGAACGAATCTTCCCATCCCACTTGCTCAGGCTATTACAGTTCAGTAATAGTTCATTGAATACATTGGTAATAAAATTCCACAACTTTACATCATTAAGACTTGAAGTAATGGTCTAAAAGATCATATCTGGGTTAAAAGGGCTCAACCCTAACACCTCTCAAAAAGGGGTCGAATTGGGATTTTTGTTAAAAATTTATGCATCTTTTTCAGTTTCCAACCAATTTTTTCAAAATATGCAGGGATGTGAAACACTTACCAAGGGTCATTCGTTAATCATTAGGTAGGTATAACTTTTTTTGAAATTTTCACAAAAGTATCGTCTTACAGGAATTTTTAGTTTGGTAATTTCCTTCAGAGGTGCATCTCCCAATTCCCATTTTTTCGGAATATCTACTACCTATTTGCAGCTTTATCTATCATATGTATTTTTGGCCTAAAAGTAAGCAATTTTAATTTTTATTGTGCCTCTTATTTGAGTTTCCGCAACAAAATAGGGTTTTTCCCCCTAAAATTTCAAGATTTTTGAGTTGGTAGGTATACCTACCTAAATTAATTTTTCTTCATTCTGGAATGTGTATAAAATTTAATTAAACCATCGAAGTACAACAGCAATTAATTTTTGAAAACTTAAAAATTGATCAAAAATATGCACTGTATACTTACAACATCTTTACAGAACTTTCCATTCCAATTTCATTAATGTTCAAATTTAATGCATTTCTGCGATTGAATACTACAAAAAATTTAAAGAAATCGAGACAATTTCGAATTAATCTCCGCATAAATGAAAAATGCCGCAAATTTTCTCAATGGAATACGCATCAACCAGCACAATATTAAATAAGTAAACGTCAAGCAGGTCGCATAATTCTCAAACAGCAACTCCTTTTATATCTCTAACTTATCATCGCTCTAACCATAATCTTCATTTCCAACGTTCGTACTTCATCCCTTCTTGTCACTGGAACAAAATCTCTTCAATCAGCTCATCATCGAAACTTCTCACTTAATAACAACTTGAAACATGAACGTGTAGCACAGATACTAGGTAATACAATTCTCAACCATGTCAATTTTCTCAAAACGAAAAAAGGAAAAAAACACATTACCGCATTCGTCATTTCGAATAAACATTGCCGGATACATTGTTTCATTTCAGTTATTGCATTATCACCTCCGATGAAAAACGTAAAAAAACACACCCATCATCGTATATTTTCTTTTACCCATTTCCTTTTTTTTCTGCACATTCTACTTACGAAAGGAAGAAACCCTCGCGAGAGCTTCAAGTTCACATACGTTGTATAATATTAGTTGCCATAAAAAAGTTATCAACCCCTTTGAAATTCGGGTCAACGTGATGACAACAGTATTTATAATTTACATATAACATACATATAATACGTATCATTACAACGTTGTTATTCGATGCAAAAACTGGAACATTCTGAGCGAGTAAATAAGAAGAGGAATGAATCTCTATCCGGGAGGTAATCTAAATTTTGGATACTCCCTAGGGAGATAATCTAAAATTTTGCGATTTGGCAACACTGCTATGTTTACATTATACTGCTACGAAAGAACGCGTCACCCCAAAAAAAAATTCAGCAAAAATGGACATATAACATACATATAATACGTATCATTACAACGTTGTTATTCGATGCAAAAACTGGAACATTCTGAGCGAGTAAATAAGAAGAGGAATGAATCTCTATCCGGGAGGTAATCTAAATTTTGGATACTCCCTAGGGAGATAATCTAAAATTTTGCGATTTGGCAACACTGCTATGTTTACATTATACTGCTACGAAAGAACGCGTCACCCCAAAAAAAAATTCAGCAAAAATGGACATATAACATACATATAATACGTATCATTACAACGTTGTTATTCGATGCAAAAACTGGAACATTCTGAGCGAGTAAATAAGAAGAGGAATGAATCTCTATCCGGGAGGTAATCTAAATTTTGGATACTCCCTAGGGAGATAATCTAAAATTTTGCGATTTGGCAACACTGCTATGTTTACATTATACTGCTACGAAAGAACGCGTCACCCCAAAAAAAAATTCAGCAAAAATGGAGAGCCATCCTCCTCCCCCTCCCACCTCGCCCTTCCGTTTGTATTCCTTATATAATTTCGGCTGCATAATTTATCTGCGAGTAGGTAACGCGTTACTTTCGTAGCATGTATAATGTAAACACGTTATCGGACCGTACGTACGTCGCGTCGGCCGTTCAGCTTAACAACTAGGTACAGCCACATGTTACAGGTTTGAGGTTGCAAACTGAATCGGTGAATCGAACTTCTGACCATTGTAGTAAATAATTGTGATTTATTTAGTGAATTTTGACGTGCGTGAATTACTTAAAATGAATATTCGATGCAACCGAATCGGTGAATCGAACTTCAGACCATTGTAGTAAATAATTGTGATTTAATTAGTGAATTTTGACGTGCGTGAATTACTTAAAAAATGAATATTCGATTAACAATGGTGAACGATACGGTCACAAAATACATTTCACTTTAGAATTGTTGAGTTTTGATAGTAAATAAATCGTATGTACATTCACGATAAATGTTTAGGTAAATGAAACCTCTTTTGAAAATTATCTTCACATGTTCATTAAAATTTAGTTGAATTCAAAACAAAACGTATGTATTAGTAGGTATTCCCACAATCTGCGGCAGGCGGCAGTCATTTTTGCACCTCACAACAACGTTGTACTGATAAGTATCATATGTATGTTATATGTAAAATATATTATTCAATTAGGAAGATAGAGTACGCGATCATAAACGAGTGAGATACAACACTCGGCTACGCCTCGTGTTGTATTTAGCACTCGTTTGTAATCACGCACTTTATCTCCCTAGTTGCATAATATACTATTATTCGTTATATACGATGAAAAAAATATACAAGCTACGAGAACGTCTCATATTTCCGCATTTTCTTTCGTCGTCTTGATTGTAAACGCTCCACGACGAAGGAAAAAAACTCCACATCACATCATCGCATACACTAGGAACATTTTATTTTTGCTTTCATCGAAAATTTTCCAGCTTCCATTACTTCGCCATATACAAGAGGTATACAAATGACAACTTAATCATGTAAATGACATCCACCAGTTTAAAATAACGATCCACATAAAAGGTACATTGATGATATTACGTATTAAAGCGAAATCACAGCGTAATTTAGAATACCTCGTACCCGTATAAATTTCGCTAAATGATCGCTTTTATCGCCTTGGCTAATATTTGCGAAAATGATTTTCATTCCATTTAGGTGTATAGGAAAAAGTATTATCTTTAGATAAGGTAAATTCTCGTCCGGAGAATTCGCCTCTCGTCGCTATTCACAATTCCAGGCATTAACATCGTCGTGTGTCGTAAATATTTTCAGCAAAAGGGAATCGAATACTTTCTACATTGGACCCGAATACTGCGCTTTCAACAAATCTACCTTTTGCACGTTGAATCAAATCGAAAGAAATTGTCACACTGACGCTCGTTGCCCAATTTCTCAATAATTTCAAACACAATGTTATCTACAATCGATTTGTAGAAATATACAGGGTGTTCCTTTCGAAGTGTTGAATAATGTGCCTGGCAGTACAGCAACCTACCTCACACACAAGTGTAAATTGATATGCTAATTCGGTAGATTGAAGGGGCAAATTCACAGAGTACTTGATGTAGACTCAAAGTTGCACAATGGAATTCATTTTCACTCACCCTATTTATTTTTGAAACTCCCCCCCTCCCCATACAATCAACCCTATTAAAAATCCAATTAAAAAATCGACGGTATCGAGGTACACATAGATTCAAATTTACTTCGCCTCCTCGCCTCCCTCCCTTTCTTCTACCATAAAAACCAGCATAATTATTAAAAATAATCTCGACTTTTTGGCGAAGTACGCCATAAATCGTCTCCTATAAAAGTTTCGTATCACGTGCTATAGAGAATTTCTTGCTCCCAAGTTCGCTTCCTTGGTAGATTGTTGCTTCGGACTAGCGATTAATTTTAATTATCTACTTTCGAGTAAATCTCCTTCAACTATATATTTTTCAAATTGTATCGAACAGCGGGAAAAAAATTTACTTTTCGCGGATATTATTCCCATTATCATAGCGAACATTTATTCTACGCTGTGCCGTTCTGGCTCGGATCCAGTTTTTATCTTATATAACATTGTTTGATTGAACAAAATGAAACGAAACCCGACGCTTGGGTCTACAACTCTTCGTCTCGCACCGTCCTCTGTATAATACTTTCATCGAACAAGATAAGCAACTACATTAAAAAGAAATCTTTGATATATATTGATTAAATTATTTAATTTCACGTGAAACAAAAATTTTGGGATCGTTTCAACAATAGATAGATATAACACGTATAGTGCTCGGCTGCTCGCCTTATCTTAGCCAAATGTTCTAGTTTACAATCCGATTAACCCGAATGTTTGTAAATTTTCGAGCAAATGCGTCTAACGTACTACCGAAAATGTTTCGACCTTTAAATGCGCGAGAACGCGTCGTACATAATACCTATTACCTACTGTGTTCATTTTCAGCTGCAGTGAGATCAAAAAACACCTGAAAACTGTTCATCGTTAGGCAATCTAGGCAACTCGTATTCATGTTATTGGTTAGTAAACGTAGCCTCGCTTGACTTTTGCAAATATTGAAAATTATTTTTGTTAACTTTAAACCAACTAGTCTCAAAATTAACCATCTTCCAACGACGCCGATGGAAAATATTCTCTCAAATAAAGACATTAAAATGGACAGAAAAATCTATGTTGAGATGAAAAAAAAACAATAGAGCATCCAAAACTGCCAAACTTTTGTGATCCATGAAATAGATCGAAAAATTGATTCTATGCAGAATTGCAGACAATGAGAAGCAAAACTAAAATTTAATCGGTGACTTGTGTCCCTTATGATCTCCCTCAGCACTTTGAGTAATCACGGTTTTTAAATTTTCCAAACTTGTTATCAACTCATATAGGTACCTACTTAAATAAAGTGACATGGGCAAAGGAAGAGAGCGAGAAGGCCATGACCATCCCTTCAACGAGTGAAAATTTAATAAAAAATGTAGGTACAAAAATGAACAATTTTTGACTTATGAAACTAATTTTTCGCACGAGCAAATATTTTGACATTTATTTTGATGAAATTTAGTAAATTATTATATAGGATTTTTTAAAGGAAATTACTTGGAATTTTGAGATCTCATAACATAGAGGTACCACCTACAACTCGAACCTAGTTTTACCCTTTCTTTGGAAAAATCTCAGCTACGCCTCATCAGATACCTATTCAAGAATACCAAATCACAAAAGAAAAATCAGGAATTTAAATTTGCCGACAGCAAAATGATTCTCAAATAAATTAAAAAGATCGCAATCACTGATAATCCAACTTGAGAACTTTGAAAAATCATGAACCTTCCCGTTGCAATGGAGGCGATAAGATGGCTCAAAACTACATACGAGTACTATTGATCGATTTAAAAGGGGAAAAAGGAATTCTAGGCCATAAATTTCACTTTGATGTACAAATTATTATCAAATTCTTCTTTTTTAAAATTAATCAACGTTCTTGAATACACTCAGAACCACAGTCAGTTGCCGTTTTGGCAGTCAGAAAATACATTCTGACTGATATGTGGTCATATCCCTATAGTCAGATGCAGTGTCTAAAAAATGACGTTTTGCCAACTGCGTAGAGTAATTTTCGTAAAAAATCATGGTTTTTGCCAAGTTTGGGTGGTATAACCTGTGCAATCCTTCAGTCACCCCCCCCTCGAAAGTTGCAATTTGAGTTTCTGAACCTCCGTGAACCACTGAATTCAGAATTCAATACCTTTTTAGCCCTCTCCCGACGGTGCCAAGTATTTGCCATAAATGTACCGTGCCACATGTCACATAATAGAGCATATAAATTTCGTTTATCATGCAACATTAATGTAACATGAGCAGAGGCCTTTTTCATTGGCATATCTATGATACATTTCTGCATCATGTTAAAATTTCATAAATGGCACATGAAAAACGAAATTTATAGGCGGTATTATGTGACATGTGCCATGGCACTTTCTAAGTACAATTTCATGTTACATAAATTTTATCCCTCCCAAGTGACATAAATGTTGCATGATAAACGAAATTTATATGCTCTATTATGTGCCATCAGCTATGGTACATTTCTGGCCTGATCTCATGTCACATAATTAAATTGTGTACTTTCCAGGTGACAAAAATGTTGCATGAAAAAACATTTATATGCTCTATTATGTGCCATTTCTCTTTTTTTTCTTTTTCTCGTGTAAGCCCGGCTTACTGGCTTACACGCACGCTTCGCCCCTGAGTGTAAATGATGGGACATAAAAGAGAAACATTCATGAAAGCTGAAAATGTGGTCTTTGTGTGCTGTAAAACTGAAAAATTCTCATGTGTCATTTTATGGTTTGCTCATTAAGGCTCGTTTATACTGCCCGCGGAACGAGACCGTAAACTTTCCGCGGAAAATCAAAGCTGGGAGTTGTAACGTAGTTGTTTATAGTGGCTACGGACACCGGTCCGTAGTTTCTTATGGATTTTCAATTATTTTTGAAAATCCGCGGAACGGATACAAGTTGTTCCGGGGCCAGTATAAACGAGCCTTTAGACACTAACGTTTCTTCTGCAAGTGCAATGTCATACACTTGCTTCTGGCACTTTTATGATACAATAAAAGAATGAAAATTATGAGAGATAAAAGAGAAATGTTGGTAAGAACTGAAAATTTGACCTTAATATGTCATAAAAAATTCACTGTTTCCAAAGAGTCATTGTTAGGCATGTTGATTGAACATAAATATTTTTTTGGCAAGTGCAATTTTATGCACTTGATTCTGGCACTTTTATGATACAATAAAACAGTGAACATGATGGGACATAAAAGAGAATAATTCATGAAAGCTGAAAATGTGGTCTTTGTGTGCATGTAAAACTGAAAAATTTCTTATGTGTCATTTTATGGTTTGCTGATGAGACACTAATGTTTCTTTTATGAGTTCAATTTTATGCACTTGCTTCTGGCATTTTTATGATACAATAAAAGAATGAAAATTATGAGGCATAAAGGTGTGACATCAATAACAACTAAAAATTTGTCCTTTATGTGCATTAAGGCACACAACTTCCTGCAGAACTGTGTTTGTCATACTGCAAGCACTTTAATTTCACTCTGAAATGATATTTTTTCAAAGCCATTACAATTGGCATTGTTTTGTAATTTGCTGATATGACATACATGTTACTTTTTTAGAGCAATTTTATATACTGCTGTAAGGTAGCTTTATGTTATCTTATGTGGAGTGCAATTATAGGATAGATCAAAGTCCCTTATATGTGTGAACATAAATTGTGACATTAATGTGACGTTGAACCACATGATTTGCTGCATGACATGATAATGTCACATTTCTGAACCATTTCAGGTAGTTTTTCATGTGCTATTATTATGGCCCATAATATAGCATTAGATGAAAATCTATAATGACACATTTGTAGGGGGCATTATGAGTACTAAGATGATTGCTCATATTGGTAACAATAAAATGACACAATTCATGCCATGCCATTTTCAAGTCACATTTTGATCCACTAAAAATGGTATTGAAATGTGACCTTTTAAAATCACATTCATGCCACCAGAATATGGTGTCATTTGTTACAATTGAAGCACAATTTTAATGGCATGACATAATTGTAACATTTTTCTGTTACATACCTTGTGCACTTTTTAGAGCATATTAATGTAGAGTCATGAAATGGCGGAATTATGTCACTTTTATGAGCCTAGAGTGCCATAAAATTTCGTTTTTGGCACCGTCGGGCTACCAAGCCCTTAAAAATTGACGGGTCGCGAAAAAATGACAATTATTCCCATCATATTTTTATAGCATTTTTTCACCATAGATAATTTTTAAAAAAATCAAAAACCAACACTGAATTTATCTTTAGCAGGTCACAATACCCTGATAACCACCATTTTCGCAATCGTTTGGATCAAATTTTCAAAATTCAAATTTTTCCACTATTGAGGGGGATGGTGATCAAGAAATTGTGCTCGTACTACCCAAAAATGGTAAAAAAAACACGCAATTTTTCCAAAAATGACCCTACTTGAGGACCACTGATCAACATTTTTCTGAGTAGTCTTCTACTCAAAGTAAATTTTTCCGCCAACTTTTGGCAAAATCCAGGGTACACGAGCATGTAAAAATTATTTGAAAAGTTTATGAAAAAAACGAGAAAATAGGTAGATTTTCTCGTTTTTTTCATATACTCTTCAAATATTGTAATACTTGATTTTTTGATGATTTTTTTAAAACATTATCGTGATGTAAAAATTATGATCAGTAATTCTTTCAAAATTATTACCTAATGAATCAAACAGGAAAAACAGAATTCTGCACAAATCATGAAAAAATTCAACCGTAGTTTCCTCACCTCTTTTTACATTTCGAAATCCGATTGTTTATAGGAATTTTATTCATCGTGTAAGTAAATAGTCAGAAGGGTGAACAATGAACATGATCAAGAATACACAAAGTAGTTATAAAGTTAATAAGCATAAAAAACTATAACCAATACATTATTTTTGAATACTAAGAAGAGAACTTTACTGGTAGCGAGCCACTTTGCAGCATAGGTATTGTAGGTTTCTCAAGAGTACCAATCTGCTTCATTTTTGTCAAAAGAATAAATAAATAGGTACCTATATACCTTGAATAAATAAAATTGAAATTGAAATGCAATGCAAATTGTGAAGCCAAAAAAAGAAATGTACCTACCTATCTATACAAATATAGGTATATTACTCGAAAGCGAAATAATTTTGAATATTTTCTAGTTTTTAGACGTAGCTACCTTAGCGAAATAACTACTCTTCTCCAAACAAATACATCCAGTATTCGAATTCATACCTAAAAATAAACAACATGAAAATAAACAAAATTAAATCTCAAGTTAGCAACATGTTCGATAAAACAAGAGAATTTTGAACAGCTGAAAATTCAAATAATACCTAAGCAAATCGCATATTTCCATCTACTACATTATTATGGATGTTGTTAAATTCAACCACATCAATTTTGCCTAAAGTTTTCCCAAATATTCACTTTTTTTAAATTTTGCTAATTTCTTCTTGATATTTTTCGAGTCTACAGATTGAATTCGGTTCATCACCAAAAAAATGTCAATTCCTTAAAAAATTACCTATCCACTCTTATAGATATCTATGCACAATCACAACAAACATATCAAACACTCTACCTACAATATAATCCCATAATTCAAATTAGATATCTGTAACATTTATACCTAATGTAATATAACCCACATATATTTCAAACACAGCATCTTGAATTTTTCATTTCCAATCTTATGTTTACTTTTAAAACGAGCGAGCAACTCTGTTTTGGCTGCACAAACAGAACCATCGCGATACTGCGAATCTACGTAAGTAATTAAAACTGCTGGCTACACAAAAAGTAGAAGAAAACTCCAACTAAATGTGGTTTTGCAATTATAAACGATGTAGATATACGGGAGAAAAAACAAATTAAAAACGTCACAGTTGAAAAATGGTACACAGTTCACTAAGAACCAACTTATAACTGCGCGGAAGAAATGTGAAGACTACGAGTATTTATATGTACAAACCAAGAGTTTATATTTACTCGAACGATGCAAAAACAGAAATAAATACGAGTACTCGCCCACTGTATCCCAAGAAACAAGTCTAAGATCAGTCTTATATAAGATTCAAAACAACAATAGTAATATAAAGTACTTAGTTGAAAACTGATGAAGATCAAAGAACCTCGTTCTCTCTTTCTGAAATACTTATCAGTTGTATTAGGTACTTGAGAAATACACGATTATCCGCTACATTTTTATTGGTCCTTCGGGTCGGGTCAGTTCAGAGGACCATTGATTTTAAAAAAAGATTTAGAAATTTCCAAATGTCAACACACCTGCTCTTCTATCGCCAAGAATAGATCCAAAGAAAATCGTATTTTAAGCTGACATAGTCAAAAATACATACAATGAAATGAATGAAATTATACTCTCGACGCGCGACGAGAAAAAACTGCTCCCATGAAATCTTATTTTACATTTAGGTACTCGTCTACTGCACATGGTGCAATTCTCATCTAATGAAACATTCATCATTTTCTTAATGCTTCCAAATTAATAAACCAAAGAGTGAGAAAAAAAAGTAAAACGTTCATAAATCTTAACCATTAACAAAATAAAGCCACTCTGCATCTTTCGCGATTTTTTGTCTGCCTCCTGAACGGCCTCGTCCAACTTAGAACAAGATACCTATTCGTTAAAAGCATCGTCATTAGGAACATTACGAACCCTTTTAAGTTGCCTGAATAGTCGCAGCGTTATTTAGGTATTTTGGAATTCGCTACTAAAGTTGCACTTAATTATAAAAAATTTAAACGCGAATTAATCATTTCAACCGGAATTCTCTTTTTAGTCATTTTACTTTTCGTCCGAGAGCAAATTTTCTTCTTTTTTTTGACGAACGTCGACGTTATATTTATTTGAATCGAAAAGCTATAGTAATTATTTTGAAAGAATGGAAAGTCGGAGTTTATTTGTCGAAGGCTTATTTAGAAATTTCAGCAGATTTTCAACACCAACAACTTGTTGAAAAGTTTACCAAAATACTAACCGTCTCGTGCCTTAGTCTTGGTAATTTTCATTAATTATTTCGAAATACTACAAATTTCAATCAAAATCAGCATTAAAAGGATTCCTTTTGTAAACATTTCGTTACCTAGTTTCAAAACACGAGACAAAATCAATGGACACTAATCCTTTTTCCTTGAACTTCATTCTTGCCCACTTTTCTCGTCATCTCGATGAATTTCATTAACAAAGAAATTCACCATCGACATTTTATGCAACTTTACCAAAAAATTTCAATCTGCTAATGAAAATGCAGCCCTCTGGAGACCTTGATTTTACAGCATGTGCTTCCAGCCTTCGAAAAGTAAAAAATCTCTATTATTTCCAAATGGTTCCTTTCTATTCTATACTGTACGAGGGTACCTAGTTCACTTTTATTTATTCGCCATTCATCCGTAAGTTAACAAACCACCCACATAATATAGACAGCTATACAAATAAACTAGGTAACTTCATTGTATTGTTTTTCGTTTGATTCAAAAGAAACTCCATCCCCCATCGCTATTCTGGTATAATATTTGCGTAGTTTTTGGTTCGATTTTGGTGAAAATATTTCAGAACTCGGCGCAACTTCTCGCCATATTATTTTACTCGGATCTGCTTTAGCTTTTCCACCCAGAAGAGTTCAACTCTTGACATGTGTGATATTATCTGCGACATATAATTTAGTCTTTCGGGCTTTTTTTTTCGTTCTAACTTTTTCTGCGGGTCTTTGCTTCTTCTCCTCGCTCACTCTTCATGTCCGATGTGGGTATATAGCCTATACTCGTATTCTTTTTAATGGATTTTTTCACCAAAATATACGCACTATATGTCCACTTAGTACTTTATTTGCCATTATTCTGTGGCCGACTCTGTTTAGTTTTCATTTCGTATAATAACAATGTGTCAGGCGTTATTTTACAACGCAAGCTCGACCTTATACTATCGTACATGTATACAATACATCTTGTGCTATGTGGCCAGAGTAAAGTGTGTATATCATTTTTATTTTTCCATCGGGCTGGGTTTTCGATGACTCAGCTATGCCATAAAAGAAAAAGAAAGCTCCGCATAAAAGCTGAACAGCGAAAAAATTCGACCTTTTTTTACCATTACAAATTTGTACCGATGTATTCAGCTTTTTGAGATGTGAGTAATTGATTGAATGATTTATAACTCGTCAAAATGTATTTTTGACCTACCTAAGTATGCATTTCGATTTGTTGAATTTTTTATCAAATTAGTGTAGATTATAGAGTGGATTTTCCAAATCTTGGAAAGGTAGGAGTCAATTTACAATCAGAGATGATTTTGAAGCAACGTCATATCCAAACTTCTGATTCATCGAAAATTCTTCAAGGTGAATTTCAGACGATCCAGGCCATCTACTTTCATCCCACCAATAAATAACTTGAAATCACTTGAAAATGAAAGTAGTTGAGTAGGTACAATTTTTTATGTAGGTAAGTAGGTGATTCATTCAAATTTCAAATCAGCTTTCTTCAGCCCAATTCCAGCATTCAAATTGGTAAATATTTTCCAATTTCATGAAACAAACATGTTTTATAGGCAAAATAGTAGTAAAGAAAATTTCACACGCTTTGAATTTTTCTCTCGTATACTTTCAATTTGACTTTGCCGACTTGGCACGTGTGTGAGTGTAATTCAACGTAAACGAAAAACGGTTTAATTTTTACATCACGAAGAAAGCGAGCTTTACGTTTGAGGAAAAATTTACGTATACGAGTTTACGCGCAAGTTTACAAATAAAACGCCTATACATTATCTACACAAGGGTTAACCTCTTGATAGCAAATTTATACAGAATCCGCTTCTTAAATACGTATCAGTTTAACTTTCAACGTTAAATGTCTCCTTCGCCGCCTCACCTAATACCAATTAATGATAAAAGCTTTCGAGTTGAACGTACACACACAGCATGATGCTGCACTGTACCTTGCTCCAGTATACAGATCTGTAGGCAACCTTGTACAAAGTTTCATTCGTAATTTCAAAGCTTTTCACTCTCCGTCCCACCCATTCATCATACGCATTTCTTCATCTAAATAGGTATACATCAAGCGTCAGTCTTTCAATTTGCCAGATGTTTACCGTCTCAAAAACAGTCTAAAATCCAGGAACTTTGAAACCACCAAACAACGTTTTCGTCAAGATTTCGGGAATTTTTATTTTTAAAGATCCAGATAAGTCAACATATTGGTGAGAGGGAACCTCACTTAATCACTCAGTGGTCGTCGATTTTTTTTTCTTCGCTTTTTTCCCCATTCACTGACAATTGACATTTTGGATACCCATGATAAAGCTTTTTGAAAAAGTTTCAGCTGCCCAAATGAAAAGTTTAGGGTTCTACTGGAGGTTTGAAATCTTCCAAAATTGTTGAAAAATTGTATGAACTAATGAAAAAATTGAATTGCAAATTCGGTACCATTACGTTAAGAGAAACAACTTTAACAGAAAAACGAAAAAACATAGGTAGGTATATTTTCAAAGAAGCCATTTTCTAAGTTCAATAATGCTAAAATAAGTATTTAAAATTAGAATTAAAATCAAATTTTAAAATTAAAAATTACTTAAATAAAATTCAAACTTGAAAATCAAAATTAGTATACTTCTTTAAGCTTACAAGGGAACCTCTTGAGGTGTCACACTCCAATTTGGACGGGACTACAATTTTTGAAAGAGCATAGTCTAAAATCCCCAAAACCAAATTTTCAGCTGCCCAAGTTCATTTTTTGATTTTTGGCAAATTTTTGAAAATTCAAAATTGACTGTTTTTGGCGATTTATGCTTTTTTTAAAAAAAAGTATGTGTAAGAGGGTAAAATGACTTAAAGCATGATAGGGTTGTATGCCTATAATGTTGTGTTGTTTCCTGGAAATATCCCTTAGAGTATTTCTTATAAATACTCACCAGAATATCACATGCTCGGCTAGGGCGCGGCGTGGGTAGGAAAGGTTGCTTTTACACTCTTAACAGATGTTCACACACACCATAAATAACAACAAGATACACATGTAGAAATATATAATGTGTGTGAGATTAACAACACTTTACATGTATTGTACATCTACATCTACTATGTAATTGTAACATTAATATGACACATTTCTTAAGACTAATTATACACTCTGAGGTGTAGGGTGGCAAAAGGTATCCTTCAGCAAGGATTCTCGATAGTATTCTATGATACATTCTTACCTGGATGGTGATGAGTAGATCACTAATCCTTCTCACCTACTTGCCTCGAACCTAATCTCAGCACATCGGACCTTAATAATATCATAACACTAACTAGAAATAACAGAAGAACTAAACATAAACACTTAACACTTGAGAGTAATAACTTATACTTAAATGACTGTATTAACCGATTAGCAATTGAATAACCTACCTGTGTCAACTCGGACAAGTTACTGGCGTTCTGTACTCTCATCGCTTGGCTCGTACGGCTAGCTGACGAAAATACAACGCAGTGTTGCCTTAGTGCAACGCAGTGTTACCATGTGGGCACACCCTAAACATACCACGTACGGCATAGTAGTATATCACATACATAGGTATTTGATCTACAAAAATGGTCAAAATAAGTCCCAAAACTAATATTAATTACCCAAATCCAAATTTCGCCATTTCCCGCCATTCTGGAGCCTCAAGCGCGATTTTTCAATTTCTCCAGAATTTTGAATTTGCTCCAGAAGGCGTGAATATGCAGCTGGGCAGCTAAAAATCGAGTTGTGTATTATACTGGACTTGTTTAACGAGTTTATCTACATTTGAGCCGATTTTGAGAGTGACACCTCAAGAGTGGTTTCTTGATGTGTCACTCTCTCTCTCCAAAACGGCTGGAAATGGTAGAATTTGCACTCCGGGGGTTAGTTACGGACAAAATACAGTGATTCGCGCAAATTCCAAAAATTTCCTCACAAACAGTTATCTTTTGATTTTTTTGGATTTTTTAATTTTGAAAAAAGCTGGTCAAAAAACCACTCTTGAAGTGTCACTCCCAAAATCGGCTCAAATGTAGATAAACTCGTTAAACAGGTCCAGTATAATACACAACTCGATTTTTAGCTTTCCAACTGCATATTCACGCCTTCTGGAGCAAATTCCAAATTCTGGAGAAATTGAAAAATAGCGCTTGAGACTCCAGAATGGCTGGAAATTGTGAAATTTGGATTTGGTGGGTTGGTTTTGGACAAAATACTGCGATTCGCGTGAATTTCAAAAATTTCCACACAAACGGGAAAATTTCGATTTTTTGGATTTTTTAATTTTGAAAAAAGCCGGTCAAAAAGCCACTTATGAGGTGTCACTATCAACATCGGCTCAAATGTGGTTAAACTCGTTAAACAGGTCGAGTGTAATAATATACAACATTACAACTCGATTTTTAGCTGCCCAACTTCATATTCACGCCTTCATGGAGTAAATTCAAAATTCTGGAGAAATTGAAAAATCGTGCTGGGGGCTCCAGAATGGCGGGAAATTGTGAAATTTGGATTTGGGTAATTAATATCAGTTTTGGGACTTATCTTGACCATTTTTATTGATCAAGTATCTGCGCACTTTTTTTAAAAAAAGCATAAAACAGTCAATTTTGAATTTTCAAAAATTCGCCAAAAATCAAAAAATGAACTTGGGAAGCTGAAAATTTGGTTTTAATCGTGGCCCCTTTCAAATCGGAGTGTGACACCTCAAGAGGTTCCCTTGTTAGATTTAAAATTGAATTATTATGATTGAACTCAGTTTCAAAATTGAAATTGAAATTAAAATGGAATATTACATATTAAGTAGTTTATTGAATTTAAAATTCGAAATCAAAATTTCAGGTCCAAATTCACAATTGGATACCAACCTTCCAACCTAAAAAGCTGAAATCAAGATTAAATCAACAATGGTGAAATGTAAATAAAAAAGGCTGTGAAATTGAAATTGAAATTGAAAATTGAATAAAATTAAACATTAGGCAAATTCAAAATAAAAGAAATCACATGTAAAACTTAAATTTTGAGTTTGAAGACCTGAATAGGTATATATGAAAATAAAATAAAATAGGTACCTAAATTAAAACAACAAGCAATACTTTTCTTATGTCATTTTTTTTGAGTAGGTGGCACCTACTTTTGGGCTCAAAATTACAAAAATTAAGTGTGGCTCTTCATGAATTTTTCCAATTTTCAGTCTTCTAACGTTCTCTTTGTTCACTAATGTGAAAATTTTACACAATGTAGATTTCGTGAGGGTTGGGTGGAGTGATGGTCAGCATTTATGGATCACTTACTCGAGAGGGGAAAAAACTGAATTTTGAGAACATGCGGTCATATTATCAAAGTGGAGGAGAAAGTCGACTCTTGGGTGAGTTTTGTTAAATTTTGTGAAAGTGTGCATTGAACATCTTTACCTGTGGAGGCTAATTATATTTTGACTTCAATTCTAGTTTTAATTCTTAATTTTTGAATTAAATCAATTGACGTAAAATTATGCAATTTAAAATTAATTTAAATTTAGAAATCATTATTTTAAAATACTTAAAATGAAAAAAATGCAATTAAAATTTAATATCAAACTGAATTTTTAATGCAACTTTGAATTTAAATTTAAAACTAAGTAGAATTGAAATGAAATGAGATTTGATAGTGAAGCTGGATTTGAGATTGAAGTATTTTTTTAAAAGTTACAATTGAATGCAGAATTCAAATAAAATTTAAAAAATAATAATTTAACAATAGAACAGATTAAAATAAATACTAAAAAAATTGAAATAAAATTCGCTTCAAATTAATTTGGAATTCAGTTTTTTTGTTTTTGTTTTCAAAGAAATTTTGAACAATAAAAAAATGGTACCTACTTTTATCTTATCAACTTCTTGAGAAGAACAGTCCTCAAAACATGTTGTAGTGATTCTGGTTGTGCAGAAAGTTCTTCTTCAAAATAAATGGTAGGGTGAATATGGCCCAATAGGCGAGAGATCCCACAGTTGTAGATTTTTGCACAAGTTATTAAAAAGCAAATTACAGCCAGAAAATGATCAAGGAAGAAAATTCCTCACACAATTTGAGATTTTAATGCTTTTATTGAAAAAATTGAGCTCCTAAAAATTGCCACTATACCTCCACCTAATGTCAGAATTAGGTCTCCATAATATAATTGTAGGAACCCAATTTAAATTTCCATGAGTTCCCATACTCTGATAAAAAAAATGAGCAAAATTCGTAGAGAAGTGATCGAGAGATTCTCTAGAGTGAATATGAACAAGAGAAGAAACAAAATGCCCACTGAATTACTCTAAAAAAAAAAAAAAAAAAAAAAAAAATGAGAAGAACAGCATTAGCCTGAATATAATCAATAAAAATACAAAATCTAAAATCAAAAGAAGCATTTTGTTATAGAATTACTTATTTCGATGCCTAGCCATAGTAATATGTAATCGTCGAAATGATATACCCTTGTTATTCGATGGAGTAAATTTCGCGTGGTATTTTTTTTTGGGGGGGGATTCCCCTCAGAGCTTTGTAGGTATATAAATACGTCTACTTCGCTTCCTTCTTGTTCGCCACACGAGAAGAGTTCCAATCTACACAAAAGGGGTAAATGTGTAGCAGCTTTTAACAAATAATATATTTTAATATGAATTCTTCGGCTCGTATAATTCGCTGGAAACTCGTTTCAAAATGAGCGCTGTGTGTGTGTTGATAGCAGCAACATCAGCTGTAGTCTTAATAATATGAATTTTGTTGCGAGCTATTCGAATGGAATTATAAAGAGGATAATTTTTAGCTCGCGAGATGTGCCTACGCCTGTATTTATGTGTCCCTATATAAATGTGTACAATACACACGTTTTATACACTGACGTATTTCAGCATAGCATAAGTTGCCCCTCGGGGACTCGTCTTCAAATACACGCTTATCAGCATGAAAATATCTACATTTTGAATTTGATGAAATTTACGATATACCCGCAGATACTCGAACAAATTCGTGAATTCTTATACAAGTATTTTTCGTGGGTTGGAAAAGAAAAAGAGAAGGGAATTAATGCTGAAATTTTTTTCAAACTTTTTATTTTCGGAAGGGAATAATAACTTTACTAGAGAATCATGTCGTTCTATATGTTTTCAAACAAATATTGTCATTCGATTGAAAAACTTTGTTCTTTTTAAAGTATATAGGTAAAAGTGTAGGTAGCTATACTAGCTACTTAGGTATTGGAACATACCTATAGGTAATACAGGTAATTTTCATTTCAAAGGAATAAAATCGAAATGAAAATTTCCATGTTGTGAAAACTGAAATGGATACAAATAATTTCATTGCGAGTACGAGTAGATATACCGGGTGTCTCAAAAATATCAGTACAAAAATGCATATGTAATTTAATAAAAGAAAAATTAGCTATTCTCATTGATTAAAATGCAAGAAAACTTGAAATAGTTGAGTTGATTTTGAGGAGGGAGGGGGGGTAATAGAAAGCTACTCTGTAGGTACCAGCAGAAAATACTTACTTATGTCCCATTCAAAAATTGCAGAAAATGTCATCTGATTATTCGACATTTAAGCACATCAATTTCTACGACACCTTGATACGATTTCGATGTATAAGTGCTCGATCCCTTTAAGCCAAATTAATTGAAAATTATTGCGAAAGCACTAGCGATCATTTAGATTGGAAAATTTCAATTGCGAATAAAGAAAAACAAAAGGTTGAATATCCTAACCTTGAATTAAATTATTTTTTGTGCACACGAGCGAACAGACTTTTCTCTATGCCTGTTTGAATGTGTTTTTTAGCGGATTTACAATGAGCACACGACACGTGTACTATACTATAAAGATTACACTCATTACGAAAGCTCTACGTACATATGCCATGTCATTTATTCTCCAAATTCAAAACATTCGTAAAACCGTATAAAACTATCTACTCAATTTGAAAGAAAGGATTACTCGACTTTAATAGCGTTTGGATCAGCTGAGTCGTTGTGTATTATTGGTGAACACTGCACGTAAAAACTTAATACTTTATTGCCAAAATGGGTGTAAAATAAGGGGGTGAGATTGACTTCGATATTGTATATATATCTATACTTTCTCTCAAACAAGACAAACGACGAGTTGAATAACAGGCTGGAGAAATCGTACATCGGCGATTTTATTGATCCAATAATATGAGCCACGTACTCAAATACCTATGTTATTAGCCCGAATGCAACATATTGTTACTTAGGTAGACCATAAAGCAGCAACTCTATACATAGAAGGGATGCTGGTTGACGATATAAACGAGAAATTACACAACCGTCTGCCGTGCCTCATCGTACCCTAAACAAAAGCTATTACAAGAGCTGCGTACTTTTTATGGAATGCTTTTATCTTGGTTTTTCTCACAACAAGAAAAAGCGCCGACGAAAAATAAAGAGAAAACATTCGCCTTTTAAAATAACCATATTATTAAAAGATTTATGTTTTTTGCGAGTATTTTTAGTGCTGGCGGAAAATATTTAACCACTTGTGTTTCCCTTCTACTGGCCTCCTTTCTTGTATTTTTCCGCAGCTTGTACGCCTATGAAATCGAGAATCTTTATTTGTCTTAATTTACCATTTTAAGCAATTGTTGATTATGATGGAGTTTGTAGCGAAAAGCCCAAAAGACGCGTGGGTTTGATTGATGTTGAATTATTCGTCCATTACGAGACATGCTGTGTGCAGTTAGAATGATAATGGATTTAATTTTATTGAAAGATGGATTCGTATGGCAATGAAAAAAAATGTACCATACGAGAAGATCGTAGAAGTGAAATAATTTACGAGATAATTAAATGATTTTTGAAAAAAATACCCCGAAGGAAAATTTTCTGAAGTTGTTGAACGGATGAAATATTTTTAAATGGGTACCTATTTGAATAATAATAATAAATATGAATGTTATTCAATAGATACCAGAGATAATAACTTACAGGTATGTATTCCATATTTCCAACATAATTTCGCAAACGTTTCTCCATAACAAGGACGTAAGGACGTACTGATGCCTTTTGACGATACAAATTACTAAAACATAACCTACCAAATGTCTTTCTTCTATAAACTCAGAAACCATGCTACTCCAAAATACCAGATACGAGCTCGTAAAAGCGAACAATCACAAGAATTTAGTCGACGACGAGACAAAATAAATAAAAATTCAAGAGAAATATTATAAATGAAATTTCATATTCAAAATCTTTTCGCGGAATTGGTTTAGAACGTCTAAAAACAAACTTGTTGACGAAAATTCATTCGCTAAAAGATGCTAAAAGTTATTTTTTTTCTCCTTCCTCGAAATGGAAACCAAAAAAAACACGAATGATAGCAAAATTTGGGTTTTAAATTACACGACATTTGAACTTGGAAATTGAAATACCTATTTTTTGGTGCCATCCGAACTAGGCCTACATATATCTTAAATCAACAAAAATGACAAGACGAGATAGGGAGAGAGGGAAGAGGAAGTTCACGGATCGAAAAATACTTCTAATTTGTCAACGAACAAGTTTATTTGGCGGTTCGGTATAACGGTATCAGTTTTTATAAAAATGTCAATTCATCTCTCACGACTGTTGCGGTGTCATCAACAGTTTATCCAAATGAAAGGTCGAGCGGTGACGAAGGGAAACTCTCGACAATTCAGTTTACGAATGGGATTCTTTGTGAAGTACGTGAGCTTTTGGATAGTGGAGCATGAGCAGTGCGGTGTAGGCTTTTGTGCGGATGATACAATATTAAAATAAATACGTGTAATAATACTTGGGTAAGCTGCTTAAAAAGTACGTAAATAAGCGCACGTGCGTGCGATTAGAGAATAAAACAAAACTCGGATGTGATAGCATCTAAAGCAGCGAGATGAAGAGATCTAGACATACTCGAGATTAAGTATCCGAGGATATTTTAACAGGCACGCATCACATCGCATCAAAAAAAAAATACACTATAGACAAAATTATTGACGCTGATTTTCAGTTTTGAAAATTATATTATATAGTTTAGCTCAATGGCGAAGAAAAATATTGAAATTATAAATTGCATGAATACAGGCAGAATGCGAAATTTTGGGTATTTACATTCCATTTTTCTCTCCTCGAATCAAATAGTTCCTGCTCCCTAGATTTATTCTTGAACACTCAATAGATTTTAGATATTAGGGTAGATAGGGCAAGATGTTTTTTTTTGTAATTTCTTGAAATGAAACTGGGTAGTTCTACATATTATCAATTTTACACTATTTCACGTCCGTGTAAAATTTCGTTATAGTATGCACATGAAAAGTAATGGCGAATGGTTGGGTGAATGAAAATCATCCCCATTTAACATTCTCAGGCACTTTCATGAATTTACCCTCTTCCCCCGGGGCAACAGACCCCCTTATATGAGCAAAACTTCCATCACCGTGGCTGCCTCACATCTTGTTTCTAAATGATTATATGGCTGGTTAGCAGAGAGTGGCGATGTTCTGCAATTTTGACATTTTTTTTTTTAATTCCTGAAAACTGCAAGTGACATAAGCTGTGGGGTGACCTCAAACCTTTGTCTTAAAGTTTCTGTTCCATCGCCGTGGGCAATTTTCAATGCATTCTAAACGGCTCACCATTTACATATTTTGCTGTCTGAATATGGTACGGTATGTAATACTGTTTAGGTGGTTCACAAAATCTTTTCCACTGATGAAATATTGAATCAATCAATCAATCGATCAATCAATCAATATTTATTAAAAACTATATTCCAAATTACAAAATATAAAAAATATCCCCACTGCTACCCCCAGAATACAAATGCAAGTCTATGAAAATATGATTGTTTATCTTTTTCTTCTTCTTTCGCCGTGGGTTAAGGTATCAGCTCTGCTGTACATAAATATAAAAAAATTGAAAAGTGTTGAAAAAATATTTGGTGGTGAGTACTGATGTTAATTACGCCAATAATCATGAATTTAAACAATATTAAACTTGTATTTTCTCTATAAGTAATAACGTTTTATCCACTGGAATGATGGGCTTTCCTTCGCCGTGGCACTTGGCAGGTCTGATTTTTTTGACCAAGACATAGGAATTTTTGCTTAGAAGTCATTCAAATTCATGGTCTCATGTCGGTTTGTTGTGAAAAATTTCATCCTCCAACTTTTAAATGCAGTATCATCCCCTTGGCTTCGACCAAAATGGAAAATCGATAGCATTTCTGAATTCAGAGTCCTCAAAAACCTATATTTCAACCTGCATTTTTTTGTGAAAAATAGACCCACTCCCCCGTGTGGTCTCAACCCCCCTCCCTCCCTATTGTAAATTTTCATTTATTGTGATATAGCTAAATCAACGGAATTCTATGGTTGTGCTGGTCAACTACAGGCAATGAAATTCCATCGTCATAGCCGACCACGGCGATGGAAAATTTCAAATGACTCTGCATTATTGTATTGAAATGTTCACTTACCTCAGAAACACCTTACCCCCATGCAAAAAATCATCTTGCCCCCACCATGGGGCAAGATGATTTTTGGAAGTTTTTTCAAAAAATTAATTTGTGTTTTCATGGGAGGGTGATTTGGTATATTTTATGGACGAACCACTCGTAAATCATACTACATATTTTACGCTAAAACTGAAATTTTAACCTTTATTCAGTAATGAATGTCAATGCCAGGGTTCGTCAAAGCTTAACCATAACATTTTGCCTCCCTCTATATACTCTACTAAAGATCCTTTCAAACTGGAATTTTTCGATTTCAGTACGAAACCAAGCTAGTTCAAAACAGCATGTCCAAAAACCTGCAAAACCAAAATTTCGAATCCTAAAACTCATTTTTGGATTTTTTGGTGAATTTTCAAAAATTAGGTATAATAATTCAAATGGACCTGCTCAGTGCTCAGAGGTCAATATCTAAACTTTTTCATGAAACACAACGTTTTTTCAGTAAAGTGAAACAATGTGAAGAATTCCTTCAATTCTACTCTCACACATTAATAACTAGGTAACAGTTGTGGTCCATTCTGAATAACCTTCAGAAATTGTTCAAATTTCTGGAAAAATCAAAAATTTGAGTTTATAGGTACTCAATCAAATCGTGAGGATCATAAAAAAGTACATAGTAATAAAAATTTATACGTCAGTTTTGAATTTGTTGACCCACTTCACAAGATTTTTTTGAAGACGAAAAAATGCACAAATCCTCAGGAGGCAAATTCCATGCTCAATTCTATCAAATTTTGATTTTTTCAAAAAAATGGGAAATGGGCCAAATTAATATTTTTTAAAATCCTCTAAAAATCAAGAAATGACCATCAGCGCCTGAATTGTTTCCTAGTGACATACATTTCAAGCACTGTTTCAATTTTTCTTTGTCTGCGATTGATGTAAAAAAAAATCGACCTCTGAGGATGTCTTCTTTTGGGGGGTTCAAGTCTGAAATTCAATCAACAAAATCAACATAGTCTAGTTACCCTAGCACACATTCACAAAATTTTTTCTCTGCTGGAATTCAGAAAACAGCACCATCGATATAAATTCAAATACAACCTGGACCATTTTTCCATTTTTTATACCGCGAATTCGTGTAGGTCGGTAAGAAGAAATTCGCTTTCCTCCATTCTTTTTTCTGCAAAGCACAGTTCAGCTTTCGTTTTCTCAAAAAAAAAAAAAAAAAAAAAAAAAAAAAAAAAAAAGGAATAATACACGTGGTATTGAATAGGTACCGAACCGAGTATCGGTGGGTGGGTTTTTCTTTTTTTCCTTTTATAATTTTAAAACCTCATTATGTAAAGTAGTATTTAAAATAGCCGAATTGTATATTACTGCGTAAACGGGAAATGTGGAAATGTTGCAAATAAAGGCTAATGGACTTGGTAATTTTAAGGCGACGAGGCGCAGGATCCGGGGTAAACTTCTTCGTCTCGCTTAAGCCACTTAAATACTTCTTCGAATCTGTATTAAAACTGAAGAGCGCCTACTTAAGCGGAGAGTTTAATTGATAAGAAGCAGGGAGTTTGAAATATTATACCTTTTCACGTGCCGAGCTGTGTGTTGCGTTGCGTTGGTAATTATTACCATTGGAGAAAAATTACGCGTTTTACGCCACCACTGCGTAGGATAAAAAGCCATCGCAGTGGGATAATGAAACCTAAAGGAAGAAGGGTTGAAAGAAGATCTACTGTCGTGTAATTCGTGCTGAGATAGGGGCATCGTCGTCGCACGTCTCAGGCGAGCATGGCGTGGCGCCTAATCAATGTGAGCCAACTTGTTATAATGAAGTAATCATATCGATGGATCTTATTATTATTAACCCTCGAGAGAATGAAAAAGAGTGCTTCTGTCTTGCACCGCTCGTTGTACCTACCTATTGTTAATGAAGATGTCGACTTTGATGGTATTTCGGATGAATATTTCGAATTCGACATTTTTTCCTTGGTACAGTTCACCTGATTATTTTCAAAAAGTAAAACTCTTAATTTAGAGCAAAAGAATGGAAAAAAACACATACGAAAGGTACAGGTACACCCGAGAACTTAATTTTGACGCGTCGAAAATACTCGAATAGATATTTCATCTCGAGCAAAGAGTTGAATAATGATGAAAAGGAATAAGTAAGCAGGGAATTTAGAAAAAGCTTGAGAATACGTGCACACGCCAAATATGACGATGAAGATGACATCGCGAAATGTATACTTATATTTAATAATAAAAGCGTAATTAAACGTTTAAACTTGACATTTCACTTTTCAAGCGAATACACGACGCTTTTATCGTTTTACGACCGTACACCTTACGAGAAACGTACGTAGATGAACGTATTGATAATGGGAACTCGTCGGCTGCCTTTTTAATTCAGTTAATATTAGATGACATTTTTCCAGCGCATCGCGAGCATTTTCCTATCCCGAAAATGATAATTAAATTTCACTCGACGAGATAGAAATGTTATTCAAAATAGAAAATCTCACGAATTTATTAAAGTATTTGGAAAATATCTACCCGCCTCGTTTATTTTATTTACCTACACACCAGATCAAGGCCAGGTGCGACAAGAAGCTTAAGCGCTTGAGATGAAACATTAACTAAGGTATACATTACAGCGAGCGAAGCTTTTCAACGAGATGAAATTTTTTTACTGGTATCTGCCTAATTCATCGTTGCTGCTGGTGGTATTTCGCACAAAGCAGGCTTCAAAAGTGAGATTTTTGAGGATATTATTTTGATGTTGTGTTTTACGTTATTTTTAGCGTGAATTAAAGCCTTGTTATGTTGTACGAAGGAGGAGGAGAGGAAAGAGATTTTTCTCATAGTAACTTTGTAATAATATGTAAGTACCTAAACACACAGCGAAAATTTTTGTTGAGGAAGTTCGCGTAGTTTATAATATAGCGTGTAAAAAGTTCTTTCATATTTTGTTGATTTTCACCAGTTGAATTCTTTGCTTTATAAGAAATTTAACGGGATCAAGTTTTGGAGTTATCCACATTTCGAACAAAAAAGTGTAAAAGAAGAAAAGTGGTTTTTTTGGCTGTTACATGAAAGATTTTTGGGAAGCAATTCAAAAAAGGATGCCGTTGCCAAAAAATCTCTTTTTTTCTGGCCGTTAAAGAGCTCTTCTTCCAGGTAGATAGCGCGGGCGTGGTCAAAAATTGATCAATACAAGTTTTTAATCCCCCAAATTACCACTAATTTAAGAGATATTATGTTCAAAAATCTACCAAAATACCAGCGATTTACCTCAAAATTACCAGAAATTTACCAGAAAATTACCAGTAATTGACCAGAAATTTACCAGTAATTTTCCAGAAAATTACCAGTAATTGACCAGAAAATTACCAGTTATTGACCAGAAAATTACCAGAAATTTACCAGAAAATTACCAGTAAACCAGAAATTTACCAGTAATTTACCAGAAAACTACCAGTAATTCACCAGAAAATTAACAGTGATTTACCAGAAAATTGCCAGAAATTACCAGTAATTTACCAGAAAATTACCAGTAATTTACCAGAAAATTACCAGTAATTTACCAGAAAAATACCAGAAAACTGTCAGTGATTTACCAGAAAATTATTAGTAATTTACCAGAAAAATACCAGTAAGCTATTAGAAGATTACCAGTAATTTACCAGAAAATTGCCAGTAATTAAACAATAATTTACCAGTAGGTAATTTATCATGAAATTACCAGGAATTTATCAGGAAATTACCAGTAGTTCACTTGAAAATTAACCGAAAATTATTTACAAAAAAATTACTACTAGGTACCATATTTATCATAAAATTTCCAGAATCTTACCATAAAATTACCAGCAATTAATGTACCCTTGATTTTTCGCTCAAAATACGTATCTCACCAATACAGCTTCCCAAAAAATTAATGTCAAATCACGTGGTTTTCCAAGAGTTCCTCATCAGCACACAAAACAAACGAATAATCCTTCTCTCATTTTCTTTGGTATTCGTGTATTTTACAAACATTCAAAACAACTGTTAACTTTCTGAAACGTGACGACGTTTTTTTTTTAATGGTTACCCATTTTCAAATTGTCACAAAAGTAAGCAATATCGGTTTTTAGGTCACATTTAAGCGATAATTCTTTCTTCGTTTCACTTCCTCGTCGTTTCCCATTACTCTTCCTTTCGCGGTTGGGAGAAAAAAAAGAAAAGAAGAAAAAAAACTCTAAAAAACGTTTCGAACTTTTAAACATGGTGAAAATATTCGCTGATACCCTTTTGGAAGTTGTCAAATCGGTGTTTTTTTTTTGAAGTTGTTATTTTAACTTAGGTGCTGTGCAAGGGTAGGCGAATAGCCGGGTACCTCTGATGCTTCCGACTCACAAAATACTGCTTCTTTTCCAGTTAATTACGTTAAATAAAAACTTTATTGTAAAGCTTTTGTGAAGTTGGTTCGACAGCAACAGAGGGAGATGAGTAGATTGAGCAAAATGCCCTTTTCAAGTTACTCCACCGTCAGTTTATGGGTACCCTGTAGTATAAGTAGGATTGGTTTTTTTAAGCTGAGAAAAAAGGGCGCGTTAAAATCGATAAAATATCAATTGGCAAGTCGCCGTTTCAGAAATGAATGTCACGGATTTGAATACCATGCCACGAACACTTTTTTTTTTACGTTTATTATTTTTGTTAATGATTGCTGGTGACACTTTTCAACTTATTTGCACTTTTGTTGAAAGTATTTTTCAATTATATGCATTTTCGATGATTTTTTTCAGCTTCAGTTAGCCTAATTCGTCGAGTGATTCGCGTTGATAGGTATACCAAGGAAACGATATTTGCAAAAATATTTCCAAAATATATTCCAACACAGCGAGTAGGTAGTCTCTATAGAGAAAAATTAAACCAGGCCTTGGTTTAATGTTCCAGTTCTTATCCGATATTTATCCCAAAACATTTTCCAAGAGGTGTCTTTTGCGACGATATTCGATTCCACTCAAGCTCGGAATTTCTTTTCAAGCACAGCAAGAAACTGTCTAAAATAATTAACATTTCAACTCGAACCCGACCTTTGACGTGAACACGATACTACGATGACAAAATTGAAATTTTTTTCATGCCGGCTTTCCACGAATTATACGAACGCCACGGTTGTGAAACGAGAAGAAAAAAAATCCTCTCGAACGACACTCAACAAAGGACAAAAAAGTGGAAAAAATTTTTTAATTAAGATAATCCGCTCGTTTATTCTTCCTGTTTTTCTTGAAAGAAAAGAAAATTCTTGGCATAGGTTTAAAGATAAATCGAATTGTCAAAGGGCATAAACGTAACCAAGCATAAAAAAAAGATTAAAAATAATCGTTGCGAATTATTCGTCGAGCCGTGCTTAATATTAAGTATTTTTAAGACAGCAGCACCACGTATACGCATAAATTTGGTAATTTCGATGCCTGCTTGCCTGCGCTGCGCCACCGACGACGACGTCGTCGAATATTTTGTCGAGCCGAATTTCATTATTTTAATTCGACAAAAGCTAACCCAATTTACTTACTCGAGTGAGGAAACTCTGCTCGACGTGTTGGCGTTTACTGCCTACAATTAATTAAAATAAAACTACGTTCGCGACATTTTTTCTCTCCTGTTTGCTCCGTCTTGGAATTAAGTCGACTAATGGCGTGTTTGGGTGTCATTAAATTAAAATCACGGTGCCATCTAAGCCAAGCAAATAGAATACTCGTAGATTACTAAATAGTTTATCGGCAGTTTGAAACTTTGATCCTTATCCACATAATACATACATATTTTTAAATCTTCCTTGCTTCTTTTCTCCGTAAGATAGGTATTGCATATCATTACAAAAATAAATAAATTATCTCACAACTACACAGATCTGAAAGGTTCAACTCTTCTGAAAGAATCAAGGGATTAGAAAAATAACCAAGATGTAATCAAGTGATCTTTAGTTTTCATCCGGGGGAGGGGGGTGAATATAAGCAATTTTTCATTTTCAAACATAACTCGACAAGAGTCCTTTTAGCCCTTCGATTCGATTTTGAAAAAAGAAAAACGAAAATGTAGGTAATATACTCAAGTACAAAATAATATGCATTATTGATACCGATTAAAGTTGCCAAGTTCAAGCGGTTATAAATTTTTTGGATTCGACCTTTTATTGTCACCCAGTTAAATTTTTGATTCGTGCCCAGTCATGCGCAGAAATTACATTCTCGAAATTTTCCAATTTTCCAGATTTTTCAAGTATTTATACATACCCAGTAATGAAGTTTAGAAATTTTGCTGATCTTGCCTTCCATATTTTTGCCATGTTCTTTGTATTTGTATGTAGAGATGCCTTGCAGTACTGCCACTGCTCTGCTTGTCTACAAAACATACAGAAAACTCTACGCTTTGCCTAAATTTAAAGAAAGTCCTAATCTTCTTGAGAAAATCACTGGTTTTTATGCCAAAATTGCAAAATTGTACCTACTGTTTTTTTAATTTTGACATACTTGAATATGTTGAGCCTGGAGTCTGTCCAAAATTTTAACCAACGGTTACCCGTACCAATGGGTGTGATGTAATCACCATGAATGTCTCCACTGCTCTTGGAAAAGATACCTATGTCACTGTCTGGTGACTTATTGGTAACAGATTCACGAAGCAGCAATCATTTGTGATCGATTTTGAACTTGATGACTTTGGTGTATCTTGGGTGACTTTTGATGAATCAGTCACCAAGAAGTCACCAACACATACAATATTTATATTTGACTGCATGGTGACTTCAGGTGAAACTTGATGATTGTTGGCGAATCTTGCTGACTTTAGGAGAATCAGTCACCAAGAAGTCACTAAAACGTAGAAAATTCATTTGAATGTCTGGTGACTTCTGGTGAATCATGGGGACCATTGGCGAATCTTGGTGACTTCTGCTGAATCAGTCCCCAAGAAGTCACTATAACATAAAATATTCATATTTGTCTGTCTGGTGACTTTTGGTGCATCTTGGAGACTGATGGCGAATATTGGCGACTTTTAGAGATTCTGAATGACTTTGCTTGAATCCTGGTGACTTTTGACGAAGTAGTCTGGTGTCTGGTCACCAAAAAGTCACCAAAACATAGAATAACATTTGACTGTCTGGTGAATCTAGGTGATTGTTGGCGAATCTTGGTGACTTTTGGTGAATCAGTCACCAAGAAGTCACTTAAACATAGAAAATTCATATTTGAATGTCTGATGACTTCTGGTGATCATAGTGACTTTTGTTGAATCAGTCACCAAGAAGTTACTAAAACATGGAAAATTCATATTTGACTGTCTGGTGACTTTTGGTGTATCTTGATGACTGTTAGTGAATATTGATGACTTTTGGTGATTCTGAGTGACTTTTGTTGAATTCTTGTGGTTTTTGATAAATCAACCACCAAGAAGTCACTAAAACATAGATAATTTATATTTGAATGTCAGATGACTTCTGGTGAATCATGGTGACTTTTGATGAATCAGTCACCAAGAAGTCACTGAAACATAGAAAATTCATATTTGACTTTCTGGTGAATTCTGGTGAATCCTGGTGACTTTTGATGAATCTGTTACCAAGAAGTCACCAAAACATAGAATATGTATTCATATTTGACTGTCTGGTGAATCTAGGTTATTGTTGGCGAATCTTGGTGACTTTTGGTGAATCAGTCACCAAAAAGTAACTAAAACATAGAAAATTCATATTTGAATGTCTGGTGACTTCTGGTGAATCATAGTGACTTTTGTTGAATCAGTCACCAAGAAGTCATTGAAACATAGAAAATTCATTTTTTTGACAGTCTGGTGACTTATGGTGTATCTTGGCGACTATTGGCGAATATTGGTGACTTTTGGTGATTCTGAGTGACTTTTGTTGAATCCTGGTGACTTCTGGTGAATCTTGGTGAATCATGACGACTTCTGATGAATTAGTCACCAAGAAGGTACTAAAACATAGAAAATTCATATTTGAATGTCTGGTGACTTCTGGTGAATCATGGTCACTTTTGATGAATCAGTTACCAAGAAGTCACCAAAACTAGAATATTCCTATGAATATTTAACTTTCCAATGACTTCTGGCAAATCATGGTCACTTTTGATGAATCAGTCACCAAGAAGTCACCAGGAAGTCACCAAAACATGGAATATTCATATGAATATTTGTCTTTCTAGTGACTTCTGGTGAATCCTGGTCACTTTTGATGAATCAGTTACCAAAAACAAGAAGTCACCAAAACTAGAATATTCCTATGAATATTTCACTTTCTCATGACTTCTGGTGAATCTTGGTGATTGTTGGCAAATTTTGCGGACTTCTGGCAAATCATGGTGATTTTTGATGAATTAGTCACCAAGAAGTTACTAAAATATATGAAATTCATATTTGAATGTCTGGTGACTTCTAGTGAATCATGGTCACTTTTGATGAATCAGTCACCAAGAAGTCACCAAAACATGGAATATTCATTTGAATATTTGTCTTTCTAGTGACTGCTGGTGAATCATGGTGACTTTTGATGAATTAGTCACCAAGAAGTTACTAAAACATAGAAAATTGATGTTTTAATGTCTGGTGACTGTTGACGAATCTTGATGACTTTTGGTGAATCAGTCACCAAGAAATCACCAAAACATAGAATATTCATATTTGAATGTCTGGTGACTTCTGGTGATTCATGGTGCCTTTGGTGAATCAGTCACTAAGAAGTCATCAAAACATAGAAATAAGAAAATTCCTATTTGACTGTCTGGTGACTTCTTGGTCACTTAGTGGCAGTTTCACCAAGCAGCGACCATGTTTAATCGATTTTTCACTTGGTTAATTTTTTGGTGTATCTATCACCAAGCACAGTGAGCATGTGCGATCAATTCTGTAACTACTCACGCTATTTTCAAAAAAATCCAAATTATTAACACTGAAAAACGTTAGTGATATTTTCAAGAATAAAAAATTGGAAACAAACCACTTCAAACCCAGTAGATAAATAATCAAATATTTAATTCGCCCCTCGCTTCTCCAACCTGTAATAAAAGTTCTATTTGTGGGTAAAAATGTTGAATTCCTGTAAAAAAAAATGATCCCCACGTTTTTGTTGTTGTTTTGGTAATTTTATGCTGAATAAAATTAGAAAGAAAGAGTGAGACGCTATGAAAAGAGTGTAGAGGAAAATACTAATAAAGAAGCATCCTAATTTTTTCATCGTTCAATGCGTTATGTGGATTGAAAACGAATCATAAGACTATATCGCAGCTCCATCACCATCATTGGGAAATTTGCGCCTCGTCTTTTTGTAACATTGGAACAACGCTGTCACATACTTTTACGCATGAATTCACGTTTTTCGACAAAAGCTACGATACTCATTACTTTAACACCTCAGTTCGTCAGATCTGTCATACTAATTCCAACCTAACCAAAACAAAAGTTTCAGTCACCAAAATTGGAGAAACATTCTCTCTCTGCCTTTTGCTCACTCCGAACTCTCGTCTTTCTCTACGTCTACGTACCTACCCTACTATATCTACAGCACACAGTACTCGTACTACCTTTGCTCGTACCATCAACATTTCAAGATTTCACGCCGCCGCATCTCTTCAGTTTAAAAATAACCTTATCGAAATTCAGGCCGGAATATTGTATTATTGAATTATTCATGAGATCAGGATACGCGCGCCATGTAACGTCTACCACCTTTAAATCTCATTAGTAAGTCTCGGTCTTCTTCCATACCTTTGGCGAAAAGATTACCGAATGGAATTCTTAAATAATACGTTAACTTCGTCATTTGTTATACTTCGTTCCTTCGCAAGCTTCTCGGTATTCATTATAACGTTTCTGGCAAAACGTTGCTGCGGTTTTAATTTTACAACTTACATCCTGTAGTAATTATTTTCCGACGTTGACTTCCTTCTTGTTTCACGAAAAGATTCCGTTTCAGGTTGTACAGTCTCTTCTCCTCGCCCTCGTCCTACTGTTTTTGGCGGCTTATGGTGTAGCCTACTCCGTATGATAGGTATAAAAGGTTCGCCGGTTTTGCTAAAAGCTTCTGTGTCCGAAGATTCGCACAGCCTGGGTAAACGGACTCGTTGAATACGCGGTTTATTCGCTCACTGTTGGAGGTTTTTAATTGGCTTGTAGTGTTTATACACGGTGTATTATTCATTTGACCAGTTTGTTCGAGAATTTCAGAGGTTTTCGTGAGTTTCATTTTTATAGTTTTACGTGATAAGTGAGCAGGGAAGATGCGGCAGAGAAAAATGCTACGTATGTAGGATAAAAATGTTACTCCTGGCGCAGAACCCGCTGCACATTTTCCCCTCTTGTAATAGAACAAGGTCATCGCTGGAAACAAGAAGCATGAATTTTCACCAAAAATTACAATTTTTTTCAATTACCAGCTATATTTTTACTATTCCAACCTACCTAAAAATAATTTTGAAAACATTAATGGTTAGTTCTTAATGAAACCAAATCCAATGTTCCAAAATTAGATGACCTATTCGGAATCCTATTCCTATTCTACTAGAACCTTGACCGGAACCCTTTTATTTTTCAAAACACCAACGAAAAATAATCAATCTATCCTTCCGGACCAATCAACAAAAATCCTTTACAAAATCCAGCATCTATCTCGGTCAAACTCGTATTCTTCATCTGCATTCAACATTTAGCAACGAGTTGATCAACAATAGGCCGGAACCGCGAGTAGTATTAAACGCAAACGACCAAAAGAGTGCGAAAAAACAAGAGCTCGTCGCTACGAAACATCTCCCGATCTTCGTCCACCGAATATTTATGCAAATGTCCCAGAGTTCTAAAAGGAAGTATACGTACCCATTATACAAGCAGGACATTACACGCAGAATAATTCGACAATATCACAACAGTATCGTTGTTTTTATAAAAAAGAAACCGGCGTGTGGGAAACTGGCGCAATAAAAAAGACCAACGTAGTTGCTGCAAACAAACATTTTTCATGTTTACGCCCATAAATTGCCGAAATTTCGCTTTAAATTAAGGTAAAAAGGAGTAATTTCGAGTCATAAAAAAACTTTTTTGTAAAATCAAATATTTAAAGTAACGTAGTTAAAATCCGACACGATGCCAAAACATTATGTAAATTTTCTACCAAAAGAAGCACGTGCTACTAACGTCTTTCTTCTTTCCTTAGTCGCTTCTCATCCTCTGCCACCCTCACTATACCCTGCTCGTCAACCCCATCAGTTTAAATTTTCATTTAGTCGCCTATGATATAATCGGCGTGGCAGTATAACGTGGAAAAATTAAAAACGTTAATTTCTATAATCTCTTTATTTTCGAAAAATCCTCCCCATAATATAGCTTTCCATACCGAGTTGCGTCAGAGCAGGTCTAATCGAGGTCGATGGACACGAAATCTCTTCTCTCGTCTTTCAAATATATATAAGCTCGCTGCTGCGACGGAAAAAAAAGTTGGAATTTTTTTTCACTCGTTCCTCCCAGCTGTGTTTTTTTCCTCCTACCCTCTGTCGTATTATTTTCCTCTTTATACCCTGGAGGAAATTCCGTTCAAATTTATTTGTTGCCGCTTTTAGGCATGTTTAAACTTTGTATAACTATATCGGAGCCCGGAACTTGTTTGCTAGCTCAGAATATGTGCACAGCACAGCGCAGCGCAGTTTATAGTACACGTCGATCTATTGGGTATTAAGTAATTTATTATTATTATCATTCCCGGCAGAATTAGAGGAAATCTTTTGAACGCGTTGTGCCTCCCTCGTCCTCGTCTCCGAGCCCGTTGTGCCAGAGCCGATTGTTTGATTTTCGTACGATAGGCTGCTGATGTAACGTCGTGTCGGTCTCTCTTTTGTTTTATATCCGTTACAAGCTGAAAAGTTCGAGTCTTTCACAGTTAATACTTCGACTATACGAAACGAAAACTGTGCTACAACAATTTATACGCGAAGTAGGTACTGCATAAGAAACTGCTAAAGATATAGTCGCAGTCGTTTGGAATGTCGAACAGTTCCAATCTGTTCGAAAGTCTTTGGTAGATGATTTTTCTTATACTATACGAGATTACCATTAATTACGATTAATTTACTGGAAAGGGATTATACCAACATTGCGAGAAAACGGTATCGACACAGTTAGAGCAAATAAAAAAAATCAAGTTCAATCCTTTACTGTAAACTTTATCGTAATTTTTGTCATCTCAATTGAAGGCACAAAAAAACGTTTGCTCGATACGAGCTCTTAAAAAGTAACCAATTAATAATGTAAGTATATACAAATTCTTATTACATTTCGAAATTAAAAAAAAAATAAATATTAGTGAAATCACTCACTTTTTTTTTGGGGGGGGGGAAGGATTCACTCTAGTCGCTACCCAAACGGTTGTTGAAAAATGGCTCAGGTTCAAAAGATAATAACTATGTACCTATTTTAGATTTTGCGTTCATTTAGTCCATTTCCATCCAAATCCAAGAATACTATTAAGGTTCTATGGAGTAGTTAATCGATTATCTCAAGGAATAATTTCGTGTTTTACATATTTTCTTCTTTAATACTATGTACTTAAGTACATATTTTGTATTATTTACCAGAATACATATTTTGGAATACAATAGTGCCAATTTTTTGGTAATTATTGTCATTTTTCAAAACTCGGGAAAGTAGGCCAAAAGCTTGGACTGTGCCAAGCATTTTTGGTTTTTTGAAATTGGCAATAATAATAAGAAAATTGGCTCCTTATGTTCTGAAAAATATTTTCCCATGAATAATTTGAACTAAATTCATTGAACTGAAATTATCCTACATATGTATGTAAACAAGTTGATACCTTCACGTAGAAAGAGGGATCAGATACGACTTGCGAGTCCCCAAAGTGAGGTACGTAATTATTTTTTAAAAAGTTTTTCAAAACCACAACGTATAACTCCCTACGTTTAAAATCACTTTTTTCTTTGCACAAATGGATCAAAAAAGTGAGAAAAATTGATAAAATGTCAAAATTCTTGCAAAAAATTGTTGAGAATGACAAAAGTAGGTTATATGTGTATGTGTATTAAGAAACGTTACCATTTACTTAGGTGAAAATATAGAGAAATTTGTTTGAAATTGCCCAAAAATTTAGGTAAAAGTGACTTGTAAATGGTCGATGAACATTGTGAAAAATGTAAAATGGCATATTCAATCCAAAAATGTTTGAAAAATTTGCAAAAATATTTGAGCTTGTTGAAAAAAATGGATGAAATATCGTTAAAAATGCAGTACAACTTTCTTGGTAGGGATGAAAAATCAGCTAAACTTACAAAGTACATAAAAATAATTGAAAACGTAATCCCATTTGACATTTTTTGGGAAAAAAGGAGTCCCGTTAAGGCCACTTTTTGGGCCCCGCACAGTTATCGACTCGACCACTCTTAAAATGTTGTAATAAATGTCCCAAATACGAATCCGTGGTTAGTTAACCAAAAATGACCATTTTTTGGGCTCCAGGGGTTTCCGAAGTTGTGAATAAAAAAATAATTTTAGGAACCACTGAGTATTATTTTTAAAAACTTTTTCAGCGTAAATTTGGAAAATTTTGGACCCACAATTTTTAACCTACCCCTTTGAACCCCGCTAAAAGGCTTTTTACAGTTCATTAGTATCTGAAAGACCTCCTTCATACCGAATTTTGAGCTCAATAAAATTTTGCGCTGGTACTCAAAAATCCAATTTACCAATTTTTCGTAATTTCGATATTTTGGGAATCCCTGAAAAAATGAAAACCTGCGATTTGCGCCAAACGTAACGTTTTGAGGTATGTATTCAATTATCTAGATGAAAAAGTTCAATTAAGCTCCCCGTATATTTGTAATTTTGAACCTTTTTTTTGGAGCTCCCCACTTTAGGCACCCCTAAAAAAAGCATTTTACCCATATTTTCTCAATTAATTTGAAGAATTTACATTTGAAACACCCTAGCAAGTGTTCGATAATTTTTCATTTCATTTATCCTGTAAGTTTCAAAATTGAGCTTTTTTGGGTCGAATTCTGAGATTTTACTTCGTTGAAATCGTGAAAACGTGATTTAATGTAAAGTTTTTTCGAAGAGTAGCTAAACTCTTAGAATTTGACCCAAAATAGCCCAATTTAGAAAGTTACAGGAAAAATCATATGAAAAATGATCGAGCACTTGTTGGTGTGTTTCAAATGTAAATTCTTCAATTTATTTGAAAAAATATGCTTCAACGCCTTTTTTAGGGGTGCCTAAAGTGGGGGGCTCTAAAAAAAGGATTCAAAATTACGAATTTACGGGGAGCTTTATTCAACTTTTTCATCTAGATTATTGAATATATACCTCAAAATGTTACGTTTGGCGCAAATTGCAGGTTTCTAATTTTCCAGGGTTTCCCAAAACATCGACATTACAAAAAATTGGAAAATTGGATTTTTGAGTACCAGCGCAAAATTTTATTGAGCTCAAAATTTGGTATGATGGAGGTCTTTCAGATACTAATGAACTGTAAAAAGCCTTTTAGCGGGGTTCAAAGGGGTAGGTTCAAAATTGTGGTTCCAAAATTTTCCAAATATCAACCCCCCCCCCCCATTTCTGCCCTAGAGGGTCGAGAATAGAAAAACCACCTCGCACAACGTTTATCGGGCTCAAACAGATATTTTACGCAGAAAAAGTTTTTAAAAATAATACTCAGTTATTCCTAAAATTATTTTTTTATTTACAACTTTGGAAACCCCTGGATCCCAAAAAAATTGTCATTTTGGGTTAACTAATCACGGATTCGTATTTAGGACATTTATTACAACATTTTAAGAGAGTTCGAGTCGATGACAGTGCGGGGCCCAAAAAATGGCCTTATCGGGACTCCTCCTTTCAAAAATTATTGAAAATTTTGTTTTTTTGCAAGAAATTGCCAAAAAGTATCCATTTTCTACAATTGTTCTCAAAAGCTCCTGCTTTTTGTTTCAATTGTATGTAAAAGTCTTCCTGTTTGCCTGAAATTGTCAAAAATTGTCGCTTCTTTAAAAATAGACCAAAATCTCTGCTTTGCTGAAAAATAAATGAAAAATACTTGGTCATTTTCTTGCAAAAAATCCTCACTTTTTCACATTTTTCCGAAAATTGCGTAAAAGTATCTTTACCATAAAATGTCTTGCATTTCACCAGAAACTAACAAAAGTTCTGTTTTGTTTTTATTTTTTTTTTTTTTGGGTAGCGAAATTGCTAAAAAATTTAACTTTTTTTCAGTAATATTTAAAACAGATTCACTTTTTTCAAAAAATTGTCTAAAAGCATTACTTTTTTGATAAAAATTAAGCAGGTAACCAATACGCATTCCTTTTGCTGAAATTATCTAGCCAAAAATTTGACTTTTTAAAATAAAAATTGAAAAAAATCTTTATATTTTTTCAAAACATTGAAAAAAGTCTCGCTTTGTTGCTAAAAAGTTATAAAATAGGTAAGTAAGTAGTCAACTTTTCAAAATCAAAATCAAAACATTTCAATGTTTTAGTTTTTTTTTTCATTGTTTTCCAAATTGAAATCAATATTTTGTTCACGTTTTGTCTGGTAACTTTTTTGGTCACTTTTAGTTGAGTTTTTTTTTCGAGCATTTTTGGCTACTAATACTGAAGTTACTTTTTTTGAGAAGAAATTGAGTACGGTTTCTGAAGTTTGTGGTGGTTTGGGAGGTCTTTACTTTGAGGGAGACCTCCGCAAGACCAGCGTGCATATAATAAGCCCAGGGAACCTAAACTTGCCCGATATCCTTGCGAAAGATATCAAATTGCAGCGATGTTGAGACACCTCATAAATGATCATAAGACCGCTAAATGTTCGTAATGTTTTATTCACTTCTCTGGTATAACACACGCGAAGAATTATAATAAAACACACTACACATTATTGAATAAAATACACTTGTAGTATCGACTACAAGCGGAAGCTCTGAACTTGCTACCTTACGCTAGCACCAGTGAAAATATACCTAACGAGCTTTCAAAGCTCGAAGCTCGGAGTGGCGCATCTCGAACTAGCTCGATAGAGTGCACTACTCATAAGCAGTGCTGCCACTCCGACAGGAACACAACTTCCCTCTAGGTGGAAGCTGCGGGCGCATCCCCTACCGGTACATATGCCCCGCTTCCATTGAACAGCGTGGACATCGGAGATGCTGGATCATTGAAGCCAAAAATTGGCCAATCGGACAACGGACGGTAGGGCCCCTCTGCTGCCCCGCTTCTATGAACCCGCAGCTTCCAAGATGTTGAATAGCTAGGTTCTTCGGCATCCATCCATGACTTCCAACAAGTCGAATTTTCAATTTTTTTAAACATCTCTGCTGTTTTTTTCACGGCACTAGCGACTTAAAATTACCTTAGATGCAAACAATTTGTCATATAAATATTAAAACAGGTTACATCTTAGTCGCTAAAGTGCTACAAAATTCACAAACACAAAATATTTACATAAAAAGCAGAGAAATGTACAAATTCAAAATAAATAAAAAATGAATCAAAATCTACAATTGTGCAAAAAACACGCGCTGAGCTGCGTATCAACTGGTTCGAAGTAAGGCCAAAACTGCGCCAAAAGCTTTGCCAACACGAGATCGATGAATTCTTCTGCTGGAGCAATTAACAGGTACTTTTTTAATTAATTACGCGTTCCGAATCGTATTTCTTGATGTTAAACTAAACAGGGACTTTCTTCTCTTTCTACAGCAACTTTCCCGGATTCAATCAGCATCGAAATAAGCTCACTGGAGCCAAACGGGGATGACTGTTTTCACCAAGGGCAAACGATCCAAAGTTCATTGGTAATTCCAATTGATCAGAGATGCCGGAAAAATACTCCGATAACCGGAAAAGCATCAGAGAAATTACAGGTACGTTGAATCTTGGTTACGATTCATTTTATTTTCTCTAACATGTTGGCGATATTTTTCAACCTCTCTGTTATCAGCAAGCTGACATTTTTCCAAATTGGAAGTTTTCGGAGCTGGAACCGGAATCCTTTTTCATCATCTCTGCTGCAGTAAGTACCCTATTTACACATCTCTATTTACGCGTACAAAGTGATCTTGTTAGCTTTAGATCGCGTCGCGTTTGTTTTCTCTCGTGTTGTGTTGATTCAGTGCCGCGTTATCGTCACAGACAGCTAGTCGCTCGTTGCTATGTCCACACACAGCTGGGAATATTGGGCTATTCCCACGGACAGCTAGGAACATCGCGCTCTATTCACTGACAGCTGGCCAGTTGCGATTTTTCCAAGTTCAAAAATTGCGATTTTCTCTCATTTTTTCGCACTTGAAAACCTTCTTGCGCCTTTCTCGACCTGTGATCGAACCTGGATTTTGAACATCTCTATTTTTTGTGAAAAATTACTCGTTCAAAATTCCCCAACACATGCTCACGCGATTTTTCAACTTCTCTTGGAAAGAAAAAAATTTACAATTATTTACAAAAAATTCTAAACCTATGTGAACTAATAGTTACGATTAGTCAAAATAAATTAAAATAAAACTAGTCATAAATTAAACAAGACTAAATTTTATCCGAAGTGCAACTTTGAAAAAAGAAAAAAAATTCTAATAACAAAATGAATAACAACGCTTAAATTAGCACTAATTCCCAAACTATCGCGAAAAATACACAGTACTACTTAATCTGAGCACATCAAATCAACGAATGAAAGCTCTAATGCTACAGTTGTGTATCGGAAATTCCATAACAATAGATGAGTTTTTCAAAATGGCGATTTTAAAGATAAACTTTCACATAGCTAAAATTATCTTACTTTTAATCTCATCAAAAATGTTGCATTCGGAGATGAAAGTATATTAACGCTACATGTATGCTAAAAGTAGTTGGCCATGAACGTAACAAAAGCTCATTTCTCACTTAGTTTGGCCTTGGATTGATATTTCGTGAAAGCTTTCACAAAATATGCACGTTCGAAACTTTCCAACATCTCTAAGTGAATAAAATTCAAGGTCTTTTTTCGCTTCTTTTTGTTACGAGGATTATCAAGGCCATCCGGTGCATTTTTATCTCGCAAGTTGGAGCTTTCAGCGTTGGTAGGTACCTGCTTCGTTCTCAAACGCGTTTCATATCTCTCCCGCGCCGCTTCCCTCTTCTCTTTGTACTCCTCTTCGTCCGGAAACGTTTGTTTGAGACAATCTTCGAGCTTTTTCTCTAGGAGGGGGGGAAGCTTTTTTCGTAATCTCTTTTTTATCTCGCGGAATTCTGCATCATGTTTTGTAACATCTCTTTTAGGTCTCTCTTTTTCGCAATTTTGGCGGATTTTTTCCAGGGTTTTTTCAGGCTGCTTTCGCGAACCTCTTGGTAAATATTCCGGATCTCTAGGGTCATCGACCTCCTCCTCATCAGTATCTTCTTCTTCCATTTCAGCACTCTGATTTGTGGTTTTTTTCTTCGAAAAATCTCTGATTTTTTCCACCAAATCTCTGTTGTCGAATTTTGATCTCTGCTTTAGGTCATTTTTGAGCTCTTCCAACTGGTTTTTATTGAGGTATGACGTCATTTGGCGAGTGTTAACAATCTGCTCGTCAGTAGGATCAGCTACATTTTTGACCATGTAACAATTGCTACCTACATGCTGTTCGACTGTATATGGACCATAGCGTTTTTGAAATAGCTTTTTTGAAAGTCCTTTTTCATATGATGACAGACGATGAGAAGTTAACATGACCAATTCACCATTTTCAAAAATGGTAGGGGGCCCATGTAATTTATTGAAAGCGACCTCATTATTTATTCTCTGCTGCATTCTTTTTTCGCAAATGAAATTCACTAAAGCCTGCTGCTGGGTCATATTTTCAATATTCTCATCAACCACTTCTTGGGTATATACAGCCTTTCTGGCCAATTTATCAGCTACGAAATTATTATGATCGTGTTTTCTCGCCCTTACATGTCTCAATTCGAACTCCTTGAATTCTTTAGAGAGTTCAATGACCTGCTGGAATGCTGCTTTGTGATGAACTGGTTTTTTGTTGGTATTTTTCCAGTTATTTTCTACCCATCTCTTTGAATTGTGATTTACTGCAGTGACCAAGTAGTTGGAATCCGAAAATACTTTGAGCTTCTCTATCTGGTTATTTAGGGCAATTTCCATCGCTTTTATCAGTGCAATGATTTCTGCCAAATTATTCGAATTTTTATATTCTGGGTGCACAACTCTTTCCGAAACATTGAAGTCTCCACTAGGTGTCCAACTGATTCCGATACCCGCTATTGCTTCATCTGTGCCATTTTGGGAACAAGCTCCATCTACAGCTACCCAGACAAATCCTTTTTTATCAACAATGAGCTTTTTTTGATCCATTTTGAGTTTTAGAGCTTCTTCTGACGTTATAGATGGAACATTATTGGCACGTTGCTCTTCTCGTAATTTACTCAATTCGAATTTGGCATTTATTCCAATGTTAGGTACTGGTAAATCTTGAGCCAAGTTATCAGGAATTCCCCAAACTTCGTTTGGCTTCACTCCGAATTCAGTAGGTGTATTATTTATTTCATTTTCCACCTGCTTGGCATATTTGTGCCATCCATGATGAGTATAATCGAAGTCCTCAGCTGATTGGTTGATTTTTACTCTCAGCCTGTCGCCAATTATTCTCATTGTTCTTTCCACTAAGCTCGATTGTGGATTGTACTTGGTGGTGTGGCCTATTTTTACACCATAGGATTTGAGCAAATCATTCCAGGTATCACTCACAAACTGAGTGCCATTATCAGTGATTACTTTGCGCACCTTGTGCCCCAGTTTCTTTATCTCTTCGAGTATCTCTTTCATCGCTTTTGAGACCTCTTCTTTGGTTGCCACAATCAGGGTTTTGAGCCACACTTTGGCAGTAAATACACATTTTACTACTAGCATGTATTTTGGGTCCTTGGCTTTGTTGGCGATTTGGCCAATTAAATCAGCTGACAAGACATCTGCTATGCCATAAGACTCAATTTGAGCATACTCTAGCTTCTTTTTCTGCCCAAAGTTCTTATTGTGCTTGCAATCGAGGCATTCGCTTGTGGCCAATTTGGCAGATTTTGGCACATTTGGCGAATAATACATGCGTCGAAATATCGAGTCAATTTTGGCAGCTCCCACATGACCATATTCTTCATGTAAGTACATTATGGTATCTTTGTACAATTCATCAGGCATGCATGGCACTTTAGATCCATCTTCTCTGATTCGATACAGTATTTTGACACCTTCTTCTTCTTCCAAAATGACATATTTTTTCTCGAGCTGTTTCTTCGCTTTTCTCTGCTTGGAGGTCATGTCAATCTCGTCTGCTTGAAGTCTCCGAATGACTTTTGACCAATTTTCATCTCTGTTTTGGTACAAGTCCAGCCTCTTAAGGCAATCAATCAACTGCTCCTTGACCAAATCTTTGTAAACAACGCCAAGTGGCACCATATGAGTCCAATTCGTGCTGTATAGGGTCAATTCAGGTGCTTGTCTATCCCACCATTTTCCAACTCTTTTTGGCAGGTCATAAACAAGGTCGTGGCAGTTAAAATGCGTTATCCACGCCGCTGCTTTGCGATGTATTTGAGCCAATGTGTTAAATCGGTGCACAACTGACATTATGTCTTTTCTGACATGCACAGTATATCCATGAAGCCACATTTCGAGTTTTTTTAATGCATTCGCGAGCGAGTACATCTCTTTCTCTATTACTGTGTACTTCTTTTGGTGCTCTTTAAATGTATTGCTCACAAACAGCACAACGTGATCTACGCCATCTTCGTCTTTCTGGTATGCCACCGCATTCATGGCATCTTGAGTGAAACTCGTTTCTAAGTAGAAATCTGCACCATCAATTGGAGTGGCTAATTTGAATTCTTTACGATACTCAGTTTCCAACATCTCTAATGCATTTTGCTGCTCTTCACCCCACTTGAAATTTTCTTTTCGAGTCACTTCATAAAGTGGCACTGCTAGCTGCTGATAATCTGCGATGAAGCGCTTGTAGAATCCAACAATTCCCAAAAATGCCATAACTTCTTTTTCATTCTTGAGTTTGAATTCGCCTTTCTTGTTGGTGTGCTTCTTTTTGAATTCATCAAGCTTTTGAAGCTTTTTATTCTGCTTCAAAATTGCCCCAGGCTGGAGTTGAAAACCAAGATGGTTGATGCTCTTCTTGAAAAACTTTGATTTTCTTGGATTGAGCCTAAGTCCATTATCTCTGATTATTTTCAGTGTATCAACTAGTAATTCCATCATCTCTTCGAAAGTCATCGCCTTGAGTAGCACATCGTCAACGTACTTCGTTCTGCCTTTTTTTGTTTTCATAATGGTATTTATCATTTTCACAAATAATGCAGACGACACTTTTAATCCATATGGCACCCTTATAAACTGGTGGACTTCTCCATCTACTATGAAAGCACAATACTTCCTATATGCTTCATGTAGTACCATCTGCCAAAATCCTGCCACAAAATCGAGGCAACAGTACATTTTGGCACGTCCATCTGTTGTTATAATTCTATCAAGCAATGGAGCTTCATTGTAGTCATTTTCGAGTATAGGGTTTAGTTCCATAGGATTCAAGCATAATCTCACCTCGCCATTTTTCTTGATGTTTGCTACCAGCGCATTGATGTAAGGTGAGGTCGAAGGTTCAACGATCTTTTTGGCTATCATCACTCTGAGAGCTTCTCTCACGAGTGGCATCTGTTTGTTAGATGGAGTATACTTCGGACCATGGAATCTTTTGATATTCTTGGGATCCTTGAATCTCAATTTCATCGGCGGTCCTGTCCATTTTCCCGGATACTTGCTGAACACACAGGCAAATTCTTTGAGTATGTCAAATGCTTTTTTAGCCTGTTTCTTCGTAATGGTTTCTTCATTTACAGCTTGCTCCAAATCCGATCTCAGTGTTTCCAAAAATACTTCTGGACCATCGTCCACATCTTCAGGCTCCATTTCCTGGTACTTATCAGCTGTGTTTGCTCTTTTGGATATGTGATCAATTTGCTCAACGCTCTTTTTCTTTACTCTGATTCGTCTGAGTGTAATCTTCTTTTTGTACTCCTCCTCAGTCATAAAGTTGAGTGTTTCAATCTTCTCTTGGCCTGGAGGGCAGCATGTGGCTCTTTTATTTTCCACATCAGTCTTAATTCCAAGTACCTTCATGGTTTTAGTACCAATTATAAAAGTCTGGTTACACCCTTTCATAATGTAGAATGGAATTTTGAGCTCGCATTCTCCAAATTTGAGTTTTGGCACAATCACATATCTGTATGTCTCTACCTTTGAATCGTCAGCCAAACAGCACACAATAGGTTTTTTCAGCATGATATACTGAACGCTGTCATAGTGATCTCTGAGCAGGATGTTCGCAGTTTCTTCTGATATTACATTAGGGGTTGCCCCGGTATCGAGCTGCGCTGGGTAGGTGGTGCCATCCATCGTAAGTGGCACTACACACGTGTCAAATTTATCTTTTTCTCTGAGGATTTGCTCTCTAACTCGAGCCTCAATTTCCTCTCTGCGTAGCGGTGGTTTAGGTGTAAGAGGTTGCTGGATTGAATTCGTTGAAGTTCCTGCTGTCGGTTGTGCACTCTGAGTTGTGTCTTGAGGCACATGTGTTGAATTTTGAGATATACATGTTGTGTTGGGGGGCTTAGGCGTTGCCCCAGTCACGTGATTGACTGTTATTTTTAACTTCTCTGATGCCCTAGCGGATTTAACAGGTGTTTGTAACGTCTCTGATAAGTTTCGTTCCTCCTCATGGGGGGAGGGGATTCCTATCTTGTTGAGTAGCTTTTGGAGCGCTTGAGGTTTCATGAACTTTTTTAACTTCTCTATTTTCTTTACAGCATCAGCGACTTCCTTTTCGATGTTTTTAGGAATGTCTGAGTTTTTCTTTTCGATCAGGGTTTTCTTCTTTACTACTTCATATTGCAAGCCATCTTCCTCAGTTATAACTTCTCTACTCTCTTCAGTCTGAGTGCCATGTTGCTCAGTGCCATTCTCAGGAGGTTTCTTCTGATGCCAATCGTAATTGTACATTTTATCCATCTCTTGGAACAACTCTGTTTTGCATGCAAATCTTGGATAATATCTGCCATTTTTTCTGCTCAAATGGAATTTATGCATCACTGGCATCATGTTGTAATCTTTATCAACTCGAAATTGACGCTTATATCGATCTTGTGAGTCTCTTTTCAAGTCCAAAAATAAGGCAGCAGGAGACCACCAAAATGACACAACATCGTCTTCCAGTGACTCTAGCGCTCTTCTGTAGGCAAAATACTTGTCCATTGATACTGGATTACTTGCAGAAGTTTTTGGCTTTACCAGTGGAAACAGTAAAATAATTTTCTCGAACCCTTTCTGCTTTAAATTCTCCATAATCTGCTTCGCATAATTTTTCACAACACTCGAAGCCATGTCTGAGTAGTTCAGTTCATATTGAGCCAATGATAGAATGGCTTTTTTCTTCATAAAGGTGGCTGCTCTGATGGCTGTTTTCAGATCGCTGATGTTGATCTGTTCTTTGAGATAAGGCTGAGTGATTTCAGGCCTTCGTCGTGGTATTATATTTGCTAAGAATACAGCGAGTGAATCTCCAATGAGTTCAAACTCTTCTTGTGGTAGCTCATGGAATTGCTCCACTTGTGCTAATTTGCACGCGTCAGCTACTCGTTTCCCGACGGCAATCCTGCTGAATCAATCGATCCCTCAGGTGAGGTAGGGGGGGACTGTTGCTCCTCTGAGCTTTCATTCTCTGATGGTGTTTCTTCCTTGTTCATTTGATTAACACCATGTGTCTTTTCCTTCGGTTTTTTATACTTAGACTCATCTTTTCTGTCTTTTTGGTAAGTTTTGGCAGTCTCTGATTTGGTCTGACTTTTGTTTTTATCGTAGGTATGCTTTTTATACTTGTCAGTTGTGCGCTCGCCTTTGTTTTCATTGATATTATTCCGCACTGTTTGTGAATTGGAACGCCTATCAGTGCCGCCAAAACTGGATCGGCGATTCTCTGACCTTTGTTGCACATTTCGAGTCTGAGTAGCAGGCCTTTCTGGTTCAGGTGGTCTCTGAGCAAACTCTTCAACACGAGTCATTCCATTCAGTCTTTTCTCGAAAATGTTGATATCTTGCAATTCAATCTCAGTAAAACGTGGTCTGAGACTGGGTGTCATTTTGTAGTATATCATCATAATGATATCCTCGAATGGTGAATTCGTTGTTTTGAGCACTTTCAGCCATATCATCAATTCTGAACATTGTGTGGTCGAAGATGTTTTGCACACTGGCATATTTCTGAAGTGATTTCTAGCCTCATTTTGTCTCTGAGGACCCCAAGCACAATCGATGAAATCTTTTCTCAATTGGTAATAATCAGTATTATTTTCTTGCAAATCTTTCCAAGGTGCCATATGAATCAGCTTATCATCAATTAGGACCATTAGGGCATCGCAGTACTGACTTTGGGATACTTGGTATGGCTGCATACGTCTTTCAAATCGGTGCAAAAAGTTGTAAACTTGGTACTTATTATCTTCCGAATATCTTACCCCAAATTCACGTAATCTGTCTGGTCTTATGTTGAAATTTGAATTTCCAAACTTGATTCTATAATTTAATCTGCATTCTGGGGGGTTGTTTTGTTGCTCATTTTCAGCCTGAATCCATCTAGGATCAATCTGCACTTCTTGATCATCGTCGTTTCCGTGTCGATCATTCGCTCGATCATCGCGTCGATCATTTCGTTGATCATCTCTGTTATCGCGATTATAGTTACTACTATTACTGCTGCCGTCGAAGCTGTTACGATTGTTGTTGTTATAATCACTGCTTCGATCGCTATTTCGATCATCTCTGTTATCTCGATCATTTCTGCTGTCTCGTCGATCACGGCTGCCTCGATCGTTGTTTCTATTATCTCTGTTATCTCGATCGTTGTTTCGGTAATCTCTGCTATCTCGATCATTTCGATGGTCTCGATCGTTGTTTCTATCATCTCTGTTTGATCGTGATTCTCTTGACGATGATCTATCGCGATTAGGTCTGTTATCATGCGTTCGATAGCTATTGTTACTGCTACCATTGTTGCCACATCTCTCGTTACTGCGGCTGTCGTTATCGGTGTTGCCCCTGTAGGGGGCGGGGGACCTTGATCGATCTCTAGATCCTCTCCTTCCTCGGAAAAGATCTGCGCCTTTGCCTGGATTTACACTGCTGCGACTGGCAGTGTTATCGGCATTGCTACTGTTTACGTTGTGCACAACTGTCGGCACAACAGGGGGTTGGTAGGGTGGTTCTTCTGGATCATGAAGCTCTGCTATGAAACCGTCAACGTGATCTTTCCATGATAAATACTCGGCTCTTTCGATCTGCATATTTTCTTGATCTTCTAAGTACTGCATTTGAATCTGATGCATTAAATTACTCATGTACATATTTCTCTCTTTCATTTTGTTTATAATGAGCACGTGAGAGGTGAGTACCCGATCAGTAGTTTCCCTGTAGGCTCTGAAGGTTGTTCTCATCTCTGATCTTAGATCATTGATCTTTTTCTCATGATCTTTTTTGAGATCTGATTTCATTCTGGCCATTTGAGCACGTAGCTCGAGATATAGGTGACCTACATCTTCTCTGGTTCTTGAAATCGCCTTTTCAGAGTCAACTACTCGACTGCTAATGGTGTCTTCATTTTTATCGTGATTATCAGATGCAGCATAGGCCCATTTTCGAAAAATTAACTCGTCCTGAGACAATGGCGCTGGATATTGCTCATCAGGCTTTTTCTCAATTTTCAAATCAATTTTCTTCTCAAAATTCACAGGGTCAAAACTGCAAATTTGGGCCATTTTGGATTCAGCAATATTTTTTAAACATCTCTCTGATCGGTTTATTTCATCTTCGAGTTCATATTCCAGTTCATTTTGGTTTATCGATGCATCAGGATTTTCGAATCCTGTCAGTAGTGCACTGCTTCCAGCTACAGCTTCGTCAGCACCATTCGCATCTATTTCGTCTAAGTCGGTTTTTAGAAAATCCAAATCACCATCCTCGAGTGCCTCCTGATATTCCTGGGAATCGATCCAAATTTCAGCACTCCGCCATTCCCTTCTCTGATCCAAAATGTTCTCGTGCAAGCTGCGCAATAATTTTCGATCTCTAATTTTAGGTGGCTTCGATTTAGGTGTTTTTTGAATTCCTAATTGTTCTCGGCGTCGAAAATCAGCATCTTTCGCAGCATTTCTGGTCGAACGTCTCAGCTGCTTTTTACCGTTATTCTGATTTTCATTTAAACATCTCTGATTTTCATTTACACATCTCTGATTTACGCCGTCACTGTCATATTCTCTGATTTCAGGTCGCAATTGTGTCACACGTGTATCCAAGTTGATCGATGGAAAACTGGATCGTCGCGAATTGTCAATTCCAGGATTTGGAGAATTATTTTCAGCCGTCATCTCATATAGTCGTCGCATCCGTTCAGGTAATAATTCAAGAAATTCATCCGATAAATATTCCAAATTATTCGTAGCCATTATCGAACTTTGTAACTTCTCTGTTTCAGGTACGTGGTACAAGCTTTTACAACGTTCGGCGCTTGACCTTGAGCCTTCGTGTCAAGCTTGTTCAACTGTGCTCGGTTTTTCCAAACCAAAGCTTGTCGAACTTGGTATGAAAGCTCTATTTCTAACGCGATTTTCGACACTTTTTCGCGATTTTTTCGAGAATAAAATCTCACGTACCTGTTCTGATGAACGTTGCGGTCGCCAAGTTGACCGTTGGTTGATCTTTGCAGTCGCCTGGTTGACTGATTGGTCGCCTGGTTGACCAAATTGGACCGAAATTTTTCCGAATAAACGATAAAAAAAATTCGCGATTTCTTCGAATCGTCTCTGTGAGGTGAAACCTCAAATGGAAAACAAGTTTCCGATGCAATAAATTGCAATTTGCGTCTTACGAGCGCAATTGTAGGCTAGGCCTGAGAACACGCGGTGTGCCTCGTTTTCGACTAAAACGTCTCTGCTTGCGCCTAAATATTGCAATAAATGCAATTTTGAAAAGCCCTGGGTTAGAGAACCACGCTTGGGCGCCAAATATGTGGTGGTTTGGGAGGTCTTTACTTTGAGGGAGACCTCCGCAAGACCAGCGTGCATATAATAAGCCCAGGGAACCTAAACTTGCCCGATATCCTTGCGAAAGATATCAAATTGCAGCGATGTTGAGGCACCTCATAAATGATCATAAGACCGCTAAATGTTCGTAATGTTTTATTCACTTCTCTGGTATAACACACGCGAAGAATTATAATAAAACACACTACACATTATTGAATAAAATACACTTGTAGTATCGACTACAAGCGGAAGCTCTGAACTTGCTACCTTACGCTAGCACCAGTGAAAATATACCTAACGAGCTTTCAAAGCTCGAAGCTCGGAGTGGCGCATCTCGAACTAGCTCGATAGAGTGCACTACTCATAAGCAGTGCTGCCACTCCGACAGGAACACAACTTCCCTCTAGGTGGAAGCTGCGGGCGCATCCCCTACCGGTACAAGTTATTTTTTTCTAGGTAGACTTTGATTTTGGTGGATAAGTTTTGAGCGAATAAATTTCGAAAATTAAAAAGATCACTTGTAATGAAAATTTTGATATTTTTCAATTTTTTTCATCAGATATAATTTTAGGGAAAAATCACTTATTCTACAAAAAAAAATGATACTTTATGAAAAAAATAAAGAATACATCAAAAAGAGATGTGAAATTTCACACTTTGAGATTTCTCATATTTTTCTCTAAATGGTTTAGTTTCTGAATCATTTTGAGCAAATTCGAGCTCAACTTTACTGAATGTTTTTTTTTCAACTATACTTGAATTAGACACCCTGTAATTAGGCATCGCGAGAATGGATTATATCCGAAATAAATTTTCAATATGCATAAGAGTAATGTGCAGACACTTCCTAAACAAAAGTAAATTACAGCAGAAGACCTTGAATGATTTTGAAGCTTTGCCAAAATTAATCGTGCAGCGAGTATAAAGAAAATAGAAATTATTTCTCGAATGTTTTACTACAGTACATACCTATACATTTAAAAGAATGTCGAGAAAGTTTTGGAATTGAAATTCAAGTTTATGAATTTTTCGAAGCTGCGCTAAGATTTTCTCGACTTAGTATAGTATTTAGTAAAGTTTGAATTTTCGCTTCTTCTTCTTCTCCTTGTTCGGTATTCGGTATTCATATATTTATTACAAAACCTTCCCATACGCTACGGAAGTGCGCCTTTTCGAAAATGAAATTTCGCCAGCGCAGTCAGTATAGTATTTGTCGCGTCGCGTTAAATATTAATTTCCATGTTAAAAATTGAACCGAAATAAACACGAGTCGTATTTTTGGCTGCAAATGCAAAAGTTACTTACGCTTTCAAAAATTATTTCAACTTTTCGCCTCGATCCCGAAGTTATAATATCTGAAGTAAAAGTTTTCCACGAAAAGCAAAAACGATTAGTATTTGGAATAATTTTTCGCCTTTTTTATATTATTTACATTTATTTTTTCTACTTGGAAATTTCGTTTGATTGATGCAATGTACCTTTTGGCTGCTGGCTCGTTGAATTGTAAGAGGAATACGAAAAATAAAAAATACGAAACAATGATTTCGCATTAGAATATTTTGGCGTATTGTGCTGCTGGGAAAACGCGCGGTTTTTCGAAACAGAAAGAAACCTTGAACTTTAACCGAGTCGAAATACTTATCATATCTGAATGCGATCGTTTATTGTTCATTAAAATACCATCAAATATCGTTGTCATTTCCATGATTTAATTTCATGTCATTTCCTATACGATAAGCGGAAAAGAAGAAAAAGTATCGAAAATATAACTCGTCAAGAAAGCACAAAAACCAGAAGAAGAAAGAGCGCAACCTCTTCAATCAAAATAATTTAAACGATCTCTTTTTTTTTACAATCTGAAACTTGTTGTACACAAATAAAAAGGAGGAAAGGAACATTTTTGTAGGTATTTTTTTTCTTTATCGCAGCGTCATGGTTAATTTGTTTCAAAAAAATAACACGACGAAAGGTAGAGATACGGATTATCGGCGAAAGAGAAAGTGAAAAAAATTGCTTAATCTGCATAGGTGGGTATCGGGTAATCAATTGAGTCGAGTTTATTCGAAAGTGAAAATATACCTATAAAATCGTTTACGCGAATTTTATATTTAAAAGTAAATAAGGAAAAAACTAATTTTCTTGTACGATCATTATTTTCACATCACTGCGTGAGGCTTCTTGATAATGTAACAAAAATTCTGTAATATTCGTCTTCTTTTTTTTCCTCCCTATCGAATGAGAAAAAAGAGGCGTTCAGCTTTTTCGTTAGAGTCACATTAAGGATGTTTTTTCCCTCGAAAAGCTCGGCATTTCGGTTCGTTTAAAAGCTGTTTAAATTTTCATTTTACTACGTTATGTTATTCTTTTTTTTTTTTAACGCTGTCTTATTTTGTCATTACTGCATTTTTTTCAAAAAGCACGGGAAGCGTTTTATTTTCGAAATTATATCCGAAGAATGTAATAATCCGTCTACAGAGAGTCGGATTTGAATATTATAAATTGTTTGCTTTTCCACGAGGTTGTGGGTTATTGTCGAAAGATACGATCCTCTGGTAATTTTAGAAGGCGTGGAGTAGGATTCATCTTTGTGGAGGGTAATGCGTTCGAGTTTTTTATGGGGTGGTTTTATGTGCGAGTAGAGGACCATTCGTATGAGTAGAGGTTCTGTTTGAGAAACGGCTGAATGATGAGTGAACTTTTTTTTTAGGGTGAATGGACTCGAGTTGGTAGGCTTCATTTTTTTTTTCAACAAGTTGAATTATGGGTTATAGGGTGTGAAATTTGATGTGATGGGGAGAGGGGGCGGTAGATGAGCAGAGTTCTATATAGTTTTAGAAAAATGAAAAGTGTTTTGAAAATACAAATTTCAAGCATTGTATGGCCTATTAACGCAGTCATTGATTATTATTAAATAGGATGGTGGTGCTACAATATCTCTGGGGTGAAATTTCAAAAGTGAGAATTAATTTTTTTGTGAAAACGTTTGTGAAGAAAATAACGTCAATAACGCCATGAAAATCATTCAGTCTTTCTCGAATGATCTGTAGATTTTAAGCAGATCGTTCATGAACGATTTTTTAACCCTTGAGTAAACAAGTCGTCAACAGAACCATCTCCAATTCTTATTGATGAGTTTAAAAAAGTAAAATGTCACGTCCTCTTTCATTTTTTTTTGGAACAAGTCGTGATTTAGTCGTTCATGAATAACTCTTCCATTTTGAGCACATCATTCTCGAACGATTTTTTTTATCCCAGAGTGAATCATTCATGAACAAATGATCTGTCAATAAAAAGTCAAATTTTACTACTTTCTCTTTCACAGAAGTTATTGAATTTGTGATGGTTCAATAATTCTAGAATAATTTATCGATTCTGATTATTTTAATTTAAATGAAGAAATAACGCATGAACCATTTCAAAATATAATTACAAAAACGTCATTACAACAAAGATGCATCGAGAGGAAAAAAACTAACAACTATGGCGAATGTATACAACATGTGAACGTCAGTTTTACCACCAAACGCCACACGAAAAGATTGTTTCAGCTACGAATAAACGCTAAAATTACCAGATACAAAATTGTCAACACAACACTCCCCTACAATTTTGTTCTGAACAACAAACAATAATAACTACGCAAATACAACTTAAAAATATAACGAGTGGTCGATATAAAAATAGATACACATGTCAGCTCGATAAATACACATGTCAGCTCGATTGCAAAATAAAAACGCACAAAAGCTCGATATGACGGATGAAAGTTCAATAAAAAAGAACACAAAAAGGCCGAAATTATGATAAAAATACACAAAAATGCGCTCAACTTTAAATAAATACAATTAATGATAAGAAATCACAGGTACAAGACAAATAAACATCTTAAAAATAACATCACAATGAACAATGAACAATTCAGCATGCCTTGTATATGTTACCGTTAATGTGTTTACACCAGGTAATGTATGAAATAACTAGGTATTTCATACATTACCTGAGAAAGTGTAAAATTGAATTTTTTCTACACTTTACCTATAGTTATTTCATACATACACGAGGTGTGTATGGCTAAAGTGTGAAATCAATGAATGAACTGTGATAAAATAAGAAATGAAGTTTAATTCAAAGGTAGAACAGGGTGTCCCGCCACAGAATAACCTCCAAGCCCCCAGGGACAGATTTTTGGCCACCCAAAAAAAGTTTTTTTCATTTTGTAGGTAGGTATTTTACTTTCAACATTACACCATTGAGCGACCTTGATAGGTAGAGTGTTGAGGTTTGCGGGGCTCGATAGCAAATTCAACGTAGAATTTTTTGATATGGCTTAGAACTGCGCCAGATGAACAGGAAGAGTTGTACGAAGAGAAATAATTGGAAAACTGTGTTCAAAAATTGGCATTTTTTTGCTTTTGTAAAACTTGAAAAAGTTTTCCTCATGACATATCCTTTCTATCAGTTGCCTTGAATTGAAAAGTGTGACATTTTTGGTATAACAAACCCGCGCCTCTCTATCTCACTTTATAAAAAAGTTTCACCTCTTTCAATGCTGAACAAAAACTTGGAAAAATTCAAAAATTTCATTTTTTTTTACTCTCATTTAAAGATTTGGTGCAGTTTGTATTAGCCACATCAAAAAATTCTCCATGAAATTTGCTATTGGTTCCAGCAAACTTCGATTTTTAACAGCTCATTTCATGATTTAACTGATCACACCTCGCTATTTCATAGAATAACTAGATTCTTCATACATTACCTAGATGAACTATGAACAATTTACTTGCATTAAGTACTTTTTCATTAATGTATGAAATTACCTGGAGTAAACACATTAACGGTAACATATACACTTAGAAGGGATGATTTCCCTTTATCAGCTTCAGCACTCTTACACTTTGCCTCTTCATGGCCATATTTGCCACATTATTGCATTTAAGCCGATCTTCTCCATAGGTAGTGCAATACTTCACCAAATGACTGCTCCACTGACACCTGTAGCATGTAGGACCTTTCACAGGTGGGACTGTAACTGCTACCATTGCTGCTCTCATCAGACTAGAACTAGACTCAGCTAATTTTGTTTCAACTGACACTTTTATCTCAGCTACTGCTTTCTACACAATTAGCTTCTCTTCTTCAAGTATTATACTTTTGATATCTTTAACAAAAACATCACCAGTCTGTAATGCAGCTCAAATAGTTGAATGTGCTTCTAAACAATCCTCAGCTAATCCATTTTTCAGGTAGTGAATATGCTCGGACTCGGAATTGTAATATTACCATCTTGCATTCTCATCTGATGAATGAGGGTGGGTACTTCATTTACATAATCTTCCATTGTTTCAAACTGCCCTTCATGAACCTTGGACAGCTGAATATGTAAACCAACGGAAACACCAACGTTTTTAGGAGCATATCTAGCATGTAATTTCTCCATTACTTAGTATGGACATGATGCTGACATAACTACACCCAAAATTCATTTATCCAGCATACCAACGATCACGTCCATTGCTTTATTCTTCACACCATCGGAAAGTTTTGAGGGACTTTCTTTGGTGATTGCGGAAATACATCCCAGATTTCTTAATTGTGTCTTGACTTGGAATTCCCATTCCAAAAAATCTTTGCCATTGAAAACATGCTGTGCTGGAACAGCTTCAGTACCTTTTACATGAGTACTCATTACTTCAGCTCAAATTTGAATTAAAACACAACAAAAGCTCGATAAACAACAAAAAAACGAACTCGCAGGTCACTATAAAGTCACTGGGCCCATCACCTGTAGTATATTGTTTTAATTTAAATGAAGAAATAACGCACAAACCGTTTCAAAATATAATTACAAAAACGCCATTACAACAAAGATGTATTGAGAGGAAAAAAACTTACCACTACCATGATTGTACAACATGTGAATGTCAGTGTTACCACCAAATGTCACACAAAAAGATCGTTTCAGCTACAAATAAACGCTAAAATTACCAGATACAAAATTGTCAACACAACAGGCGTAAAGGTTGAAACTGTGAAACCTCATCATATGTAGGTATCATCTAACCACCTGATTTGATTTTTCAGTGATTCTGTTGTAGCATTAGCATTGTATAAATTGCGCCTTAGAGCATTCCAGTGTATATACGTTGATAAAAATACACTCGTGAATTATGGGTTAAATTAATTCGTTGATCATTTATTAATTAATCACGCTAAAGTTACAACAGATTCATTCATTTGCGAACAATTTTTGCAAGCCCTAATAAAATTCACTGACAAATCATCTTCAATTCTTATTCATGGATTTGAAATGCTGAAATTTTGTCAAGTCCTTTTTCACTGGAATTGATTTGACAGCATTTCAGTCATTCTCGAATGATTTTTCGATTCTGAGCAAATCATTTGCGAACGAATTGGATGCAGTTTTTGATGATATGTAGAAATGAAATTTTGAAGTTACCCACTTGTCATTTTGTCGCATCTATACCTGATTTGATTTTTCAGTAATTCATTTGTTTGACTATTTACTCAAGTGAGCAAATCGTTCGCGAACGAATCATTCACAATTTTTATTGATGAATAATATGCTTCGTTTTTTATTGTCGTGTGTTTCAACTAATATTATTTCCGAGTGATTCAGTCGTTTTCGGATGATTTATCGTTTCTGAGCGAATCGTGGTAGGTATTGATAATATTTTTCTTTTTCAATATGGATGAAAAAATTAAATTTTTGGAAATTTGTGAAAAAATGAACTTTGCATACAACTAAAAAATTGACGAAGTAACTAGTTAGGGAATTTTGTGCTTTACACAATTTTGGCCCTTCATTTTTTTACAGGATGCTTAAATTTTTCTAGAAGCTCGAGATTTTTATGATGAAAAATTAGAAATTCTGTTGTTTTCATCGTGTGAAGGAATTGATTTCCAAAGCCAGAAATAGGGGTCCTGCGATAAAAAAAATAATGATAAAGGAAAAACAACAAGTATCATCGAACAACAAGCCTCGAACATGCCCCGGTGCAGTACATTTACAAACACAAAAATATTATTTTTTAAATAAACTTTCTCCCATTTTTACAAAAGTGTTGAAAAAAAAACTCCATCAAAACCTCAATTCATGATTATTTCATGATTAAATATTTCAAACCTGTCGAGTTGAATTAAATCAACGAAATCGTCTTTTTATTTATTACCCATCTTCGCCTTACTTATTCGCCCTTTCATCTACTTTCTGGTTCTTGTTCAAAGAAAAATGTGACGTTAACACGGCCAAATTTACAATTTAATTCCCAGTATACGGTTTCTGTCACGTACAGCCTCGGCGACATTTCCTCGACGTGCCGCTACACAAACTTTTAATCTACATCGGAATTTCTTTATATATTTTTTTCTGACTTCGTATCGCATCGCCGCGCTGCAAACAAAAATAAAATTTCACAAGTACCCGATGCTGCGCGGTTTCCTTTACGTTTAAAAACTTTTTCATTAATATTTCATAAGAAAATGAAATTCGCAACGTTTTTATTTGTAATTTACCATCTTGCAAAAAGCAAAAACTCGTGTTCGAATAATTTCGCCCTAACTCAACATTTACCTACCCCTGACGAATTTCAGCTCTCGATTATTACGAAACGTTGAGGGAAAAAATGTAAAACTTTTCGACCAATTTTTCGGTCACATAAAAAAAATTACGATATTTGACACACGCCTTGAAATTGTTTTAAAATTGCAGTGCGTGGCATTAAAATCCAGTTAAGGGTGAAATTTAGCAGCACGAGTACGCCTGAATGGCGTAAAAACACTTTGAAATTTTTTTCACTTCCCCGAGGGCACTGTTGGGAACAAAAAAAATTGTCGGTAAATTGCCAAAATCTGTTACCAGCGTTTTTGGTTCGGTGTATTCGTGTCTAAAGCAGACCTTTCTGTGAGCCTACATTGTCTGGCGGCCATTTGTGGTTTTTTTCCTCATCCTTTACGACCTCGACGACTTTGAATTTATGTCTATTTCATATCTACACCTTTTGAATTCGAAATATTAAAATTTAATCGTAATTAAAAATTAATAATTTGGCTGAGGAGGCGGTGAACTCCATTCAAATGTAAATAAAATAGTAGCTATTTCGTCGACATTCTTCGTTTTGTGCCCAGCTCCCCTTATTTTTTCTCTGTCTGTATTTATAAATTTATCGCAGACGTTAAAAAAAATCCCACGCGTAGAGACAAAGAAAACCTGCGCAACACGACAGTGTAATTCAAATTCGCGAATATATTTTCGCAAGATCGAAGTATTCTCCTTAAAATTCTATAATAAGGTACTTACCTATTCTACAATTGCGTGGAATTCGATCCGCTGGCAAAAAATTAGCCAATTTCTATGACGATCATTCGACTACCTAATATATTTTATTATGTACACATTTTAATACGAAATTGTCGAGTCGATTTGTAAAAGCAAAAGCGCCAGCGATATATATACGGTCAAATTACCATACAAAATGTAATCGCAAATCTCCGCTTTTGACAATCGGAACCATTCAATCGAAATTTAACCGCGTAAATGACCTATTCGTTATACGAAACATAATACCTCTATAAGGCTAATTAGTACTGATATCAAATCATTCGTACGATTATAGTGCGGCAAAAATATATACACACGGATCCCGAACCTAGACTCCGGACTGTGGTTGCTTTACATGTAGATACATAAAATGGCCGAGTGACATAAACTTTTACAGTATCTGACCATCAGTTGCATTATATGTGGGTACAAACTACAAATAGACGATACCACGTACCACATTAAGTACATACTTTATATGTACTTTTAGCATAACCATTCAAACACATAGTTACCCATACTGTGTATAATTAGACTCGATCGAATTTTTATTGCTTTTTTCCACCAATGTGAATTTATAAATCAAATGGAATTTGCATGCAAGTTTCCAAAGCCTTTTTGGTTCACTTGCATACGATTTCAACCAGAAAAAAATCTATTGCTCTGATACGATTTGATAATCAGAAATCAGATGTTTCAAATTTTGAAGAAATTATATCGCATTTTTGGAATTTTTGGCGCATTTTTAAAATGTAGGCGATGGAAAGGGCACTGAATGGTTGCATATTTGAAAAAATGCACAGTTGAATTCAACGAGGCACTCAAATTATACAGAGAATCGATATGTCACACCAAACACCACATTTTCGTGGTTTCTTGAACCTATACTTTATTCTTTTCAAAATTAGGGCGAGGAGAAGTAGATTACTACGGTCAAAGATTGTACATATTTCAAAAAATGAGTGAATATTTGAATTTGGCACTTTCGTAAATCTAAAAAAACGACGCTCCACTCGACGTTTTCTCGTTTTTTTTTTCGCTCTAGCCTCTACCCAAACTATTTTTTTCAAAAATGACCCAATTCCAAAAAATAGAATTTGAGGCTAAGACAACTTTTAGGGTTCCGCTGAGTGGTTGAAGATTTCGGTAAATTTGGACAAAATCATCCGACACTGTGAATATAGTCTTATGATGTAATTTCTTCATTTTCAAATGATATAGCCTTCAACTTTTATATTCACCAGAAAAATTTTAAAATTCGAAAAAAAAGTTCGAAATTTGGCTTTTTAAAAATTTCTATTCAGTATTATTTAAATTTTTTTATTTGGTTGGTTTGATTTTGAATCTTCACTCATAATTATTATTTTCTTTTCAAGGTCCCGCGAACAGATTTCCTCAAATTCCTTTCCCCTTCTAAAGGGTTGATACAAAAACTATGTTGGGTATTTTACCCCTACCATTGACGAGGAGAACATATAAAAATATTTTGAGCGGAATGGGAGCGCTCTACTTCATTTTTGGTTGGAATTTGACAGAAATTTTTGGAAAATATTGTAACTTCTAACTCAGTCTTTTTTCACCTTTCCAGCCACCCTGTTAAAAAAAAAAAAAAAAAAAAAAAAAAAAAACAAGAAGCAGGTGCCTAACTAGGAAAATTTTTAATTCAATTTCAAAACTTGAAGGCTGTTGACGTGATTTTTGAGAATGACTGAGAACCTTATGTTTTATTCCCCTACCCCCACCCCCTTCGCCCTCGAGACATAAATCTGAATCAGAAATTAAACACTGGTGATCTTTCTGAGTTTAAATATCTCCAAACAAGTGATTTATCTCGGATTTTTTTTCTTATAATATCAATTTTCAAGACCACCCTTAAAAACAGAGTGGGTTTTCGAGAAAATACGTAGGATAAAATCGTTTCGAAGTCATTTAGACATTACTGACATGCTTCTCTTCTACCAACTCGGGAAAAAGTTCATTCCACGATTAAGTAACTCTGCAATTTGCTGCCTTGCTTTCAAAAATGAGCAAGAATTTGTATGTACATGTTAATAAGATTGCCTAACCAGTTCGCCGCAAATATGAATGAATACTATCAAATTAACCCTGATATGAAGACAGGTTCTCCGATTCGCTCGACTTTTGTATCAACTCTTTGCAAAAAAAAATCAATTTCTAAAATGGGTTCTCCGAAGCCGGAGAACTCTCATGAGAATGTGGTCAAAATTTAAAAAAAAAAATCGAATATGAAATGATGACTGATACTCCTATAATTGAATGGAATTAATCTGAAGGACGATGATTTAAAATATCAGTTCATTTGCAATCCTTTTACCGGTTACCCCCACCCCTGCTTTCATCGGTGTCTTTGAACACTGGTAAGTAATGTACCTATGTACAAAAAATACAAATACATGTGACGCTTCTTTTGTTGAGTTATCAAAAGTGCTGAATTCAATATTTTTCACCAACGTTTTTAATAAATATGACATGACGCTTCAATACTTGGACTAATATTTAGTAAATTTTTATATGTTTCAGGTAAGTGTATTCAAATTGTACTTGGTTGCTGAATTCTTGTTGATATTGTGAACATGGAAAGTGGGTACGTATAGTTAAATAAATGAGAAGAGAATAATATTCAGAATCCATAAAAAAATATTTCATCGATATACGTATGTAACTTTACGAAGCGGAAGTTTTCAAAAGTCAAAGTTTAATTTGAACTGAGCAGTAACTTGACAAAAGAAAATTCAACTTACAAAAAATCCAGTAACTTGAATACACACAAATAATTTAGGTACACTTCCAGAAAATCACATAGGGGTTGATTAGCCTACGATGTTGACTGGCGATCGCCAGGAGGCCCTGAGACACCAAGTGGCCCCCGAGGCCCCCAGTTTGAACTAAAAATCTACATACCATTTTCACTCTCTCTAAACATGAATTTTTTCAAGCTTTTGCCCTCAACGCTTCTCTCGGGCCTGTTTGTTTTTTATTTATTTCAAAATTGAAATTTTTTGTTAGGTACCTACCTACCTACCTAATTCAAATTCTAAAATTGTGGAGTCAAAAATATACCTACTCATCTAAAAAAACATCATTTTTCAACTCTCAAAATACAAATTCGTGAAAGTTTTTGCCCTCACCTCGTTTGAGTTACAGTGTTTTTTTTTTCTCCAAATTGAACATTAAAAACACATGTACTTCGAATTTTAAGAAATGTTCAAGCCAATAAAAGCGCTTTTCACCTGAAAAAACGTTGCTTCTTTACCTCTCGAAACAAGATTTTGTCCTAGCTTCACTCGGGTCTGCTTGCTTTTCATTTCCGAAACTGAAATTTTAAAAAATTCATCATTTAAATTCTGAAAATTTAGAGCAAAAGAAATAAACAAATTTTTAAAACGTTGTTTTTTACGTCTCGGAACCCGAATTTTTTGAAAGCTCTTGCCCTTGCTTCACTCGAGTCAATTCCTATCTCTAAACTAAAAAAATTCCTGTTTGAAACTTCCAAAAATTCAAACATGAAAATAACAATTTTTTAAATGAACCTATTATATCAATTTGAAAATTTTTGTCATTTCATCTTTTACTTGTATTTCATCTTAAAAACTCCTAATTTTATCCGGAAAAATTGGTATTTTTTTCTCATATCAGTCAGCAAATTTTCAGTGAGCTCCTCATCCCTCTCCTCAATTCTTGTCAGGTCGACATATTCTTGCGAAATCGAATTAAAAAAGAAGGGAAACAATCGATTGTACAACTCGCATTCAAGGTATCTGAATCTGAGAAGAGAACAGGGATAGAAAAATTTTAGTAGATGGGGGGGGGGTGAAATTTTGAGTGCCCTATACCGACCCAGTCCGCGCCTGAAATCACTCACGAAACTTTTGTTCAAAAAACAGCACCTCGTATAAAATCGATGAAAATTCTCAACATTTCATCACCGTAAACATAATTTTAATCGCCGCGTAGCAAAAAGTGAAAACAAACACCACTAGCTCTGAGAACTATACACAGTTGTTGACATCACACCGCCAAAATCCCTGTCCCTTACCTTCGTAATTCCTCTCCACATAACACGTACATCGTCTCATATCAGCCTCCCAGTTCCCAGTACCTGTAGGACCTACAGGTAGGTGGATATATTAGAGTTTACTTCTCACTCAAAATTCGTGTCACGAGATCGCACCCATAACAATTCCCGAAACGAAAGCGAAAACGAATACCATAACTTAGAGTAAGGGGACATGAACAAACATCCGATAAAAACAGGGAACGCAGAAGAAAAAAACAAGGTCACCCGATACCTACTTTCCAGTCTACAAACACTAACACAACACCCACAACAAATACACATTTTCAATAAACTGCCGAGAGAAAATGAAAGCAACGAAAATAGGAGGCAAGAAATTAAAACACTTTACACGCAAACAGATCAAAGCATCTGTCAGCTGAACAACTCTCGTACTTTTCCAAATACTTTTCCACATCCTATATATGTACTTACTCGTACTCAGATACAGGTCTAAAATTATTATTTTTACAATCTTCGTATAATTTTGAAAGCTGACTGCTTTTGTTGAAAACTGTATCGAAAAAGCACGTGAACTCGTGTGTGGCAATCTTACAAACGTGTGCAGGCGAAAAATTGCGCTCCAAACAATCTTTTCCTTTCACTTTTTATATAATCGATTTTATTATTGTAACGTTCCTCTTTCACTTTCACACTGTAAACGTCATTCTTTTCAATTTAACCCCCAAAAACGAACGCCAAAGTTGGAAAATAAAACGGCAAATTTCATTATAATTGAAAAACTCGTTCGAAAAAATTGACTCAATTAATCGTCGCACGAATGATCGTGTTTTTGATAGAATTCTTCGCCCCAAAAAAAGTGGAGTTTTTCTTGCCATTCTTTCTTCCCTATATTCGTATCTATTATTGCTGCTAAAAGTTCTTGAAAAAATTTCGAAAACGCGATTTCGTTAAAAATGAGCAATTACTGCTTCTTCTAAAAGTATATAAGATGAAAAAGGAAATAAGATACCTTGACAATAATAATAGGAGTAGAGAGCGATATATTGGGAAATTTGTCATCGAGGTAGAAAAGTCAGCTTGTACTCTTTTCCCTGAGCTGTTGGTTTGATAACTTGACAAAAATTCCAATTTGTCGAATTTTTCAGCGAATTAATTTTGAAACGATGAATCCGCAGAAAAAAACTCAGAACCAAAAAAAAAGGTGACCTTCTAATAAAAATTGTCGTACAAAAATTTCAATTTGCCATTATTAAAATAAACACGATCATTCTTTTCTTTTATCATCCGGATGGTTGGATTACAGAATGTCTAGTATCTAGAAGAAATTATTGCTTTTGGCTTTTCCAGCTGCCCAACTGTTTTTTTTTTCAAGTACACAAAATGTCCAAAGAAGATAAAACGGTTAAAATTTTTTCAAAAAAAACGTAATTAGAAATTTTAAAAATAAATTATACCACAAAGTTGTTTCGGGATGAATTTAGTTAGGGTTAAGTGGAGGGAATTGCGAGGGGGGGTCTCAACGTGATTCTTTCTTGTTTCTTAATCTCAAATTTCATCATCCTCCAATAACAAAAAAATTTAATTTCAACAATTTGTTGACTAAGACATTGAATCCTGTATTTTTCAAGTCTAGAGTCCCCCACCTCTCCCCCAAATACTCTCAACTTTCACCAGCTTTCAATAGTCAACTGTCAGAAAGAAAAAAATTGAAAAAAATCCTATTCCAAGATGAACGACTCGACTTGAACGAAAAATTCTCTCAACCGCGTTATCTGCCATGTTAACAAATCGAAGAAATTTTACAAAATTGTTGATTCGTCGTCGCGTCGAGTAAAATAAACACTTTCAATAAATTCCACGAGCATATAAATTCGCGAAAACCGAGATACATAAACTTTTTCTAATCGCAGATGTCATCTTAAATTGCAGACAAACTTCGCTGTCGGTTTTCTTTCAAAGATACCTACTCGAGCTTTTTTGTATATGTCCCTTACTTTGTAGTATAGTTTGTGGAATCCGCAACAGTTGTATAGACTACGAGATGATGGAAAAGATAAACGAACTAAATTCAAGTACAACGCAGATAAACCAGCGTTAGCAGAGACAAAACGAGATAGGTACTTACAAATACACACTTTGAACCATATTTAGAGGTCGGTTCGGAGAGAGAAACGGGTGCTAGAAATTTGTGTAATCAACTTGAGTTACAGAGCGAGCATCTCGCACAATTTACATGCAGCGGTGTAAATGAAAACCTTCCGAATAAAACGGCTTTAATTTACCCGAGGTAAAAAATTAATTACTTTTATTATTATTTACAAAGAATGAATTTTTCTAATCTCATTTGAGCCAATAAATGCATCATCAGGTATACCTACGAGTATCGTGGATTCAACACAGTGCTATAGGGTTTCTGTAAATGGGGAAAATGAGCATACATTTGTGGAGGGGAAGGGGTCAGATTTATTTAAAAATGAAGAAGGAAAGATAATCGTGGAAATTTTTCCTATGATTACAAAATTTCAAGCTTCAACTACCTACATAAAAATAATGAGAAACTACATAGATGGGTAAGGTACCTGTCGGGTCATTCCACCTCAATTCGAGCAACGTTTTTGAGACATGTCCTTCGATTTCACTCAAATTTTTTTTACAATGTCTACACACCCAATAAGTAAGAAACTCGATATCAGTTTGGTCTCAGCCCTTCTGAGAGGGTGGATGGGGGGGGGGGCTTAAATTATTTTCACATTGTCTCGAGGTATATTCAACTTCAGCGGCGCATTCCTCCAAATTTGCAACCAGTTAACAAAAAATACCCAAGAATTGTAAGTAGAGAAAAAAGCTCGAAAGGAAAGTTGTAGAGTGTGAAAAATTGAACCACTTTTGCTGATTGGATTTTGAAACCGGTTCATTAATTCGCAGCAAGCTATCAAAAGTTACCTGGTTGCAAGTTAACTATCCATTTTCAAAATCCGATCAGCAAAAATGGTTTAATTTTTCACGCTCTACAACTTTTGTTTCAAGTGTTTTTCTCTATCTTCAATTTGTTGGTGATTTTCAAAAACTGGCTGCTAAATGCAAATCAATGAACCAGTTTCAAAATGTGACTAAACAAACTTGTGTAATTTTTCATGCCCCACAATCTTTTGATTCGAGCTTTTTTCTCGATCTCCAATTTTTAGGTGATTTTTGATAACTGGTTGAAAATTAATGAACCTATTTCAAAATCTGATTAGCGAAAAGGGTTCAATTTTTCACGCTCTACAAATTTTGTTTCAAGCTTTTTTCGCTATCTCCAACTTTCAGGTGATTGTTAAAAACTGGTTGCTAAATCCAAACCAATAAACCTGTTTCAAAATGTGATAAGACAGAATTGTGTAATTTTTCACGCTCTACAACTTTTGTTCCGAGCTTTTTTCTCTATCTACAAATTTTTTGGTATTTTTTGTCAACTGGTTGCAAATTAATGAACCGGTTTCAAAAAATTCATATCACGTTTTTATCACCTTAGTGTGAAACATGGACCATGAGTGCAGAATGCGAGAAGAAAATATCTGCTTTTGAGATGTGGTGCTATCGAAGGCTACTACGGATCTCATGGAAGGACTTCATCACCAACCAGGAAGTATTAGCAAGAATAGGAGAGGAGCGGAAAGTCGTAGTAGAAGATATAAAGAACAGAAAGCTAAAGTATATAGCTCATAAAATACGAGAAAACGGTATTTTCATGCTAGCGGTACAGGGGAAAATTCAAGGAAGAACTAGAAGAGGGAGGAAACGATCGGAGATGTTAACAACAAACTCACCGGCCAACTCTCCCTGTAAGACCCTGAAAGAAACTATCAGATATGCTAGAAACCGGCTGATATAGATGGAAGTATACGCTATCTCCTGTAAAGGAGCGCGACTACGACGACGACGACGACGTGTAGAATACATTGTGCCAATAAAAACCAGTTTGAATTTTTTGACCAAACCGGTTTTTCAATTTGTGAACACCCTGTGCATGGGCCTGAAATTTTCAAGGTCGCTTTTGAAAGACCTTATTTTTCCCTACTCAACGCCACTTCATTCATCTCTCTAGCTCTTTCCATCTTAGAAATAAAAGCCACCGGGCACTACTTTTGTGTCATACTGTAGTACATATGTTTTCGATATCGCTGAACACGAATAGGTATAGGTAACTTTAGTTTTTCAAATTGACCTCATTTGTGGCCCCCAGAACCTCATCACTTTCAAAATCGCATTTTTTTGGTCGAATTGACATGGACTGGCCCTATTGACTTTTGAAGTTGCTATTTTTATTAATATCTAAGTACATCTTTTGAAAATCATTTGCCAGTAACCCCTTATTGTTAAGCTCTCTCAGTCAAATTGAAAAAAAAAAGTGTGAATCTACTCACCCTAAAATACGTTCTATTTCATTTCGTCGCAGTTTAATTTGAAACTTGGGGTAAGAATTTGAAAAAGAGTCGCAAAGTAAACGATCGAGATATATTTTTCAACCGTCATCGTCATCACTGAATCAAAAGTAAGGTAAACTGGTGCTTGAAAACTTGAACGTGAATTGAAACCGACATTGAAAACGATCAAAACACCATAAACTCGAGAAAGAATATATAAGTCGACGATAAAAAGCTCCTCAAGTTTTAACGCTCCATTCAGGTAGATGTTTTAATTATCGAATTATTCGCGTAAATAATGAAGCTGAAAGCTTTTCCAAGTATACACGACATTACTATGTATACTTTTCTCAACAGCGCTACTTTTTTCTCAATTAAAAGTCGACGATTTGACACATCACACAATGTACCAAAAGGGAATAAGTGTATACTCGTACACACGATATGCGACAATATAAACGAGTACCTACATTATTCAGTCCTCAAGTTATGTTATGTACGAAAATTTATCGGTATTTTATTTTTCCTCTTTCTCGAACGATGTAGCCCCCGGGTATGTGTACTCATTTATCTTATATTTTGCCGAGTAGGCCTTTAGTATTCCATGTAAAGGGAGCGATGAAGTAGGTACATATTTCGAAAAGTTCTTTTATTCTCTCGCATAATGAACGTCGAGTAAAAAACATTCCTGAGATATTGTTATATTCGAGTTGATAATACATATTTACACCCCACGTTTTCGAAGCTTTCAACTTTCAAGTATCGCGCCGATACCTTATTTAATTTTATACGAGAGTGAAATTTTCGCGTAGGTAATTTTTCTTCATCAGTGAAAAAGTACCTACGTTGAAATATGAAGCAATAAATTCCATTCTGATGGGGAGAGAGAGTTTGAGTAAGTGGAACAAATAGAGTTGTAATTTTCCAGCACTTTTCTGCTGAAAAATTGATTTTTTTTGTAACGAAAGCGGAGGAATGGAAAAATTTGTACTTAACCTTATATATGCCTAATCGCGAGGCAACAATGTAATATTTGGAAATTGTTCATCAATTGAAATTCCTCTTTATTAGATGTACCTTTGCAGAAAATGAGAAAAATTCTCATAAGAATCAGCCAAGTTGAAGAAAAAGTCTTGAAAAAATAGATACTATACCTACCTTTTGATCATGCAATGACACCTTCTGAAATATCTCATGTGGATCCGTTACTCGTATCATTCTTTACCCTCTTTACCGAACTATCTTCGAAAATATCAAAAAAAATATTGTTGAATCAATAACGTAGTGCTGAGAAACAGATTTGAAAAATTTTGAATTGATAAAAATTGTATTTAAATAAGGGAAAGTATTTGAAAAATTAAATAGGCCTACTTACTTAATATACAAAAATTGTCACTCAGCTGACTATGGTCAGTTTTGCCAACATTGATCAACTGGCCCCGAGAATTTTCAATTTTTTCCAACTTTCCTGTAGTCTGATTTAACTTTGGCCAAGTTTTGCTCAATCGAGCAACTTTGAACTGATTTTATGGAGCTTTTTTGGAAACCAGAATTTCCAAAAAGTGACTGGACCACATTTTTGACCAACTTTTGCAAAATTCAACATCAACAAACTTCCAGCAATTCTGCATGACCCCTGTCAACTTTTACCAATGTTACCTTTCTTTTTTTTTTTAACAACTTATGAGAACTTTGACGAGCATGTATACTTTAGTTTCGCTGATTTTGACCAATTCCTGCCTGACATTGGATAATTTATACCAGTTTTGGCAAATTCATGCCAAATTTTGCTAACCAATAAATTTTAACACCAATATTTTTCAATTTCGGTGAACTGTCGCCATCATCGTCGTCGTCGTCGTGGTCGCACTCCTTTACAGGAGATAGTTCATACTTCCATCTACATATATTAGCCGGTTTCTAGCGTATCTGATAGTTTCCTTCAAGGTCTTACAGGGAGAGTTTGCTGGTGAGTTTGTTGTTAGCAGTTCCGATCGTTCCCTCCCTCTTGTCGTTCTTCCTTGAATTTTTCCCCGTACCTCTAGCATGAAAATACGGTTGTCTCATATTTAATGTGCTAAATACTTTAACTTACTGTTCTTGATATCTTCTACTACGACTTTTGCTCCTCTCCTATTCTTGCTAATACTTCCTTGTTGGTAATAAAGTCCTTCCATGAGATCCGTAATAGCCTTCAATAGCACCACATCTCAAAAGCAGATACTTTCTTCTCACATTCTGAAGTCATGGTCCATGTTTCACAGGAATACAGGAAATACTTCAGAACAGTCCATAGGTAACATCTCATAATTCGCTTTCTCAGACCCAGACTCATCGTTCGATTTTCCAGCACTTTGGCATGGTTATTGAAAGCACTTTTTGCCATTCCAATTGATGATTTGATTTCTTTATGATCTCTATAAACTTGAATTATCATAACTGGTTTCAGCTTGACCCCTAATCTCATGAACATTATTCTCTCTAACTTTGGAATTATGGCACTGATTTATCGCTGATTCTGGTACCTATGTAATTAATACACCCACACCTAGTTTGTGTGTGTCTTTCCCAGCGTAAATCATTTCATAATCTTGATCTGCCCAGTTGCTACCATTTCCAGTCCATCAGGTCTCGCTTATTCCTAATACGTTGATTTGTAATCTCCTAGCTTCTGTAATCACATTAGCGAGTTTTCCAAATTTGTACAAAGTTCTCACATTCCAGGTTGCAACCTTGATGTTGTTCCACCTTGTTTTAACTCCGCATAGTCTTCGCACCCTATCCGGCTGCCTTGCTGGATGAGGATCAGCCTGATGGAGACTTGGGGCCATTGCTAAATTGATGTCCGTATAATTCTAGAGTCCCTCGGTGGCGTAGTAGGTAGAGCCGCGGACCTCTGTTCATGAGGTACCCAGTTCAAACCCAGATACAGAGGCAAGCTTGTGCGTGTAATTAAAAAATCTTTCATGCAATTATCAACATTACACGCCAAGTACCGTGGGACTACCAGTTTAGCCGAGCTAACAGATAATGCACGCCATCTGTTAGCAGAATCAAAAAGCTGAAACTGGTTCGAGCATCTATAGAGGTCAACACTGAGGAGCTCAGGGTCTCTAAACTACCCGGCTAGCTCTAAGGTGCTTGTGTAGATGTCACTAGAAAGCAACGGGAAACTACTAGTGGAAGCTCGAAACAACGTCGATTTCCTAGAATAATCGCAGTGGCAATAGGCATATGCCTCCACCCTGTTAAGGTACCACAAAAATGCGATTTCCAATGTCCTGTAAAGGATAAGGAACCACGACGACGACGACGATAATTCTAGGGAGATGTAATGGTGTTTGTCCACAATGATTCTCTGTTAGGGTTTACTCCCTGAGCCGAATTTGCCAGTTTTTAGGCACTGGTATTTGTCTTCTCACTCTGAAGCTCTTGCGCTTCCCTGGAGCTGGAATGAGTGAGTTATTGGTGTTCTGCAGCTCTTATGCATTCTTGTTTGTAATCCGTATTTGTGTCATTCCGTAGGTAAAGGGCCCATTTGGTCGTTTCTACTTATCGAGATAATTGTGTTTTTAGTGAAACAGTTGAAAAAATTGAAAATCAAGGTTTTGATGGATTTTGATGTAGAACATATCCGACTATCTCGTGTTGAAGTATCAAGGCCGCAGGTGCGCCCCAAGCAGAGAAAAACGGAACTAAAGTTTTTCTATAAAGGGCCCATTTGGTCGTTTTTGCTTTTTAGCAGTAAATTCGCTTCCAAAAAAATACCCTACAAAATTATACTGCACCTAGTTGCCAGTGGCAACATGTATACCATTCAAAAACATGATTTACGTTGGTGGAGCGGTAGCCGTGTGACACTGATAACTGATTGCGGAGCAAGAGGTCTGGGTTCGAATCGCGCGGAGGAAGAAATTTTTTGAAATTTTTTTTTCATGATTCTTATTTTTACAAGTTGAATTTTGACAGAAAATGTAATTTAATCAGTTTTTTTCTGCTTTTGAACAGAATAATGAATTTTTATGCAAAATTTAAATTTATTAATCATTGTTTTTCAGGCTTAAAATACTCATAAACATGAAAATATTGAGTAAAAAAAATCGCTATTGCAGGTGGGTAGTAATATTTGACATCAGAAACAATAATCTTCAATTTTAGGTACGAAGGTTTTCGGATTACGTGAAATTTCAGGTTTTTTCAGAAAAAAAACTGAGGAGCTCATTGCAAAAATAGCCCTTGTCAGATCGCCACTTAGACCCTATGCACTCCATTTCACCTATAGCCAACTGAGAAGATCATGTTGTGATGATGAAATGACCGTTACGTTGGTCTACCGGAGCAGCCGGGAGAGGAATTGCGTTAGAGAGTTTACATTCATGATCCTGGGTACGCTCAAGGGAGAGCTTGGGAGTTGCATAGGTTCTAAAAGGTAATGTGACAAGGGCTGTTTTTGCAATGAGCTCCTCAACTTTGAGGGCAATTTTCTCAAAAGTTGAGTTTTTCAAATTTTTAGTTCTGGATTTTTTTTTTGGAGTGTTTTTTGCACTTTTTGGGCTTCTATCCAGCTCATATGATTGCTCCGGAGGTCTATTTCACCCCCCCCCCCATCCACCACCACCCCTAACTCAATATCGACCAAATGGGCCCTTTACCTGCGGAATGACACATTTATGTAGAGGTTTGGCCTTCAGCTTGCTACACTTCCCTGTCGTTCTACCAACTGGAGAATTCTGCTTTGGCCATGTTTATCGATCCCAAGTTCATCAAACAGCAACATGTTACCACCCCGCAAGACGTGGATGCGCAGAATACCCCTGGCGCTGTCTTCACTGTAGTACGCTTTTGTCAGATTTCAGTCGTTCATGTCAATCTGATCAAATTTTTAAATAAGTATTTTAAATTTTTAAAAATTCACCAAAAAATCAAAAAAATTAATTCAATAAGTACTGAAATTTTTGCTGTTGAGGTAGGTATTTTGGGATCGTTCAATTTCCCTTTGTTTGTTTCAAAATTTTTTGTGTTAATTGAGATATTTCTCTTTTTTAGGGCAATGATGAGGTCTAATGAAATAACTGAAAACATAAAGATCTTGAACTAATCCCAACTAAAAAACCAACGTTTCATTAGTCAATCGATGACTGCAAAAATGTGTACCACATTACAGTGGATCCTGAAAGAAAATTCGGGTGATTTTGACCAAATTCGGTGGAAACCTTCAATCTGAGTTGAAAATCACTCAGAAACAGTTTTAGCTGCGATGGTACCTTTGGAGTGGTGATATATGGGTCTTCAAAAGAGGTGAATTCTTGAAAAAAATCATGGTTTTTTCGCTCGTGCCTTTATCCAACCTGTTTTAGGAAAAATGACCCAGTTTCAAAAGAGTTTAAGTAGATGATTACGATAAGACAAATTTTTGAAACTTGGGTTTTAATCTGATAGGTACTTTCACAAGATGAAATACAAAACTTCAACGTTTAAGCTTCTGGCAAGCAAAAAATTATACTTTGAACACAACTTCCAAAAAAGAATGAGTATAGAAAATCGCCTATTACTTTCTATGGTACCTATTTTTAGACAGATACAAAATATTTTCCATTTATCCATTAATAAAAAATTCCCCTCTGTGAAAAATATTTAAATTTTGAGAGAGAAAACGAAGGCTTATGATTAAATCCTCGATTCTGAGCTTTTTTCTATGTTCTTTTTTTGACGTCATTTCGTTATTTTTTCACTAGGTATGTGTTTACCTACAATATTTAAAAAAAAAAAAATCGAATCACAAGCCACCCACTTGTTTAGTAAACATAAAACGTATATTTGCCAATTTTAAAAATTCACAAAGACGACGTTACAAGTGCATAAAAGAAAACAGGTCCTTTCAATTCCTTTATTTGCTCGTGATTTCAGTATAAATTTGTTACTGGAAAGTTTTCGTTGCGCTGGAGCTTTATTAATAACTCGTTTATTGTGCCATGAAAAATGTATATGTACTTACACGTCTTACATACTACTAGGTACGTTATACCGCATGGTACATAAACTTGAAATATTTCGCGAATAGAATTCTTTTACCTATAGGTACATGAAAACAGCGAGCCTGTAAACTAAAATTAAGTATTCGCATTCAAACGAGTTATTTTGTTACACGAGTATCGCCACATTTCGCGTTCACGTTCGTTTTAACGCGAAAAATCCTATTAAACTTCTCTTTATCACGAGATGGTTAAACTGTTCGCTCTTTAGTTACAGGAACCCCGATTTTTATGTAGCCTATGATTTTTTGAAAAGAACGCCAGCACCTCCGAAGTACCCATTTTCTTTTATAAAATTCATTTTTCAAGGGTCAGAAAATTTTAATAGAATGCGAAAAGGCGAGCGAGTTGATAGCGTTCCTCCTCCCTTCTTCTAACTCCACCTTGCTGCTAGATTTCCGAAAACGTGCTAAATTATGAGGTCGTTTAAACAGGATAAGGATGAGAATGTCGATACCGCATCAACATCACGCAATTCTCACGCATCGTAGATTTCGAACAAGTAGGTAACTAACGAGTGTTGAAATTTTTTTCCTGCCATATTTCGTGATGTGTAAATATTTCCACAACGCAATCAAAAAATATGAAAAGTTTTATAAGTTTATTTTCCGCAGGTAGATATATACTTTTTTCCTCGACTCTTCATCTCTTTTTTTTTTTTTTGGTTCGCTTTTTATATCGAAATCGAACTATTTTCGTACATGAAAAGAATGAATAAAAGAGAAAGAGAATGTGACATGATCGTATAGTACCTGTAATTCAATGAAATATAAATAACCCATCTTTCAATAGTAGATATATCTTAGTTTCGATCTATTTTGCACATTTTTATACCACCTCGTCATGTAAAATCGATTTTATTCCCCTTACTTTAGAAAGCCTATAGGTAGATTTGTTTTTCGTCGCATAAAGAAAAATAAGCAAGTACACAAGAAGTACTTAGCGCACCACCTTCTTAATTCAATATTTTTTTACCAACTCGCTGCGTGAGCTGCAGAAGAAGCTTAGGTACTTGCAAAATGCGAACAGTTGGGGGAGGGAAGTGAAAAAAAATCTGTTCGAACGTGACAGAAATCACATATTTTTAAAATGAGCCGACTCTTTTACTTCAAGAGAGAGAAAAAAACAAGGGGAAAAAGGTAAGTAAGTTGTATGAAAGAGAAGTACAAACAGATCTTGTGAAATAGCTTGATCAAATTGGATTTATCCTTTTTCGTTGTGTACTCTGCTTATACGGTACCTTTTTATTCCGACGTTTTTGAAATAACAATGTTGCAAATCGTTGCTAGAATCGCTAAAACTGGGTTAAGTATAAGAGAAGATTTCCTACAAATAGTACAAATGTTTTCCCTATTTGTATTTTTCCACGCACATTTGCCATACGCGCCGGCATATAAATTTTGTTATTTTCGATCTTTTTTCTCAGGGTAATAGAGCAGCTTTTACGCGGATAACCAAATATGTACCTACGTATGGCAGCAGTTTATTACCAACGTGTTTTATTTTATCGTGTTTTTTTTGCCCTTGGATTTTTTTGGTTTTTTGATGTGGAATGGAACATGAGTTGAAAAAGAGATGGGGAAAGGTGGAGTTGTTCATATTTGTATTTCACGTGTTTTTTTGAATTTCTGGTTCTCCTCCCCTTATCTTCTACCTTTTGTCTTTTAGTAAAAATGAGTTGAAAATATCTTGATAAGGGAACCTTTAACTAGAACTATCTGACTTTAAAGAAACCATAGCTAGATCGAAAAAGCGTGTCCTAATATCTCTGTAACCAAACTTTCAGGTGCCAAAGTTCATTTTTGGATTTTTGATAAATTTTTGAAATTAAAAAAAAAAATCGAAAAAGCTGTTTCACAGGCGAATTGGGAACATTTTCGTGGAATAAAAAATTTCTAGAGAGAAATGAAGCAATCTGAAGTTTCAAGTGCCAAATTTCATTTTTGGATTTTTGATAAATGTTTGAAACTTCAAAAAATTCAAAACAGTTGTTTCAAGGGCGAATTTCAAATTTTTTCATGAAATAAAATTTTTTAAGAGAAGTGAAGCAATCTGAACAAGTCCTTTAACTCAACTCCCATGCATCAACAACTTCTAGTGTTGTGCCATTTTGGAACCTCCAGTGAGTTTTCCTCCAGAATCTTCAAATCTCTTTGGAAAAATCAAAAACAAACTTTAACACAAATAATACTGGTCGATGCTTATTAGTGATCCTGTGGACCATTTCAGGTGGTCACAACAAAATTCCAGGAGTGTCAGTTCAAAGTGAATTAATTTTTAAGCAATTTGAAAATTCTAGAAAAAACAAAACAAACCAAATTTTCAAACAACAGCAGCAGGATAGATCGGAATATTCACCTAAGTGATATTATAATCTTTTATTATGGTTTACAGATAGCTCATGGGATATGACAAACTTCATCATACATCAATGTAGCTACTCTGGCATATATAATGGGAAGAGTAGGCAGGGCCAGACTCAAGAACACGTGGTGGCCCACTGAGATATCCCATTTTAGTGGCCATGATTTTGGGCTCCTCAATTGGCCAAATTTTTTTCTCCCGTTTTTTAAAGTGCAGGACACTGAGCATGAAAATTCATTCAGAAATTTTTTAAGCGGCCCAGTTTTTACCTCATCAGCCAAAATACGTCACGGCCCACCGAGATTTTCTCAGCAACTCGGTGGGTGGGTCCGGACCTAAGAGTAGGCTATACTCACAAGATATATCACCCCCTTGTAGTATTATCCTCAATACAATTTCTACACTCTTATATTTGTGATATACGAGGTATAGTCAGAAAGTAAGTTTCACATTTTTTTAAAAAATAGAAGGCGTGGATATTTTTTGACCAAAATTGGAGGGGATGTAGTTCAAACATTCGACCAGATCTGACAAAATTTATTTTGCATTTGGGTGCGTTGTTTGTATTTCACAGCGTGATTAGTAAAGTGCTGATAAAAAATGCCGTCCAAATGTGGTATTTGGCCAAAAAAAATTGTAGTTGTAATAATTATGACTAAAATTTATCAAAAATTACTCAATCATGCTAATGTTATTTCAAGTAAAGATGTTATTTGGCGCTGTAATTTGTTCATGTGATGGTCGCAAAATTTCTGGTGCTGAGTAACTCTCAACAATGCCAACATTCAGCAGATTATCACTGAACAATCTACTTCATTTGGATTTTGGTTGAATCAAAATAATGTTAGTATGTTATGTCTTGAGTGGTTCTCAATCAATTTTCCGATGAATTTCCATTTTGTTAGGTTGAAAAATTCATTTTTTCTGAAATATAATTTTTGGACAGCATTTTTTCATCAGCACTTTACTAATCACGCTGTGAAATACGAACAACCCACCCAAATGCGAAATAAATTTTGTCAGATCTGGTCGAATCTTTGAACTACTTACATCTCCAATTTTGGTCAAAAAATATCCACACCTTCTATTTTTTAAAAAAATGTGAAACTTACTTTCTGACTATACCTCATATTAACAAATCGCATCTTTGGAGTAATAAGGCATACATCTCAAAAAAATTGATTTTGACATTTTTGCATTTTTGGGGTGGTGTGTTTCTTCACGCTCGAAGAAACCAACTACAAAATATGCCACTAACCTGTTTTTTGGTGTATTCTTTTGCATATTTGCTTTCGTGTAAATGCGGTATTTTACGCAAATGTTTTAGCATAGTATAAAAATACCCCATTGAGGAAAATCTGCCCATACTCTGAAAAAGACGCCAAAACCAGCTGGTTTATTGACATATTCTGAATGTACGCACCAGAAGGAGGATTGGTGCATCAAAAGAAATCTGCTAAAAAATATGTTACGTGAATATTTGGTACCATATTTTTCTCGCGTAAGGCCATAGCGCTTTCAAATTAGGTATGTGGTGTGTTTCTTTGCACTGGAAGACACCAACTACAAAATACACCACTAACCTGTTTTTTGGCATATTCTTTCGCGTATTTGCTAAATAACATGCGTAAATGCGGTATTTTATGTGAATGTTTTAGCATAGTATAGAAATATTTGCAATTGTTCCATCACATGTCCTGGTGGTTTGGTAGGTAGAGAAGTCATTCTCAAACTCAGAGACCTCGGTTCGATCCCCGGCACTCCGGCAGAGCCAAAAAATTGTTCGTGAATATTGGACATTGGCAGAATTTATCGTGTTAAAAAATAGGTGTGCTGATTAATGAGCAGAAAAGTATTGGTGGAAAGTGTTGCGATTCCTGTTGTGGTTTTTGTTGTGTATCATCAGCAGATTTTCACCCAATGGGGTACCTGCCTTTTTTGTTAGAATTTTAATCAAGCTTCTATTAAAGTTTGATAAGGTTATCAAAAAATCTTACTTTTTTTGGCCAAAATCAAAAATAATTTTACTTTTTTGTATGAACTGAAACTGTTGAAAGTTATATAACAAAAAAAATTGTTTCGGCCAAAACTATTTTAAAAAATGTGATTTCTCCTGAATTTTGGAGCGTTGAAATGCGATTTATGATTACTTATGAGCATTATATCGCGATTAATTTTACATGGGTTCAAATGAGGTTGTCTTGGGACCAGAGGAAATCAGTTTTATAACAAAATCAGTGTTACCACCAAAAACATTATAACAAACTTTTACTATACAAGCTACACATAAACGTGGCAAGGCATGATGGTACGTCACATGTTGATTTTCAGAATTTCAATTTTTTGTGTTTTTTTTTTTTTTTTTTTCATTTTTGCGATAGTTTAGAATAATGTTTTTTGGGAGGGGGAGCTATGGATGATTGATTAATGTTTCAGTGGCGATTTCAAATTGGATTTTCTAGTGTTCATTTATCATACTGAATCTTGTTTGGGAATTTTAATTTTTTTTGGTGATGGATTTTAGGAAATAGAGTGCAGCTGAGCTGTCTAGTTTTTTCAAGAAACTGCAGTTGAATTGAAACTTTGAAGCGAGGAGATTTTTTGCATCGTTTTTAAGACATTTTGACAATTTTCTCTCTATAAAGCTTACTTGACAACTGAGATTGAGGTGTGTGAGAAGAGGAAAAGCGTACCCTACAATTAAGCAACTCAGGAACCTATCAAGAGATACCATATACAGCTAATCTAAAAATATTATACCATCTTATATGCACCATCGTCATCAAAAAATTCCCCATCGCAGTTTTTTTTCCACTAATATGGTCGCAGAAAATGCTTGGTACTCGTTTTAGATACTACAGTACTATAGGGTTCATTTTTCCCGCAATAATCTATCTGATAGATGGTTGAACGTAAATGAATGTTGAAAAAGTCGACTTTATGATAATGTCGCCAACGTTGCGTAATGTATGGCATAAATCATTCGCGTAAGCATTCTCTCTCATATTGTAAATGCATTAGGTCGAATGAGCTGAGCCCCCCTCGTCTTTTCTCGACTGAGCTCCGGTCCCGTCCATCGGCGTGTTGCGGGTTGCGTTGCCGATAATTTATGGCGAGAACGTGTTTAAATATTTAAGTAGGTAGCGCAGTACCCTATCCGGGCTACGTTTTCCTTAACGTGTGATTAAGTCGATTTTGCTTCTTCTTCGCTCTATCTCAGCTCTCTTTCTTTGGGCACCGCCAACGCATCGTGATGATTGAAAAGGTGAATTTTGATTGAAATGCTTATGTAGTTTACGATACGACTAGGAGCCTTTCTATGCGTAGTAAATACCCCGGTCGAATCCGTTTAATACCCTTTATTGAATCGATTTCCTCCTTTCGCGAATCTTTTTCGTTTCCTTTTTTTTCCTTCGTGGTATTATTTTCGTAGACGTTAAAGAAGGTGTATGATAACGAGAATTTACTCTACGAGTTGCAGATTTTGAGCAAGTCGGTTTCATTTCACGTGCTTATGAATAAGGTAGGTATCGTAGATTTGAGGAAAAATTTTAGACGATTTGGTGACCGAGCTGACACATTTTTCATCATTGAGTACTCACGAAAAGATGGGATAATTTTCCGGTAAGAATCCTCTCAAGACACAAAACTCACACAAGCAAGGCCAGCAAGGGTGATAATGCTCATTGCATTTCGTTAACCTTGCCTTAATCACTTCTTTTCCATCATGTAAGCCTCGGAAGGTATGCCAATATGTATCACACAGTGAGCTAGGTAACATTCGGTGCATTTATCATGTAAAATGGCGTGCATTAACAATGTACCTACTTATTATCGATACGAAGATCATATGAGTCGTACATTTCTGCACTCGTCTAGCGTCTAGGTAAAATACATTTTTCGTATCGTTATTTTGATCGAATATACAACCACATGAGCTATAAAAATTACGTCAAAGCTTTTCTTCGTTCAACTTCGTCATCATCATACACGTCAGTCGGATACACGATATAATATGAGAAAGCACCTATCGTGTTTCAGTTGTAACTACGAGTGTTTTATGTCGTGCATTAACCACAGAATAATATTTTCAAACATGTGCGTTGCTTCGGGCATGTTTACTCACGAATAAAGTTACCTTTTCATTTCACCTGTAATGGATTTTCCAATTTTTAACAAAAAATTTTTAGCTCAACCTCGAGACGTACTTATACGAAAAAAAAAATCTCATCAGAACATGAAAGCATTCGCCTCATATGCTATGTATTTGTATTACCTATGGCTTGTTTCATACTAGGTACAGGTATTTCTACGCGCATCAAAAAAATAAACATAAATAAAAAATGGTCTCGAATTCGTTTACTTACGAATCTGTTTTTCTTTTTCATTTCAAAGAGCAATAAACTTTCAAACGACAGTTAATTTTTTTGCTTCTTTTTACAGAGGATAAGTTTCTTTAAATCATTCTTCTTAATTACCCGGATTTTAAATCACCTCCATATGGTTTTATTTAACTTTCAATCTTCTACCTTCGAGTACGATACAGGCGAATAGTTGAATGAAAAGATACAGTTGAAGCTATCGAGTCGATTTCCAAGACCCGTAAAAGAATTTCTAAAAAAAAAGAAAATAAAAAGAAAAGCAGGGAAGGCGAAACAAAGAGTCCACAAAGTGCACGTGCTTCTACACTACATTCTCATGTAAAAAGACATACCTTAAATTCGATGTACATTCATCAACAACACAGTTTCCATCGTCTACCAAGTTAAAGGTGTTGCTAACGTGTCGTTTACGAAAAAAAAAAAATCTACATAGAAAATCTCATTCGAGACGATATGAGCTCAAGTTGCCGGAAACATTTCACTTTAACGAAATTGCATACATTACTCGGGTCATGTAATTTCGTACAATTTACAAAAATCGTCGTTTCCATTTGTCGTCTGTGTGTACATTTCAAACAGATACCCACATATCTTCAGAGCTAAAAATCTACGTGTTATTTCTTCTTTTTTTTTTAAAAAGAGAGGAAAAAGCAATGGACCACATTTAAGCACCTGTACTATTTTGAATGGGTACCCGAAAGTTTAAACCTACGCTCGATACGACCATAATCAATTTTCTCCCATCACTTTTCAGATCACCATGATTCCATTTTTAACCTTTAAAGTTAACGTGTTTGTTTGAAAAATAAGTGAGAAGGAGCCTACTCGTAGATTACGCCTATTGATAAAATTAACCCATCTACACCGTGTTTTAACTTTCCATTTATATACGATCATATAATTAAAGAGGGTTATCCAACTTTCGTCTTTCTAAAACATCTAATTACGAACCTTTGAGTAATACGAACGTTGAGTCGTGTCAATAATTTCAGTAAGTAGATATACGTACATTTATTTTAATTAGGTTGTTGACTCGTTCGTGTAATAAACGTACGTATAAGCCTCATGACACGAGTATGTAGAGATGAACACACCAGTAGGAAACTTGGTAAAAATGTACATCGGGATATACCGACACATTCAACTTGAAAACGCTTCTCATACAACGATCTTTCAACCCTTGCTATCCGTCCTATATTTTTTTGTCGAAGTTTCCACCTTTCTTGTATCCAAACAGTGTGCCCGAAGGGATATAAAGTACTTGAGATTTTTCCACTCTAATTCTTTTCTATATTAGCTTTACACCTTACAAGTGTGAGTAACCCAACTGATCCTTTTTTCTGTCCTTTCGAACGCTTGTGAATTCATATGTTTGCGTGTATTCCACTTTATCAAAATTGATCATTTTTGCAAAATTGTGCAAAATTTAGATGGAAAAATTGATTTGAAATTGAAATTTGAGATGAGGAAAAGTAATGGAAATACATGTTGGTAAAAGTTAGAAAATAATGCCACACGACAAAGTAATTTCATTTTTTTAAACGTTGAAAAACAAAAAAAAACGTTTTTTTTTAAAGGGTATAAGTAGATACTAAGTAGGTATTGAAAACAAGAATGAAATGTTTTGGAGAAAAAATTTAATAAAGGAAAATATTGAAAGAAATCCATCTGATAACAGACCCAGTAAGTGCAAGCACAATTGAAATAAAATTCGATGGATACTTTTATTTAAAGTTCACGATATATTTTTGAGGTTAATTTACATACACTTAAAACTATTTATTTGTGACGAAGTCTTCATTTCATTGACGAGAGGCTGGTTGCAGGTGCATTTAAAAAACTTTTGAACTGCAAGATACCAACAACATGTTCATTCTTTCTGCAAATGCAGAATTCATTTTACGTCTGAAAGCAAAAAAAAAAAATTAAAAAATTGAAAATAATTAGGTACCTTCCTCAAAAACAGTTTATCGACATCAACTCGAAAGGATCTTCAAGATGATTCTTACCTATTCCTCTCTTCACCCTCCCCCCCCATCCGATTTAAGCAGGATCGTGATTTTTGGAGAGTAGGTACATATATGAATCTGAAATTACCATAAATGATTTCCAAGCGAACACTTCCAGTGTTTTTTGAACAGAAATTTTTGATCATTTGTGCCTATATTTTTCATCAAGTAGTATATTAAGTAAGTGGGTATCTGCCTGGAAATCCACCCAAATTTGGATATAAGCTCGTTAAATGAGTCGATGAGGATAAGCCAAAATTCGATTTCCAACTGCCCAAATTAATTTTTGCTTCTTCTGAAGAAATCAAACATCACCCTGGAGTTTTCAGGGACTATAGAGTAGCTCGAAATGGTGAAACTTGCATCCGATGGGTTGGTTCTATAGATACGATACAACCATTTTCCAAATTTCCAAGTTTTCTCTGCAAACGATTTTTTTTTTCAAATCTTTTTTTTCCTTACAAATATGCTACTCAAGTATTCAGTTAAAAAAAAACGAACTCCAAGTGTGTTGTCTGAAAATTGATTGCAAATGTTGATAGACTCGTTAAACAAGTCGAAAATTAGACACAAAAAAGGGCTTAAAGCAGCCCAAATTAATTGCCGCGCTTTCTGGAGTGTGAAAATTCTGGAGAAATTGAAGATCACACTGGAGACTCCAGAATGAATGGCTGAAAATCGTGAAATTTGATTTGAGGGAGTTGCCAAAAACGATTATTCTCCGGTTTTCAAAATTCGCCGAAAACCAAAAAATTAATTTTGAACAGATCAATTACCTTTGTGGGAGTTTTGAACATGCTCTTTTCTTTTCGAAAATCGCATACCTAGTCCAGCTCATTCAGAAGGATACCTTCAATAGTTCCCTTGTAAACATTTCGACTTTTCAAAAAAAAAATCAAAATTGACAATTTGAATCTTTAACCTTACATATGATCATTTTTTGACACATTAAAATAGGTAGATGAGAAGGGGATGTATTTCCACCATCTTGGGAAAATAATTGGTAGATGAACAGTAAACAATTTTTTTTATTGCTCAAGTAAAAAATAAACAAGAGTTAAAAAAAAGTTTCTCACTATAAGTCAAATCGTCTAAATGGTCTCATAAAAATTTCAAAAAATTAAATTCTCAACTTATTCTGGAATTTTTATCGGAAACTGGACATTTTTTTCTCTCTCTCTCCAAGAACAAATTTTCGAATGAAAAATTATGCGTACTCGTATAGGTACTTAATTTATGCAAAAAATGAGTCTGACAAGAGCCTCCGATTTGACCAAGAAAGCGATTTCTGAAGAAAGCATGTTCTGAAACATCATAACCAAAATTTCAAAAATACTTTATTTTGCCATATTTAGCAAATTTTTTAAAAATCCAATCATGACATTTTTTTGGATTTTTTTTACTTTTATACTTTTTTTAGTGAAAATGATGAAAATCACATCGTATAGTTTTGAAGTTGATACTGTATGCTCCCTCAAAACAAAATCCCACCATTTCCGGTCACGCTGAAGCTTCCGGGGCAATTTTCGATTCTTCTATGAATTTTTGAAATTCTTCAAAAAACGCGGAAATTAATTCGAGCATCTAAAAATCAAACTTTGACTTCTTCTTTCTCAGTTTAACAAGCTTATCCAAAATTGGGCCAATTTTCACACAGACTTCCCGGGGAAAAAAGTTCAAACTTGGCCATACATGATCATGTATGGTGGATGAACTCGAGCATACATGATCATACATAAACCGAAGTTTTCATACATGCTCATGTTACAAAATTGTCCCCCACATGATCATACATGTCATATATGATCATGTATGATCAAGTATGATTTAGTGTAACCATGATCATGTGTAAATGCGGGGATTTTTTTAAACATGAACATGTATGATCATACTTTAAATTCGAGAATGTATGAATTTTTATAATAAAAATATTGTCAGTATAAAATATATGGGATGATTTGCTGAATGGTATAAGTACATACGATGTGCTAAGAATGCAAGACAAATGTGGATAAATGAATTTCAGACATTTTTCCAGATTATAGACACTTTTCTAGATTATAGAATAAAATGTATGATATAAAACATGCAATTTCATACAAATTATCCATACATGAGCATGTGGGGGACAATTTTTTAGTATGATCATGTATGAAGTCGTCATACATGATCATGTATGGCCAAGTTTGAACTTTTTTCCCCGGGTTGTTTATGAGGGTTTAAATTGCATTCCCGGGGAAAAAGTTCAAACTTGGCCATACATGATCATGTATGACGACTTCATACATGATCATACTAAAAAATTGTCCCCCACATGCTCATGTATGGATAATTTGTATGAAATTGCATGTTTTATATCATACATTTTATTCTATAATCTAGAAAAGTGTCTATAATCTGGAAAAATGTCTGAAATTCATTTATCCACATTTGTCTTGCATTCTTAGCACATCTTATGTACTTATACCATTCAGCAAATCATCCCATATATTTTATACTGACAATATTTTTACTATAAAAATTCATACATTCTCGAATTTAAAGTATGATCATACATGTTCATGTTTAAAAAAATCCCCGCATTTACACATGATCATGGTTACACTAAATCATACTTGATCATACATGATCATATATGACATGTATGATCATGTGGGGGACAATTTTGTAACATGAGCATGTACGGAAACTTCGGTTTATGTATGATCATGTATGCTCGAGTTCATCCACCATACATGATCATGTATGGCCAAGTTTGAACTTTTTTCCCCGGGTTCCCATTCAAATAGAAAGTGAACACTTACGAATAAAGCTCATACACGATGAAAGTTTCAAGCATAAAGAGATACATTTCAGGCCATTTTTAAATGAAAGATTCTCGACTTATGTGATTCTTTTTGAACAAAATTACCCACTTTTCAACTCAAAATTCAATTTCGCGACTTTTTTTTACAAACTAGGTACGTCAACTCGCAGACACCTTACACCCCACAAGTTGCGAATTTTATACCGGACACGCATTTCCACGCTCTATAAAATCTGTTTTATGCCTTAACACCTTAGAACCCTTAGTCCTACGTATATTTCACATACCCCAACATTTGCCCCAGGTTACCCTTCCTACTTCTCTGAAACAAAATAAAAGACAAGGAAGAAACACATCAAAGGAAGTACGTAGGTGTATTTACTTACTCACTTGTTTTTCACCTTCTACCGGTGCAGCTTGTTTATTATCCTCCAGTCTGGCTTGAACGACCAGTAAAACGCTGATTATTACAACGGTTGTAGCTACGAATACCAATTTAATATATTCATACATCTTGTTCAACATCGAGTCACCGATTTCTCGAACAAAATTACCTTCGCCAAAATTCAACTTCGAAGCCAACCAACTCATAAAAATTAACTGAACACGACAACTAAACTCGAACTGTTACAATGTATCCGAACGAAAGATTTAAATCCATAGTTGTAGTTGTCGTCTTCATTATCGTACACTTGGCCTTATTCATTTACGATCATCTATCTCGATAAACAAGATGTGCGGTAAATCCTACAAACCGTAGTAAATTCACAGCAATTGATACTCGTAAAATGCGAATCTAATCAAAGTACACAATTTCTTACTAGTTGATTATAAATAAGTATACCCATTTCCCATCTAACATTGGTCGATAAAATTCGAGGGAAAAAATAAAAGGAAAACCGCAGTAATCAAATCGATTACGTGAAAGATTATTAAGTAAGCAAACTTCCATCACGCTACGAAGTAATTCTATACTTCTAACGACCTTGCTTTTGGCAACAAAAAAATCTTGAACTTTACAATTGAAACAATTAGATTGAATTTGAGAAGCCTGCATAAATCTGACACGCGTTTTCTGATTTTTTTTTTTTTGTTTTCGTAGAATCAATACAAGGTACTCATTTTTTTTTCAAACTATATAAAAGAAGCCTCTTGAAAATTACAGCCTTCATAACATAAGAAACCGCGATTCTTTTCTAGCTTTATGTTCTTTTAGGTCATTTCAAGTTCAACCTGTACAGGAGCATTGGTCTGATTTCCTACATTATTGTCCTTGAATGAAACAAGGTCATGTTTCAGGATTCGTATTTTTATATTAAGCACCTATTTTTCATGGCTGGGTCATTCCACGTCAATTCGACCAAGAAGTGGTAAGGGAGGGTCGAAGATTTTTTGAGATTTTTCCTGTGGAAAGACCTTTTGCTAGGGGATGTCAACGTTTTCAGTGAACTTGAAATACGTATCATCCATTTCAGCAGTGGATTACTCGATATACCTAGATACCTACCAAAGAAATGGATCTTTTTCCCATAATTGGAGGCTTTGAAAGGCTTTTTGGTAATATCATAAAAATTAGTGTTGCCACTTTTTTTCGTACGAAAAATTAGCTCGAAATGGATGATGTTTCAAGTTCGCTGAAAACTTTGACACCCTCTAGCAGCCTTTAAAAAAGAGCTAGAGGGCTCTTCAGTAATTACCCAAAACCGAAAACCGTCAAAAAATTCCAGAAATTCACTTTTTTAAACCTGGAAAGGAGCTGAGAGGGGCTGAAAAGTTGAAACATAATATATTACCTACCTAAATATCAGAGTTCAAATCAATGATACCTACCAAATAATCAAATTATTCCAAATTCGAATTTTTCTCACGTTTGTTCCCTCAGCTCATGCGATATTTCTCTCTTCCGAGATCTAATTATAAAAAGGATACGTGTCTCCTACTAAAATGTACGGTAAATTGCATTTGAAAATATGCGAATCCGATAAGCAAAAAATATAGTATAACTCAATCGAACCAGCTCCAGTATCAAGTTCTACATTACATAGCCTATATTATATTACACTAGGTACCTATATTTTTAATTGAATTTCCCAGCCATCGTAAGCCTATCATCGGACAGAAAGACATAAACCCAGACGTTCTTACCATTAAGTTTCTCGCCAGATCTCTGACCCGGTTACTTTGGCGCTGTTTTAAAGCTATACAGATATATAATCGAGTTAACCCGCAAGAACGAACTCTCATAATTTACGTAGGTACCAAGAGTATTGGTTATTATTTTAAACCGTTTCATATTAAATTACCCAGACAGTTACTCGAATCGCCATAGCTACCGGCGGACACGAGACTTTTTAATGGATAAAAATAAACGCAGCAGAATGGGCAGTAAGCAACGCTTTAACCGCACCTAGTCTTTCGTCTAATTAACGTTCGCCTTTGTGATCTAATTAATAAGCCATCTTCGGAGAGATAATTAAAATAGCACCAGCCATTGTGAAAAGTCTTCGGTGTAAGGTTACTCTGTGCGCGTGGAAATTTTTCATTAGGTGAAAATCAAAAAACCTCGTGACTTAGAATAATTCAAATTCGTTTTAAATCTATTAAGTATCGCCTTTGATCACATTCTTAGAAACTGTTGTGAATTTTAATTTTTTAAACTTTTAAGGTAAATGGTTTCTAAAAGTGAAAATTAAATTCCAGTGCTACTGACAATGGCTGGAAATAACGAAGTTGAAAATTTGAAAATCACCTTAACATCTTCCTTTGAAATCTTGCGAAGGGAAGATAATTTCGAACACGAGCATATAATAACAAAGTGTGAGATGAAGAAAATTGATACAAATGACACCTGGGTACCAACATGGTAAGAAATTATTTAGACTGGAAACAAAAATAGGGTGTCTACAAAAAAGAGTCGGTGTATTTTTTTCAAATTTTATTGAGTCCATTGAAAAATCAGGGAGATCAACTCTTTTGAGATCTCTCATACATTTGTAAACAGCAAAAATTTGAGATTATTCTCATTTTTTGGGTCAGAATATTCTGAGAAATAGTTCTTGAATTTTGAGCAGAACGTTTACAATGGTCGGAACGGTGCCCAATAAGCAACAACTAACTATGTAAATTACAGATTTAAAAGATGATTTTTGGCCTATACGGTGTGATTTAAAGTTTCTTGAGAAAATTCAAAAATCACTGAAGGCTCCAGAATGGCTTGAAACTGTGGGAATTGAATTAAAAGACTCACAAACATCTTTTTTGAATTTTTTAAAGTTTCAAACATTTTTCAAAAATTTAACAAATGAATTTTAGGATTGGAAATTTTGTTCTGGCGGCGGTTTCAAGAGATATGCTCTTTCGATTGAGCTTGGTTTCGTTCAAATCGGATGTGTTCCAATTCAAGCGGCATTCTAGTTGAGATACAACTTTTTTTGGGGGGGAGGTGGGTTTGTGCTCGCAAGAATGTTGAAATCAATTTTTTTTAATTCGCCGGAAAAAAGGTAAAAAAAAACTTCGACTGTTATTTTTGAAAATTTTCAAATTTCAGCTTTAAACTTTTATACTGTGAATATGATAAGTCGAAGCTTTATCTGAAATTTTAATACACTGACTACAAAATCATCAATTTATTCTCTTTGAAACTCCGAGAACTGATTTTTTCCAAGACCAACCAGTCCTGAGACGGAATGTGTTTGATGTTTGTGATCTCCCCCCTCTTTCCAAATTTGGGAAAAAATTCTGAACGACTTCAAATTAATTCAAACATTGAAGCTGCCACGCTTCGAAATTTTTTTTCTTCAAATTTTGGAGTGGGTGGATTGGAAGGGAAGTCGTTGAAGAGAACTAATAACTCCAAAAAAACTCTTCAAAAAAGAATTACACCCCGCCCTCTCCACGATTCCTAATGAACCTACTCCATGAACAAAAATTAAAAATTTCAGTAAGAAAATGTTATGATATCATGGTGGAATCCGCCCCTAACAAAAACAACCTACCACTTCACCATTTATCGTATAAGACAATCTATGAAACAGCTAATGAGCCAAAAATTTGGGGGCTGACAAATCTTCCACACTCCAGAGTCAAGTTAGATTACTAAACTTATTTGAGGGATCTGTCCGCCCAAATTTTTGGCTCATTAGCTCTTTCATAGATTGGTCTTATACGATAAATGGTGAAGTGGTAGGTTGTTTTTGTTAGGGGCGGATTCCACCATGATATCATAACATTTTCTTACTGAAATTTTTAATTTTTGTTCATGGAGTAGGTTCATTAGGAATCGTGGAGAGGGCGGGGTGTAATTCTTTTTTGAAGAGTTTTTTTGGAGGATATCAGTACTTTTTTTTCTATATTATTGTGATGAAGTGTTTAATCTAATGAATGAAAATAGCGTTGGTGGCAGGAGCATGCAGAGAGTGGACAGATTACTGGACATTTGTCATTAAACTGACTGGAATAAAAACAGTGGGTTTTTAAGGGTGATGGAGGAAGGGGTTGACCAAAAATTCGCCGATCAGTAAAAAAAAAAGACTTTAAATTTTGTCAAATAAAATGACACAATAGCGAATACAAATTTCTAAAATGAAATGAGAGATGAAATGACAAGTTTACCAATAATTGATAGAAATACCTATTAAAAAATTATTATTTTAGTTTTTGAATTTTTTGAAGTTTCAAAATGGAATTTTTTAGTTTAGGAAAAGGATAGAAAAAATAGCTGAGTGATGCCAGTGAAAAAACGTTCAAAAATTCAAGAGGGGAGAAACCATGTGTTTTTCAGGTTCCATTTTTTGGCTTCAAAATTTTGGAATTTAAATGTCAACTTTTTAATGAAAACCAAACAAACCTGAACAAAGTAAAGCAAAACGTCATTTCAAGAAGTAAAAAAAAACATGTTTTTTCAGGTGAAAAAATGTATCTTGTTTGTTTTAAATAAATTTGCGTAATGAAATTTTTTCCATGTTTACTTTAAAAAAAAAAACAAGGGCAAAAGAAAATTTGTACTTTCGGAAGTGAAAAACAACGTTTTTTACAATATTTTTAAAAATTGAACATACCTATTAAATAAAAATCATATTGAAAAAATCAGCTTACAAAATTAAAAATTGAAAAAAATTTTTGATTCTGATGGGGTTCGAACCGGAGTCTACTGCGTGGCGAGCAGAAGCTTAACGCAAGCAGCCACTTGGGCTGCTTAGAAAACGGCGCATTTCAACTGCATACAACGCTCACCTTGTAATGGCAACACGTGTTGTGCTTTAAATTTAACGGACATTTCGATATTGAACGCTTATGTGCAATAATAATTATTATTGCGCATAAATGAAAGCTCATATCAATTTGAAAATATTAAAAGGCACTTCCCTGGTGTTTGGAGTATATGTGAACATAATTTCAACGTGATTGGGACTTTATTCCAAGCTGCAGCTTTTCTTAAAAAATGGATTGTTGGCCATTTTTTGAGTATAATTAAACTACTTCATTAAGAAAAGCTACAGCTTCGAATAGGGCACAAATCACGCTGAAATTTTGTTCAAATGTACTTTGAACATCGTAGATGTGCCTTTTGATGTACGTACATCTATCCCAGCTTTGGTTTGATTGTACTTTGGATAAATATACTGCTCGTTTTTTCAAAATTTGTCATTTTTCAGCATCTTTAGACTCCACTCAAGCTTGATGTAATTGGGCTACAAAGCTCAATTTTCGCATGAACATCAAGTTTGTGGTGGAGAAGTGCCTTTTGATATTTTGGGTCAATTTTGAAAATTTTTGGGGCCCAAAAAGGGGGGGTGCAGGGTCAATTTTCAAAAAATTTACAATTTTTTGCTTTTAGTCAGTAATGGTTGACAAATCAAAGCTATATTCCAAATTTCATCAAAATTGGTTCGGCCAATCCTTCTAACTTTGAGTGGAACTTGAAGAAGAATTTTACCAAAATGACAAAAAACAAGGTACCTACTTGAAACTTTGCGAATTTTTATCGTACAAAAATTATTCTTATATATTCTGAAAGGTCTTTGAAAAATAAGAAAAAAAGTATCTATGCGTTTTTTGAATAAACGCATAGTTTTTGAGAAAAATGCGTTGGAAATATTCTGGGCTAACATTATGAAATGATTTGAGAATATAACTCCGTCTGGCGTTGCGCCGCCTACGGTAACGCGTTTCATGACGCGTTTGAAACCGTGGGAGGGCGGGGTGGCAACGCTACCGCGTCGCCTGATCCAAAAATTCAGCTCAACATTACCTCAAATAAGTGGCCATCGATCAAATGTTTTGAGTCAATCAAATCTGGTGATTCTTTGCGCTTCTCTAAGGTGTGGAAATCTTATAGGTACTTATTTTGAAAATTTATTTGTTGAAATGCAAAAAAAAAAAAAAGATTTTATTAAAAATAACCAAATGATACTTACTTAGATTTCAACTTTTGTATACATCATGAAAAGTTGATTTTCCACTTCGCCACCTCCCATTTTCAAGACTAGAAGAGAAAAAAAGCCAAACAGTTATTTGTTCAAAAATTATTGGAAATGACACTTTTTTTTAAAGAAAAATTTAAAGCTTGGGATTTTTGCTGTGAAGAAGGGAGAAGGCGATAAACATTGATTTTACATTCACAATTGAATCACCAGGCAACAATGAAATTAAAAAAAAATATTTTGTATGATCCTTATAAACTTACGACAAATTGGATACCCTATGGTACCTAATTCGATGCTGTCCATCAATAAAAACATTTTGGAGGATGAGCCAGGCTTCTGCAAAGAGCATTCTGAACAGCAAACTTTTTGATTTTTTTTTTTTATGAAATTTTTGAACATTAAAGCATCTACTCGTAATTGTTTGATATTAAATATTTTTGAACTTTTCCCAGCTTTTTACGTATGCAGTGGACGACCAGAGTTTTCCAACTTTATACCTAATGATTGTTAAATTTTTTATACAACTTTGCTTGAAATCTAATTACATCAAATTATTTTACTAAACGTGTAATTTTCAAAAATTTTACGAATTTGTTTTATAATTTCGCACTGCAATGATTTCTCTGCCACCTTATTTAGTTTTCGATTTCGTTTAAATGAACTCAGAAAAAAAAAAATGCTATTTCAAGCGTCATTCAAGCAACTTTTAAAACTTTTCAAGACCGGCCTTGGATGAAAATTTACGCAATTTTAAATGCCTACACAGTTTACAAAATGTTCATCTAAATGTCTAATTTATAAACTTTTCAACGCCTTCTGCAAACAGGCTTACAGTGAAAATTTTATTGTTTCTCGAAACCACGATGAAAAAAAAAAATCTTAGAAGTGAATTTTCTCAAATATTTCACTCTAGTAAACATCTCGCAGACGAATAAATTCTTCAAAATTTTCCAATTAAAAATATCGTTTCGTCGGTAGAAAAATTCATCTGGTTTCAATCATGAGAAAAATTTCAAATTTCATTAAGAAATTCTCAATCTTGTAGCAAAAATTTTATCACAATAAGGGTATTTTTCTTTTTAATAATGATTATACTTCAAATTCCAATCCGACATCAAACCACAGTCACGCAATAGTAAAAAAAAAAAAAAAAAAAAAAAAAAACGTTGAAAAATTAAATCAAATGACCCGAAACTGTACGCATCCCTTTAGAACATATTTCACTTATATATACGAGTATGTAGGTAGGTACTTGGTATAAAATGAGAAACCAAGTTGAAAGATGAAAAAAGAAAACACGAGCAAGAAGAAAAAGAAATCATCGCAAAAGACTTGTTCGCGTTTGATTCGCTATGAAATTTCACATCCAACATCACGTACTTAGAAAACAATCATCAATCGTTTATTTTGAAGATGCGTTCGAGTGGAAGAAGGTATTTTAACGATGAGAATACTTTGATCACTGAAAATGCGTTTTATCCTAAGAGGAAAAAACCTTATAAGACGTGACGTTATGTGTTTCCATTAAAGCATACAAGCTACGTACTCAATTCATAATATGTACTATGCATTTGAAAATACCACATTATAGGTACCTATCTATCTACCTACCTACCTACCTACCGTTAATGCAAGCTCATTTTACAGGCGCCCCGAAACCTAGCACAGCTATCGATTACGACGATTGGGACGATCCGCCAAAAATTAAAGAAGTAGCAGAAGGCCCGTATTATGACCAGTTCGACTATAACGTTACCAGAAATTATACCGTAATAGCTGGAACGCCGGCCGAATTATTGTGCAGAGTTAAATTAAAACCGACCGATGGAAATAAAACGGTAAGCCGATTATATCTATATGCTTGTATACAATTTTCTTTTTTCCCCAATTCAAATGCTTCCTTTTTGAATCCCAAATGTAGGATTATGATGTTTCAATATCGTTATCTTTTCCTTTTTTAATAAGACATCGGAAAAGACTAAAGGAGAGGGAATATGAGGTTATATTAAGATTAACAATAACTTGGAATAAGTGAAGTAAATGGGGAAGAAACCTTCCAACAGTAAAAATTTAAGAAAAAACAAACTTGCTTCAAGCTCTTCATCTCAGCTCATTTAAAAATAAAAAAGAATTAGATAGTTGACCACGAAAAATTCCAAAGTTGAATCGAAAAATTCCTCTCCCCTCCCTTTTTCCCGTTGTACATGACTAAGACTATCTCCTCTTCCCTTTGTTGGAAAAAAATAAATTTGAAAAACATCCCACCGTCAAGAATGGAAAAGTTACACATTTAATTGCGAGCAAATGAGATAGAATAATTCATCGAATGGAATGAAAACTAAACTCTACGCGCTAGAGATTCTTTTACGAGTAGCTTTCAAAGGTCATAGTTCAAGGCCGATCTCTGGAAAACCCCTCACTGTAACGTTGAAGATGTGGTTTATAGAAAATATACATATTTTTGCTCTTTTCTTTTGAAAAAACGAAGGGAATATCAAAGGCATACCTAATTATTTGCACTTCGGGTGATCTGTAAGAAGAAAAGACTACGATGAGCTTGACATAACGTACGTAATACGACGAGGATTTTCGAAAAATTTTTTATATTGCAGCTTACTCTGCGAATTTTTTATTGAACCAATATTTCTCACAATTTGATCATGGATACTCCTATATTTTAATCGATGAGGCGTATTTTCATATTTTTTACAAGGTCAGATTTTTTCTTAATATGGTTATGTAACTAATAAGGAAGAAGAAGTGCCAAAAAGGAGGAAATTTTGAAAAAACTAGACTTGAACTAGGTACTTTTTGGAATTTTTGATCAAAACACACCCAAGATCCTCTGCAATTTTGACAAAAATAGGACTTTTTGCACTTTTGGAGTTCATCAGACTTTTTTGCCATTTTGACAACCGGAATTTTAACCAAAAAATATTATATCTTTTTTTCAAAATCAATATTAGGTATGGCATCAAAAAAGCACTTTTTTGTACTTTTAGCTGCAAAATGGAAAAAATGGGGCAATCTTGAAAGAAAACCAGAATTTTTCGTTTTGATTATGAATACAGGATTTGTTTAGAATTTTGGCCAAAAAACAGAACCTTCTGAAATTTCGAAACTTCTGAAACAAAATTTACAAATTATTAGATACAAATGCGTGAATGCAGGAATTTCCGGAAATTGTGGCAAAAGAGTGGGGCAGAAGTAGGATAGCAGCACATTCGAGCGAAACACAGGTCAAAAGGGGGGGGGAGAACAGATGGGCGTTTTTTGAGCAGCCATCAAAAATTCAATGAAAAAGTTGAAAACTATATTTCTTCATGGCGTCCATTCTCAAAAAATCTGGAAAAATTACCACAAGCACAACCTTTCGTGCTGATTAACATATGTGACCTGGTCTGACAAAAGGGGCAAAAAGTCGGAAAACCTTTTTTTTTACAGGAGAGGCGGAAATGTGGAAATAGGTCAACATTTTAAAGAATCGTTTTTTCACGGATTTTGGTTGTTTGGCATGTGAACTACATATCATTGTACATAATTTGGCCAAAAAGTATGTTGAAAGCGCATTTGAAGTTAGCGTCTGTGGACTCGGAAAAAGGGCCACAAGTCGCACTTTCTGAATCTCCGTGTTTTCAATGAGTTGTTGTCATCTAGGTTTGATATTCTTTTTTTTTTAAATGTTGGTCAGTTTTCCTTTCTTTTTTTTCTTTTTTTTTTGAAGGAACAAAAAGAAAATAAATCGGTTATAAAATAGTAAAGTTTAGCTTGCACGCAATTAAGATTGAAATCTCACTGGTAGGTCTAATATGCGACATCTACGCAGATGGTACATTTCTTCATCACAATTCAAAAGATCTTTGACTAATACATTGTCATGGTTAGAAATTCTTTCTTGGTAGATGTTATTGTATGCAATTGTACATAGTTTCTAGCTTTTTGAGATTCATTGAATGGGTCATTACATTGATACATTCGGAGTGTGAAATAAGAGCTTATAAGTTCCATTTAGGCCAACTGCTGCAGGAGTATAAAAGCAAGGAATCAAAAGTTGGAAAATGGCTGAAAAAATTTTTTGGACTCGCGTATTTACTTGCTGACGAAGTATCAGATGGTTTCACTGAACTCATATCTACAGCTCCTACAACTGACATGGCATTTCCAGATTACCTTTTAGACCACTACATAACAGAATTTTCAACTTTTCCACCTGATATTTGGGCAGCTGAACCAGATTCTTCTCCATGAACAACAAATGCAGTGGAAAGTTTTCACTCGCATTTCAACGGCCAATTCTACCACCCACATTAGAATATTCACCCTGTTACTGACATCATACTGCAGGTACAGCAAGAGACGGGCCTGAAAATCAATTCTATTCTATTCGACAAGGTGCTTCAAATTACGCCAGGAAAGAAATGAAGGAGAAAGAAAAATTTCTGAGAGCAACTTTGCAGCAGCACAAAAGTAAAGAAATTACCATCAGAAAATACTTGTCAATCTTACTACTCTCTCATACATTTTTAATCATGCCTGCCAATAAAGCAGACAGTCCTAAGCCTGTGAAAGTGAGAAAAAAATTATGTACAATGGAGTTGTACCTACCATCCCTATATGTCCCTAAGTTTCCTGTGCGTGAACAAGTTCTAATTTTATGCGCAAACGAGTTATGTTTTCCCCCAATTGTGCGCAAACCACTTGCAGCCTCTTATGGATATCATTGATTTCACACTAGGTATTTCCAAATCTTCAAGAATTGTGCTGTTCTTTACATACTACATACAATGTGTTTATAAGTCTTCTTAAAATTTTGTTCTGGAATTTTTTTGATAAACAGGATGTTGGATTCACTAGCTGAACCCCATAGTTCAATGCCATGGGACCAAATTGTTTGAATAAACATTTGAACGAGTATACCAAGATCTTGTTTTGTTGGTTCAGTATATTAGTTCCAAGAAGCCAATAAAGCGACTTGAGTTTTTTGTCGAGTTGAGTTCTCTTCTTCAGAATATGATCTCTCCATTTGTTGTAGTTTACCAAAACTCTGGTTTTACAAGTTAAAAATATGATTCAATCATAATTGATATGCAATAATAATTGTAAAAATAATGTACATCGATTAATTTTCTCAATTTTAACCCTTGAAATTAATGCTTTTGTAAACGCTGATAAGAAAAGCCCTGTCTGAACACTAGCGCCATCTATGTAAGTGCCCAGGCCAAATGTGAGATGGGTATCAAGGTGTAATCCCAGATATTTCACGATGTTTATTTGAAGCATTTCATCAATATTAAACATGGGTGTTAGCTACTTGTTTAAACTTTTCTTCCAGTAAAAAGGATATAGCTCGATTTTTCATTAATGATTTTGATTCTCCAAGTTTGACACCATTCGAATACAAGTATGGAAATAGATTATGTCTTAATAAGATAGTCAAAACATTTTACGTAATGGCAGGTTTGTGTTGTCACGCGGTGGGACAACCAATGAGGTGCAATGTTGTACAGTGTAAACAAATTTGATGCTTGTGCAGTACATAAAACTTACATGAAATGCATTGACTATATCTTGAGAGCATAATCCATTTCCATACTTGTATTAAAAAGCTTTAGTTTATTGCGTTTAAGTTGTTTTGTAATTTGTCCATTGCAACATCCGGATCAAAATCTTGTGTGGTAATTGTACTGTTGTTGTCAAATGTCGCCATTGTGATGTCGCTTGTCAAAGGAATGTCACCTGTGTAGAAAAGATATAATATCAGGCTCATTACACTTCCTTGTGGTACTCCTGCTAGGATTGTTCCGAAGTCAGAGATAGCATTGTCATATTTGACTCTGAATTTTCTATCACATAGATAGTGAGCCAGAAGATTGTATGGTAATGTCTGGAAGATGGATTTCATGTTTCATTAAGAATCCGGCATGCCATGTGTTTTTCTCAAAAACTTGTTTTTCAATCCTGCGATTTCAAAAAAAGAAAAAAGATAAAATATTATGACATAGGAGGCTGATATATGTAAATCAGCATAAAAAGTTGCACTCGGGGTAATTTTTTCAGAATTTTTGAACATGCATGGGCACCATGGAAAAGTAAATAGGGTAATTTCAAACTTTTCTAGCTAGTTTTTGGTGCTCAAGAAGATGGCAATACTGATTTTCACCACATTTTCAAAAAGCTCTTCTACAGACCCAAACACTGGTAAAAGTTACAAAAAAGTACCATTTGTGGTTTTAAAATTAACCCCACTCCAACTTTACAATATCCCTATTTTACTCAGAACTTTGAGCACACGAACTCTGATTTGCGCCATTCGTCATCCCTCATTGAGATCTAACTACATAAAATATATTTTAAACATGCATGGAATTACCCTAAACTGACATAATAAATCATTGAAGTAATCTCAAGGACACGTGTCGACCCCTGGCTCCCAAATCCTATGAAGTATCGAGGTCGCCAACAACGTTTTGCGAAATGAGAATAGCAGTGGTGATGATGGATGAAAAAGAGGGTCATATGGATATTACAATAATCTTAATATGTGCAGTGGAATTATTTCTTATGCTGTCGATACAATCGAACAGATTGGCAATGCATTTTATTACGTTGTTGTGCATCATTACGATAGAGATGTGCTATCGCATCGTTGTTGGTCGTCGAGCCAAATGTTGAACGTTTTATGGGATTTGTCGCAAACCTATTTGACGTTATATATGTTGTGTACCAAGTCCGAAATTGTACAATTCGGGGTTGGTACAGTCAATTTTGTACCATCTCCGAAGTGTCCGGACCAAGCGTGAATATTACTTTTTCATCGGACTTGGTTTGTACCATGCCCGGAGGGTCCGGACAAAGTGTTCGACTTGGTACAATTGTGTTGTGCAAAGTCCGAAATATAGTTTTATAATGAATTAATTCGAATTTTACACCCCTTTATACCACAAATATTGATCCAAATAAAAGGAAATTTAAAGATGACTCTAAAATACACCACCAGCAAAATTTTCAGGTGCTGAAATTCATTTTTTGATTTTTGGGGAAATTTTAAAGATTCCAATATTATTGCTATGCTCACTTCTCAAGAAAAAAAAAAGAAAAGGTCAAATTGAGGTACTTACTAACTAAAATACTGAAATTTGGTTTTTATACTCTCTAGTTTCAACTTCTGGAGTCGTGAAATTCTCGTGCACTAAAACTTCGATTCCAAATTCATTTTTTATGGGTTTTTCAAAGTCAAAACTTTACCAAATTGTCGTGAAAGGCTGAAATTTGGTTTGTACCATTTTTCTGAGTTGATAGCTGATTTCTCCAGTAATTTTTTAAAAAATTAAAAAACATTTGAATTTTCAGTGATACAAAATGGTTTTGAAAAAATCGATCGAAAAGGTCATAAAGGGGTTTATGCTAAACTTTAATTATACCTACTCTAAATACTTATGTACAATTCACAAGTATAAAAAATATCGCAAAAATCGAGCTGAAAACGCTTCAAAATTTGCTGCCTATAAGTTGCCTATGCGTAAATATGGTCCTGTTCAAAACCACCACCAAACGAATCGAGAAGTTGAAAATAGAAAGTAAAAACCAAATTTCAGCATTCTAGTTAGTAAGTACATACCTCAATTTGATCTTTTTATTTTTTTTTCTTGAGAAGTGAACATAGCCATATTTGAATCTCTAAAAATTCCTCAAAAATCAAAAAATGAATTTCAGGACCTGAAAATTTTGCTAGTGGTGTATTTTAGAGTCATCTTTAAATTTCCTTTTATTTGGATCAATATTTGTGGTATAAAGGGGTGTAAAATTCGAATTAATTCATTATAAAACTATATTTCGGACTTTGCACAACACAATTGTACCAAGTCGAACACTTTGTCCGGACCCTCCGGGCATGGTACAAACCAAGTCCGATGAAAAAGTAATATTCACGCTTGGTCCGGACACTTCGGAGATGGTACAAAATTGACTGTACCAACCCCGAATTGTACAATTTCGGACTTGGTACACAACATATACATACACGTAGCTACGTAGAATGAAACAAAGCAACGCGAAAATTCCACGACAAATATTTTTCCTATTCTTATTCCATACTCGTCTACCAGTCTCATTCTGTTTCACTCACTCGCTCGTCAATTGCTTCCTCTTTGCTTTCTTTGCTTTCCTTATACACTCGAACGTATGCTATAGCCTATACGAATTTATGTATATGCGGGAACTCGCAGATAGAATGCTATACACTGCGCCTAAATATAAATGCTCAGCATTGTTTTGCTCAGTCATAGTCTGCTTCAACTCCCCTTACCACCTTTAAATCCTATCCGCTCTCACAACCTCGCTTATTTTCCACTGGTATTCCTTTGATTTAACGCTTTTATTTCAATTTCTCTATTCTTTGGTATACGTAAGATTGATTTTCACGATGTACGAGCTATGGTACGAGTAGTACGGTGGCGGTGGCGGCTTGTTCCAGATTTACCCGGATGAAAGCTTTTAACGTCGCTCTTCTCACACTTCTTCATCATCAGCAACATCTTGCGCTTCTCAAGTGCGATAATTTTTTGCTTAGATTTTCCATATAGTTGAGATTTTGAATTCAGAGGGAACACAAGGCCCCTTTACACGCATCTGTGTATAGTGTGTACTTTCACCTGTGAATGAAGACTAGCTTTTATACGCGTATCTGTCAGTCGACGTCATAGGTTAATCCTTTGATTGGAGTAAAAGCGTCAGTGAAAATGAAAATTCATCTTATTCCCCTACACTACACGCTCCATTTGTAGTAATCCTAATGCCTGCCTTGGCAGTTGGCATACACTCGCATTACCAATCTTTAAAATTTGTATACTTGTTTGGTAAGATTGTCTCGTCGATTTTTGATGGCAATGCATACGAGAAAACACGGTTCGAGTTTAAAACTTTTGTTTCGTTGCGAGAGAATACGGTCGTGTAAACGATAGAATTGTTGCGAAAATTTACTAACAACAACAAGACACGCGGAATCTGATTAAATGCGGCAAAATACGTACGTATCGTAGGCGGAAGCGGTATTAATTAAAGTACAGCAGCAGTTTAGTGTAAAAAGTATCAAGAGTGTAAGTTCGCCTGGGAAAAATGCTACTTATTTCTGCTCGCTTTTCTCAAACCTTGACAAATTTCTACGTACCCATGTGGAAAGCTAATGATGAGAATGCGTGTTGCGGGAGATTTTATGAAATGATACCTACTCGACTATACACGCGGAATTATTAAAATAACAAACTCGCTGCATTATTTTTTTAATCTTTTGAAAGCAAAGTTTACGGTTATTGTTGTTTTTAACAGCGTGATATTTTCTGCGTCGTGAAGAGACGAGGGAAAATTAGATACGTTGTGTATTGTGGTCGAATCAACCAAGTAGGGTGAATAAAGTTGGAAAATAATCTTTGAAAATATGTATCTACCTTACTGCGAATATTGTGGAAGTTGTTGAATTCCTATGTGTATGTGTGCTTTATTTAACGAGTTGTGTGCGTGAATATTGTTGACAATTGTGTCATTGAAGGGAAAAGAACGTTGTAAGGGTATCTTTTCTCGAACCAAAAATGACCTGGAGTCTTCCGATTTCTCTAAAATTTGAACCGTTTTGGAGCCTTCAGCAGATTTTCAGGTTTCTACTGGTAGTATGTATTTGAAAAAACGTTCAAATTTTTACCATATTTGTGGCTGTTTTGATGGACTTGAGCTGATAGTACATATTTTGAAAATCTTAAGCGTTGGAAAAATGTTTGGTTGTTAGCCATACTTATCTACTAACTGGGTTTTTTCAAAAAATGGAGAATTTGAAAATCCACCGGAGGCTCCAAAACAGTTCAAAACCATCACCAATCTACTCGCGGGAGGTCGAAAATAGACTACAATTTTTTTACATATTTTTTTAAAATTTAATTTCTGCTTTTTTTATTCACGCGTTTGTAAACAATAAATTTTTCATTTTTTGTTTTCAAAAATAAATCACTGGAGAGAATTTTGAATTTGAACCTGCACAAAAAGATTGGAAAAATATAGGTACATAGTTCTAAATCACTCCAAAGAGTCACTTACCTATACATAATAAGTCCAGTAGAATTAGCAAAAAAAAAAGTTCTATAGTGAATCCCTAGGTGGCAAGCTGATTTTTGGTATAGGTACTGGTCCGGCCATTTTGATGTCCTGAAAACGAATTTGAGGAGTCCCCTACTGTCCCGGATGTGCGTTCCCCCAAATTGTGACCAATTCATCGAAAAATATTGACTGTAGCGCAAAAATGGTTGAGGAATGTTGTTCTACGTCAAATTTCCCATCAGATGAGCCATGTATCGATTTTCCAGCACCAAGGGGGGTGGACCTACGGCGCTTTGAACATAAGGGGGTCTGTAATAGCGCTATTACATTGATTGTTAATATATTGGTCATAATGGCGCCTTGAGGTACTCCGACGGTGACTTTTTTCAAACTTGAGATGGTATCTCCAATTTTGACTTGGAATGTGTGATTTTCTATAAATGAACGGATCATTTTTATGAGGTAAAGTGGAAGGTTAAGCGCCACGAGTTTGTATAGTAGACCTGCATGTCAGACAGAGTCGAATGCTTTTTCAACGTCAAGGAAGACCGCAGCTGTATATATTCTTTTTTTTCAAAGCCATCATGAATTGCTTTGCAGACTCTATGCACTTGATAAGGAGCATTATATTTCTCTTTGAATCCAAATTGGTAGTCTTGAACTATACTTTTTTGAGTGAGTATTGTTGTCAGTCTCTTTTTGATGATTTTCTCAAGAAGTTTGGAGAGACTGCTCAGTAAGCTGATTGGCCTGTAACTAGATGGCATTGATTTAGGCTTACCAGGTTTTGGAATTACAATTACAGTAGTATTCTTCCAGCAGTTAGGAAAATACGATGAGCGTAAGCAACCATTGAAGATTTTGCATAGGTGTTCTAAATAATCTCGAGGCAGGTTTTTTAACATGTGGTTGGTGATACCATCAATGCCTGGATTGAACTTCACCAGTCACATAGACTTCAAACTAAGTACAGCCTATACTCGACTTCGCCTGTTGTATCCACTCCTGAATTATAAATCAAGATTAAGTATTCGTTGTGGTAGAATACTGTATCTATCACTTCTACATCCAATAATAACTTATTCATGTATTGCATGGATTGGAACTTCGAAAACGAATACAAAAAAATTGGAAACATTCCAAAATAAGATACTTCGCATAATCACAAAAAGTCCATGGTTCCTGCAAAATTCACAGATCCGACAAGAACTTTCAATAGATACTATCCAAGAATGCATCAAAACAACCACACAAATGCCTCATGCGTATGCAAAATCAAGATTCCTTAACAGAACTGACATCTCAAACCTCAAACAGACGTCTTCGTCCTAGGTTGGCACCAGATATATACTCAACTTCACCTAACATATCTTTTGCGTGAAATAGCGTATACCACTGAACTGTAAGATCGATGTACAAATAAATAAATAAATTAATTAATTAAATTTTTAATCGTTAAAAAATGATTGAGGGTACATTCTTTTTCTTTTTCTGAGATACAGAACGGACTACAGCGTCACCCCTCCCCTCCTCCCCCTCATCAATTCAGTTATCTGCCGATATAACATATGTGCAGTGAATTGAAATGTATCTACTAAAAAATGTAAAAATGTCAAATGGAATGTTGATTCAAGTTTCAAACGCCAATTTTAACGAAGCGTAACCAATTCTCCCCCTTTGTGGATCCCAAGCCCCCAAAAACTTTTTTCAATCCACCTTCTTCAATATTGGTCAAATTGGAAAAATTCTGCGATTGTTATGTTCTAATTCATAAAATTTGCCGGAAAATGAACCTTCGTTCATATTTCTCGCCCCAGAGGCGGGGGAGTGAACCTAAAACATTGAATAGATTTTTTCAGAAAATAAATGAAAAGATGATCGATAAAAATTCAAAATTGTATGTAACGTTACATAAAAATTTCCCAAAAATTCATGAAAAATCAGCTGAACTCGCACAAAAATAATTAAAAACAAAATTATACATTCAAAAAAAAAAAATTGAAATTGCATCAAATTCTTACAAATTTTTTTCAATGTCAGGAAATGGGTAGAGTATACCTACTAGGTAAAGTTTATTCAATATTGGCAAATGCATATGAAATCCCTACTTATTCAATGTGAAAATAATTGAGCAAACTCATCACAAAATCAGTAAAATTGATAGGTACAAAAATTTTTGAAAATTTCTTTTCTGAGTGCCTTTTCTACCTCCATGAAGGGTTAGGACAAATAATATGATGGTTACATTATCTGGACTATGGATAGGAACTCGTAAAAGGTTGCACAACATTGGAAAACTCGACTTCGTTTATGCTTCCGAGTACCTACCTAGTACCTACATACGTACCTACTTAGTATTCATTGATATTTACGGCGAACTGGTTAGGCAATTGTATTAACTCGTACCTTATTTTAGATTATTTTTGGTAGGCAGTGAAGCAAGTGTAGTGGAGGCTTACTTTTACAAATTGTTTTTAGCATTGATTGGAATAAAAGAAGTGCACGCAAGTGATACGAGGTAGACTTCAAATTGATTAGATAAAAGTTTCACCATCCCCCTCCCCCTCCATGGATTTATCTTCACCATATTCCTGGTTTTGTAGAACTTGAGTTGAAATCGAAAAACGCAAATGAAAAGTATTTGCCAATGATATTCATGTGCATGAGGTAAAAATATGTATTTTTGCTTCACCAATTTTCACAAAAATATTCATTTTTTTTCTTTGAATTTTTCAAAATGAAATGCCTGAAATTTTAAACTCCATTTGGTTGACAGGATTTCCAATGAAATTTTTAGAATTTTCGTCTTGGTTTTTAAAACAAATAAATTCATGTTCACGGATATTTACCGAGATTTTTTCAAATTACTTACTATTCAAAAATTTTTAAAATAAAATTCAATAATAATTTTGGTGAACATTTTTATAACTTGTAGTTCAACGAAAAAATACACTATAATTAAATTATCAATTTAATATCGAGAATATCCCATGATTTTCTCAAAATCTCACACTCATTGAAAGTAGCTGCAAATTGATCCACTTAGAACAGAACTACCTACATAAATAAGCTTTTTTGTCTATTTTATCACATTAGAAGATGCTAAAAAGCGACTCATTCAAATAAGTCAACCGACAGTAAATTTGAGACACTTTCAGCGTACAAATATTGTTTCTATGTACTTCTCGCATGAAAATATATAGCAGACCACATCACGACGCGTTCTTCTATATTGAACAGATAGATATGTATGTACAGTACCTACATATTATTACAAAAACGACGATAGCACTGGCATCAGCGCAGCGTAAACTCGTTCATCGTTTTGAAAAAACCGCGTTGAAAAAGGAGGAAATATAGCGTTAATAGGGTTATTCAGGCGGCTATGATAAATCGTCGGTGACGACGTGCCTTTAAAATCGACACAAACCTCACTAACTTCTTTGTAACTATCTTGACTTTTCATATCGTGCTGTGTATCTGCTCAACTCCACTATACCAGCCCGAGACTCTTCGTAGTTTTCTTTCCCTTTCCTTCGCTGCTTTTGTATTAATGCCGAGTTTTCAGCTTTTCTTTTTTTCCTTCTCTCATACCGTTTCATTTTTTTTTTTTTTCATCTCCGCAGTATCACGGCGTGTGAAATTTTTTTCTCCTTTCTTAGCTGGACAACGACATCGTTGAATTCGAATAGCTTTTTCATTTTTTGTTACCCGCCTCTTGCCATCCTGTATACTCTGTACGGTTGTTAGGACGAACGATACGACCATACGAGGGGCGGAGACGGAAGAGGAAAAAATCCTACACAACGCGACCAAGAGACAACGTATTTCCGCCGGAATATGAATTATTACCGGCGTACTCCATCCATTTTAAATCCAGCAAACAAACGAAATTAGCTTTTAAACGGCCGCGTGAAATATTTCCTCGAGTTGGAACGTTGCTCTCTTTTTTACTACGTTGCTGCGACTGCGTTTACGTTGAAAAAGGGGTTTCACCGAGATATGATTTATCGATGGCAGACGATGAGATGGATTTCAAGCACATGTACATATTTTGCGATCGACAAAAAAATTACTGCAGCTTTTGCCATCGCGTTAGCTGGTCTGAAAATATTCGTAGAGGAGATAGTATTTGCGTCGGTTGTTGACATTATAATATTATGTATTTTTAGATTAAGAAAAATGTCGTCTTCAGGTCGTCCGTCGCCAGTATCTAACGATGGATAGATTGTGTCGCAGTGCGGGAGATTTTAAATTTATACAAGAGATTCGATTAATTCGTTTGATCGATTGAGAAATTAATTTGAACAGTCAAAATATGTTTTAACATAATATTGCATGATTTGTTCACAAAGTTCAATTGTATACTTATCGCAGAAGTTATTTTTTATTGATTCACTCGTTCATCAATGATTCTCTTCGAAACTGATCTCCCAAGCTTGAAATATGAAATCCTTCACGAATTTCGAGCATTGGAAAAATACCCAATGTACCTACCTACCTATGTACTATTTACGTAACTACCTGCATATAATTATCTCCTCTTTCATCATGTGTGATTCGTTCATGAAGAAATTACCTATTTAAAAAGTGGGCCAAATGATGAGAGAATCCGAGCCATTTACGAGCAACCAGGTTGAAAAATTATTCAAACATTCTCAAGTGTTAGGACCAGGAAGGGTGAAGTGAATCCGGGAAGCGTGAAATATTTAACTAGACAATTTGAGGTCTACCTCGTATCACTTACGTCCACTTCTTCTGTACCAATCAAAAACAATTTGTAAGCAATTGCTTCCATTGCCTTCTTTACTGCCTTTCAAAAATGAACTAAATTCGTAGGTGTTAATAAAATTGCCTAACCAGTTTGCCGTAAATATCAATGAATGTGTATTCTCGATAACTATTCAATTGATATTTGATTATAGTGAATTTTTTCAGGGTCATTTTACGTCAATTCGACAAAGATGTAGTAAAGTGGGGTCAGCGATCTTTTGAAGGGATGACCTATGGCGCAAATCGCAGCTCTCTAGCCCTTTTTTAAAGGCTGCTAGGGGGTGTCAAAGTTTTCAGTGAAATTGAAATATCATCCATTTCAGCAGTGGATTACTCAATAACCACGATATACCTCCCAAAATGAAAATTTTTCCAATATTCAGAGGTTTTGAAAGGCTTTTTGGTGATATCATCAAAATCAGTGTTGCCACTTTTTTCATACAAAAAATTGGCTTAAAAAGTTTCAAAACGCAGTTTTCATATCGTTCGTACTCTCAAAAACTCTGAATTTTCAACCATTATACGAGTAATTTTGCTTTTTTGTCACCATTTACAAGTCAATTTTACTAGTTTTTGAATATCTGTAACATTTTTTCCACGTTTCAAACCATATTATATAGTAAAGTGGCGTGACTTCGATATATTTTTTTTTTTTTTCGTTGTAAAAAGCTTTTATGAATTTGAGGCGATGAAGAGATAAAAATTATATCATTTATGCAGCTTTTTTGACGTTTATACCTATTTAGCATTAAAAAAAAACAAATTCTCATCAAAAAACGTAGAAATATGTGGTCTAAAAGTGTTTTTTGGGGCCATTTTGAGTAGAAATAGAGTAGGTACGGTAAAAAATGAAAAATCATTTTGAGGAGGAAAAAAAGCTCTTCAAGATACAATAAATTTTACTTCCCCTTCCCAAATTACCAGAACATTTTTAGGAATGAATAATTGGCATATAAAAAACATGAAAAATCATTATCAAAGTCACCCACCACACTGCAAAGCTCTCATCTTCCATGTCATATCTTTTCAAATTAATATGTATCAGTATCAGAACAATTTACCAAAACATTTCGATAGGTATAATTAGTGGTTCATAAGAATATATCATCCGGAGGGTTTTCAACGAAATTCGCTCAAATTCGGTATTTATGGGCTTGGTTTGGCGTTTGATTGAAAGGATTGATTAGTGATGACCTTGATTTAAAATCCTCGGATGTCTATGTTTGATTGGAGGGGGTTTATTACGGTGATGACCTTAATTCAAAATTCTCATAAATGTCTAAAATTTTGGGAGGGGCAGCAGAGAAGTGAAAAAGATCAATAAAGCCAAATTAAGAACCAGCCAATTTGGAAATCAAATGCTGTAAAACAAATCTGAAAATCAGCTCCCTGGAGCTACTTATTTGGAGTGAAGAAAACTGTATTTTTCGTATTTTTTTACCCTTGAAAAATCTTGTGGGACGCTTCCATCTCCCTAAATGAATTTTGGCATAAAAAAGTGGATTTTTGCGCCTTTTTAACCGATTTCGATTTTGTATAATCGCTGGAGGCTCCCCAAATTAACTCATTCGATGTATTCAACTCCAAGGAATGGCCAATATAGATTTTCCTTTTGGAAATTTTTAGTTTTAAAACCCTAACCACGTCTTCATAAAACAGCAGGAAAAAAAAGTTTTTCGTGCTTTTTCTTACCGGTTTTGATTTTGTGTCATCGCCAAAGTCTCTCCAAATTGATCTGAGGAGCTAAAAAAAATCACCACAAAGCAATTATTTGTTTGTTTTTTATACCTAAATCTGAAGACGGACAAAAAGTTCACTATTCCAACCAGGAAATACGAGCATACTTTAGGCCTGAAACTGATACCTATCTTGAATAAAGTTGTAAGAGTTAAGGGTAGTTATGGGGCATCGTTAAAAATTCAAATTTCCAAATATTCCTGGTTTTTCTCGTCCCTAGTGGCGGATAGGAGTGCATAGTACAGCAAAGGCACACGATGCACGCCGTCATTTCTGTGCTCGTTGTCGTATATATCCTGGTACAGCGAGTATCACAACAACAATACGTAATGAAGGCGAAAATTATAGCATATCTGCTCGCGTTGTTATAAGATAAACGAGATGGAGATTTAATAGTCGCGCAACCGAGTTGATTTGCTGAACGTTTGCCAAATTTTTCGCATTCAAGTATCAGTTACGGCGCCCAAATATTTCAGTTTTAACGCTATGCGCTTCTTCTCGCTGCTTTTCGCAAAACTTGGAAACGATAAAACGCCGCTCTATGCTTTTCATACAGCATCAGCAGACAAGTGAAAAAAGATAAGAAAATCCCATTAAATTATCCAACGTAGAATAGTACGTATATAGTGTATAGTGTATAGCTGCTCTTGAGAAACTCGACCAAAGGCAGCACCAGCAGCAACGCAGACATCAGAAAGAGTACGAGAGAGAGCGAGAATTGAACCAAATGATCTCTGTGATATTGTACATATATAAGATGAATGAAAGACAAAGACAAAGCAACCAGCACCAAATTTATAGACAGATTTCAATGAAAAGTTTATAGTATCAGCGAATCTTATATACTATACGTAGACTAGCTACTAGCTATATATGTAGGTATTATAACTCTTCGTTCATCTGAGTTTTTATTCTTCTATCCTTATAATACCCTTTACTTACTCTGGGAGGGATGTTAGACGACCTTATCTAATCTAATTACAGTCCTGAACGTCGTCGTTTCCTTTTACGAAATTTTCTCTCATTTTTTTTTTTTTGAAAACGTACTGAATTAAAATTATAGAAACTTCATCAATACAGCGATACGACTTGAGCACGAATCGATGAGAGAATCAAGAGGAGTACACCCCTTAGGGAATTCGTCATCTTTTTCGCTGCAGTAAGTACATATTTGCAGCTCAACGTCATCGATCTCTTTTCATCGTTATCTGCAACGTAGTCAATCCTACAGACGAGGGACAGAGTGATATCGTATCGTATCTTATAGTATACGGTATGCTACGCATAGGTCTATCTTTCTTCGTAGTATATTACGTACTAAAAAAAGAGAACGGTCTACTGTGTGGTCGTCACAATACGACGAAATTTTACACACGACATCGGTCGCAGCTTTTCTCGAATAGAGAAGTACCCTTTGATCTCGTAATATATCTTTTTGCAGCATCGTTCGCATCGAACTACTCTCTCACACAACGTACAATCGCTAGGCAACTCGAACTTCACGCAAACCCATTCACTTCCGTTCATTTTCCTTGACCGCATCGTCCTCGTAGTTCGTATTCAAGTCTTGTGTGAGCTTGAAAAAGAAAATCGCACGTGGACATTGGACAGCTAAACTACAAGGGTGGTTCTTCCAAACCAACTATTTACTATACCGTAGGTATATAGGTATATGGATATTGGATACTATATTTGGTCGTAGCCAAAGTCGTTGCAACGTTTGGTAAAAAACCGACATTTTCGTAAACTTGGTTTGTTAAAAAAAAATCTTATTTATTCGGCATCAAATATCTTAGGTTTTCTCGAGACTTCTCACAGATGGAGAGAAAAACTCCGATGCCAGGACCTATTCTCACTGACAATAATTTCGTACGCTACGTTGCTTTTTACTACCTATTTTATGCCTAACGATGTCTGTTGTCGATGGTCTGGCACGTATAGATTTTTTTTAAAAAGGTCGACGAGTCAATCCACGTCCAAATCGTCCGAAAATCCCTCTAGCATAAACGATTCGAAAGTGTATTATGTCTCGAGTTGAATTTACTCTACTCGTATTTGATGAAGCTAGAGATACCTACTGCATGCTTTGGTTATTCCAAGTACGTACCTATAGGTTTCAGGTAACTGAAATGTACACATAGTGTGCTGTACTTACTCGTATATGATGGCAAAAAATCCGATAAAAGGTATCAATTTATAGAACACATCTCGTTCATTCACTGATTGCAGACGTCGCCATTTAAAAATTGAATCAGTGAGTTTTCGTCGTATACTTACGCTGCGGCAATAGTGCGCAAAAATAAAGAAAAATAAACAAAATTACACTTAATCGTACGAAGGATAGGTACGTTTCGTAGAAATGATTTGAAATCAACTTGCTTTTTACAGTACAATCAACTTTATAATTTTCTCAGCAAATATATGTATTATTGAGTGGTAGAGGGGAGGTGGTGGACGAAAGTGATTTAATTATTGACAACCAAGTGCATACCTATAATTTATGCGTCTTCTCATGAAGGATGACTTACATTAACATCTCTGAAGCGTGCCGAAAATTCCTTTTCATGCACCGCATCATCCCAAGAACCAAAAAAAAATAATGAAACCCCTGGGAAATGACCTAGCTAATCAAAGCACACCCATGTCTGGCGATTTACCGCCTCGCCATGGGTTATTCGGACATAATAAATAAAAATGAATAAAGAAGACATAAATTCTTGTACCTATTCCTAATTGATATGTTGATCCTAAATGGACCAAAACCCGCCTAGCGTAATATTGATCATGAAACGAATGTATCTCGAAGATTTACCATTAAGAATCATACATAGGAATAATGTAACCGGATGAATAATTGAAATCAGGGTCTTTCACCATTAAACAATTATAATCGGGGACGAAAAATAGGTATACCAAGAATAATATGAAGGGATAAAAAGGGCACCCCTAACCCATCGAACTTGAAGAAAATAACAAGCACACTGCTTTGAGATTTTATATTGAGCAACAAAAATGAAAACAAAGATAAAGAAAATCGTGCAGCTTAAAACTAGATAAAAAAATCAATTAGCATACCTTGGTCAGAGAAATCAACCGAAATAGGTGGCAGCTACCCTACTACGACCGGATGAATTTATTTCACCTATTCTCGAAGAATAAAAACAGAAAATAAGACGATGGAAGGAAAAGAGAGAGTGTGTTTGTGGATAATTAAAAGTTTAGTTTTAATTATGATGTTGAATAAATGAATTGTCTCATCTGAGATTCGTGTAACGTGTATGATATTTCATGATAATTAACACCGGTTCAACTTTTCACTACATCGAATGAGCAGGCCGAGGTGCTCGGACCTACTGAAGATTCATGCGAAAGTTTCGAACGTAGGAAACTTACATATAAGTTCCTCGAAACGCCGCTAGTCGTACGATAAGTAAATGATATAACCGGTACAATGCTAATATGGCCGGTGCAATGATAATAATTAATATTGAGAAAATTATAGGTAGGAGGTGTAATGAATGAGTTTTCGTTTAAGGAAATATTTACCCAGCAAATGATGTGAGGAAAGAGGGAAAAACCTCCCACTACATCTCAAAAAATTATTTCTCCAAAAGAAGTAAAAATGAAAGAAATAATTTGTGTATGGTAAGGGACAAAAACTGAACTGAATGGTTAAATACCTCTAATGATCAAATCATTCATGAACGACTGAGCTGAACTTCTAAATATTGTGTCCACCTCCAATTTGAAACCTCATAACAGTCATAACCAAATTTCAGCTGTCCAAATTAAGTTTTCGATTTTTTGCAAATCCTGATAATTCAAAATTGACTATTTTCCAGCAAAAATGAAGGTTTCTCCTGGAATTGATATACCTCAACTCTTTCGAACTGAATTTTGCCTCTTCTGGTCATTCTGGAGCCTCCAGCACAGTTTTCAGTTTCTCCAGAACTGTTTCTCCTGGTAGAATGGAAATGAAAAGCTACAAAATTCAGTACCTAGTGGCTTATCATTATCAGCCAGAATAGGTAAAACGTATTCATTAGAAAAAAATTCAAAAAATCAAAAACTTTCTGCACGATGGAAAATTTTTGAAATTCGAACGATCACTTTATCTTATCTAAAATCCATTCCCCAATCCAAATTTTCTCATCTCGAATCGTTCCAGAGCCTCCAGCACGTATTCAAATGAGGTGTTCTGATTAGAAATTTTGAAAATATCTTTCAATAAAACGTTGCCAAGTTGGTTGCTTGAGGCATTATGAATAAAATTTTTCATAAGAGAGTAATTTTCGTGGAAAAAAAATTCAAAATATTTAATTTTAGAAACTTATTTTTAGGAAATGGTAATAAATTATCTTCAAAAATTCAATACTTCGATTAAAAATGTCATGAAAATGCTAGCATAACTCCAGAAAATCGACATTTATAGTAGTTGTCCTGTCAATTGGAGGGGGGAAGAAAAAACTCCTCCCTATGAAGAGAAAATTTTTAACATTCCGATCTGGAAAACGCACATGATGTACGTGTCCGTCTGGAAATCGGACCAAATGTGGCTGAACTCGTTAAATAGATCCTGGATGAGCCACAACTCGATTTCTAGTTGTCCAATTTTAATTTCCGTGACTTCTGGAGAAATTTTAAAATACTCAAATAATCAAAAATTGCGCTGGAGCCTCAGAAAGATTTCAAGTAAAGAATTTCGAATTTTTAGGGTTGGTTTTAGACGAAACAAAGTTACTTGTGCAGATTTCAAAAATCTCCTTTAGTATAGAAAATTTTTGGATTTTTAAAAACATTTTCCTCATGAATATTCGTGGTCAGAAAAACGCATTTGAGATGTCCACCTGAAAATCAAACAATACGTGTTTGAGCTCGTTAAAAGGGGTCCAGCATAAGCCACAACTCGATTTTTAGCTGTTCAAATTGATTTATCTATACCAGCCCTGGAGAAATTTTGAGGTTATGGAGGAATCGAAAATCGCTCTGGAGGCTCCAAAATAATCGGAAACAGTGAAATTCGGTTCGAAGGAATCATGTCTCCATCACTTTTAGAGAAGGTAAAATAAAAATACGTATTTTTAAAAAAAAGCACGAATAGCCAATTTTGAATTTTCAAAAATTCATCAAAATTCGAAAAATCAATTCGAGCAGCTGAAATTTGAGTTGTGGGGTGTTAGACCATGCTCTTTCCAAAAATCGCAGTCAAACAAGATGAGTTCACGGAGGGAATGATCTTGCAACATCAAATGAGCATTCAAAGTATTGCGAACTCGAACCATTTTTGTTTCCATATTTTTGTAGAAGTATCATCATCGAATAACTTCCTCGTATTTTAACGAGAATGACTTCTTTTTCGAAAACTTGGGAAAAATACCCAAATCAAGTTTTTAGAGAACAATTTCTAAGGCATCATTTATGCAGGAACATAAACAAATCTCCTTCTATAAGCTCTCTTAAATTTACACCTGGAAGGAAAGATAATCATAATAAAGCCACGAAATGATATACGAGTACCTACTTTAGAAATCACTTAGCAAAATTAATTACGCGAATGTATTCAGACATCGTTACCTTCGGCACCAAGTTCAAAAGATCGCCATGTAAAAATATGTACTTTGTTTAATGAAGCTAAGCTACCAGTACTCGCGCTTCCTATTCTAATACGTACCTACTCGGAAGATTAAAAACGAAAATAAGTACCAACATGCTTAATACTACAGCTTCGACCAAACTAGCTAGCACATTTCTCTTCACTTTCAACTCGAGGTAAGCTTTCTTTTCTATGCTGAAAAATATACAAACGTGCACACCGCGTACAAATCGCACAGAAGCGTTAAAATTTCGCTTCTTTTTTGTCCTTTCTTATTTCTTTAGCAATTCATCCTGACCGCAAAAAAATTCACCATTGGGCGAGCACCACGTTACCACTATTACGAAGTACACTTTCTTTACATATTATACAGAACTACTCAAACGAAGAGGCAAAAAAAAAAGAAGAAGAGAGAATTGAACGAAAAATGTAGCTAGTTGCATGACAAGTAGGAGACGGGGGTAAGTAATGGAAGAAGAGGAGGCGGGCAAACGCCCGCTATAAAAATTTACAACACCGAATTACTCTGTTTCGACGCAATACTGCACTACATAAACAGTTTAAAATCGTTTCGCGAAATACGAAAGCCCCTGACACGAGAATGCAGGAAGTACTTTCTTTTTAGCAGGATATCATTTCTCCACGAGAGTCGCACATCTCCATTGCCAAAGAACACAGGCATAAAACAACAACAACAACAAGAGGAGGAAAACAGAGCGTGTTTTATTTAAAATCTAAAAAAAGCTATAGATTTTAAAGTGAAAGTAATTTCACGCTGCTGTGTTGCAAAAAAAAAAAAAAAAAAAAAAAAAGGAAAGGAAAGGAAAAAGGGAAAGTAACAGGAAGAGAGAGACACTTTTTAGACGAATTTTATTAAGTAAAAAGAGTAAATTAAACGAAAATGCGGATTACAAAAACGAGAAAATAGTAGATATAAAAACCACACGATGAACAACAAGATGAAAAAGAGAAAAAAAATCACTCGGAGCTAATATTTTAACTCTTTTAATGACTCTAAAGGAGAGATAAAGGCCTTAAGTTCTTTTGATAATAATGTAAAGTTATTTTTGAAAATGATGATAGCATTTTTTAAATACAAAACCTGAGAAATGGATCGAATAAGAAGGCATCACTGAAAAAATAATATTTCAAGGAGTGAGGAGATGAATTTGTCTGAAAAATTGGATATTTGGCAATGATTTCATGAATTTCTATGGCTTGAACAACTTTCCCGCTATTCTGCTAAATCACCTAATTGAACTTGGTCCCAGACACTCCCAGTTAGCCATTTGGGCATTAAATTAGTCACCTGCTGCATAGTCTGGGTGAGAATGGTGAGTGAGTATTTTGGTAGATATGTTTCAGCGTCTCATAAATGAAACTCATTCATGAACAAACAATCTTCAACTTTTATTGATGGATTTTAAATGGTCAAATTTTGTTACCTCACCTCTTTCACTGGATTTGATTTAGTATTGAATCGTTCACAAATGGTATTTTCACTAAGGTAAAGTACCAGTTGCGGCGATATTGTGGATCCAGGTAGCTGATCGAGTTGCTTATATTCGAGCTGATCGCCGCTTACAACGCATCTTCAACATCGACCGAATTTGAGAAAACATGATCGACGTTCTTCATGTTTGTACGGGACAGTTTTGCTTTTGATTTATTGCTTGATAATTATCGAATTAGGGAAAGTGTGAAAAATAATGTAAAACAGTGTCACTATCTGTATTTATTCATCTACATATTTTTTATCATGTAAATATTAGGGTGACAATGAAATTTTTTTCGGATTTTTGAATGCAGCACACCTGAAAAATGTGCTATGAGGTATCAAAAAATGATCCCCAAAGTTTCATCCCTCTAACTTGATTTTAACCCGTGCCGCAATGGCTCCAAAGTTTGAAACGTAACTTCCGAGTGCAACCTTAGGAGTCTCACGGCGACGCGTGGTGGAAAAATCGTTGAGTATGCGCTACATGAACGAAGTGCAATAGAGTAACGTACCTTGTATTTTTTCATCTGTTGATAATGTGATGATTTTTTTTTCATCACAAGCTAACTCTAAAACAGTTTTTAAATTATATTTTCTACAAAAAAGTACAATTTTTTAATTTTATTCCGACCTGAGAAAAAATTGATCTTTTTAACGCAATTATGTTATTGTTTTTGTACGTTTCTTTATACCAAAAGGTTACTATGATATAAAATTCACTTATTATGCTTATTCGATATTTCTTCACTCACCATCCATGTACAATGGCCATCATTTACCTTATATACTTACTAGCTAGAAACTAATTCCACATACAAAAACGTGCATTAAAGGCTCAATCTTTTTCTACAGCAAAATAAAATAGAGAAATCGGTTTTTTCGCCATAAATATAATTTAACAAATGTTTTAGAGTTAGCTTGTGACAAAAAAAAATAACATCAAATTATCACCAAAAAAAATTTTGGAGTGTTGTTACTCTATTCCACATTGTACGTGTAGCGCGTACTCAACGATTTCTCCATCACGCGTCGCCGTGAGACTCGTAAGGTTGCGCTCGGACATTATGTTCCAAACTTTGGAGCCACTGCGGCACGGGTTAAAATCAAGTTGGAGGGATGAAACTTTGGGGATAATTTTTTGATACCTCATAGCACATTTTTCAGGTGTACTGTAAAAAAAATATTTGAAAAATTTTTTTTCTGGTGTATTTCATTGTCACCCTAGTAAATATGTTTAAATACATCGTTTTATTTCGAAGTGCACATTGTATTTTATTAAGTATCCCCAAAAAATGACTTTGGGCCCATAGCTGGTCCCCCACCCCACCCCACCCTCAGCCAGGGGGCCGAAAAACGCGTTTTTCAGGGGAAAATTTCTGCATCAGCTTGTGTTTGAGATAAATTAATTCTGTACACAAATATAGAGAGGACACATGGGGGTATCTCCCTGAATTTTTGCAAAATTTTTCATCTCAAGGGGGGAGAAAGGGGGACAAAAGAAAACTTCAAATCGACATTACTCCAGAATGAAAAAACATACCAAAATGACTTTTTCATCAAATATGTATCTTTAGGTCTTGTTTTGAGTGTTTTTTGAGCTTTTGAAAATGACCCAACCTGGAGGGAAATTTGAAAAAAATCCCAATTATGGTACTCATGCAGATATACCTATTAAAAAAAAATCATGTGCTTCAATTGGGTTCAGAAATACGGCGGTTTCAAATTTTCTTTTGTCAGTTTCTCCCCTCTGGGGAGCCAACAATTATTCTTGAAAAAAATTCACGTTGCTAGAATCATATCTTCTTCAAGTATTTTGAGTGAATACAGATTTTTTTTCAAAACTTGTTGAAGCATGACCCCCCCTCCCCGAGAAAAGCGTTTTTTCGCTATTGTGAGCAAGGGAGGTGGGGTGAGGGAAATTTCTTTGCCTTCAACATTTTTTTTAAAGGTACCCAACAATATTTCATCAAAATTTCAGAAATCCGAGGACAGGAGTGTTTCACCTGTTTTACCCAGGAATACCCTTTCAGCTATCTTGATACATATAAGCAAAAATACTTCTCCACGCGCAGTTTTATGATCCTGCGGTGTAAATAAATTTTTAATTACACATCCTGATGTAAAATTTCACGCTGAACAACTTGGTTCTCTTTGATTTCCGCCATCTGTCCATATTTTTGGAGAAATACGTAAAAAACGTGGTATTTAGAGAGTTTTTTGAGCTTTTGTGCTTGACCCACCACTCCAAATGGCTGGGTGATGATTTCTATAGAAAATAGACCTAAAGATACATATTTGATGAAAAAATCATTTTGGTATGTTTTTTCATTCCGGAGTAATGTCGATTTTAAGTTTTCTTTTGTCCCCCCTTCTCCCCCCTTGCAATGAAAAATTCTGAAAAAATTCAGGGAGGTACCCCCATGTGTCCTTTGACTATATTCGTTTACAGAATCAATTTATCTCAAACACGAGTTGATGCAGATATTTTCCCCTGAAAAACGCGTTTTTTGCCCCTTCTCCCCCGGCTGAGGGGGTGGGGTGGGGTCGGGCTATGGGCCCAAAGTTATTTTTTGGGGGTACTAAACATACCCTATGAGTTTCATCGAAATCCGAGGTTAAGGGCATTTTGCCTATCCTATCGGGGCGTACCCTTTTCAACGAAAAAGTCCATCTCACCCTTTTTGGAGAGTTCAGAGAAGACATGTGTGAATTGGAAATTTTGTCATAGTCGAGGTTTCGGACTACAAGGGACAACTTCCACTGGATTGATAACAATTTATAGTTTCGAAATCTCAGCCGGAAACCTACCTACCTATTTTACCTGCTATGCTCTTTGGCATGTAAAAACGTATATTTTCTTGTTATTGACATGGGAGTTACATACGTACTCGAGCGGAAATGCATAAAGAATTTTCGAAACGAAAACACGAATGTTAAAGATATGTTTCTGTTCACTAGCGTCATAAATAGACAGTCGATCAAAGGAAAATGTCGAAACGATCACATACGTTTATTATGGTCTACATTCTTTCAATTTTCCTAGTCAAATAAAACGTAAACAAAACGCGGCTGTTTTTTGTCGTCTCCATTTCACTTAAACGAACAGATGAAAGAAGAAAAAAAATAGTAGAAAAACAAGGAAAACAAGGCGCCGAAAAAGAAAGGAAAAAAATGAAAAACGAGCGAAATTTATACGAAGACGAGAAGAGAGAAAAATATAAAAGGTGTCGGCTGAACAGTATACACAACGGAATGATACACAACGAATTCGCGTGTTAACTATCGCAAATCAAGAACCTTTTTTGAAAAAAAATTTATGCGTCGAGGCGCGTTTCAACATACAACGGAAACAGTTAGCAAGAAATGATGAATATGTTCCCCTAATGAGTAATTTTGCTTGTAACTTTTTTAATCCTCTTAATGAGTAAATCGTATTCAACGAGTTTCACTTCCCGGCCTCACTCGGTGTAGTAAAATACACAGTGTGTATTTTAGTTTTTGATAATTAACTGGGAAAACGACGAACGTGAGACGAGGACGAGAACGTTTTGCGAAATGAAAATAACGTGGCACAGCACAATGAAACAAAATGGTCTAGAATCGCGTTATGAGCTAACGTCGTAGTCTCGACGGTGGAATTAATGTTTAAATGCGAGTCTCGATTGTATTTGTCAACGTCGTTGCTCGTTTTGCCGGCTACAAGACTAATGCGAAGTGTTGCCAGATGAGCATGGCTATGCTGGAGAATTGAATTAAACCAGCTATGATAACGATCGAAGTTGAATAGGGAAACACCATAATTCGTGTATAAGGAAGCGGCGAAAGAGAAATGAGTTGGAATTTGCGGATGAGGAAATTTTTCAAAAAGATATGAGAAATATGAGTGTAGCAAAAGTGAGGAAATTTTATCTTAAATTGGGAAAATTTTTCGAGAGTAACTTCGTTGAAGTTTTGTTTGAAGAAAATTGAATGATGAACATGTGCAGTACGTAATGAAATCATATTTTGCGAATGATTTGTGCAGAAGGAATAATTATTTAAAGAGCAAATAACTTAAAGAAGTAGAGCTAGATTAAGGATTAACTTAGAATATCTAGTTCAATCACTTTGGAAGAACTCTATTCAGAATAAATTCACGTGTCGCAGTTCTGCGCCAGGAGTAAAACTTCTTCAGTCTGTAGGTATGCTGATTTGAAAAACGTGATTAACCTGTGGACTTGTTCGTTGGCAGATACTTTGTGCTGGATTTCAATGTACCTGTAAGTGTGTGAAAGAAGAAAAATGATGATTTTTAAATCTCAGGTTGTACAATGGAGGGGAGGGGTAAAAATTAATTTTTTTAAAAACTCGCTGGCGGGCCATTCCACCTCATTTCCACCAACCTTTTTGAGTCATGTCCTTCCATTTCGCTCAATTTTTCTTTAAAATGTCCACCCACCCAATAAGTAAGAAACCCGCAATCAGTTTGGTCAAAGGCCCCTCAGGAGGTGGGTGCGGGGCTTAAATTATTTTCACATTGTCTCGAGGTACTCAACTTGAGCAGCGCATGCCTCCATATAAAGCTATGATACTTTGATCAAAACTGATTTCACAGTTAGAAAAAGCATTGCATTCCGTATACTTTTCAAGTATTTTTAAATTTTCAAAAGTTGATACATATTTTAACTTTCAAATTGAAAATTCAAATTTCAAAATGGCGCTGTGGAAACACCATCCGAAGGGATGACCAATGACGCAAATCGCAGCCCTCTAGCCCTTTTTCAAAGGCTGCTAGGGGGTGTCAAAGTTTTCAGTGAACTTAAAATATCATCCATTTCAGGAGTATTTTACTCGATAACCGCGATACCTACCAAAATGGAACTTTTTCCAATCGTTAGGGATCTTAAAAAAGGCTTTTTGGTGGTACCGTAAAAACCAGTGTTGCCACTTTTTTCGTACGAAAAATTAGCTCCAAAAGTTTCAAAACGTAGTTATCATATCGTTTCGACTCGAAAAAAAATATATTATGGACAACTTTTCATGCTGAACAACATAATTATTAAAAAATTGCGATCGCATTATTTCGTAAAGTCGATTTAAAAAAATTGAAAATTTGCGAAAAATTCGATTTTTTGATTTAAAACATGAAAAAAGTTTTGATTGGTGAAGTTGACCCATTTGACCCATATTATTACGTATCCGCTGAAAAAGTTGAAAATATCCTTTCACTCGATGAAATGAAACTCATCACAAAAAAATCAAAATTCTAAAAAATTTAATTTTCAATTTCAAACATCAAAACAAATTTAAATTTTTATTCAGTTGTCTTATTTTGACATCTTCCTGACGTATTTCATGAAAACTTTGATAAAAATCACTCATAGCAAAAATAAGTAAAATTCATTTATTTTTTGAATTTTTTTAAATTTTGATTTTTTTGTGATGAGGAAGGTCTTTCCACAGAAAAAATTTCAAAAAAATCGCCAACACCACCTTACTACTTCGTGGTCGAATTGACGTGAAATGACCCTGCTACCATTTAAAATTCTGAAAAAATTTCCATAGATGTACCTTTTGATGATTTTTCGAAATAGGTATTCAATTTTCGAGATGGGATCTTTTATTGGAGAGAGAGCACTCCCTCTCCCAAATTTTGGAATTACTTTCAAAAAAAATCTGGGGCATGTGATACATTGAATTGTATGTTTTTAGTGACACTTAACACGAACATAACGTCAGATTTTGATTGGACCCCATCCACGGCCCCAGCACATCTCCATAGGGGGTAAGACGAATATAGCCTTAGTTTTTTAAATTGACTTCACCCATGGCCCCCAGAAATTCCCCAAATAGGTAAAAGTTCAACAAATAGGTAATGATTTCCATATATGGGGTCCAGCTTTTTTTTTGAAAAGTTTTGCTCAAATTTGGCAGAGGGGGGTGTTCAATGTTTATCCTGCTCCATTGAAAGATCCCATCTCGAAAATTAGATATTTCAAAAAAGAATTAAAAGGTACATCTATGAAAAATTTTTCAGAATTTTCAATGGTAGCTCCCACTTACAGTGCCATTCTGAAATTCGAACTTTCAACTTTTGAAAATTTCAAAATGCTTAAAAAGTTTAAAATGCAACGCCCTTTCGAACTGTGAAATCGTTTTGATCAAAGTATCATAGCTTTGTAGGTATATGCGCTGATGAAGTTGAGTACCTCGATACAATGTGAAAATAAAATGATTGAAGCCCGCTTCCCATACCCTGAGGAGGCCGGGACCAAATTGGTTGCAGGTTTCTTATTTATTGGGTGGGGTGGGTAGACATTGTGAAAAATTTTTAGCGAGATCGAAAGACATGACTGAAAGTCATAATTTTTTTGGTCGAATTGACATGGAATGACCTGCTGTTGAACCAATATATAATATTATGAATGACCCAACATTTTCTTTTCTATCAAATATAAAAAGTTGACCAGTTTGAACGAAACCAAAAACTTGATTTTAAATCTACTTAGTCGCAAAGCTCATAACTCATAACATATAATAAGAACACCTGTATTGAGGCAATCTCCTTCATACACACGAATATGCGAAAAGCAACAACAACGCGTAATAAAGGAAGGTAATTACTTAACAGTGTAGGCAACGAATTAAAATAACAATAAACTAGATGTTAGATGTTAACATGGTTGCTCTGCTAGGCGTTCGCAGTAAGTACGAGTAGGTATATTCGACGAGATAACAAGATATGCGAGCAAATTTGGAAGAATTTGCAATTTATATGCATAACAGGCTAATTGTTGCAGCGTGTAATCTCGTTAACGAACTTCATTATTTATTTGCACATTTTGCGGATGGTTATAACATTATGCAAGTTTAAACTGTAACTAAGAAAAAAATTTTTTCAACCCTTTACGAGAGTTTTATTGATGCAACGTTTAACTCACTAGCCACATACACGTATGAGCAATACGAGTGTAATTAAAAATTTCGCAAGGTTTTCTCAACGTGGAATGATATAAATCTAAATTCTGCAGAAAGCAACCTACATACCTACATATCGATTATTTTTAATGAAATAAAAAAATTTTAACTACACAACGAGATATTAAAAATACACGTGTATATTTTTTCATTAATAATTTCTTTTACGTTTGGTTAACAAAATAAATAAAGTTATTCGAGCTTGTTTTTTCTTGTTTTTTTTTTTTTCAATTCAACCATATATGCTTATTAAAATACATAAAACCAACGCCCGCATCCATCGTCTCCATCCCTCATATTCTATTCGTTATGCATACAAGCGAAAGCAAAAAAGAAGAAAAAATAGAAAAATAAAAAGGGTTCGAGCGATAAATCCGACTCTCGAGGTAGTAAAGTTACGTACATACGTCATTTGTTTGCGCAAAAATTCATACATTTTAAAAACAAAATTAAAATATTTTTTTGCTTCTTCCAATTTAACCTAACCTTTATCCTCACGCACTGGTGGAAAAATACCATCAATCCGAGGTCTGCATACGTCATCTTCATATCGTTTTACTACGTCGCGTTTTATTTCTGAACTAGATTTCGAAAAAAAAAAAAAGGAACAGGGTCAACACACGAGCTTGAGTAAATCCATTGGCACGTAATCTCCAAATACATCACATCGGATATTACAAAATCCGTAAATGTTTCTCCATTATGAAGAGTGGTCGAATTTAATGAAATGCTGGGTTACTCCGTCAAATATGGTGACAATAGCGTGCGGTGACTTTGGCGTCGAATTTGTAATGATCATGAATCAAAATCAACAAACTGATATTTCTTCGTTTATTTCGATCTTTGGATCAACTTCATAAATGAGATTTTCAAGTTTAATATAATTTTCTCCTCGAATGAAAATCTATACAAATTTATTTGACTGCGATTTTATAAAGTGCTGTTTGAAGATTCTAAAAGAAAAATCAGTATCTCGAAGTTTCCAAATTTGATCGGCTTGGATTGAAACGTCTATGCACAAATAATTTCTACAAAGAGCAAATTCTACCAGATGAGATTTTATCGTAAATTTGGGCCAATGGCGTCAGTTTTTTTGATGTTTATAATTTTTATGAAATGAACTCATCAGAAAAAAAATCAAAATTCGAAAAAATTAAAAAAATAAACAAATTTTTATTTTTTTTGCCATGAGTGTAACTTTTATCAACTTCTTCATGAAATACGTCAGAAAGAGGTCAAAATAAGACAACTGAATAAATTTAAACTTTTTTTGATATTTGGAATTGAAAATTGAATTTTTTCGAAAACTTTGACACCCCCTAGCAGCCTTTAAAAAAGTGCTAGAAGGCTGCGATTTGCACCATTGGTCATCCCTTCGGAAGGTCTTTCCAAAGGAAAACTTTCAAAAAATTCGCTGACCCTCCTCACCACTTCTTGGTCGAATTGACGTGGTGCAAAAACGGAGGTTTTTTTGTTTTTGGACCCTGTCAGGCTCGTGAACTTTTTTTCATTAAAAATTCCAACCTATTTGCAAATTGTATTCCACCTTTTGTTATAATTATGGTCACCCAATAGTGCATATGAGTCATTTCGTTGATTAAACAACCTATCTTACGTGTGGTTATATCTGTTCGATCGATCAGTATCCATCCTATATTATGTGGTAGAACTGATTAAACCGTCACGAGGAGATGCTGCTTGTCCGTACGTAAGAATACTTTCATGGCAGCTGCGTCATTGGTCAGTGGGGGTGAGACGAGTGGTGACAACAACGGCGTCCGTATAGCCGTTGGAAAGTTTTGCAACAAACTTGGTTATATTACGTTTGAAAAAGGTACAAGGAAAAGCCGATGCGGTTTATACCTACAAAAGTACATTATTTCGTCTGACGTTATAACGAACTTTCAAGTGAAGCGGGCGGGTTACAAATGAACTTTTATGTACATGTAGGTGCCCATTCCCCTTGCCATGTCGTTCTCTCCTTAACTTAGATCAGGCGGAAGGGAGGAAATCCGCAAAGTAGTCCATTTTTTCGACTACACGCTTTAATTTCCGCATCCGATCGAGAATACTCGTATATACTATACGTATAGTACATAGCTTTAGGTTGTACAGCGTATAAGAAGGAAAAAACATACCATCGCATCGTATCAAGTTCATCGAGCGTAAAGTTCTCATCCAACATTCTTTAATTATTTCATAAACATTTTTCTTCCTCTCCCCAACTCTTCTGCTCCATAATCTGAGTCTCGATGACTGTATTAACTCGTCTAAGGTGGTAGATTTCTTCATAATTCTGGTTTTTTACTGTTCCTGTATAGTGTTCATTGCCGCGATGCCCTTTGGTTTTGCTATCCCGCAAGTACATACCTATCTAACTTTCAATATAATCAAATTTATCACGTTGAAATCGATTATGTAAATTATCTTTCGCAAAGCTTTACTTCTACTTATTCACCTTATAATATATACGACAAAGTATAGCCGAGTAGAGAAAAAAAACCTTTCTGTAAGCTTTTCTATCGCGTCTCTGAAATCTTGACGGATTTCATGTCGTCGAAATTAGTTTTAATTTTTTTTCTGCTTTACTTTTCTTATATAAATATACGTAAAAACTTGTACGTTTCGGTTTTAATAATTTTTAATAAAATTCTCGGCGTTGAGCGACTTTCGAGGATAACAAATGCGCTTACCGTCGTCGTTTTAACGTACAACTTCTGTAATTGATGTTTTTTTTTTGTTCTTGAATTTATATTCTTCGGTTAAAAAGAAAAAGTGTGCGTTGTGCGTGTACGAGAGGCAGAGACAGAACCAAATCCAAACGAATTCTGGCTCGAACAAAAGACAAAGCGTTGAAAAAGAAATCAATTTCGTCACTTTTTCCGGTGTCTTTGTGGTAATTGATAAAAAAATGTGCAAATGGAAGCGGCTCGTTGTGTCGTGGGTGGATTTTCTTATTGTAATTTTTTTTTTTTGGAGTAGGCGTTTCTTCGAACAAGTTTCATGGGAGTAATGTCTGGTGAAGATGAGGGGGGAGGTTTCCTGTCGATTTACAGATTTATTTAAATGGTAAAGTCTGGTAAAATATGGGGTGCATTGACTGAAACCAAGTTCTGAAGGCAGAAAAATTATTGAAAGATGAATATTCCGGTGGCATTACATGGAAGCTAAAACCATTTACCTATGCGTGGAAAAAATTGCAACTTCAAAATTTTTTTCATACTCATTTTAAATGATTTTTTGAAAAAAATAGACTTGAAATTTAAAAAAAATCACTAAGCATATTACACAGACATTTTTTAGAAGTTATTGGCTGCATACAAGTATAGGTACCACTAAGTGTTTAGGTACTAGTTTAAAGGAATGGAATGGACAGTCAATCGTTGTTATTGATTGTAAAATCTATTCCTGATAATAATTTAAAATATAAAATTTGTTTGCTCATTAAATTCGTTATTTAACAATTCAGAAGTGGGACAAACCATGGGAAAACGAAGTAGAAGGCGCTATTCGAGTTTCAAGTTCATCATGTTTAACCTGTAGGCTGTAGTTCATCTACTAGTTATCTTGTCCATCATATGAATGAAAGTCTCATCGTCTACAACATGAAGGGAGACGTGATGCTCTGTTGGGTGGAAATTGTTTCCCCAAAAGTTGGGGTGTCATTTATCAACTCGACGAGAAAAAAGGATTTTGCAAGACATAAGTGAACGCCTGAAAACCAGGTAGTGATAACAACAGAAAGTGTTGTCGACCATTGCATGAAAGAAAAATTAAAGTGCACGCCGGTGTATGCCCAACGAATTAAATGAAATATACAAACTGCTTTGCTAAAGAAACGACAAAATTGAGACCAAAACGATAAATCATGAAATTTAATGAAAGTTGGCAATACTCTCATATTGAATTGAGACAAATTATTCGTGGGTTAAAATTTGGGAATTGAAAAATAATGTGAAATCGAATGTTCTATCAAGTAGGTGATTTAAACGAGTAGTGCCTTTTTAGCTTTTCTTGGCCTCCTTCTCTTCCTCTTCTGCCCAAGAGGCAAGTGGTCCGAAATGAAGAAGTATGCGGCCAAAATTCAAAAAATCCTCAGATTAGAATAGTCTCACAAGTTGAATGCGAATAAATAGAGATTTTCTACATTATATTCCACTTCTCTTTCTGTGATTTCAAACACTTTTCCATTATTTTGCTTGCCTGCAGAAATGATTGAATTTAGGTACCTACCTCAAAATAGTAAAAAAAAAAACAACTGATAATTTCAAAATGTTGAAAAATAACTTTATGGGTTTATATCAAAATATGGGAATTTTTTAGTATAAAAATCGTTGACTCCACTTTTTCAAAAATATTTTGTTGTCTACCCTGATCATCACAAAAAAAAACTCATTTTTTCGCTATTTTTGAGGTAAAAGTTCTTATTAAAATAAAAACTAGCTAGACCAACAGGAAATATCACATCCCTGGGGTACTTATGGCATGTAAAGAATAAAATGGAAATGATGATGATGTTGAAACGAACACTCACCAGGCATTCCCTTTTTCTCGACGTGAATTTTTCATGGTTATCGATCAAGGTCTGTTGTTCAATGTTGTCATTTACCCTATTAACAAGAAAAACGCGTTTTAGTCTCACTTTTCAGCTATTACGCCCACGTCTTTTCAAATCCGCTCACTTTTTTCAAATCCGCTGTTACTCTGTTCTACCTGAAACCGGTTTTGTTGGAGTAGACCGCGTTTTTTTACTACATCCGCATTGCGTTTATGCCATCTCACACTCCAGGCAGTCTTTCATAAAAGCAATTACCTACACTGGGCATAAACACACCAAAAAACGTGGTCTCAGTTTTACGCATTCAACCGCGTTTTTCTTGTCAGTAGGGTAATAACCAAAACAGTCGTTAAATCACCTGTCATCCAAAAACCATTATTTTATCGTGGGGCTGTCCTGTCTTGCAATTCACTTATTCTGTCATTCAATTAGAGTTTTCCTGTAAAGTTGGTGTCACTTCCACTAAATGGTTACATAAACTCGAGGAGTTGGCTGCAGTTTACAATTGGTCTGAGTGCGAGAAGAAATGAGTTTTTCAAACAAAGTTAGCTGGTTATGCTAAGGACTGGTAAGCTTCTCTCCCATCATAGGATTTATCATGGAAAGAATGGAGATGTGAATTAATAGCCATGCTCCCAGACACCAACGATTTTGCCACCCAGCTGGAAAATATGTTGAATTGTTAAAAATTAGATAATGAAACTTGGGATCAATATTATTTTAGTAAGTTACAGTTAATTCACCAGTGCAGAATTGAAGGTGAGGATGCAGTATCCTGCTTAATCCATGGCATTCATGATAAAACTGTAGCTACTGGTGCTAGAGCTGGTTATTACCTTTCTCCTCAAGGTTTTTATGCGAATTTCTTGAATAGTTTAAATAATCTGTTTGGTGATAAAAATGGTCCGAGTGGCCAACATGATCTGTGTGTTAATGGTCTGTGTGCAGGGGGGAAGCGTGCGTGTAAGCCAGAAAGTCGGGCTTACACCAGAAAAAGAAAAAAAAGAGAGAAGAAAATTCGATTTCAGTAGGTACAGAAATTGTACAGAACATTTAAAATCTCAACTCGGGAAATGAAAGAATCAATTATTATCTGTTGAAAGGTGGAGTTGGGGTAGGCAACTTGTTCTGCTTGAAGCCCTATCCGTTTGGCTTCAGCAGAGGCTGGTTGAGTTGTTCTGACGCATGCGCGTATAGTCCTAAGCAGTTGTGAAGGGTGAAGGGAAAGAGTTGTCCTTGAACGCGTTGGTGAAGCCGGCTTCAATCTCGCTTCTTTCATATTTTTTTAACATTATTGAAATGCTTCAATTGTTTTGTGCTAAAAACCTCTGGGTAATTTTTTTTTCCTAGATTCTTTAAAACTTTTTTTCAACACCAATTATTTTCTTTTTAAATAACTAGGGGGCTCCGCCCCCTGGCCGCTTCGCGGCCCAACCCCCGACTCGTTCCTCGGGCTGCGCCCTCGGAACTTCGCTTGGGGGGCAGAGCCCCCCAAACCCCCCCTCATGGCCCGTCAACCATTCCTATCTGCGTGATAGAAGAAAACTTCTGGAATAAATTGATATTTCATATTTTTTGATACTTGAGCTTTAAAATCTTATGTTCTATTGCCCTGATAACTTTCTAACTTACTCTATCTTGTACAGCACTTAGCCTTGATCGTCTTCCATACCCCAAACACGTATGTCCTTATTCAACATTTCGAGTAAATTTGTAGGTAGATATGTACTTATTTTAAATACTAAAAACAATTTTTTCCAAGAGTTTTACAAATTTTAGTTTTTATAACTTTTTTCTATCGCATGGATAACTTTTTAAGCTACTTCATCTCGTAGAGAATTTTACGTAGATTATTTTCCTTACCTCAAACACCTATGTTCTCACTCAAAATTTCGTTTAAATTGTATTTTTTTTAAATAACACGTTTCTCAGCCCCATTTCAACAGATTTTGAAAATTTTTCAGTACGTTATGTATATCTTCAACCCCCTCCCCTCATTATTTAACCCTCAAGATGGCGTTTTTTTCATTTTTTTATGCATATCAAGAATCAAGATTGCGAGGTACAGTTTTAGAAACGCGTTTTTTGGATATAATTTTGACCCCAAAACGTCATGTACTTTTTTCGACATTTTTTCAATGGTGCGGCGTGCTGAAAAGTTGGAAAAATGTGTCTTAAGGGGGGGGGGGTGAAATGGGAATTTTGGCAAATATAAATATCAATGAGTAGGGTGTCGTTTTCTTATGATACGGTACCGCTGGGCACGAATAATGACGTCAGATTTTGTTTTACACTCACACAGTTCCTCCGGAGCCCTAAGCCCCCCTCAATTTTTAATATTTTTAAAAATAAACTTACTTTGATGATTTTAGTCTCGTTTTCTTATGATTCGAAACCGCTGAGCACGAAAATGACGTCAGATTTTCTGCTACACTCACATAGCCCCTGGGAAGCCATCAGCCTTAGTGATGTTATGAGCATATTATGCTCACCGAGCAAATTCGCGAAATATGCGTGAAGAAAAAAGCATGTGACATATCAAAATACACGCCAAAGGTCGCTATTAATGAATAAACTGATAAAAACGCTATCAACTCAACTCACCTCCTCGAAGTCAGAAAATCAAATGATTTGAGCCGTTTTTAATTTTAGCCCATAACAATTTCTCGGGAAAGACTGAAAAGTGATGAATTTTGGTTTCATTTGATTCCCAACGTTTAAAATATTTGAAAAAGTTGTCATTCACTCCAGAAAGTTCTGCTGTTTTCCTCTTTTTTACATGACGTCCTGTTTGTTTGACACTTTGTAGTCTACTAACTTCTTCTATTTTTTTAATCATGAAACAAAATTTGAGACACTCCCTTCTGAAAAATATTGAAGTACCTATTTTTAAGAGGAAATGATTTGTTTTTTCATATTTTAAATAACAATTTTTGTACTTCCCATTTATTCTTTTTTTTCTTCTTATCATTTTTTTTTTAAATATGAATTTCTAAAAATTTTCTGTCAAGTGATGATGAAATCAAAGTAAGTTTATTTTTCAAATATTAAAAATTGAGGGGGGTTTAGGGCTCCGGAGGGGCTGTGTGAGTGTAAAACAAAATCTGACGTCATATTCGTGCCCAGCGGTACCGAATCATAAGAAAACGACACCCTACTCATTGATATTTATATTTGCCAAAATTCCCATTTCATCCCCCTCCCCTTTAGACACATTTTTCCAACTTTTCAGCACGCCGCACCATTGAAAAAATGTCGAAAAAAGTACATGACGTTTTGGGGTCAAAATTACATCCAAAAAACGCGTTTCTAAAACTGTACCTCGCAATCTTGATTCTTGATATGCATAAAAAAATGAAAAAAAACGCCATCTTGAGGGTTAAATAATGAGGTGAGGGGGTTGAAAATTTTTGTGGGGAAACCTTATAAAGATATACATAATGTACCGAAAAATTTTCAAAATCTGTTGAAATGGGTCTGAGAAACGTGTTATTGAAGTTTCAGAAAAGTGGGGTTCCCCAAAAAGGGGAAGGGGTGTGGATCTGAAACTTTCCACGCGGAAGTTTCTCAATGGTACCTACCTTCCATGCTAATATCAACTCGAACGTTTTCGGGGACCATTTCACCCCTCTTAGGCGCGTATAGCCTTTATGTATTTTTCAGAAAACCTCCCTCATTTAAATGGTTGCCATGTGACTGTAAAGAAGCGTAGTTTTTTTCTTTCAACAACTAAAGCAAAATCTATGTAAGATGAAATTAAATATATAGCATTGCGAAGTAAAGTTCTGTACAAAGTAGGGTGGGTTTAAATGTCATCTGCGTGATAGAAGAAAACTTCTGGAAAAAATTGATATTTCATATTTTTTAGTACTTGAGCTTTAAAATCTTGTTTTCTATTGCACTTTCAAACATACCTAATTTTGTAGAGAATTTTACTTTCCTTACATTTTTTTTTTCCTTTATAAAAACAAAAAAAATCAGTGCTTGTGACGTCAGCTCTAACAGCCTAACATGCTTGAATGTAAGGCTCACCACTACAAACACAGTACTATGTTAGTACACGTCACGTTGCAATTCCACCACTCGAACATTTTCAGTGTATTTCAACTCTCACTACCACACACATACAGCGTCTTGTAAACGCCTTACTAACACATCTCCGACTTCCGAGTCGTTCGCTCTCGTCCAGAAGTTGTTTGATGGGTTTTGATTTTTTAATATAGAGAGACATCAAAAAGTAAATTTGGGACTTTCCACCTCCCACGCCTCATCTCCCAACCTCTACTGCAAAACTAACTCCAGATTCGAACTCTACGACCTCGGAAACATATCATGCAAAATTTGAAATTTTCCACTCCCCACGCCTCACCCCCCACCTCTACCAAAAAACTAACTCCAGATTTGAACTCTGTGACCTCGAAAACATATTAATCGATATATTACACGATAATATAAGCAAAATTTAAAATTTTCTCGCTCCCCATGCCTCACCCCCACTCCTACAAAAAAATAAGTGCATATTCGAATTCTACGACCTCGAAAACATACTTATTGACATATTTCACATCGATGAGGGTTGAATCCTAATTATCACCGTTTTTTGGGGGGGGGTCTGTGGCCCACTGTGTACTTCAAGAATTCGTAGCAACATACTATTGTTTTGCGAAAAAATCACGCGGAACTGTGTTCACTCGAAGTTCAAATTGAATTTTTCGAATATCAAACATTAAAAAGAAAAATTAGTCGTACGCACTTGAAACTTTGAAAATCAAAAATCAGGGAAATTTGTTTATGTAAAAAAGTCAGTAGAATCTGAAAACTACCTTAAACAACTGAAATTAAAACTCACTCTTTTTTATTTAGGGTCTAAACATCTATTAAGCTTATGATTTTTTCAAAATCCGTAAATTTCGAGTTTTGCGAAGCAATTGGCTCCTTCAACTCACAAAAAATCAACCAGTCATAATAACGATATACAGTTGAATTTAATAAAATCCTGAAAGTTTAAAATCTCAAAACTAAATCTAACCAATGCCTCAGGATGATTGAAGTCACATAACATTTTTTGAGCGTCGATGGATTCTTGCCCACGGTGGCACCGCAGAACGAATTCATTATAACGCGGGAACTACGAAAATTCGCAACCATATCCCCCCCTCCCATCAAAAAATAGCAGGACGTACTTCGGCGATCTAGTGATATCCGCATCCTCGCTTCATCTATCCTTCTCTCCTGTACTTGATCCAGACCAGTTCTTTCAATATATGTACTGCTTTCCCGCTCTTCTTGTCCCTCTACCTTCTGTAAGGCTCACCACTACAAACACAGTACTATGTTAGTACACGCCACTCGAACATTTTCGGTGAATTTCGGCTCTCACTACCACAAACATACAGCGTCTTGTAAACGTCTTGTAAACGCTTGACTAACACATCTCCGACTTCCGAGTCGTTCGCTCTCGTCCAGAAGTTGTTTGACGGGTTTTGATTTTTTAATATAGAGAGATTTCATTTTACTTATCTAGTTTTTTCAAAGGAAAAAAACGTAAATAATTTTTCAAAATTAATCAATTGTACGTTCTTTGCCTTCTTTATGATGAATTTTCAAAATTTGAGTTCTTGGCCCCATTTTCCAACTTTGAAGGCCTGTAGAGAAGAAAGAATGCATCTTTGTGATGTCACTATCAGCATAATTTTAAATCAAAATTCAATGCAAAACAAGGCTGTGAAATCAAATGCAACACTGTTTTCAAATTGCAAATGTTGTTTGGATAATAATTGTTATAAATTGGAGTATTATGGGTATCATATTTTTAGGGGGTATTTTTTTCAAAAGAAATAATTGATACCTTCAATTTTGCAATTATTGATACTCTGTAGCTTACATGCCAATTTTTTCACGCTTCGCCACTGTCTGTGTGGTAAATAAGATCCGAGTGATCAATGTGATGGAGACCTATGTGACAATTGTGATCTGACTGGTTACAATGATAAACAAGATGAAAAGCCACAACACAACTGTTACAATTGTAAATGTCCTTGACACGCCGCCATCCAAAACGCGGGCAGGAATTCCGGAACTTTACGCTAATACATATCTGCCCAATAATCAGTGTGCATTTGGTTTTTCTGCCCCCAAGCGCAAAAATCTGCCATTGCTGTTGATTGATGAAAATTTTTTGGCTCAGCCGGGGATCGAACTCTGGTCTCCAGATCTGAGAGCTGGAACTCTCGTACCCTAACCATCAGGGTAGATGATATTGAGAGAATAAATATTTGCATACTAAGCTGAAACACACATGTAAAATACCATATTCACGCACGTTTTTCAGAGAGTACGCAAATGAACAGTAAACACGCTACAAAACATTCTTGAAGCATATTTTGTAGCTGGTTTCTTTCAACGTGCAGAAATACACCACTTAACTTAAAAGTGTAGAGACCTTACACAACAAAAATACGTTACAAAATATTCTTGTAGAATGTTTTTCAGTTGAAATTTTTTTCTGCGGCGCAGAAAATGTAACAACCTGAAAAGTTGAGTCGCTTCAAATTACGCTGGTGAATTGGCATTTAAGTATAAAATGCCAATTAAACTGCTCTTTAAGGGGTTCCAGAAATTATCCGCTGCATACAAGTAGCTGTTTAGGTAGGTATTAGTTTAAAGGAATGGAATAGGCAGTCGATCCTTGTTGTTGATTGTAAAATATATTCCGAATAATAATGTAATTTATAAAATTCATTTGCTCAATAAATTTGTTATTTAACAAGCAAATGTCTCAAATCGGTAGTCTTTAATCATTTGAATAATACGCTCGAAACGCAAATACTTGATATCAAACAACACTAAACGTTCATCTGACCAACCAAAGTATCCATCGATAATGAATCTTTATCGCTTCATTAATCATTTAAAATCAGAGATGAAACATTTGTAAATTGTTCCGCATGTAAAATTTATAGTTTTGATGCGAGTTAATACACCTTTGTAAATACACACCTAAAACGTGCAATTCATTATACAAGTCTATAGCTCTACCTACGAGCTTTCTAAGTTTATAAGCGCCAGCACAGATAAACATTCAAAGGTGTGTATTCTTTTCATTACCAGACGGTTAAAGGTTTCATTTACACGAAGGATGGGTAAAAGGGGAAGGGATATTTATACAACATACAACTAAATCCGCTTCACGGTGGTGTATTGTGACGTATATATTCTCTGGTAGGTAGAGGTACGTAATACGTATACGCCGGTGAAATTTTTATACTTTGTTCAAACAGCAGCAGGAAAAAAGGTAGTAACTTAGCAGCGAATACAGAAAAGTAAATGAGAACGAAAGAGTATACAAAGACAGCTTGTGTAACTATTCGTTGCCTCAGTGTATGGAAAACATTTGAAAAAATCCGCAAACCCTTTAGAGCAGCTGAGCGTTTCGTATAGTGATGCGAGATGATGATAAAAACCATATAAGTAACAGGCTTAGGTTAGATTGTTCGAATAGAAATACCTACCGAAGCTCTGATATCGTGCGAATGAATGTACTCGTATGTGCATAAATGGAAATTATTCTGGGCTGGGTTTTAAAAATGACTTGACTGTATTTCAACGGTTTAATAATGATTCGCAGTTTGTATTTGAAATTAATTTTTCATGTTATGCTGGTCATAGTATGTGCATAAATGTACCTCGGTACCAATTTTGTTAACTAGAATTTTGTTGTACAAACGAGTTTCTTTTTAAATACCTACCTATGCTCATTATATTATAAATCCTGAGTAATACCATGCACAAGTAACATCCTTTTCAATAGGTAGATTACCTATAAAATAAGAAAATTACTTCATTCAGAGAAAAAAATTTCTTTTGGAAACGAAAATTTGCCATGAATAGAACTGAGATTTTGCCACGTGTGCTGTAGAGAAACAAAAGAAAGTTTAAATGGAGAAAATTCCATTCTAGAACAATAAAGTATTCTCATATGTAGAATGCAATAATTTTCCAACGTAGGTGGTTTAATTAGATCACATAGCGAATAGTCAAATCTTTCCACCCAACCAAAATGAAATGGACCCATAGTAGGGTACCTACTTCTACTAAATTTAGATTTTAATTTTGTTTATTTGATTTGGAATTTTTTTTGTACTTTCTGCTATAAATTCATTTTTTTAAAAAACAATATATCAAGTAAATTTGTTTGCTACCATTCAAATTAATTTTTGGAGAAGATTTCGAATAGATTAATAATAATTCATATTTTCATGATGATTAGGAATTTATTTTTCAAAGACAGCTTAAAATTTACTCTTTTGTAGTGATTTAGAATCACATGTTTGATTTATATAGGTAATGAAGAATTTTTCTTTACTGGTATTGAATGAATTTTTTCATATTTATGTCAAATGAATGTTTCGGTGGTGATTTTAAATTACATTTTTTATTTTATTTTCTGTGGGTATAAATTAAATAGCCGGCGCTCATCAAAATTCACACCACAAGAAAATCCGATTAAAAAATACGTTCCAAAAACACTAAGAGGAAAAAAAACTGCTTTAGTATTCTAAAACTCGAAGAAAAAATAATAGAGGCAGTATTGTAGACCATCGGTTGAAATGTAAAATTACATTCAGAAATGTAGGTGCATATTTTTTTTTCATTTTTTACTTACCTAGTCTTTCGATAGTAATTTTCAACGCGACTGAATATTAAATGGCGTTTAAACGGTTTAGAAAAAAAATTCCTTCAAAGAATCGTAAGTACTTTTATAACATTAGTATATTTTTAGTCGTTCTATTTCTTCTCTTTCAAGCGTCACAATACGCGATAGTTAACTACAACGTTGTACAAAAAGAAAATTTTGCAATTTTTTTTCTCTACGAAAAGAGAAAAACTTTTGCCATGATTTTTTATACGGTTGCTTGATTCAGGTATGAATTTACTGCGCTTAGCGGAAAATGGCTGTAAAAAAATAACCAAGTTTGAAAAAAAAAACTTGCCTCATGTTAACGCGATATCGCTCTATGATTTTTACGGATCATAAATTCCCAAAAGAATATTATTGTATTGATTTAATACTTTATTCGTAGTATTTTTTTTCTGCCTGTATTCTGTGTATTATTCGCGAATTCCGTCGAGTCTAAACCATTTCCGCCAAACAAATACGTCTTTTTGTCAAAGTCGACGAAACGCCATTCTGTCGCTGGTCCACGTGATCTAGTTCGCTCCATGGTGTAGACCGTACTTCCTATGGGCGAGTTGGGCATGATGAACGAAAATTTCGTTGTATTGTGATGACTTTGGTTCGCAGAGTAAAAAGTTTGAACTGATGACGAGTTGTTAAAACTTGTTCTATGTTCGCAAATATACGTCGTGTAACGACCGATTGTCGATAATTTTCTAAGTATAATGTTGGGGGTGTTTTGAAATTGTTTTCAAAATTCTGATCAATGTTCTTACAGCTGATTGTGAGGTAGATTATCTGGAGCAGAATTCATTTATGAGATTAATGTGGTGCTAGGAGACTTGAGTTGATATTACTCTGAGATTTGCCCATTTCATAGATTGCATTTAAATTGAATTTAACACAACTTCTGGTGAAAATATTTACAGTTCGAGGTAGTAGGCGAGGGAAAATGAATGTGCCATGGACCTGAAAATCATGGTTGGCTCTGGAACCCCCCCTCTCAATTGGACTAACCAACTTTTTATTTGATTTCGTTTTTTTGAAAACAATCCAAAGTACATTTTTTTGTAAAATGAGTATAAAATTTGAAGTACATACTAAAAAGTGAAAACATTTTCCATCGACCAAGTTCTCTTGATAAGCAACCTATTTTATGAAAATTGATGTTCTCATCGTCTACTCTACACCTACATAATCAAACGGTTACATTGTACCGAATATTTTTACAAAACTAGCGTCTTTTCTCGTTCCTGTTCTGGTTCAATTTTTACATCGTATCTACACAACTATATTTCAAATAGCACAGATACAGAGAACACGATATTCTCCATTTAATGGGAAATCTTTTCAAAGAAATTTTTAACGAGGTGTTCGAATTGTCCGAAAAGCTGCAAATGATTGTGTAATAATAGCGAAAAAACGGCGTTCTTCCTTTTTCGATATGGTAGTGGAGGAAAAAAATTCGATAATGTCGTTTCGATTCGTATCGAAGGTGGCGACGAGATACGAAAAAGATGTAAAATTCCTTCTTTTACGAGGCTTTTGAATTTTTTAAAAAGAAGTTGCCATTAATTGGCAATAAGATTGTTGAGAAGAGAAATACTTTCCAATCTAGTTGGAAATAAAGATTCCATGAATTTGTAATTTCGAATTTTTTCGACGTGTTTTGCTTCTTTTTTTCATTAGGTGAAGTAAGGGATTCTATTCGAAATTGTATTTGCGTTTGAATAAGTATGTAATTGAAAATTTTTGTTGGAATTTTTGGAGTACGATTTTCTTCTTAATTGTCTGTACTTTAAAAAGTGTTGAGAAGGATCGCTAAAAAAAAGTCAGATTTTGACCAAATTCAGGAACAACCTTCATTTTTTATTAAAAGTGACCCCGAAATTTTTTAGCTTTTTCGGTGCTCTTGGAGGGAGATATGAGGCTTCAAAGAGGATACATTTTCGAAAAGAACGTGGTTTTTTCGCTTTAGCCGATACTCAACCAGTTTTCAGGGGGGGGATAGCCCAGTTCCACAAGATACTTAGTTATACGATATTGAGATACATCTTGAGATGTCACACTCCGATTGGAACGGGGCCGCGATTTTTGGAAAAAGCATAGTCTAAAACCCCCAAAACCAAATTTTCAGCTGCCCAAGTTCATTTCTCGATTTTTGGCGAATTTTTGAAAATTCAAAATTGATTGTTTTTGGCGATTTGTGTTTTTTTTTAAAGTGCGTACCTACTTGATCAGTAAAAATGGTCAAAATAAGTCCTAAAACTAATATTAATTACCCAAATCCATATTTCACCATTTTCAGCCATTCTGGAGCCTCCAGCGTGATTTTTCAATTTCTCCAGAATTTTGAATTTGCTTCAAGAGGCGTGAACATGCAGTTGGACAGCTAAAAATCGAGTTGTGTATTATACTCGACCTGTTTAACGAGTTTATCCTCATTTGAGCCGATTTTCAGAGTGACACCTCAAGAGTGGTTCTTTGAGGTGTCATTTTCGCTCCAAAACGGCTGGAAATGGTAGAATTTGGGCTCCGGAGGTTAGTTCTCGAAGAAATACAGCGATTCGTACAAATTTCAACAGTTTCCTCACAAACGGTTATCTTTTGTTTTTTTTGGATTTTTTTATCTTGAAAACAGCTGGTCAAAAAACCACTCTTGAGGTGTCACTCCCAAAATCGGCTCAAATGTAGATAAACTCGTTAAACAGGTCGAGTGTAATACACAACTCGATTTTTAGCTGCCCAACTGCATATTCACGCCTTCTGGAGCAAATTCAAAATTTTGGAGAAATTGAAAAATCGAGCTGGAGGCTCCAGAATGGCTGGAAATTGTGAAATTTGGATTTTGCGGGGTTAATTTTGGACAAAATACAGCGATTTGCATGAATTCCGAAAATTTCCACACAAACGGGAAACTTCTGATTTTTTGGATTTTTTAATTTTGAAAAAAGCTGGTCAAAAAACCACTCTTGAGGTGTCACTCCCAAAATCGGGTCAAATGCGGATAAACCTGTTAAACAGGTCGAGTGTAATATACAACTCCATTTTTAGCTACCCAACTTCATATTCACGCCTTCTTGAGCAAATTCAAAATTCTGGAGAAATTGAAAAATCGCGCTGGAGGCTCCAGAATGGCTGAAAATGGTGAAATTCGGATTTGGGTGATTAATATTAGTTTTGGACTTATTCTGACCATTTTTACTGATCAAGTATACGTACTTTTAAAAAAAAACACACAAATCGCCAAAAACAGTGAATTTTGAATTTTCAAAAATTCGCCAAAAATCAAAAAATGCACTTGGGCAGCTGAAAATTTGGTTTTGGGGGTTTTAGACCATGCTCTTTCCAAAAATCGCGGTCCTGTTCAAATCGGAGTGTGACATCTCAAGAGGTTCCCTTGTAAGTACATATAATAGACGAAATCAAATCTCTAATGCTCTCACTTTCTCACATTGTTATACGTACCTACTTATAAGATGTATTCAGCAGCTACACTTCTCATCACGCTGTACAACAAATCAGAGCCAACAATGGTTAGTTCTCCTCGTTGAAAGAAGGCAACAGCCTTTGCATGTAAGACGGAAGTACGTACCGAAGCAATTTTCGCAAAGTAAATATATTTTACTCGAGCGTTGTGAAAACGCAAACATATTAAATTAAGAATTTAGCGAGGTTTTATATACACAATAAATATTGTTTTTTCGAAAATGATCTCTGTAAAGATACACACAAAGAACAGAACTTTTCAACTGCAAAGAAGAGCGGATAGGTTCGGGATGACGCTGGCGGTAAAACTTAATTCGTTCGAATAACATTCTAGAGACGATTTAATCACGTCGTATTCATATTTTTGCCAGTCTCAATATTTTCTTTTCGCTTGTGCCCGAACTCAAAGCCGAGTAAATTGCCCCAGCACGACTTGTCGCTCGACTATACGTTTATAAAACTTTGAAATTAAACTATACGAAGAGAAAACGTTAAATTGAAATTGAAACGAAACAGCTCGAGAAATGTAATAAGTGTAAATAAATACAAAATGTATACAAAACAAAATAAAAATGCATATTTTTCCTCTTAGGTAGGTACCTCACGTTACACTTGCTGCACAACAAATCATCAATAGTATACTGGGACTTTGACTCGATTTCTTATTTTTCTAGTCTATCATATCTCTCTTTCTGAACACCTCGACTTCGGTTACTTTTCACGCATAAAATGAACTCGAGTAAACGAGAACTTGGCTTTCATACCAAATCACGACTACCATATTTATTTTTACGCCGTAAAAAAGACTCAGATAAAGGGCCGAAGCCCCGAAGGGCCACATCATCTTAGTCGAAATGCAAAAGCCACAGAGTACGAGACTCATTTCCCTCGAGTACTATAATATTTTACCAGCAGAAAATAGTCCTGTACGAATTCGACACTCTCTAGTACAATTGGCCAACTTGATTTTACTCGTTTTACTTTAGCTTCTATCTCACATCAGTTCTTTTTCTCTCGTATACTCTGCTTCCAAAATATGTTAAACAAACGATTCCACTCTTCTGCCCCGAAAAACGAAAAATTTATACTTATGTGTAAGATAGACTCGATTTTCAGTATTGCTCGGATTATCCTCGTCTTGTGCAGATAACGAGAAAAAATTCGACGTCGACGTCGTCTGCCGCATACAGCTTTTTTTCTTCGCACCTCTCTCACTTTCTCGCCTTGTCCTCATTTCCCACCTTTTCACCATCTACTTTTTTCTTCTTTTAGTTTTGTTTTTTGTTTTTTTTTTTAGTTAGTCTAAAAAATGTGTTCATTAAGTTTAAATCCGAATGAGATGAAATCTTTCTCGCGGTAATGTTTTTTTACGACGAACGCCACCGTTTGTTCTTGTTTCGTAAAAATTCTTCTCTTTTCTGCGTTTTTTTTTTTCGGCTTTGTGTCTTATACTCGTATTTGTTATTTCGAAATAACTTACGTAACATATTTCCAAATTCAACTTTCAGCACACTGCAAATTGTGCCCGTGAAAATTGTTCTGTCCTAACGAGCTGCACCCTGGATGGTTGTACATTTTATCAAAATCCTCCTGCTTCATCCCCTCTCCTTACTAAAAAGCAGCTTCGACGAATAAAGGATTTTTTACGCGTAAAAATTTATCATTGGCTGAAAAATTCTTGTAGTTACAAGTCTGAGAGAGAAAACGAGGGAAAGAGTTAAAGATTAGAGATAGTTACCTACGTGGATACGGATAGTGATCAAGTGAAGACCGAACTACTGAAAAGAAAAAAACTATTCAACATAGCCACCTGTGTATTTAAATTTGGAAACATCCACAATTTCTTAGAAAAAGAATTTGAAATCTAACAGTATTAGATACTCTTGCAACAAAAAGTGTGGGTAGCTTCAATACGATTTTATAAAATCAACATGAGAAAAATAAAAATGAGAATTTATCGATAGAATTCTGTAAAAATAAAAATCAAAAACTCCAATTTGAAATCACCACTGAAACATTCATTCGACACAATCATGAAAAAATTCATTTAATACCACCAGAGAAAAATTCTTCACTAAATCAAACACGCGACTCTAAATCAACTTTAAGCTGTTCTTGAAAAATCAATTCGATAATCACCATGAAAAAATCAATTTTGAATTTATTCATACTCAGGGCCATATCACAGAACACAACTTATGCTTGACTCAACTATGAGATTTTCCCAAGTCATAAGTAAAATTCGCTATCATAGAACAAAAGTAAACAAAAGTTAAGTTGAAGTTTTTCTTTTACTGGTATCATAAAACAAATGTAAGCTTTCTATATCATGCTATGTTGCCAATAACAATAAAGCTGCAAGATCCTGTAAGAACCAATCAAATTGCTGATAAATGAAAATTTTTGGTATAATCTGTGGATAATTCCAAAAAAATAAAATCGTTTGTTATTTTTGTTTACACGAGTAATCAACTCGTAGCTCACGTACATAAGCGTTTTCGACAATGTTTTCTTCTTTTCCTTCTATGATTTTACGAGATGAAATTTCAAATTCATCAAATTTATGTGAAAACGTTGTTATTGTTTGATATTAACGAGAGAATATGAAAGAGTGAAAAATAATTCAGAAATGTTGTCGTGATACGCTGATGAATGATAATGAAATTACGAATCATGAAAAATGGGCAAACAAAAATGAGTTAAGAATACTCAAAAAATAAAAATAAATGCCAAATAATGTATTTGTTTTGTATGTACACGGATTATCGCGAGATATATTCCTACCGTACGATTGTATCATCTATTATTATCTTCAAATTCTTCAATTTAGTTCAGTTCAGATATCCGATGAAAATTGTAGTGAAAAATTTTTCAAACAAATAACAATGCATAGAAAACAATTCAGCATAACATTTCACCTCATAAATTCACTATATATAGTTAATTTATTATAAAAAAAAAGAAACACCCCTGAAAAATAATAAAGCAACTACAAAACGTATTTTTATTGTAAACATTTTGCTCAAGCTGAGCTTAAGAAGTCAAATTTGACCTCTCAAGTTTTTTGTTTACAAAACAGTTTTCAAGTTGGAAAAAATCCATCTATGATACAAAAATTTGCTCAAGCAGCCATGTACGTCCGAAAGTAAGCATAAGTAACGTTCTGTGATATGGCCCTCAATCTTCTCAAAAATTCATTTGAATCGACGAAGAAAAATGTACTTGGCATGAAAAAAAGTAAAAAATAAAATTATCGAATGCAAATTTTTTGTTTAAACTCGTCACAAAAAAATGCTTCAATGAATCCAAAATCAATTCCAAATCTATTTTGAATAACCATGAAAAGAATCATTTGAAACCACTTCAAAAAAAATTGAAATTGGCTGAAAAATTTCTTCGAAAATTATCACAAAAAAAATGTATTTAAAATCACCAAACAAATTCAAACGTAGTCCCGCTCAAATCCTAGGTGGACATCATTAATGAGTTTCTATCAGATTCCAACATCAATATCCCATACTTATTGCAGATTTTTCTTTTTAAAGCAATTTTTGAACACCACCCACCTCTCTACCAAAGATTTGCTTTTGGTTTCAATGAAAACTATTATCAAAACGAGTCACGAGAATTTGAAATCTGCAACGTTCGTCGGGGGTAAGACATATTTCAAAATCAGAATCAGCGCTTTCGAAAACGATAATTCAATAGGTACCTCTTGGTCACCTTTCTCGGCAATTTATGATATCTGCCATCTCCATTTGAAGACAAATTCACCAAAAATGTTGAAAAAAAAATACAAAATGTGAAAAAATGCACAAAATTGAAAATAATTAAAAATTACCTAATTGTTGCCCTGATGTTTGATGAAAAAAGCTGAATCCAGTTTACATTCGATTTTTTCACATTTTGAATCGGTTTTCGGTGATTTCACGCCATTTTGGAGCTTCCAATGGAGAATTTATGTCATTTTGTTTTCCTTTTTTAAAAATTGGTTGTAAAATTGCTGCAAAAAAATATGGTTCTGAACAGGTACCCACCGATTTTGAAAAAAATGTGTATATTCGATCGTGGATCATTAATATAGCATCAATCTTGAGCATATACACACTGAAGCCAAATTGCACAAATTTTACAACATTTTTTGAAAAATTGAAATTATTACAATTTCACTGAAAGCTCCAGAACGCGGCTTAAAATCGTCTCCAGTCGACTCAGAATGTTAAAATCTACATAAGAGTGAATTTAAATTTTTCAAACTCATTTGGTATATGTATTGTGGAAATCTCAACTTTCAAAAATCTGCTGAAGGCTCCAGAACTGCTCAGAATGGTTCGAAATAGCATCCAATAAATTTGACGTCAAAAAATAGGGCAAATACCTGACAAATTTATGCTTTTTGGGTCAATTCTGTAAGATTTTGATTTTGATTCATTTTTTGCAAAAATTCGATTCTTAAAAATTAGCCAAAATCTGAAAATGCACTTTAGCATCTGAAATTTTGGCTGGTGATATATTTTTGCGTGATATTTCAATCTAACTTGGTCTGGTTCTAAATTTATTCATGATTGTGTCAGTTGGAATAGGTACCTAAGTACCTACCTCCCTCTTTTGTCTGCAAAAATTTTCAAGAAGGAATAAACCACCCAAATTAATTTTGAAAAGGGATGTTCCAACTTCCAATCGAAGCCAAGGATGTCATTTACTGATTAAAGTACCAAATTCTTTAATAAGTACATATGTATCTTAACCAAATAGGATTTTAGAAAAATTTCCAAATAATTGTACTCACATTATTTTTTTCTTTCGATGTTTCAGGTACGTACCAAGAATAGCCTAACGTGAATTTTTCGAATTGATCGAATGATTGATATTGTGATTGTGGTCAATCAATCGACGCTGACGTGGTATGTAATAAAATTGTGTTAGTCTAAATGCACGTTTTCCGATCGAAGAACGCAGATTCAATTTTTATAGGATTGAAAAAATATTTGGAATTTGGATGATTGTACGAGTATTTTGATTTTAAAATTTATATGTAGGTATAAGTAATAGCTTTGCATAAAAATCTCAAACAATTAACTTACTTTACTACGTATCTTGTTTTCTCATTTTTAAGGCAGATAGATAGGTACCTGCTTACTAGGATAAATTCACCTGAAACAAAAAAATGAAACCAACTATGAATAATTCGTAAACTTACAATCATCTCACAGTTACACAATATAACACAAATGGAGATACAATATCCATATGAACTTTCGATGGAGAACCCTTCGCCGAACCAATTTAATCCTCGCGAATATTTGCAACAAAACCACCGAGAAGTACACCCACACCTCATCAGTAAACAATACTACATATTATATTATCCATAAAACGCCTAAAAATAACCTCTCATTTGTGATACCCACACAAACGTATTTGAATGTGCAAAGCCCACCACCCAGCGCTTATACAACCTCTTTCACGACTCGAAAGCTTCCCTGATACGAGAGTATCTGAAAATTTCGAATTCTTTCAGCCGAAAACATCAACTGATAAGGGTATACCGATGGAAAAAGTTCTAAATTATACAAAAGGTTCGTTTTTACAACGCCATAATACACGTATAACGTAACACCATAAAGCAAACACACACACTCTCTCTGTCTCTCTCACTCTCACCTTTACACTAGAATATCTTATGAGGGTATGATTTTCGTTAATAGGTAAGGCATATCGCACGTTGTGGTGTGTTTCGGTGTAACCCCTTTCATAACACCTGCTGATAACACGTTTAAAATTACCTTCCAAATTTGCCCTTCGCTATTTTTCAGACATACTACGAGGCAAATGAAAAATAAGTTACTATGTTACGCGTATATATAGGCAAAGGTATTATGGCGCAAACAGCGAATTTTCAGTGAATTAAAAACACCCACAATGACTATACATGATAATATTACCCATAGGTCTGAACAGAATGACCGTTTTAGCATTTTTTTTCTTTACCTTCGTGAAATATGAATTTACACGGCTTGGCTATTTAAACTTTGGCAATGTAATTGCGAGTATGAATTACAGAGGCTTTTTGTGCCTAATTGGTGAGCTTTGAAAAAAAAGGTAATTTTTTTATGGTGGTTTAGACAAAAATTGTCTTAAATGATCAGAAAGTGAGCACAACTTTTTTTTTTTTTTTTGAAAAATAGAAAAATCTTAAGGGGTGACTCGTCACTTGATCCAAATTACTCTTTAATATGTGTATGTGTAATTATTTTTCCACTTTATAACTATGCAACGAGGTACTCGGCACCTTTGTTCAAAACTGCCAGCAATTTAAGCCCACCAGCGGTTGAAGCTGCAGGTGTATAGCAAGAACAGCGACGATACCAGCGTTCATTTTGATATAAAAACTTCGCCAAGTATTCGCCTCCTTGTACATATATATAGCCAAGATTATAAAAAAAAAATAAACGTGCGAAGAATTAGTAGAGGAGAAAACACAACACTTCCTCGTCGTCCAAGCGAGAGAGAGAAAAAAAGAGCCGCGCAGCACGCTTCAATGGTTTAATGAAAAATTCAAAAAATATTCGCGCTTAGCGTGTACAAGTGTTGAAGAACATTTTAAAAAGAAACATTTTCTATAATTTACGAGGTGAACTTTTAAATTACATATATAGCTAAAGGTTACCATTACAGCGTGGAAAGTGTTTGCAAGGTGATTAGTTACAAAGCACACATGAACCGTCGTACGCTCACGGCTTCCCTTTTGCTTTTAACATTTTAATTGAATATAATTACCGACAAACTTAACGGCATCAGACCCTATTTTAACGAATTGCATTTTCCCCTCGCTCAGGTCGCTTGTTAGCGTGCTAACGAAGGTGCTAACATTTTATGTTTGTGTAAACCTTTCTCTCATTCTTGTTGTGTATACCTTGTACTACTTTCCTTTTATGTACATTAAGTACGTCTATGTCCTTTTTCTTCTCTCTCGCTGTTTCTTCTACAATCTCGTGTCATAACCTACCGACCTAGTGTGTACTGGCCCTATGAGCAGAAGAGGGGTTATTTTTTTTTACATTAAATTCGTATACAATGAAGAGATACCTTTATTTTCGAATCTACTGCACAGTTTCATTGGACACAATTTCGTGAATTTTTACCACGAATATTCTTTTCATTTGCCAATAAGGCAATGACAGATCAATAATGGGGAAAATTTGAACACGAGTGCCGTATATTTTCCCACTGTGAATTTTTCAAATTTTTAATTTGATAAACCGATGTAGAAATTTCACAGTTCCAAATTAAAGTTGATTCGGAAAACTTTCATCTCACTGTTTGAAAATTAGAAGCTTCCAACATTTTTCTGGAGGCTTCAAAATGTCTTAAAATCACCTTCAATCGACTCACAAATAGATACATATTTATTGAAATTAGGGTGAAAAGTAAATTTTTGCATTTCAATTTCATTGGTTAACATATTTTAAAAATTGGTTGTAATCGATTCGAAGGGCTAAAAATAGGGTAGGCTCATGATTATTTTCAGCTTTCATAGGTTAATTGGATGAAATTTTGATTTTTTTTCTCCACTTTGACCCTTTAATTTTCTAAAATATCACCAAAACTCGAAAAATGCACTGAAGCACTTAGTACCTACTGGAGGCTGCAGAATGCCCGGCCAAAATGGAAGAATTCAGATTCAAAGAGTTAATTTTGTAGGTAGTCGAGGGAAAAAATCTTGATCTTTTTTTCCGAAAAGTTCCCCTTTTTGAAAAACCAATATCTCCTCTGCAGGAGCCTGGAGCTGGAGCACCTCTGAAACTGAAAATTTTTCTGAGGGACTTCCAACTGAAAATGAAGGTCTTCACTGAATTTTGTCAAAAATACATGACACTGTCATTCTTGCAAATTTTAAATATTTTTGTATGAACTTTTTTTTTCAAAATTATTTATTTATATGTAACTGACACAAAAATCAACAACCTAAAATTATCAACACTATTTAAAAATTATATTTAATTTACCATAATTTGCATAGTGCACTTAAAGACTGGTAAGGTCCAACATGTGGAGTCTGCTCAGCCTCCTTGTGTCATCACTTTGGTCTAAAAGAATCACAGCCTCACAATTCGGGTGTTTATGGAGCCGCGGTTCACATATGCGTTCGCTTTTTGGTGAATAATTACGTCTACTGGTTTGAGCTGGAGATCACTTCAAAGTTGCTCATTTGAGACAAAGCAAGGAGCCCTAGTTATGGCTCTCATGAACTTATTTTGGAAATGCTTGATGACAAGGTGATTTGACTTTTTTGTGATGCCCCAAATTTCACATCCATATGACCACGCAGGAAGAAATATTGTTTTTTAAATTAGGTAGCCTCTTGTTGGCTAAGCTCAATTTTGAATGACTTCCAATCAACCATTGAAATTTTCAAAATTGTAGGTTCATATAGTCACATTTCTTTCTAACATGTTCTTGCAAATTCAGCTTTCAATCTAGGTATGAGCCCAAGTAGCGGGTGTACTGTGCCACAAGGACTGGTTTGCTGTTGATGACAGTATAGGAACATATCTGTGCTTGTAGAGCGCAAAATCTACCCATGCTGTTTTATTTTCATTCAGCTGGATCTTCCATTTTCTGGCCCATTTAACAATATTGTGTACAGTTGTTTGAAGACAACATACAGCTTTCTCATAATTGAAGATGTCATAGCAAAAAGGACATACCTATGTGTGAAAGTTGTATTTTGAGAGAAAACTGTTTGAAAGTTTGAGTGCTTGTGAAGTTTAGAAATGTGCATATTTGAACATGGTGATGATTTTATCTTATTTTCACACTATCTAACTATATGAAATGCTATGCACCATTAGTCTGGAGGAAACTGTGTGTTAGCGGTAAGCGCTCAAACATTTCGAATTATATGTCCTCTTTGAAGCGAAAAATTAGCCAATTTTTTTTTTATTTAAAAATGTTTTTGAGGAAATTTTTGAATTTAAACTAGGTAAATGATGGTTGACAACACAAAATCGACCATGAGTAACCCATTATCTCTGAAAAAGGAAATTTTTAATCGACTTCACAGTTTTAAAATGGCGATATCTCACTGATTTTTCGACTTTATGAAGTGGGGGTGGTCTCATATGATAGAGGAAGGGCTGAAAAATAACGATATGAATTCATCTCAAAAAGGACATATGTGTCATATATACCCTTTTTTGTTATGATGTCTTCAATTATCATCACACGCAATGACACCAGAGTCATCTGCAAACAGCATGGCGATAGTATCATCAGTAACTGGGAAGTCATTTGTGAAAAGAAGAAAGAGTATAGGTCCCAGCACACTGCCTTGCGGAATGCCAGGGGCAATTGCTGTATCTTGTGATGAGCCACAGCCCCATTGAACTCTAAAGGTGCAATGCTTCACATAAGATATTAGTAGATCGCATAGACTGCCAGGAAGATAAGCTCTTAATTTTATGATAAGTTCCTCATGCCAGACCCTGTCAAAGGCGCAACTGAGTCTAGGAAGACAGCTGGCATAAACTGCTTTTTCTCCAGCACCTCAGTTATTGTATTAACTGTGCAATGTACTTGTTCAATGGTTGAATGTTTTGTAGGAACAGAAATTTTTTGCCTGATAAGTAACTAATAAGTGGGTAAGCAAATAAATTAGGTGGTCAAAAAATACACTCTGGGTGACCAGAGAAAGAAGTGGTGGGGGGGTGAAAATTTGAAAGATTATTTCTGAATGAGAAAAATTGTGTTTAAAGTGTACTTCAACTTATTCTTTCGTATTCACTCAACATGCATATTTTATAAAAATGGAGTCAGAATTACCATGCTGAGGCGAACGTCTTTCAAAAATATAATTTCGAAAATTGAAAAAAAAATAGGTACAGAAATGGGGGTCAAATACTTTATGGTTTGGAGAGAGAAGGGCCCAAGGGTGGTAAAGCATTCAGAAAACTTCATTAACAAATCATTTGTAGATAAGATTCAAAATAAAAGTGAAAAGTCTTACTGCACAAGTGAAAGTTGGAATGAAAATTTTTTGAAAATCAACGTTACAAAAATTTAAAACCCTAGATTTTTTCAAATTGAAGATTATGCGTGTTTTTTTTAGTGATTTATGCTTTTTTAAAAAAAAGTACATACTTGATCAGTAAAAATGATCAAAATAAGTCCTAAAACTGATATTAATTCCCCAAATCCAAATTTCACCATTTCCAGCCATTCTGATGCCTCCAAGTATTTTGAATAAATGCTTCAGAAGGCTTAAATATGAAGTCGGGCAGCTAAAAATGGAGTTGTGAATTATACTCGACATTGAGTTTATTCACATTTGAGCCGATTCTGGAGGGGACACCTGAAGAGGCTTCCTTGTGAGTATGAAAAATGATAATTTTGTTAAATTAGAGAAAATTAAATTGAGGTCAACCCACTGGACGAAATTCTGTTGAAAATTAGACCAAAACAGACCAATTTTATTCAATCCTCATCGTGTTATAAAATTTTCATCGTTAAATTTTGAAAAATAAAATGAACTTTTGAGAAAATTTCATCAACTTTAAACTCAAAATTGCTGTAAGAGTAGGTAAAAATTCTGTATTAAAAAAAAAGAAAGAACTGAAATTATAGAACATAGAATTTCCATTCTGTCTTTTTTTTTTCAATCAGTTTTTTTGAACTGGAATTTACAATTCAGCTATGCCGTTGTTCTTTTCAATTGTTTCCCCTTCAATTGTGAACATTTTCTCTCACATTTTCTGGTTTACAGTTTATCAGACATGGTGGACAATTTTTCAAAAATTCCGATCCATTTCTGATTGAAAAATTATCCAGTAGTAGGTAGTTAACTTTTGCTGCTGAATATTAGTTACAAAAAGTAGGTACCACACGCATTAATGACTGCAGTAGGTGCCTACTCGTATAACAGAGTACGTACATACAAATACGAACACTGAAGCTACTGAGAGAAAAAGTTCAACGCAAATTCGGATGACCTTCGACTTCGACGTCGAATAAGCGCAATTTTTTCCACACTGCAGGAAAACCTCCGTTGTCGTTGCTGAGGCATTCCTATATTATTACTTTATTTATGGCTGAATAACCCCTCTTTCCCAGTCATTCCACCAACTGATTCTCAAATAGATGCATTTTGAATAAACGTTGACATCGTTTACGTATATCTAAGCATAAGAAAGGGAAGTAAAAAAATATATATATATATACTCAAAGCCAACTGCGAATCTATTTTTTTATATCGCTAACTCTTTTGTCGACTTTCCATCTACAATATTATTCCGAGCCAAGAATTTTTCTCCTAAGTATAAGTATATCTATAGTGTGCGTTTTTGCTGTGTAAATCGATTTTTCTTATACGATGTGTGTACGTTTCTCTCGTAAATTTTTTTACTTTTTTTTCCTGGTCGAAAATGTGTACAATAAGACCCATTTGTTGGTTAGATACGCCTTGTACCCTGTTGAGGTTTTTGTTGATAAAGGAAGGAATTATGGTGGGCTGACCGAAGCAAAATACGAGTATCTTGATAAAGTTGTAATAAATGACGAATTTTATCGATTAATTGATTGGTAGACTGTTTTTATACGGGATAGAATGTGGTAAATTTTTGGTGGATTTTTTTCTCCATTAGATACATACAAGTACATAGTATGGTATGTTGTGCAAAAATTGGCAGGCTCAATTTTATGTAAACAATTTTTCATTGGGATTTTAAATACCTATGAGCCACTGCTGAGTCGTTTGTGTATGTAGGTATGAGTTTTTTTTTTCGAATTCAAAATTGATTCGTTAGGTACCTAGTGAATGAGCAGGAAATGGAACTTGAAGTTGTTAAGTTCCATGGATGAAGTCGGATGAGTAATGAATGAAGGTGTTGTGAAATTTCCTCGCAAGTTTGCTTTATTTCAAACGATTTTCAACTGCATTTCGTACGCACTCTTGATACAGAATACGGAAGAGCCGTTCAACTATTGCTCAGCTATTTGAAATTTTCACCAAAAAATGAACAACTCGAGTATGCAGATATTAAAATGTGCTCGAGCACGAATTTCCATTTATCGAAGTAAACACACAAAAGAACAATTTCAACCGACGCTATGGTTTAAAAAATCTCTATCATTATTAAGAGCTCTTCGTTATTAAAGTTGATGATGATGAAGAGATAGAAACACAGTGAGAAAAACTCGTCGAGATCTTACAATTTGTAGATTTATCACGTCTCGAATATCGTTGAAAATTCATCTGAGTATCATAATTCTTGGATGGTGTCTCGAAACCGAAGTATATCTATCTTGGTGAGTGGTGATTCTTACCACATTTTATGCCCTAATTAAGCACTTATCCTTACGGTGTATGCATTAGATATGATACAAACCACTTCTCGCTAACGTGCATAATATAGAAACATCATCCATATTATGGAAAATAAACTGTTGATCTATTTTATTTTTTTGAGCCTCGCGCGAGTGTAACGACGAGAAATTCGTTTGTGGAGGGAAGAGGAGGAAATTGAAAGCGTTTACTCACTCGTGTGTTATCATCGAAAGGCATTGTTTTACATATAAGCTTCCCCATAATAGGTGCACGTCTACCATAGGAGGAATATTAATGCAATGATGAAACTTTTCGTATTAAATCCCATCGCTAAAATGACCCAGTTTGCTGATTTAATGCGTATAGGAATTATACCATTTGAGTCAATTAAGTATTATCCGCGGATATAAATTGGATTTATAAGAGAAAATTCAATGTAACTATGTTACGTCTAATACATACATTGAGGCAAAAAAATCAATCAAGATGTATTTTTTTTTGCCTACTTGCCATTTTTTTTATCAATCTGGTGCCCTTTGAATTTCTTGAATGGAACAAGAAATCATTAATACCTAATAAATTATGCACCAATTGAAATGAACCGGTACATATTTTCTTATTTTGTGCATATGGTATGAAAAAGTTTATTCAACTTATGTGAGTGTTTGTGTTTTTTTTCAACTCTTATATTGTGTTTATTTACAAATTTACTTTTTATAAAAGAAGTCAACGAACTCTCGTTCAACTGATTGAAAAATACGTGCGCGCTTTTTCAGAAGTGTAGTAGGTACCCTAAGTACAGTGAAGTGATTAAAATAGATGTTGTATTCTCTCCAGCGACGGGTAATGCCCTTTGAAGAGTAAGTAATTCCGCAAAGCGTTTTATGAGCTAATGGGAAATGATGGCAAAAAATAACATACCTACCTACGATTACATGAGTACCTAGCGACGACGAAGCGAGGACAAAATGGCTAAAAATGACCGAATATGGGTTTCCTATTTTCATCGCCAAAAACGAATGGTTACACATTAAAAGCACTTCAACGTTTCGCATGCTTGAGTATTTATACTAGATGTGAGTAACGTAGGCGTACGATATATGAGAGAGACGTTTTGTATCGCCAATCATTATTCGGGGTCATTCGAGGACAAATCTGGTCAGTTTTTATGATTCAATGGTTACGTTGAGATGGCAGGAATTGGATACCTTCTACGTGGGGACGAGATTGACGTTGGATTATTTTTGTGAAAGGTGTCGGATTAAAAATAGAATTATGTGATGCTTGAAATATGATGAAGTTTTGAGGTAGGATCATGTACATACATTACCTGGATTGAAAAAAGACAATTTTTTAAGTCGTATGTCTGTTTCACATGCTGAACCCATCCAATAAGTAAGAAAACTAATTAGTTTGTCCCCTGCGTGCATGTGGGGCACAGCGAGGGGCCTCGTGAAAAATTTACGATGTTGTCGAAAGTGTTTAAAAGGATATAAAATTGCAGGATCGGTCAATGAGTTTTTTCGCAACACCAACTCAGAGTCAATTCTTTGTTTGATTGCTTTCAAAAATGAGTTGAAGAGACCGTTTCAACTCCCTTTTCATTGATCATATTTTTGCATTTGTTGATAAATTTTCAATCGAAAAAGATGAAAAAAATTTTTTATTATGATATGTATTTAAAAAAATAAAAATAAATTCAAGCCATCAATCATTTCAGAAATTGAGAATTTTCTCAATAAAATTTTGAGGAACATCTAGAAACAAAAAGCCAAATTGATGGAAATTTGCTTCAAAATTTCAACACTTGAAAATTTTTCGAATTTCTTCTTGAATTTTTTTTGACGCACAAGGAGAAAACTTGAACGCGACATTATTCATTCCCTTTCTTTTTGACTACTTCGAGAGCTCATCTTGAAGCCATGCCGTAGCTACTAGCTAGGTTCTGATTTCGAAAAATGTCATCACCAAATTTCGAAATAATCAGAAAAAAATTGAAAAAAAAACTAGAATTTTGGAAATTTTCGGCAAAAAATGCTTTGGAATTGAAAAAAAAATACAATTTGAATAACATAAAAATTTATTTAGAGAGCAGAAGCTCAAAAAGTCTGAAACTTGATTGAAATTTCACATTGGAATTTGAAGGGTAGAAATTAAGAAATCAGCCTATTTGTAAAATCCAATTCCAAAAATGATTATGGTGATCAAGAATTTGAATGATTTAAAATGAAAAATTTTTCTGTCAGAAAATTTTGATGCAGGATACAAATAAGTAGATAATGAAAATTTTTCGAAACCAAAAACCTTTCCTTATTAGTCTCTGTTTCACTTCAATGTTGTCGATTATGTGGAAATGTTTCCTTGCAAACTGTAATCTAGGCGAATTGGGTGAAAAATCACAAAATTTTTTTTTAACCTAGCCAAGTTTTTGTTGCGGGTAATTGTCGAGGGTGACCCCCTGAATATTTCCTGAGAGTTACCACCCCGTACCCCTCCTACTAATTTTTTATGGAGGGCTTAACCACCCCAAAAAGAGTTTTTCTCTCCTCAGGGGTTGATTTTACGTCGAAAACAGCTCAGTACTTTTTTGTTCTACGTCAAAATTCCGATCTAGTGATATATCAACTGTCCTTCTACCCCCAAGGAGGGTGGGATTAGAACAATTCAAATGAAAGGGGTTTTCTAAAAAACACAAAAAGCTATATCGGCGCATAGGAAGGGGTGCAATGGCCACCAAGAGTGTTCGGGTTGATACTAGCATGGAAGGTGGGTACCATCGAGAAATTACCGCGTGAAAAATTTCATATCCACGCCACCTCCCCTTTTTGGGGAACCCCCTTTTTTGAAATTTCAATAACAAGTTCTCCGCCCCATCTTAATCGATTTTGAAAATTTTTCTGGAAGTTATGTATATCGTTAGTAGGTATTCCCACAAAAATTTTCAACCCCCTCCCTTCATATTTACCCCTCAAAATGGCGTTTTTTCATTTTTTTTATGGCTATTGTGGCACCCAAACATCATATTATACTATGTATATTAGAAATTTTTGCTTTGGTGCGCCGTGGTAGGTGAAAACTTGGAATAATGTATCTCAGGGTGGTGGGGGGGGGGGAGAAATGGGAATTTTGAAAAAAATAACTATTAATGAGTAGGGTATCGTTTTCATATGATTCGATACCGCTAAGCACGAATATGACCTCCGATTTTATGCTACACTCACCTAGCCCTCTCCAGAGCCCCTCAGCTCCCCTTAATTTTCACTATTTTTGAAATAAGCATTATTTTGATGGCATTGGTGTCGTTTTCGTATGATTCGATACCGCTGAGCACGAATACGACTTCAGATTTTCTGCTACACTCACCTATCCCTCTCCAGAGCCCCTCGCCCCTCCTTAATTTTCACTATTTTTGAAATAAATATTATTTTGATGACATTTTGGTATCGTTTTCATATGATTCGATACCGCTGAGCACGAATACGACTTCAGATTTTCTGTTACGCTCACCTAGCCCTCTCCAGAGCCTCTCGCCCCTCTCAATTTTCACTATTTTTGAAATAAATTTTATTTTGATGATATTAGTGTCGTAGGGGTTTAAATTTATTTTCAAATTCAATCACTCGTATTTAGGTGGTGCTTCACAAATACCTAGGTACATATTTGATGCAATGCCATTGATGAATACTGGATAATTTGTTGAAAAAAATCAAACTCTTTAAAAGGAGTCATCGATTTAGAGTTCCAATCTTTTTTTTTTAAAAAACTTGAAAGAGTTGAGTTGGAACTGGGTATCTTCAAAATAAGTCAAATTGACTGAAAAGTTGATTCATTTTCAAAAAGAGTTCGCTCAACCCTGTCGAATTTGCATCAGTGGTTTTGGAAAAATAATAGGTAATCTGATTTTTCGCTTGCTTTACTCCATAAAATTTTTGAAACTGAATTCCATTCCGTAATAAAATAGTAAAAATTGAAAGTACATTTTGATTTTGAGAAGTTGAGAAAAGATGAAAAATTATCTACAATTTCATATTATGACTCTGAAAAAAAAAGATGTAAAAAAAGTAAGCAAAGTCTTCTTAAAGAAGTTCATTACAAAATGCAAACGTTTAAAAGCTACTTTGATTCGAAAATGGAAGTTCCATTTATATACTCGTTATGTTAACTTACCCAGAATTAAAAGAAGAAGCAAAACATGAAAAAAAAGAGTCATTCGCTTGCAATTCATTCCAGACTTGGCGGTCTAGCCGATTTAATTAAAATCGTCGTCCGAAGCCAAGATAATATGCAGTCGAATAATTTATGGAAAAATTTATGAACTTTCGTATAAAGTGGTAAATTTGTTGGAAATATTTCGCATTTGTTGGGTTAATGCGTATAAGCTACGAATAACAGGAAACTTGTATACTTGCATTCGCATACATAGTCTCGACTATATTCCACTACCTTGATAAATACTTTTAAAAGAATACTCGTATACAAGAGTTTTTGCGAGTGAACCGGAAACTCTTAAGATGCTTTTCTTTCTTTCCTTCCTTTTTTTTTTTGTATGCTTTTTAATCTCTTTGCATAAGTGTTCGTGTGTTTGGTTGTACGTGAGTTTAAACAGAATCGCGAAAGTAAGGGCTCGTCGTATACTTAGTATGTGGAGGAAATCATTTGTAGGTAAATGAGTGTTTTATTGCCCCCTCACAGTGTTGGTTTCAAGGGGAGATTAAGGTAATAATTCCCCCCCCCCAAAAATCCTGTTTTTATGGGGGAAAATTTGATGGTAAAAAGTGATCATTTTTCAAGATTTTGTGCGCTCTCGTTTCACTGGAGCAACACGTCTATGTTTAGCTACTACTCGCACTGGGCTTTTCTAAAAGCTGAAGTTTGAAGTAAAGCGGAAGGTTGGAGATGATGGGAATTAGAAAAATTCAAAAACTTTGAGGTATCATGACACAAATGTAAAAGTGATGACGATGTGTTATTTCGATGTGGTTAAGACTTTGATGTGCAGTTACTTCGCGCCAATTATACCTTCATTAAGGATATAACTTTGATGATGCGAACGAAACAAGAACAGTTTCTCGTTATCGTTGAACTGTAGCTTTGTATTATGTACATATTAAGTTGATATGTGGTCCAATAATTGCATCCCAAATACTCATACGAGTGTCTGTGTGTTACGTCATGTCTGTGCGAAGGTATAGTAAGCGTGTGAGGTACATACAACTGCTGAGAGTTCATGGTTGCGTGTAAGCTTTATACAAATACAATTATACCTCAACTAGAATATATAAGCGAGACAGATAGAGCTTGTTATTGGCGATGAAATTCGCCATAATGAGCATGGTCAGCTGTATATTGCCCCTCTATTCTTGTTTTTGAGTCCTACACTGGCCTAGGTAGCAGTTTTGAAATCTAATTCGTTTTCCTTTTTGCATATTTTAATGATCTGTAGATGTCTTATTGAATATCACTACGTCTCAAAGTATTTCTACATTTTTAAAAATGATATTTTTCCATGTTTCGACTTGATTTTATGAGAAATACAAGAAGAAAAATTTCAAGACACATATTTATACTCAAAAATACACTACTTTTTGTTCATATTTGTATTTACGGCGAACTGGTTAGGCAATCTTATCAACTTCCACGAATTCCAGTGCGTTTTTGGAAGACACTGAAGACTCATCCCAAACTCATGCAGATCATTTTCATACAATGAGCTATTGAGCTAGGAAAAAATTTTAAAAAATTCAAATTTGCAAATGATCTACTTTGAATAAAAAAGCAGAACAAAAGCCCCAACGAAAAAATTAATGAACAACAAAAAAAAATTATAAACTCATCTCATTTTTGGTTCAATTTAATGAACCAGCTATAAGGCTCAAGCTTCTTCTTCCTTCGATGCCTGATAAATCAGCGAATAGCCGAATACCGAAGCTAATGAAATCATGGCACAAATATTGCCTACATTCTGTACAGAAGGAGCTACATACCTTTATAATCACTTCGCATGCAATATGCAACAAAAATCGTTCAGGGTGATAGGCAGAGTAGAGAAATCGAACTGCATTATTGACTCTAATTAATCAACGTTCAAAAAATAATTTTCAATTGAAAATGTGCGGTTTGTTGAACGCTCTTTGACGGATGTTTTATGGTCGATTGGTTAAAATATCTTTGTAACTTAGCTCGAAATAGTTGTAATAACTCAAATATGCATACCTATGTGAAATAGAGAATTAATCGACAAACTTGGCTAATAATTAGTGGAGTATTCGATCGACGATTAGGATAAGTAAATATGTGGTGAAGGGGCAAGTAAAACGAGATGTGGGAACAGAATCTATCGAATATAACAACTTACGAGAATGTTTTTTGTAGAATTATCCGGACCATCCATACAAATACATGGCATTGTAGTAAGTGTGCTCGTACATGTGTGTCCAGTCGTCTAATCTATTATTTCAGATTATTGCTTAAAAGCGAGAAAACTTTTAAACCGGTGGTGGTAGCAGCTCCATGCTGAAAGTTTAATTTCCACGTATGTACGTAGTGCGAATTTCGAAAGGGCATTTTGGATTATTGTTATTGTTAAAATGCTTTTAACAATGCTGAGAGCGCGATTCTATAACAAAGTGCTATTGTTCTAAGCGCATATACTGGATATAGTCATGTATGAGTGTAGTTAGCCAAGTTACCGAGTCAAAAGAAGAGCACAGACAAACGAACTATGCGGTTAGCACTACACGTTTTTGACGTTTGTGGTTGTGGATTTTATTCATCTTATATATTATATAACTGTGATTCAGTAACATCTTCGTTATCAATTCACAAGTACACTGCATGTATTGGGGTACCTTGGTAATTAGATGTCCCTGTAGGTACTATCTGATCATGATCAAAATGAAATTAAAGGTATGTTAGTTTGAAATACGTCAAATATGAATAAAACATAAAAACACGTGTAAGTATTCAAATCAAGAAAAATGTATATGTGTGAGAGTGAAAGAGATAGAATATATGTTCGTTTAATATACTTATAAGAAATAATAACACATAGTGTACTATATCGAATACCAGCAGCGCCACCGCCACCGCCATCTCAGCCATCAGTTTTAACAGTGTTGTGACAGGCGAGCGAGCTCAATTAATCGATGTAATTATTCATCCATCGTTGTTAATCTCACTTAGAGCGTATTCGGTTTTAGTAACCGTTCATACAGGTACCTAGCTGTAGCTACCTACTTGAGAATTTATACACACAGTTGATCAAAGACCCATATTAAATATTAATATTAAAATGGCGTGCCAGATTTCTAAAGCTTTGCGAACGAGCGAGCAAATGAGCAAAAGAGTGTTACAAGATTATAAGAGCTGATAAAAATTACACGTATATTTGCACGCGGTTACCTATTCGAGTAATTAGTTTTATTGCAGCAAGTTCAACGAGAGGTCAAAAAATAGCAAGGTTGTTCTCGACAGACAAGGTCACAAAGAAAGAAAAAAATTCAGAGGGTTGAATCAAGGGTTTTGTGTGAATTTAATAAATTCACTCGTTTACGTGATTTTGAAATTTGCATTTTACAGGATGAATATGACAGACTCGGTCTCCTTGAGAGAGTAAAAATTCAACCAAAATAACATCATGTTGTATACTTAATGGTCGCATAAAGATCAAATTGCAGGGACTCGAGTTTTGTTTGGAAATTTTACAAAAAGGTTTCAGAATTGATTAAAAGACTGGAAAGAGAAAGAGGTCGATGACACCTTACAAGGTGTGTGTTTAACTGCAATTGAAGGGCATTCCCAATTTGAAAATGAGGCTTTCCTAACATGAATCATATTTCAAAAAAAAAAAAGTTTTGATGGTTTCATTTTTGAAATGATCTGAAGCGAGGGACACTACCCACACGTGTTTTGTTGCTACTCCTTGAACCATACCTAAAACTTCTAATTTTTGAGTTGTAAATTTTATAAAATGTACCTATTGTTAAAACAAGAATCAAAACTCGACAAGTGAAAAATCCCAGGAACCCTTTTTTTAAAATTTTGAATAAAAACTTGACGTTTAAAAAAAAATATATTTTGTATATCTGATTTAGGTAGGTACCTTGGGGAAACAAATAGACTCAATCAACTCACAGAAATCGTTTTGGGGACCAAACGAGTTTTATACGTGTCTGATTATTTTTAATTTCTATACCTTGCTAGGTAGGTATAAGAGAATTCTCATCCAGAAGAACTTCAATTAAATTCGTCCAATTTGGTAGATATGTATTTGGATTTGATTTGGAGGTGGATTTAAGAGATCTGAGGACAAACGATCCTCGACCCAAAATTTGTGTACGTCCAGATTTTAAGGAAAAGATGGAGCTGGAGGAAGAAGGTCAAAAGAGTCAACAATCCGCAGGAAATTTTTGCATCAGTTTTGAAATTTGTTGGAAAATTTAATTGATAACGTGTTTTGAAAATATTCGAAGTTTCAAAAACTTCAATAAAAATATGTACGTTTCAGAAGAATTGAAAACAAAATTGAATACCTAACCCTGCAATATCTAATAAAATAATCATGGGTAATCATGAAGTTGGTCGTCTTTATAATTAGAGAATGAAAAGGATAATCAAGATTCACATTTCTGCTCTAAATATTTGTCAATCCCAAGTCAACACCGCAATAAAAAATGAAAAGAAGGTTTCTGGAACCCCTTCCCCCCTCCGTACATCAATAAGTTTCCAACTCAAAGGACTAATTTTTTGATAGAATGTATTCCTGCAAAGATATGAGCAAAACCTGACTTTGAAACAAATGAAATTCAAAATTTTGCAAAATTTCAAGAGGGCCATATGCCCCTTTTTCTTTCAAATCGGGTTATTTGTGTTTTTTGAAAATGTTATGAATTTCCCGGAGAGGAAATTTACTCACAAGTAACTATTCTCAAGCATAAGTAATTCTCTTGAAGAATGTGCCTCATGTAAATAGGCATTTTTCAATCCTAAATCAACACCGCAATAAGAATAAAATAAAGGTTTTGTGAAATTTGAACCCTCCCCCATTCATCAATAGGTTTCCTACCCAAAGGACTAATTTTTTGGTAGAATGCATTCCTGCAAAGGTAGGTAATGAGCAAAACCATAGCTTTAAAAAGAATGAAATTCAAAATTTTGCAAAGCTTCATAAGGGCCATATGCCCCTTTCTTTCAAATCTGGAAATTCGTCAAAATTATGGGTTCTGAAGTTTATTTTTGGCTCCACTATACAACGATTTGAAATTTTTGGAGGAATTCGAAAACTCACAGGAGGCCCTAAAAAAGTCAAATTGCGACCAAGCCATATATCGTCGAAATTCCGCGTACTGTAGGCAGACCTTTGAAAATTTCAATCTTTTTTTCTCCTGGAATTTTACAAATTGGTTAAAAATTCACTTTTGAACTGGCACTCCTGGAATTTCGAGGTAACCACCTAGAATGGTCGAGAGGATGTTCTCTGAGCACCGATCAAAGTTATAAAATCTGAAGTTCATTTTTAGCCCTTCCATGGTGATTTGAAGTAGGTACCTACCTGGAAAAAAATTGAAAAATCGTAGAGAGGGCTCCAAAATGACTCGAAACTAGTTTACGTTGATCTGTGGGAGTTGCATTAATGAATTTATTCACATTGGTTCACATTGATAAAAAAACCATGGTTCATGCAAAAGTAAACAGCTTTTTTAAATTGTTTAAATTTTTAATTAGGTAATAAATTCGCTGAAAATTCAAAAATGAACTTCAGCTCCTGAAATTATGGTTACTGAGGTTTTACAACATGATCTTTCGATCGAGTTTGATTTCATTCAAATCGGAGAGTTTCAGTTCTAAAGGTTCCCATTTTAGAACGGGATGAAAGAACATCTCTTTCGACATGAGTCAAGCTCAGAGTCCTGCGGTAAAAAAATAAACACCAATTTACTAATTAAAAAACTAAGACAAACATCTGAACGTATCTCAAATATAATTACCACAATCTGTCGATTTCTCGCACACCGTTTCTATATTTCGATAATGAATTTGAAATCGAGTTCTGCGCCAGGCGCCATGATACGCTAGAATTACCAAAAGGTAATCTTGCTGCGTAATTGATATTAACAAAATACGCCACCTATTTACTTATTAAATGGAATTAAGGAAGCTTTTGAATTATTTTATACGTTTGTACGTACTTATAAATAACCCGCATTTTAGTCATTGCTTATTGTGGTAACGAATGAAAACATCAGTTGGGACAAAGTTTAGCGACCTTTAAACCCTCGGATTATGATTAACAGTGCGATAAATAAATCCACAAATTCCAGACATTTTTCGTTTTTTTGACTCTTGAATGAATCAAGTTCTAAAGACGAGTTACTTGAAAAAGAGTATAAACGGTTAGAATCTTGATATAACATTTCTTTTGCAATTTTTTTTTGACCGGTTAAAGTTTATCAGCATTAAAGAAAAACTTTAGGTGGTTGATACGCCTTCTCTATAATATGAGCGACTTGAAGTAACTCCCGAAGCTAAATATAACGCTTTTTCTCTTCACGAGTCTTTGTGTTTTTTCTTCTCGTCATCCCACCTGTTTTCTTTTCTCTATTTTTTTCACTCTTCCATGAGAACGAACGTAATATTTGACAAGTTTTATTTGAAAAAAGGTATCAATTAGATAGTCATCATTTTTTTTTTCAAGTGTGGATAAAAGTTTGCTATTGCGATGAAACTAGGATTGATGATAAAGTTTCGAGAAACTTGTAACTACGTATTTCAATTCTTTCTTTCTCAAAATGTCTAGTAAATTGGTGAGAATTTTCGCTATTTTTGGACAAATGAAAAATTTTATTTATGAGACTCTCGTTTGTCTTACGAGACGATCATTTTCAATTCGCTGATTCTGAATGTAACGAAAATTGATTTGAAGGGAGTAGGTGTCTATGAGGGAAGTCCCTGAATCTACATTTACAGCTGTTCAATGAAATTCATCAACTGAGTAGGTAGTTCTCAAGTGTATTTTGTACATAAAGTTTTACTAGAATACATCAAGCAAAGCAAAAAGACGTGTTAATGGGATTGCAACAATTCTCTTCGTCGACAAGCTGAAACTATACTTACACGTGTCTAATCAACGAATACAATTGTTTGAGCTCGACCAACACTGCTAAATTCGACATGTTCAATCCCATTTGAGAAAACCTCGGTGAATTCAGCCGCTTTCAAATACACCACATCATCGTACATGGTACTACAAATTCAAGATCGAAGAAATTTTCAAGCCTATCGTAACAAAAGTACAAAAGCAATAAACTTTTTCGTAACATTGCCGGTTTTGTATCCGTCACATTACTCTGGAAAAAGCTTCTTCCATTTAGCGGTCATTACAAAGTATAATTTTCCACCTTAGACACCATTAATTCGAATGGTGCGGCTAAAAGGTCAAAGTGGAAAAAGCCTTTTATTTTTGGTCGAAAAAAGCCGCACGAATCGAGTATATAAAGTACAAGAGGGGAAAAAGAAAAAAGAAAAAACGCAACCGAGGCAAAAGGTTTTACATTTTAATTCAATTTAAGATTTCGGATAATAACGTTGGAAAATTTATGTAAGAAAATACGAGCAATGGGCGAGATCATTTTGTTAGTAGAAAATTAGAACAGAAATCAGGGAGACAAGCGGCAAAATATAGAACGTAGCAGTATTAAATGGAGAGGAAATATGGGCATTGAATGGCTTTAGGAAGCAGTTAGAACAAATGAGATCACTGTGCAACTCTATAACGTGTATCTTTTGGCTTAAAAGGGTCCCCAAAGTGTTTTTATGAAACGTCGCGCAAGCTCTAATACGGGCGTCTCTTCACTTCTTCAATTTCGCCAACCAACACACGATTGCCGTTCCTTCAATCGTTCTTCCAATTTTAACAATTTTATAGCCTCCCGTAGGGTACCCTTCGTTTTTTTTCTTCCTTGTTTCACTTCTTTTCTTTTTTTTTGACTACGTAGAAATAATCTAATGTTTGTAAAATTTATAACCATGAACATGCCAGCGAAACACTCTCACGATAAGGAGACAACAACCTGAAATAAATACCTCTGAGTGATTTTTGCATTCCTCCCCTATGGATTAAATGGACTTTTTTCCCATACCTATTTTATCTTGTGTTCGAATTTTCTCCTCTTTTACCCTTAAAGTGAACCATTTACACAAGGATCGCTTTATTCCAGTTAATTAACCGAGAAATTATCGTCCCTTTCGTCACCTTATTTGTGGGTAGCTAAGTCTTTTTTAAGAGAAGGGTCACTCAAAACTGATGTTCTCATCTCTTTGAGCACAAAGAAAATCGATTTATTAAATTTAAATGTTATCACATTTACAAAATGGATTCCATTTCTGTATTACATTTTTTGTTTCAAAATTAGCTAGAATTAGTCCACAAATTATATTAGAAAATGCAGACTGGAAATAACACTTTTTAAAATACATATTAGAATTTTTTTCAATGAAAATTTTTCAAAAAGGCACAAGGTGTCCAACAAAATCTCCGAGTATCAAAATACGACTACAAGACTTCTGAAGAACCTTTTCAATTTCACAGATTCTTAATCACACAATGTTTCACAGATTACACCTCTCTCCCCCTCCCACAATTCCCACATACACACAAAAACTACTTACCTACTCTTCGAAAAGTCATTCACAAAATTTACGAGTACCTCGCAATATTTTTCGCATTCTTGTCGATCCTTTCCTATTTCTCAAACAGTTGTCTCAAGATGATAACGAGATCCCTTACATCTTAACAAGTACAACAAACTAAGCTTTTTCACAGCTTCATTGGCTTCAAATTGGAATTTTTTCATTTTTATAATAAATGCATTTAAGGGCAAATAAATTTTTATTGAAGTTTTTTTTTCTTTTGTTGAATGGAATGAAACTTTTTCAACAGGTATTTTCAAGACGTAATCAGACACCATTTTGCAAAAATCTCCCCCACCCTCACAAAAAAGAATCCTCGGAAAATTAGGAACCCTCCAAACCCATGATTAAAAATCATAATAATAATTATTCATGAACTGGGTACTGTTGAGAAGGTTTTACAAAATAGAAAAAATTAAGAAATCGAGTGAGATATTTTAAGGTTATCTCGGTTTCAAAATTTCCACACTTAATTTTTTTCAAATTTGTGCATGATTTTGGTGACTTTTATCAATACTTACATTGTGCAGTTTTCAAGATTTAATTAGGTAAACGTAGGTTTCAAATTTTTTTTGTTAATTTTAACCAGAGACTGAAAGCTAGCCGAAATCTGATAGCCAAAAGCCGAAAAAAGCCGAAAGTTTCATATTTTTCACAAAATTTTGGAAGTTAAAAGCTAGCCAAGTTTCATTTTGAAAAAGTCGAAAGCCAGCTAGAAGTTTCATTTCATACGGCTTTTTACCAAGCTTTTTTTATGGTTTTGGTGACTGTTTTATTTCCACTAACTGAATTTTTTGAAATTTTTTCAAATAAAAAATTGAGAAATTGGGCTCCGATGTTCCGAAGTATCGATTTGTCATTCTAAAAATATGAAATTTTTATTCGTTTACGAGAAAAATTGAATCAAGATTCACCACTTAGCTAAGTGATCTGTAAGTAACATGTAACATGTGACATCTACAAATACGGCCCTTTATTCATTCAAAAATTCAATATTTTTTATTCAAAATTTCAGCTTTTAGAAAAGCCGAAAGCTAGTCAAAAGCTAGCCGAATTATTTGCGAAAGCCAAAAGCTAAAGCCAAAAGTTTCAGTTTTTTCTTTTGGAAGTTAGAAGCCGAAAGTCAAGTTTCATTTTGAAGATTTCAGTCCCTGATTTTAACCAACTTATCAATATTTTGAATAATTTTTGTGATATTTTACAAACTTGAAAACAACCATTGATATTTTATAAAAGTGAAAAATTGTGCCCCCTCTCTCCAATAAGAAACCATTCGCTATAGCTCTGAACATTTTGCACTTTTTGGATTACACGAACCCTCCTGACAAGGAGAGCATCCCACCCGGCACCAAAATTTTTGAACTGGAAAAAAGGAATGAATAGAGGAGCCCAAAATACACAAAGTTCCAAATTTTTAGGAGCTGAAATTCATTTTTTGATTTTTGGCGAATTTAAAAAAAAATCAAATTCTGTCTAAAAATGGCGATAGGGAATCGAAATTTTACCAAATTGACCTAGAAAGTTAGGATCTGGTTTTTGACCTTCTTAGTAAATTAGTGATGGTTTCGAACCAATTTGGAGCCTCCTGTGGAATTTAGAATTTTCCAATTTAAAAAAAAAAAAAACACTGTAAGAAAAGAGAAAATGAAAACCACCTATTAACTTGGATTTGTCATTTTTGTAGCCCATTAAATCAATTCAAGCCCATAGTTTCAATACCTACTTGTTTGCACCGGTTCAAACACAAAATTTGTGTAAAGAATGATAATACCTACTTATACCCCACTTACATAATTATTTTTTTAAAAAATCATGATTTTCGAACAATGTGAACGAAAAAAGCTGAAAGGTTTATACTTTATTTTTGAACTTCCATGTTGATTGGTGATGTTTTGAATGATGTCAAGTAGTGGTGTCGATTATTCAAAAAAAACATCAATTTTGAAAATCGATCTTCGATTTTTTGAAAAAATCGTTTTCAAAAAAATCGGCCAAAAATAATCGATTTCTTCCGATTTTCGATTTTTTTCGTATTTCTTTGATGATTTCTTGAATGATTGTGTTTTGAAATTTCTAGACTTTTCTACAGTGAATTTACATTAGTGAAAAAACTGCAATTTCCAGTGTAAATTTATTCGATTTTTCAATTTTTTTCAGAGTTTTTGTCTTTTTTCAGTTTTTTTATATCATTTTCAACTAATTCTCTCGTATTTTTTGAAAAAAATCGAAATAATCGATTCTTGTAAAAATAAAATCGGAATCGAAAAAATCGGAGGATCAAAAAATCGGCAGAAAATCGATTATTTGGGACCGATTTTATCGATTTTCGATTAAATCGATTTTTAATCGACACCACTAATGTCAAGTTGAATGTACCAATCTACCATTTTCAGGGTAGATACATCGGGTATAATAAGTACTTTATTGGTTTAAATGCGAGTATATATAAATGATTCGATCAACTTCACATTGAAACCCAATTACCAACGACGAATTTGAAAAATTACATTAGAGGCGCTACCTTTTGTCTTAGATTTTTTATTTCATTTTAAAAGGTCGTCTTTTATAATGCGATAATAGCGTATTCTTCACAGGATTTGTATTTTTCACAAATCGAATATCACTGAAATTCGATTAGAGATTTAGGTAGGTAGGTATGGCTACTTCTACCTGGTATAGAAAATGGTGAGAACGATGAACGAGACAAGCTATCATAACAATGATGAAGTACAAAGCGTAATATGATTACTTACTCGACAACAAAGACGGAATAATGTAGATTGTCTGATTAATTCGATGACAAGAGCGCTCGATCGTACATTAAATTACTGATTCAAATGTGCATATATTCGTATGCATTGTGGTGCTTTTGCATGGTGTAAAGTAAACACGATACTTGGAAAATCTATAAACATTGTCTAATTGAATATATGTACCTCCCCCACTCACCGATCCACCACATGGTATATATTAGAAGCGGAAAGAACATCTTCGATATACAACGTATACTTACGTGTATGCGATAGCTAGAAGTAGCACAGCTCTGTGGAACATATTATAATGCGTTTTTCTCGCGAAAATTAAATCTTCTCGTTGTCGAGAGCATTTTAACAAAATGTGTCATCGCCCCGTTAATCTCATAGCGTCGTGTCTGTTCGACGACGAATAACACAGAGTAAATTATATAGAGTCGAAATGAAATGAGGCAAAGCAGTAGTACGCGGAAACCCGAGTAAAAAAAAAAATAAAAAAAGCGAACTGTTTCCATTCTATTAAAAATTCTTATTTTTGGCATGATTTATCGAGTACCGCTCGCAGTTAGAAAAAAAATTAATTTTCGAGTGCGCTGGCATTTTTTTTCCTGTGCTCGACGACGTTCAAGCAGTTTCCTTAATTAAAAGCCTGTTTTAGGAAAAAAAAATATTTTAAACGAATATAAAGCGATTTTTTCCTTTCCGTTTTTTTTTCAACTTTAGACGAGAAAGAAATTAAGGCAAGAAGGGGAAAAACTAACTATCATTTGTGCTCGACTCGATCATCATCAGCAGCGTTGTCGTCATCGTGCCAAATTTTCATTTGCTTATTTGTATAGGATTTTTGATGAATTTTCGTTTGTATTTTTACGCTTAAACGCACCGTGTTCTGATTAGTGGTGGTTATTCGGTCGTGAACGAATGACATCAGGGTGTAAAAAATTAACAAATTTTCGTTTCGATATTATACCTTTATAATAGATTTTAAGTGGATGGTTTCATATAAATGAGAAAATGAGCAGGAAAAATGACGCGAAAATTACAGTATAGGTGACTTTGGCGTAATATTTTTTTTTCGTTGTACGACGACGTGGGTATTAATTTTTGCGCTGGGGTTGAAAATTCTTCATTGTGTTGTAAATTGAACTAAGTAGGTACAATATATAATACGTACCTATGTATGTATCCAGCACATTATCGATTGCTTTCAATTCTTTAGGACTTAAGAGTAAAAATATGAGTCTGATAAAATTTTGAAGTCATCGAATTTTTGATATGGGATTCGGTTTTAAAAATTGATCACTCAGGTAATTTTAAAATTATCTATTGAATGTAATCTACATAGCTTAGTTAATTTTTTTTTTATCCTGTAGCTGTGTCGCATTGTCTGATATTTTCATCTTTTTCGTCTCCTGAAATTACAGTACAATAAAAAAACGACCAGAATAAATAGAAGGAAAGAGCAAAAGGAAGGTACGAGTACAATATAGCAAAAGTTTTTATCGATGAGTAAATATAATACGTTAACATGTGTAAGTGGCGTGCAATGAGCTTGCACTGTAAATTGAAAAAATATTGTCTAATGTTTCGTGGAAGTTATTTTTCTATTATTATTATCATTATTTTTATTTTTTTTTTTTTTTTTGGTATTTCTGTCGTTTGCAAGTAGGATAGATATACCTACTCGTAGTACGAAGTGGTGTGTCATTGGAAAACAACACGATTTGTTTCTTTTTATATTACCTATTATTTTGTTTTGCAATACGATGCTGTATGTGCATGAATAAAGTACAAAATTGATTTTCAAAAGTGGATTAGAATAAAGTTACGGTTACGAAAATAGCGGAATTTTAATTTATCCTTTATGCAGAACAGAATGATTGGTAGAATTGGAATATTTCAAGCGTATAATTTTCTGCGGATTAGATTCATCGGTTTTAAACTCGGTCGCGTGTACTCGTATATTTTTTGGCCGAAAATTTAAGACGTCTGATCTAAAAGTAGCAAAGTGCTGCGCGGTTTGGTGTTTTATGGCCGATTATAACTTCGAAGGTTATTCCTAAAGCGTGAATATTCCCTCGCCACGAATTAAATTCCGACTGCCTGGGTATCATTTTCACGTTTATTAGCGTATTGGGTACCGATGGAGTGAGGAGTAATTTGAAATTATCGAGTTGATGGTGAAATTGATGTACCTACTCACGAAGTATTTATGCAGAGTAAATGGAAATCCATAGTTAAATTTTCATTGAGCAATCATCTGTCAAAATGGCAATTCTACCAAATTATAATTGACAGCTGAATGTATGTACCTACTGCAGCAGATATAGTATCTAGGTATTGACTTATGAGAAAATGTGACTTGCTAAATCGAAAATTGTGGTATAGATGATGAATTTTTAACAATTTTATTTAATATTTTATCTTATGAGCTTCTGTGGTATATTCAAGTTTCATAAGGTTCGTCTAGCTAGCTTCTTTTCGTGTTTTTTTTTTCATGTTGAACGATAAAGAAACTTTCTTATGTATGTAGTTGAAATTTTATTAGCGACAATTTTGATTGATAAGTTTTTGTAAAAAGAAACGTAATATATAAGGGTTAAATTTTCAGTTAGGTACCTACCTTTTTGTCTATCATCCTTTATAGCTTTTTATACTTACTTGGTAGTAAGAGAAAGACTCGTGTATGTGATGATTTGAACAAGAGAATGGATGAAAGAAATGAAATTACTAAATTATAAATTGGTTTCGAAACAGAGAAAAAAATTCAGTTTGGACCCTAAGGCGATTAGTTGGTATTGAGGAAATTGGCCGCCGCGAAAAAAAATAGCCCCGTTGTCATGGCGACGACTTTAGAACGAAGAATGCTGCTACAAAGTGTATGTAGGTACTTATTTTCCAACTTACCGAGGTAATACGTATTATAAGGTGGTATGCTGACTGTACTTAGATGTGTACTTTTGGATTTTGACTTTTGTGAGTTTTTTCTCTCATGTCAGGTCGGCAATACTAAGTTTCTAAATTCTCTTCTTGTCCCAATATTGGAGGAACTTCATCCCCTCGTCATTAATGTGCACCAATTGTCTGGTCCAGTTTGTCTGCGTTGAAGTCACCATATAACCGACACCTGAAAACGTGTCTGTCATCTTGTACCTCGCTACATTTGCACAGATCGTCATAAGCCAAGTGCCATCTGTGTAGGTTGGATTTTGAGCGTGTTGTTCCACTTCTAATTCTATTCAGCGTTTTTCAGAGGCTGTACTTCAGTTGGTTGCCTTGGAGCAATGATTCGCTCATAGTATTGCTGCCTGATGCTGTGTTCCACATTTGACAGCATTCAACTTTGGCAGGAGCACTTGATTCATTCACGGTTCTCAGGAAACTGTGTCTAGATTTTAGTCTGCTCTCTGGTAATTTGTCGTAGCCTTACATGGGGTGTAGGGGGTTGTGTGTTGCTTTAGTTTTTTCTGCTCTGGCAGCCACTTCCCTACACACTTCCAGTGGTGCAATCACTACAAGACAATGCAGAGCTGTGAGTGGAGTTGGTCTGAGGCATCCTGTCACCAATTGACAGGCTTCATTCAGGGACACATCTACTTTTTTAGCATGTGCTGATCATCCCCATGCTGGGCAAGCGTATTCTGCAACTGAGTAACACAGCGCTGATGCTGATGTGCGCAGGACCTGTGGTTTAGCTCCCCATCTGCTACCCACCAGCTTTCGGATCAGGTTTGTTCTAGCAGCCACTTTCATTTTGGTTTTTTCACAGTGTTGCCTGTAGGTGAGTGATCTATCCAGTGTCACTCCTAGATATTTGGCGGGGGGGGGGGTCATTGTGATTCAGTGCAGTGTTTCCCTATTGGATGTTGAGCTGCCTCTTGGCCTCACGGTCTTGCAGGTGGAACAAACCGGTTTCTGTCTTGGATGGATTTGGCCTAAGGTGGTTAGCTTTATAGTATTCATCGAGTTCTTCTATTGCCTGATTCAGTGTGTCTTCCACCTCTACAAATGTATCACACTGTGCTGTGAGCGCCAAGTCATCTGCATAAAGGAAGCGACGTGCAGGTCCTCCAATTGATTAGTCATTGGTGTAGATATTGAAAAGGATGGGTGACAGGACACATCTCTGCGGCAAGCCATTCTTTTGCCTTCTCCAAGTTCTATTCTTTCCATCTAAAGTCACATAGAACCTCCAGTCTTTAAGCAGCGTCGTGATGATCTCTGTAAACTTGTAGTCCCTGGCCAGTTCATAAATCTTGTACCGAAGTAACCAATGACACACTATGTCAAATGCTGCAGTGAGGTCCACAAACACAGCACCAGTGACGCAGTGACCTTGCACTGGTGCATTTTGTCCAGAAAAAAGTGGTATACAAAATTGTTCTAGATGAAATTTTACACTTTTTACGCTAATGGCTGACCTCAAAATATTTATTAAATGACCTCACGAGGGGTTCAAAGTCTGTCCCCGACTTTAACGTCTATTGCCGTGGTCATTTTTCAGATACCTATTTTTTTTAACCATTCTCAAAATATTTTTTGATGGAGATGAGTGGCTACATTAATCTGTATTTCAAATGTGAAATACCTATTGATTTCATCAACATCCTTTCTGTTGGTGTTGCGTCTATCATGTTGATTGAGTAAGTATCTCATGGAAATTTATTTTTGAGCTTTCACTAGTAGTTTCCCATTTAATTTTGTCATCTACCTCCTTTAAAATTACCTGTACGCTCCTAAATGATGCAATGATTCAATTTTTCCTACTAGGTATCCACGTCGAAATTACTTGCATGCTGAGACGATTAGACCACACAAATTGACGAATGGTAAGGTCTCCACAGTTTGCGGTGCCCAATTGGGAAATTCTCGTATTTTTGTATCGAGTACTCCAGCTCGACTCAGTCTACTCTACAATGGCATTTTTTTTATTCACGTTGTTGTTTCTCGCACTGACCACAATTTCGTTCTATTCGTAGGTATGTGTGCGGATTTGCTGACGTCGTTTTATCTTCGTGGTTTGGCATAGTTTATGTGGGGGTTGGCTAGATTTAGATGTGGGTAATGGGTAAAATAGGTGTGTTTTATTCGAGTACTTTGGGCCTCGAGACGAAAAATGTCTCTAATAATGGCGGTTGCGGTATTAGAAAAGCGTCACTGGAGAGTAAAATGTGTTGTGGGGAAAAAATCAATTGAAGAGATGAAATCTTTCTAAATATTATTGGTAGACTGAAATTCTTTAATTTGTAGCAGAATGAGATTGCATGGTGATGAATTGAAAATAATTAATTTTTCAATTCGGATAGAAGACGAGAACAGGTCACAGGAGGAACACTAAATATTTCCAAAGAAACACGATGTCTCTTTCATAAATCCATTTGCCAAATTTTGGTCTCCTTACAAAAGAACCTTTTGAACATACTTTTTCTGATTTGAACGAAACCATGCTAGGTTGAATGGGATGTCCTACGATTTCCAAAATCTAATAATGTAGTTCATTTTTGGATTTTTTTTTTGCAAATTTTCGAATATTTAAAAAATTAAAAAAAAAAACAGTTTCAATGGTGATTAGCAAATAATAAGGTATTTTACCGCTAATCAAAGAATTCCAATGGACTTTTCCAACATACTCAGCTATGAAAATTTTTGAAGATCAATGCCCTGTTGAGAATTGCAAATATTTTTTTGGAACATATACTAAATTTTTTATATTTTCACGCCATACAGAGTTAGCGAAAAGCCCACTTGTATAAAATTTCATCCAAATTTATATCCATTGTTCACAATATAAGAAGCTTCGAAGCAGTGAAATCTTTCGGCGCCTTGGATATAAAACGTAGGCAAAATCTTTATGTGACTCGTCTTTTTTAATGTGAACGCGTTACCAGAATATGAAAAAAAAAATTGTACGAAACAAAATTTCGTCCGTATTCAATATTGAAAGCGTTATGCTAGAGTGTGTTTTTTTCATTTTTACGACTCGAAAATTATGAAAAAAGTTGTTATAAAAACGATCCAACGAAACCAGTTTTTTTTTGTCTAGTGCGAAGATCGCATTAACCGCGCGGCTTATCTAAAGGGGGTTTTCAACTTTGTAATTACTCCGACTATAAAATTAATTGAAAAAAGAGAAAAAAAAAGGCGAAAGAATAAATTAACACTTTTTTTACGACAGTTCTTTATTTTCGTGTGTTTTTCTTTCATTTTACGGTGTTGTTTTTCTTCTCTTTGAAAAGAAAGAGTAGCTCGATAACGGTTAAATTTTTGCATCGGGTCGTGTAAAATTTTCTATTCAATGGAGAAAGTTATACGAGGAACGAGTATTCTATTTCACCGAAACACCCGTATGAGAAGAAAATACACCAGTGAGGTAGGCGGGAGGGGGTAGAATTTTTAAAGGGCGTTTTGCAGAGTACGAGTCGAGTTGGGTAAAGTTTCGGTATGTATAGAAGGAGGACGATGCCATTAGTCGCCATTAAGGTCAAAGTACGTGCAAAAACCGAACATGCAAATAATTCAACCAGGGCATTTACATCGGATTAAAAACATCGACTCGAGACGGCAGCAGCATCTTCATTGTTGCTTTCAAAATAGCTGATTTTTTTTCTTTAGCGAGTTGTGCGCCAGGAGCACGAATAACAATACTTTACCGCGTATTTGGACGCCGTATTAGGAGTGAGACGCGTAGAAATATACGCACAGGGCACGGAAATGGTGCAGATTATGCCGACATAATAATCAAACTAGGCGAAGAAACAAATTTGTTTCAAATGTCAACGACGATATATCTTTATAAATTCAGGCTGGCTGAGGCGCTGGTATCGTGGCTTTTATTAGTGGGACCATCTTTTGTGAGAACGTTTTTAGTATGTCGTCGTGAGCCATTAAATTTAATGGAAGAGCGAGTTTTCTATTTGAAAAATGCTCCACTCGTCTTGGTCGCGTAGTCGGTCGGGAATTCACGCGAACGAGCAAATTATTCAGATCGTTTTGTATCGCGTCAGTTAAAAAACCTTAAAATTTATTATATTTAACGCGCGTATTTCTTTTTCAACGTGTACGTGGCTTGCTCGGTTTTCGTGTATTTACTAGGTAGGTATAAGGAGGAAGGATGATAGGGGATGTTGACGGAGTCAGCGGGCGGTAGCGGTATCTCGCACCGTAGAGGGTATAGTTTTGCTTCATTGGGTATATTGTACGATTTCCAGATACGATTGCGGTCGATTAACGTGTCGCGCAGAGAATGAATTTTGCAAAGGTGGCGTATCTCTCGTGCCGCAGTAAACGACTGGTGATTCTTTTCCTGCATTTGATTTGGATAGAAGATGAGAAAAGGATAATCGTTCGTGGAGTTTCCATTCTAACAATTCTAACGGATTTTAAAACGAGCTGAAATATGCAGAGGTCTTTTAAAAAAAATCAAATATAAGTTTCCAAATTAAAAGTGGTCCATTTTTTGATATTTTTTTTAGTTAAAAAAAATAAATGTGACTTAAGTAATTGTTTACTCTATAGCTCTTTACTTAGCAAACCTGTGTTGAAAAAAATGATTCAGCTCCAAAAGATTGTACTCGTATTTGATAGTATCACTTATTTTTTTGATAAATTCGTGTTTTGAAAATTTTTTCTTGTCAAATATTTCGCAGAAATTGGGCAAAAATATCGAAAGGTATCATTTATGAAACTTGAGAAATACCTATTTTGGAATGCACCACGCGTCATTGGCAAATTTCAAAAAATCCAGAAAAATGACCAAGAATTCATCAACTTTTTTTAGTTTTTTTGGGGGGGATTTGCAATAATGATCAGAAAATTGGCACCACTGCATTCCAAAATACTTATGCAGTTTCAGAAATGATAATCTTTATGTAGATGTTTTTGACTGATTAATGTGTAACATTTGCCAAAAAAATGTTCAGAACACGTATTTCCCAAAAAGTTAAGCCACTCTCGGATTTTGATGGAAATGATCTCCTTACATCAACATGAAAATATCTAAAACACTTACTGCATTTTGGAACTAACAATAAGCCATTTTTCCAAAAACACGTTGAAGAGGTAGTTGAGCAAACAAAACATGATTTTTTTTCTCAAAAATTCTTTCTCTGGTGACCCAAATAAATTATTTCTCCTTCAGGAGCACCTCCTGAGCTAGAATTCGTGAGTGATATTAAATTCCAAATGAAGATCTTATTGAGTGTGGTCAACATCCTCTAGCATTTTTCTTTGGAAATCCATTCTGATGTAGGTGGGATATTCTCAAAAAAAATGGCATAATATTTCAATACTAAAAAAAAAGAAAGAAAAAGAAATCATTTTTCTCAAAATTTTCAAATTGAAATCATAAATAAGACATGTCCTAGACCCCATTTTTGATATTGGCCTCAATTAATCTCCCCCAGAGATGAAATTGGAGAAACAGAAGACAGAATTTCATTTAAAGAACTATAAGAAGAGCGCTCAGTGGCGTAATGGGTTGAGCCACAGCTTTCCAAACAAGAGGTCGTGGGTTCAAATCCCGCTAGAGACACAGGCGTTAACACGAGCGTCTGGAGTCTGACATTACACAAAACCTATCCGCCAATCATATTGCAAGTAGCACTTTATTTATTTTTGTGCTTTTCATCATCGTTTCAATTCGAACTATTTTGAATGTATAAATGATCAATAAAGTAAAAAAAATAGACGTAGATGACTGTTCAATAATTCAGCAGGAAATGAAAATAATGAAGAAGTAATCACAAAATCCTTATCATACTACGTTGAAAACGTATGTTTGTCACCAAAGTCCAAAATAGATAACAGTCAATCTCACTTTGAAACATCATTCATTTCAGATTTCAGAAAAAGCGAAGTGGTAAAGACTAAAGTATAAGTAAAAGAGAAGATGATGATTATAATAATGATTCAAATACCTAATTAAATTGAAGGACTTTGAGAAGTGTGAGCAATTGAATTTGAAAACGCCTTCCTTCTTCCCAAGTGCGAGGTCTTGAAATTTGAATGGATGATGTTTCAAGAGTATGAATTTATTTTCTTCAAATGCGTTCAAAGTGTTGTATATTTTGCAAAATCTTTCTGCACAAATGTAATAGGTACTATTGAAATTAGATAAAGCGTTTTCATTACGTATTTTTTTAATATTCAGTAACATCACAGCACATTCACAATCAGTAATCACAACACACACACGAAAATCAACGATCTTACCTAGTCAATTTGGACATGTTTTTTTCATTTTCAAAGTGACATTTGATGGAAGCATAAGTATTAATTTTATTTATTCATCTATTTCATCATAGAAATTTTACATTTTTGATGTTTTTTTTTTCAAAACTAAGTTCGTTTGCATCTGATGATATGATATTCAAACGTGATAACGAGAAACTCCTCCCTAACAGATTCTGATTGGCGGATAGGTTTTGTGTAATGTCAGACTCCAGACGCTCGTGGCGTAAACATGTAATGTATACATTGTAGGTGCATTTAACATCTATTACACATTAAGCTCCGAGCCCCAGAACAGCAGAGGCAACAGAAATGCACGCAATCTGTTGCAGGTATCAAAAAGCTGTAACTGGTTGAGCAAGTATAGGTAGCGGTGATTACAGAACTCAGGGTTGTAAAAACCTGGCTAGTGATGTATGAGCTACTTTGTAGATAGTGTAGAAAGCAACGGGAAACTACTACGTGAAAGCTCAAAACAACGTCGATTCCCTAGAATAATCACAGTGGCAATAGGCATTTGCCTCACCCTGTTGGGTAGGTACCACAAAAATGCGATTTCCAATGTTCTGTAAAGGACAAGGAACCACGACAACGATGACAACAAACTATATGAAGCTTTGAAAACAGCAAAAAATGCAAAAGCTCCAGGAGAAGAAGGCATACCAACAGAATTGTAAAACTTACGCAAATGGTGAATTTAAAAGAAGACTGCTGGAATTCCTAAATAGGATGTACCAAGAAGAAAAGGTACCTGAAGAATTCAAAACAGCAATTGTAATACCACTGTTCAAGAAAGGCGATATGTCAAACCTGAAAAACTACTGAGGAATAAGTCTACTATACACCTGCTACAAGATATATGCAAAAATACTGGCAAAACGTCTGGTAGATCATGCAGGAGAAAAGTTGTCAGAAAGTCAAAACAGATTTAGAAAAGGAAGATCATGCACTGATGCAAGTTTTATAGTAAAACTACTGATGGAAAAAACTAAAAAGGATCGAATACAACCTAGATTCTCTTTTCCCATCACCCCATTGATCAAATTGCAACAATTTTTGAAGATTCTGGATCTTTTCACATGTATCATTATCATGTGAAACAAAGAGAGATAAATTATGAATTGGATCGGATCGAAGAAGCTAAAGTATGTAAAATAATTTCAGACAATGCGACGCAATTTACGAACACTAGACAATATTCGTAGATATTGCATTAGATTTTTGAAGATGATGCAATAATCAATATATTTGCATCATCTTGAAAATAACAACGTTAATGTTGTGTAATTTGACGCGTGTACAACAAAGTTGGCATAGATTAGATCATATTTCTATGCTTTCAAAGGAATCAAAATTCAAAAACCCTAAAATGTTTTATTTTAGGATGTTTTTAATTTATTTTCGAATTTCTCAATAATTTCTCCCTTAACAAAGTTTTTGGCGCCCAATGTGGGGCTCGAACCCACAACCCTGAGATTAAAAGGACCAATTAGTCTTCTCTAATTGACCCACTGCAGCTGGGTTTGGAGCTAGTCCCAAGCCTAACAAGGGAACTACCTGAACCGGCAGAAACGAAAATGAACGAATCAAAAGTAGATCGAAAGGGGACCACCTCAGGACCCCAAATCCAAAATTTCAAGTGCTAAAGTTGATTTCTCGATTTTTGGTGAATTTTTGAAAATTGAAAAATCCGAAAAATTATCAGGCGACGCGGTAGCGTTGCCACCCCGCCCTCCCACGGTTTCAAACGCGTCATGAGACGCGTTACCGTAGGCGGCGCAACGCCAGACGGAGTTATATTCTCAAATCATTTCATAATGTTAGCCCAGAATATTTCCAACGCAATTTTCTCAAAAACTATGCGTTTATTCAAAAAACGCATAGATACTTTTTTTCTTATTTTTCAAAGACCTTTCAGAATATGTAAGAATAATTTTTGTATGATAAAAATTCGCAAAGTTTCAAGTACCCTGTTTTTTGTCATTTTGGGTAAAATTCTTCTTTAAGTTCCACTCAAAGTTAGAAGGATTGGCCGAACCAATTTTGATGAAATTTGAAATATAGCTTTGATTTGTCAACCATTACTGACTAAAAGCAAAAAATTGTAAATTTTTTGAAAATTGACCCTGCACCCCCCCTTTTTGGGCCCCAAAAATCTCAAAATTGACCCAAAATATCAAAAGGCACTTCTCCACCACAAACTTGATGTTCATGCAAAATTTGAGCTTTGTAGCCCAATTACATCAAGCTTGAGTGGAGTCTAAAGATGCTGAAAAATGACGAATTTTGAAAAAACGAGCAGTATATTTATCCAAAGTACAATCAAACCAAAGCTGGGATAGATGTACGTACATCAAAAGGCACATCTACGATGTTCAAAGTACATTTGAACAAAATTTCAGCGTGATTTGTGCCCTATTCAAAGCTGTAGCTTTTCTTAATGAAGTAGTTTAATTATACTCAAAAAATGGCCAAAAATCCATTTTTTAAGAAAAGCTGCAGCTTGGAATAAAAGTTCCAATCACGTTGAAATTATGTTCACATATACTTCAAACACCACGGAAGTGCCTTTTAATATTTTCAAATTGATATGAGCTTTCATTTATGCGCAATAATAATTATTATTGCAAATAAACGTTCATTATCGAAATGTCCGTTAAATTTAAAGCACAACACGTGTTGGCGTTACAACGTGAGCGTTGTATGCAGTTGAAATGCGCCGTTTTCTAAGCAGCCCAAGTGGCTGCTTGGTTTAAGCTTCCGCTCGCCACGCAAGAGACTCCAGTTCGAACCCCATCAGAATCAAAAATTTTTTTCAATTTTTAATTTTGTAAGCTGATTTTTTCAATATGATTTTTATTTAATATGTTCAAATTTTAAAAATAAATTGTAAAAAAACGTTGTTTTTCACTTCCGAAAGTACAAATTTTCTTTTGCCCTTGTTTTTTTTTTTAAAAAGTAAACATGGAAAAAATTTCATTACGCAAATTTATTTAAAACAAACAATGATACATTTTTTCACCTGAAAAAACATGTTTTTTTTTTTACTTCTTGAAATGACGTTTTGCTTTACTTTGTTCAGGTTTGTTTGGTTTTCATTAAAAAGTTGACATTTAAATTCCAAAATTTTGAAGCCAAAAAATGGAACCTGAAAAACACATCGTTTCTCACCTCTTGAATTTTTGAACGTTTTTTCACTCGCATCACTCAGCTATTTTTTCTATCCTTTTCCTAAACTAAAAAATTCCATTTTGAAACTTCAAAAATTCAAAAACGAAAATAATAATTTTTTAATAGGTATTTCTATCAATTATTGGTAAACTTGTCATTTCATCTCTCATTTCATTTTAGAAATTTGTATTCGCTATTGTGTCATTTTATTTGACAAAATTTAAAGTCTTTTTTTTACTGATCGGCGAATTTTTGGTCAACCCCTTCCTCCATCACCCTTAAAAACCCACTGTTTTTATTCCAGTCAGTTTAATGACAAATGTCCAGTAATCTGTCCACTCTCTGCATGCTCCTGCCACCAACGCTATTTTCATTCATTAGATTAAACACTTCATCACAATAATATAGAAAAAAAAGTACTGATATCCTCCAAAAAAACTCTTCAAAAAAGAATTACACCCCGCCCTCTCCACGATTCCTAATGAACCTACTCCATGAACAAAAATTAAAAATTTCAGTAAGAAAATGTTACGATATCATGGTGGAATCCGCCCCTAACAAAAACAACCTACCACTTCACCATTTATCGTATAAGACAATCTATGAAACAGCTAATGAGCCAAAAATTTGGGCGGACAGATCCCTCAAATAAGTTTAGTAATCTAACTTAACTTTGGAGTGTGGAAGATTTGTCAGCCCCCAAATTTTTGGCTCATTAGCTGTTTCATAGATTGTCTTATACGATAAATGGTGAAGTGGTAGGTTGTTTTTGTTAGGGGCGGATTCCACCATGATATCATAACATTTTCTTACTGAAATTTTTAATTTTTGTTCATGGAGTAGGTTCATTAGGAATCGTGGAGAGGGCGGGGTGTAATTCTTTTTTGAAGAGTTTTTTTGGAGGATCAATTAATACCAAAAATAGAAAATATTGATGAAAAATGGAATTTTCTCGGGAAGTGGCTCAGATGGTGTCCCTAACTCATTTACGACTATCGAAATTCATAAAACCTCAATTCCAGTCATTCTGGAGCCTCCAGAGATTTTTTATCAATTCTCCAGAAACTTGAAATTGCTGTGGAACGGCTAAAAATCAACTTTAGCACAAATAACTTTATTTGGGGCCTATGTGGGTTGCCTTTAACCGTTTTTTGCGGTTGTCACAAAAATCGGCGTCTGCCGGTTCAGATGTGTATTTTTGACCACTGGAAAAAATGACAAAATTTGAAAATGTCAAATATTTCATCTTTTGCGATGCTACCTATCCGAGATCGAGCTCTGACCTATTTTTGACGTTCCGAATAGGTGAAACCTCCATTTCGACCATTCTGGAACCTCCAATGATTTTTTATCTTTTCTCCAGAAACTTGAAATTGCTGTGGAACGTCCAAAAATCAACTTTAGCACAAATAACTTTATTTGGGGCCTATGCGTGGTGCCTTTAACCATTTTTTGCGGTTGTTGCGAAAATCGGCGTCTGCCGGTTCAGATGTGTATTTTTGGCCACTGGAATGAAATGACAAAATTTGAAAATGTTAATAGATGCTCCAGAATAGTCGAAATGGAGCTTTCACCTATTCGGAACGTCAAAAATAGGTCAGAGCTCGATTTCGGATAGGTAGCATTGTAAAAGATGGAATATTTAACATTTTCAAATTTTGTCATTTTTTCCAGTGGTGAAAAATACACATCTGAACTGGCAGACGCCGATTTTCGCAACAACCGCAAAAAATGGTTAAAGGCACCACACATAGGCCCCAAATACAGTTATTTGTGCTAAAGTTGATTTTTGGCCGTTCCACAGCAATTTCAAGTTTCTGGAGAAAAGATAAAAAATCACTGGAGGTTCCAGAATGGTCGAAATGGAGGTTTCACCTATTCGGAACGTCAAAAATAGGTCAGAGCTCGATCTCGGATAGGTAGCATCGCAAAAGATGAAATATTTGACATTTTCAAATTTTGTCATTTTTCCAGTGGTCAAAAATACACATCTGAACCGGCAGACGCCGATTTTTGTGACAACCGCAAAAAACGGTTAAAGGCAACCCACATAGGCCCCAAATAAAGTTATTTGTGCTAAAGTTGATTTTTAGCCGTTCCACAGCAATTTCAAGTTTCTGGAGAATTGATAAAAAAATCTCTGGAGGCTCCAGAATGACTGGAATTGAGGTTTTATGAATTTCGATAGTCGTAAATGAGTTAGGGACACCATCTGAGCCACTTCCCGAGAAAATTCCATTTTTCATCAATATTTTCTATTTTTGGTATTAATTGATAATTTTTCGGATTTTTCAATTTTCAAAAATTCACCAAAAATCGAGAAATCAACTTTAGCACTTGAAATTTTGGATTTGGGGTCCTGAGGTGGTCCCCTTTCGATCTACCTTTGATTCGTTCATTTTCGTTTCTGCCGGTTCAGGTAGTTCCCTTGTAAGAGAAGAGAAGTTGACAATTCAAGAACCACAAATACAGTACACTCTCAATAACTCGAAATCCGAGATGAATGCTGGCGATTCATTCAGCAAAGAGGTTTTCGAGGTAATCAGTTTCGAGTTATGCAGGTAAGATTTTGAGATTGTTCGAGTTATAGAGGTCTTACGAAATGAATGAATTGAGAGATATGTAAGTTCATAGAAGATAGAAGTAAGTATGGAGTGAAATATTTGAGTTACAGAGGTAAATGTCCAACAACGTACGACTTATAGAGGTTTTCTCGTCATTTTTGGAAAAATTTAGCTTCGAGTTACAACTGGTTTGTGTAGTCAATTTTGACTTATCCGAGTAAAGTTAACATTGAGTGTTATGGAGATTTCAAGGGGAATGTAGGTTGGTTCGGCTAATAGTGGTTTTCGAGTTAAAGAGTTTCAAGTTATTGAGAGTGTACGGTAAAACTGAAGTTGTGTCTCGGATCGACGAGCTACTTTGCTATGATTTTTAGGAAAAAAGAGTGGGTGACGTGATAAAAAAAAAAAAGAGAGAAGCAGAGGAATGGGAAACGTAGGTGTGCTTGTCAATGTTTGAATTCTACATGTGTATTATTTGATAGGTATCTCACCAATACTCCTAAAGGAATATATTTAACTTACATTTGGGAATTGAAACTTCTTTACTAGCTCTTTCATCTTCCACTACCCTTCTTTGATACAATTTGACGCTTTTTAATAAACTTTTTACGTGTTTCAAAGAATCGTTTGTGTTTCTGAATGCTTTATTTGGTCATATGTGAAAGTCAGAAGTGAACGAAATAGTTGTCATATTATTTCAAAATCGGAGTTTAGATTGCATGAATATTCTCTTATTCATTAATGTTTGAAAGTCAACAATCCTGAAGCATATCGAGTGCTGTCGACAAAATTGTAACATATGAGTAGTCTTTCATTTTTTTTTTTTAATGTTTCAATATCCTAACAACACTTTTTACATTAGATACATTATAGAGGCTTACTTTACTACGGAAATATAAAAGTTTGTACAAAAATATTGCCAATGTTTGAAATTGAAGGCGTATATGTAATTTGTAACACTTATACGCAATATGGTGGCGAAGTGAGAAAAAATTTCAGCTCGTATTTCTATTTGATACATGTGCTGTCTACCCCAGTGGCCAATATTTCTACAATTTTTTCACCATATCGTTTGAGAATTTTTTTACGACTTTCGTTTCCCTCGTTTGTCGTGCTCTCGTTTCAGTACTGCAGTAGGTACTTTTTCCCTTTCAAAAATTGCTTAAAAACTTGAACGTGTGAAATTTACGAGAGAATTAAAGAGGATAAAAAAAATGCTCGTCCCTCGGCTCGGTTTGAATCCACGCGTATTTTTTTCATCTACTCGTACCTACGTAGTTATACCCTTTGCAGGATGAGGCGAGAAATGAAAAATGTCGCATATAAAATGCATTTTACCTAAAAATGGTCGCTTCATCAGTATAAAAAGTTTGAAGAACTTGCAGATGAAGCAGCGGATACTGCGAGTACAACTATATATACGATGATGACGATAACTATGAGACAAAAAGTCCACAGCTAAGGGTACGGGAGCAGGGTTAGAAAAAAAGTTTGAAAATTGGAGATGTTATAAAGTTTGTAACTAACCCTTATTTTGGTATTTAATGGCGTTAACTTGGCACGGTTGTTTCTTCCATGTGCCAAAACGATTTACAGTTTACCGTCCAGCACGTATTTACACTATACACGTTTCTTGGGGTTATTTTTCGATACGGTCAACAGCCATATATAGTACGGGATACTATACGCGGGCATGGCTTTCTTTTTTATTTCTTCGAAATACGTTATAGTGTAAAGTACGAGTAGGTATATGTGCGCGTCGTTGTGTATTTTTCTTTCATATAAAACAATTAACTCGATCCGACTTTTGGAGTAGCTTTTGTGGAAATTCACCGCGAAAAAAGTTCGGTTGAGATTTTTTTGCTGAGGGTTCTTTAACTCGCTTCGTTGCGTTTTGTTGCGTACTTCCATGTATAGGCTACAAGTGAACTAGGTCCCCTTCTTTTTTTTTTTCATTTTCACCCTTCGTCATTCTTGATCCTTTGGATCAAACTCTGAAACTGACCGTTCTTTCGAGTACATTACGAAGTATAATTTTTTGCTCATGTTGAATCAGTAGAAGTGATTCAAAGTTTTGATTGTGATTGTGAACGTAAGCTAAGTGCGCCTAATAACGCCCACTTCTTGGAAATTATATGTATAGGTAGTAAATGAAAAAAGTTTGGTAATACCCCTAAGGGTTGTTTGCAGACAGGTGAGAAACTAAGTATATACGTTCTATGCAGTTTTCAAGTTCATAAGTTTCATGGTTGAGCAATGTTGCCAATTTGAAATTTTTACCAACAAAAAAAATTCAAAATGGCTGATTTGAGATTTTTTTCAAAGACAAAATTTTAGCTTTTGGAGTTGTCCTTAGAGTGGAGAAATAGGTTCTCAAAGAGGGGATGAAAAATTTGCAAATCGCTCAGTTTCCCTATTGACAATTTGACTAGCAGAATGCTAGCATTAGTAGCACCCACCTAGCATGAGTAGCAGGAAACTAGCATGATACTAGCGTTATGCTAGCATGAAATGAACTAGCATAACATGCTAGCAAAATGCCAGCTTATTACTAGCATGATACAAACTAGCAAGAAGTATGTTAGCAATGAGCTAGCTACATGCTAGCAACATAACTACCGAATGAAGCTAGCATTTCCCACTAGCAAAATGCTATCATATATCTAGTATGAGATGAGCTAGCACAATGCATGCTAGCAATATGCTAGTTAAACCCTTGCCCCTTAATTACCAAGTGACGCTAGCAGTTCATACTAGCATGATTCTATCATATCGCTAGCATGGGGTGAGCTAGCAAAATGTATTCGAGCAATGTGCTAGTTAAACCCTTGCCTCATAATTACCTAGTAATGTCAGTTGTCCATGCTAGCATGATGCTATCATATTGCTAATGTGAGATTATCTAGCAAAATGTATGCTAGGGATATGCTAGTTAAAATCCAGCACCATAATTATCGAGTGATCCCAGCAGCTCCTGCTACCAAAATTCTACCATAATACTAGCCTGAGATGAGCTAGCACAATGTATGCTAGCAACATGCTAGTTATATCCTAGCATCATAATTACCGAGCGATGCTGGCAGTTTCTCCTAGCATAAAGCTACCATGTTGCTAGCATGATATGAGCTACGAGTAGTAAAAAGTACACTAGGCAATAGGCATACACTAGTTAATCCTAGCAGAATAGTTATCTTATCAACAATTTTACTAGCAGAATGCTAGCATTAGTAGCAGAATACTAGCATGGTGCCAGCATGGAATCAACTGGCAGATTACCAGTTAGAATGGTGTTAGCACTTATAGCGCTCTGCTAGCAGACATTTTATTAAAAAATTCATCCTAGCATAGAACTGGTATGATGCTAGCATGCGGTGAACTAGCAAAAGACAGGCCATCAGCAATTTGCTGGTTACATGCTAGCAGCTTAACCACCGAGTACAGCTAGCAGTCACTACTAGCATATTGCTAGTGCATTGCTAGCACCCTGTAATGGTGCTAGCATGAGGTGAACTAGCAAAATGCATGCTAGCAATCTGCTAGTTACATGCTAGAAATACAATCACAGGTAAACTTGCACTAGTCTACTCCTAGCGCTATTCTAACTTTGGTAAAGCTAGCAGTCAAAGTACTAGCATGGTGCTGGATTTTTATTAAAAGACTTATTATCCAGGTGCTAGCAGTCAAGTGCTAGCATAATGCTAGCAAATTGCTAGCGTTGTTCTTTATCATGATACACTTAACTTCTCTTAGATGAAGTATGTGGTCAAGTCGAATATAAACTCAATACAGTTTCCTGTTTAAATTAAGAAGAGTGAAGTCGGCAAACTAATCACCCAGTTTATACTAGCACAAGATGCTAGTGCAATGCTAGTTCTAAACTAGCATTGTAGGGCAATTGTCCATTTTTGGATATTTTTGGGAAACGTACCATAATTAAAAATACCCTATTCTTTTATAAGGAAATTAATGCACTTCTAGCATTAGCATTATACATATTATACACATGCTAGCATATGCTAGCAAAAAGCTAGCAAGATCATGCTAGCACCAGTAGCACCATTTTGAACACCTGCACTAGCATATCTGCTAGCAAACTGACGCTAGCATAATGCTAGTCCCCCTGCTAGAATTATGTCAATTGTATGCCAGCATAATATGCTAGAAATATGCTTAGAAATATGCTAGCATGACTATGCTAGCACCAATGGCACCATTTTGAACACCCGTACTAGCATATCTGCTAGCAGTGCTAGCATGGTCATGCTAGCACTGTTGCTAGCATTCTGCCACTTGAAATTGTCAATAGGGATTTGGGCAAATTCGTATTTTGAAAATTTTTCTTCTGAAATATTTCACATTACCTAATTATCAAGTCGAAAGATCGAAAAATGTAATTTCTGAAACTGGTGAAATATTTTGGAACGCAGTAGTGTCAATTTTAAGCGATTATTGACAATTTCACATAACCGAAATTAATTTTTCGACAATTTCTTTCCTTTTTTTTTCAAGTTGGCAATAATGACCAAAAAATTGCCACCACTGCGTTCCAAAGTGTTTCCCCAGCTTTAGAAATAATGAAATTTTTCAGTATTTTTACAAAATTACTGTGAAATATTTGTGAAAAACAAAAATTTCAAAACATAAAGTTCAAAAGTAAGCGATTTTAAAATTTTCAAACGTTCAGTAGTTAGAACTCTAAAAGTGGTCTTAGAATTTTTGTGAGGGGAGGAAGAGAAAATATAAGTTAGGTAGCTAGAAGAATGTGATCATAATTGGTTTTAAAGAAAAGAAACACATCCGATGGATAAACATGATATTTTCAGTGAAGAATGACAATTTTTAGTGAAAAAAAGTAAATGATGATGCTTCATGATTTTTTGAGAGCTTTTGAATTTATTTTTCTGAACTTTTTTGGCAAATGCATTTTGCATAACTTGTCAGACACCCTGTACTACTTAAATTTGAACAGACAAAATAATATTCACCCTATTTATGTAAAAATTCAATTCAATTTTTTTCAAATTTTCAAGCGACGAATTTGGATAGATTTCTGAAATTTCAAAACTTTATCTTCACATTAGTATACAACCAAACGCAATTTTTTGATCCGAATTTCACCATCTTCAATCTTCATTTAACCATACCCAATTACCCACACCTACTCCGAATAGATTCAAATTCGAGTATCAAAATCGATCCAAAACTTTATCACTTACGTAGAAGCGCCAAAAAACCAATTTCAATTTCATAATATCAAATTTGACACGTTGAAGAACTTCACATTCTTTCATCAGCTCTCTTTTTCCATTTACCAGCACGAGGAAAAAATTACTAACACAGATATAAATCAACCATCACTCATGTCTCGTCATACCTCTCACTTCCCCACGCATCTTTAGACGCAGCATCTTCGAAAGAATTTAGAAAAAACCTACCGTAAGACGAGCCGGATTACATTTCACTACGTCATAGCCATACCGTCAAGTCGTTTCTTTTTCGCAAACTGTAATAAAAATTCGTCATAATACCACGTTATGTAAAATACCAAGTTGTAATAAAATTCTTTCAAAAAGTTTCAACGTTTTACATCCTCGACAATTTAACAACTATTATATTTACCACAGACTATAATATGGTATCGTTTTCGTTCATCGAAATCAATTGGATACAAACAATGTAGCTCGTGTAACGAATTAATTTCTACCCAGTCCCAACCAAAAAATAAGTTAGGTAAATGGCTGAAAAACAATCAACAGTTTCAGCTACTCGCAGTATAACAGTCGAGTCAACATGTACATTTTCGAATACTATAAAATAAAAATAAAAAAATCTCTACGAATAAAAGGAAGAAAAAAAAACAACACATAGAAAATCATCGCTCGTAAAGTTGCAAAGTATTATTTTAAATTTTAGATTAAAACGTGCGGCGAATGTGTGAAAAATATCAATGATATATGGTCGTATTTGGGCCATATTTTTACAGCTTCTGTGTTCCATGTACAGTACGTTTCGACGCGGTGCGATATTTAAAGAAAAGTACACGTTTTTTTCTTCTCTTTTTCCCCATATTTGCATAAATACACCGATGAAATATATATGTATATTAACTTTTGAGCAATATATTATTCTTCTGCAGAAGCTTTTTCACTATTCTCGTCTTCGTATCTTTTTCGCAAAAACCAACATTTTCACTCATCTTTGAAAAAAAAAAAAAAAAAAAAAAAAACACAAACGTTCTCATGGGCATCGCACAACATCGTTTCGCGAGAAATAAAAGTCGTATTGAGTGGAATGTTACATAAGAGTCGAATTTTATTTGTTTGTGGCAAAATTGGATATATTAGAACATTTTTCATTCGAATTCTTTCAAAAATGATTTCTTGAATGTTGATCCAATGTCTTCGAAACAGGTTCACAAATACTTCCACAAAAATTCACATAGGTAATAAAATTTTGAGTTTACGAAAAACCAAAGTAGATTCATCGAACCAAGTTTCCTTCGGTAGTCCACAAGCTTTCAAAAAATGGCGTTTTCGTCGCTCTCATCTCTTTCGAAAAAATTGTGGACTGTTGATTTTGTTGCCAAAAAGTATTTTAAAAATAAGAAATAATCACGAATCTGCTTCAGAAAATTTCAAAATATTCACGATAGCTGGAACAAAGCTCTTCAAAAATAAATCAAAATCAAAATTAATTGATTGGGACTATTAATCGATTACTCGATCGTCCGAAACTGCTCAATACTATCTATGGGTAATTTAAACTGTCAAATTGTAAGAAAATATGGTTCCTTCGAGTGAAAAAAATAGAAAAAATATCTTGTAGGTAATCCGTAATGTAGTTATATCGAGGTTTGTTTTAAAACACCAGCTTTAGCCTTGAGACGGTGTTTTTTTCCACCAGGTAACCTAACCGTGTCATATGTACGTTCACTCGGCTGCATATAAGTCGACGCCTGCGATCTCGTAATTTATAGTAGAGCTGTCGTGTTAATAAATTTGCATAATCAGTTCGCCGTAAAAATAACTCGGCAAGTTGGAAAATTAACGCACGCTTCGTCTTGCTTGCCAACTTGCGTCGTATGACGTGTAATTTGAATTGTACCGTTGCCTAGGCTTATTTTAAAAGGTCATTAAATCTGAACGTTGAATCGTTTATCATCGTGAAGTGTAGGTAAACTTTCATTCGAAATGCGATCCAGTTTATCAACACTGATCCTCATTAAAAGTACTTTGAGATAAATTCGAAATTTCGTATTTTACTCGTTATGCTTGAAGATGTAGAATAATTATGAGAAATTTCAAAAATTCTATTTTTGCCACAAATTGTACGTGCTCTCGAGTTTTTTGAATTGATCAGTTTTTTCGATTAGTTGTACCTACATAATTTAATAATCGAAACAAAAAATGCAGGAGTAAGAGTTTCTCTCGAAAACTCGACTACATGGAGTTCTTTCCTGGTGCGAGCTTTAAAGTTTGTATAGGTACTATGATAGAAAAATTACGTATTCATACCGCAACTCGACTCCACAACGAGCTTGTCGTAAATCATCAAATAAATTGAGAGCTTTAGGTATTACAGAATGGTGTAAAAATTCAATCCGTCGCCCATAATTAAACTAATAAATAATAAATAATTTTTCAACCAATCGAACACGATGGCGTATAGTTGATAGCTGGGCATAAGTACATGAGTGAATGAGTGAGTGAGTGAGTGAGTGAAAGAGAAACAGAGAGAGTTTGGATGGGGAAGAAGGTAGGGGTAGGGAAAATTGACGACTACGACGACCATATTGAGACGCGTATTTCAACTTTCGTAATGTATTACTTCCGCAAGAATTGAAACAATTTTCAACCATCGGCGTCGGAAGAGGATAAGCGGTATTTTAACGAAGGCAAACTTTACATAGTTAATGGAATGGCCAAGATCTTTTCAAATTCTACGAGTAATGAATATTTATTTGGATCCTTTAATACCCGTCGATCTATTTTATAGGCAGTATAACTTATACTCTCGACGAGCAGACCCTAGTGAAATGCCTATGTTTATTTTTTTGCTCTGCGTGATCTGTGGTGATGAAATTTACTTGGACGGAAGTTAAATGTGGGAAGAGGTGGAAGGATAGGTTTTCTGGGTTGTGAGTATTTGGCTCAAAATTTCAGTTCTTCTCAATTTTTGTTTTTTTGTTTTTTGAAAATCAGGTCTTGTATCCAATTCTTCTAAAAAAAAAAAAAAAAATGGGGAGGTAACCTTGGTCACCAAAAAAGTGACAAAACGAAACGATCGAGAAAATCGTTATAATCCATTAAAAAAAAAACACAGAATATACCTATTAGGTAGATACAAATTGAAATATTTTGGATTTAAATGTCAAAAAGCTAAAAATCGAAATCTTGTTCAAATTTTTGAAAAAAAAACGAGAATTGTTCAAAAAAACAAGACGTTGACAATCATAACAAAAAGCAAGACTTTTGGAAGATTATTGGCTAAAAAGTGATACTGTTTGGCTATTTATGTCAAGAAAGCGAGGATTTTGGGTACTAGGTACCATTTCATTTTATTTTATTTCTTCAAATGAAAATCTTTAAAAATGTTGTTGAATAGCGAGAATTTCTGTAAATAATAGTCGGGGGCCTGCATAAGGATTTATTGCAACCCCCCTCCCCTATCCTTCAGGGCAGATTTTTTTCTTAAAGGGGAAGTCCCAAGGAACATTTTTAGCCCTTGCTCTCAAAAAAAAGAGGCCCTACTTGGAAGTGAATTTTCAAAAATCAAATTTTGGCCAAAAATGTGGGAAAAAATCAAAATTTTACTAACCGAGAAAGCTGAAATTTAGGAGATGATTATCCTATTTTTGACCTGCCGAATCGATTGGAACTTGTTTAAATCCGTTTTGAGCAGTTCTGGAGCCTCCAGCAGATTTTTGAAACTCGAAGTTCCCACAAAATTTTATCAAATGGAGTTGGAAAACCGAAATTCATTCTGCAGTCCAATTTTAACACCCTCTGAAGACGATTTCAGGCGGGTTCAAGTCATTTTGGAGCCTCCAGCGACTTTCTGAAAGGTTTCATGGCGTTTTTAGAAAAATTGAAATTTCAAAAAAAGTAGCTGGAAGCTTCAAAACCACTTGAAACCACCATGCAGTCGACTTCATATCGTATTGAAATTGGTTTGCTGAGTTCATTTCGACTTGCTAACACCCATTATTTTGATAAAATATTGTGAAAATTTCAAATTTCAAAAATCTGGTGGAGACTCCATGTAATTTTCAAAAAGTCGCTGGAAGCTCCAAAGCGACTTAAAATCCAACTGAAGTCGGCTGTCCAACTCCATTTGATGAGATTTTGTGGGAATTTCGAGTTTCAAAAATCTGCTGGAGGCTCTAGAACTGCTCAAAACGGTTTGAAACAGTTTCCAGCCGATTTGGCAGGTCGAAAATAGGGTATATCCCAAATTTCAGCTTTCTAGGCCAATTTGGTAAAATTTTGATTTTTCCCTGCATTTTTGGTCAAAATTTTAGTTTTGAAAATTCACTAAAAATCGTAAAAGGCACTTTGGCACTTGAAATTTTGAGAAGTGATGAGTTTGTCTGCTCTTTCGATATAATTTTGTACGGTTTAAAAAAGAATGATCTGGAATTCACAAATTGGTCAAAAATTTCCTTTGGAACTGCCATCCTGGAATTTTGCGATAATCAACTAAAACGGTTGAATGTGACCAAAGTTACAGGTCCTGAAGTTAATTTTTGGCCTTTCTAGGGGAATTCAAAGTTTCTGGAGAGTTGAAAAATCACTAGAAGCTCTAGAATGGTCCAAATCTATAGTAGTCGCGGATGTGTGAGAGTTGAATTTATTCTTCACATTGCACATGTTTCATGGAAAAGCTTGAAAATCGTCTAAAAATTCACCAAAAATTTAAAAATGATCTTTTGTATTTGAAATTTTGGTTTCCAGTATTTTAGAACATGCTCTTTATTTTTGATCCTTCTGGGTTTCGTTCAAATCACTGAATTCCAGTTTAAAAGGTTCCCTGTTATAAATATTGCTGAAATCAGCTGCAATAGAATCGACCTTTGAACAAAAATTCGACTAAAAAGAAACTTATAAGTAGATGATATTTAAACGCAGAAAAAGAATCATGCAACTCGTAAATAACACTCAGTAAAAGCAAATTTAAAAAGAAGCAATGAAATCAACTTTTGCTTCTTTCTACATCATCGTATACTTACGAACTTCTTAGCTGGTAAAATCATACAAAACATCATTTTTATACGTGCAGTCGACTTGTCAAACAACATGTAATATATTTCATTCGGTTCGTCGTCGCTTCTCAGGCTGCTCGGTTGGTTCGTTACGTTTCTGCTGGCTAAAAGAGATAAATAGTTTTCATGTTCGATGAACTTTTCCAAGGACCTTTTACAATTTACACGCTGGCGTTATTGTGAAGCGGTCGAACCGACTGCAATATCCTATCGTCAAATATACCTTCGACGAGCAGCACCAAACGACTACAAACGATCGTTAATTGCTACGTAGGTATCTCGATACACGTACTACACAGATATATAAGGTAGGCAGATAAACACAGCATAGTGTAGTAAAAATAACCCTCGTCAATGTCACCGCCTACCATAAAAGATTGACGTTAGCAAACGACAAAAGATACCTAATGAAATACGCCGATCGAGCACTAGAAATTGCAGAACGAGCCGACGAACAAGCAGGCTGAACCATCGAAAAAGGATCGAAACTTTTCTAACATGGACACGAGCGTGAACATTCTCTATGTTATCTCATTTGTAAAGTACCCATTCGCATAAATATAGTTTTTCTTTCGTCGTCTATACATACATATACGAAGTAACATTCGATTCCGGGCACGAAAACCAGCCTGTAGGAAATAAGGTGCCAATAACATTAACGTTTAAACCACCAGCGCCGCAGCTTCGTTTACTTAAATACCAATGAAAATGATGAGGTAATTAGCAATTAAATTGCCTGCTTGTGTTACATTTCTTATTCTCCAGTGTAGATTTTCGCTGCTAACGCGTGAAATTGTGCAATTACGTCATTCTCGCCGTAGCAATTAAATTCCTGGCCACGATGGTGTAGTCGTCATCAACTACCACACCCCATATACATATACGGGATACCCCATCACTATCTCCAAGGTATATACGTTTATGTACTTCATCGTTTACTTACATATAGAGCTCGACTACCATACGAAATAGTCTGTACTATAATTCATCAAATGCTTTTTAGAAGTAGATATGTGTAGCTGAGGATATCTTTTCCACTCTGGCAAAACTTCACATCCCTCGTACACATTTTACAAACGTACGTTCAAGCTACCAAGGACAAATATGTGACGGGTAATCCTTTAATGTAGTAATATTTGTTTATATGGGCCAGATTATTGTAGTAGAAGGTACGCATTTATGCGGTATAACGTTTGTATAGGGATTTTTGTACAAATTTATCCACCTTTTTTCAGCCTGTCTCTCTCTTCCTCATCCTACGGTGTATCTTTTTTTACTAACATCAAACCGTAATAAAAGGCCAAGTTAAGCGTGTAAGTATTGGGATCTTTATAAGTGACGGAGTCGGATTTACGTATAGAAAAGTGACCGCTATACGTGGGTCTGGTTCGTTTATTATTTCCATTTCAACGATGATAAGCCTTAAATCTTTTTACCCTCGTTTATTTCCGATTTTGTTTTCTTGTTGCGTGCGTGTGAGTGTGGGCAAGAAGACATGGTGAAAAAAAAAGCTTTTTGGAATATTATCGATTGGAAAATGCTGTTGGGTTCTTTTTGAGTGTGATTCGTGTCGTATTTCTGGACAAATGTGTTTCTAGGTTAAACAGATGTGTGAATAAGGAGACGTGTTGGAATATTTACCTATTTATAAAAATGAGGGCCAGATGGATTTAGGAAAGCAGGGATGGATAGAGTGTTCCTTATTTCATTTTTTTGTGATTTTTTTTTTGCAAATACTTGAATTTCTTCAAGGAATAGTTCGTTTTTATTTTCAAAATTTCTTGAAAATTTTACCCCCCCCCCCCCACTTCTCTAGCTAAAAGTAAAACATTGATGAGAACCACCAAAAGTTGAAAACAAATGAGAAGATCTTATAAAAAAATTATGTTGGAAGAACTCGATTTTGGTATTTTCAAGAAAAAACATTTTTTCAGTCTCTCAAGTATGTAATTTCGTGCTCAGCGATTGAAAATTAGTCAGAAAAACGTCATTAAAAATGTAAAGTTCAACGACCTTTTTTTGGTTCATTTTTGAGCTCAAAAATGGGACAATTTCGGGTAAAAAAAAAAAAGCTCCATTGCAAGAATATGACACCGGAAATAATTTTCTACGTTGCAGAAACCCCCCCATGTCTGAGTACGAATCTGGAGTCCAATTTGAGCGTGAGCGTCTCCTTCATCGGGAACTGGCAATTTTTTCGAAAACTGCGCTACAACTAATGAGGAGAGGGCCACCAATTCGAAAAACTAAGGCTATATTCGTGTTCAGCGATATCGAAAAAATACTTTTTCATGTATCACACAAATGAAATCATTTTTTTTACTTTTACCCCATTTGGGGAGGTGATGAGAGCCATGGATGGGTCCAATCAAAAGTCTAACGCCATGTCGTGTTCAGCGTCACCAAAAACATACAATTCGATATATCACATGCCCCATATTTTTTTTGAAAGTTTTGCTCAAATTTGGTGGAGGGGGTGATCCTTTCCCTTTGAAAGATCTCACCTCCAAAATTGAATATTTCTAAAAAACATCGAAATATACATCTATGAAAAATCGTTCAGCATTTTTTTATAGTAGCTCCCACTCACTGTGCCATTTTGAAATTTGATCTTCAAATTTGAAAGTTCAACTTTCAACTTTGGAAAATTTTAAAATGCTCAAAAAGTTCAAAGTGCAATTCCGTATCAAACTATGAAAACAGTTTTGATCAAAGTATCATAGCATAGCTATGGAGGTATGCGGTGCTAAAGTTGAGTACCTCAAGACAATGTGAAAATTATTGAAGCCTCCCTACCCCCTGAGGAGGCTCGGACCAAACTGATTGCGAGTTACTTACTTATTGGGTGGGTAAACATTGCAAAAAAAAGTTTGAGCCAAATCAAAAGACGTGATTTTCAAAATCGCATTATTTTTGGTCAAATTGACATTGACCCTATAGCAAGTGTGAAATTTCTCATTTTTATCTCAGAATCCTTCTAAGTAAATAAGCGCTTGTTTCTGGGAGAAATTTTTATCCAACCCAAATAATGATGATCATTGAAGAATTGAGTTAAAAGTCAATTACAAACTTGATTGCATAAATTTTTCATAACTTTCATCTTTGATCACCAATTTGACCTCTGACAGGACGGTCAATTTATACCCAACTTTATTTGGCTGCAACTGCAATAGCTGGCTCAATGCCATTGAAAATCAGCATAGAAGTTAGAGCTTTGAAGTGGCTTGCCTGTAAAAGAACCCCATATCTCCAGGAAGAAGAGTTGCATGACGCTGTTACTATAATCCAGGATCGAGCCTTGAACAAATGGAATGAAATGTGGTAGAAGTCACAGCATGGACTATGGACAAGGAAACTATTCACCTCCATTGCAGAAAGAAAGAAGGTGGATCTACACTAAGATTTAGACTTCTGGGCTGCCCAAGGCCTCAGGTATGGGCACTGAAGAAATCTGATCAAAGAAGAATAACGGCAGCAGAGATGAAGTTCATGAGGAGAACGGCAGGGGTGACTCTCAGAGACAGAGTCCCATCTGAGAAAATAACAGCAGATCTCGGAGTGAAGCCAGTCATGAAGAAGATAAAACAGTATAGGAAAGATTGGAGAAATCATGTCAAAAGGATGGAGGAAACAAGATCACCAAAACAGGTCCTCCAATACACACCAACGGGGAAGAGAAGCAGAGGGAGACCAAGGAGGAAACTCACGGATACCTCAGGCTCATCCTCAACAGGTTCCACACCGCAGCAGACAGGCCAATAGGCCTACCGCTTATAAGGAAACGATGACGACGACGACCAAGGCCTCAGTGGCAAGGGGTGCTTTAGCAAATTCCTTCACTCGATAAATAGAAAAGATAGCCCTTATTGTAGATGCGGACATCCCACCGAGACAGCAGCGCATAATACATTTACAGAATGCTTCAGATTTGCAGACAGTAGACCTGAGTTACCTCTGAACCCCAGTGACAAGTCACACTTGAGCTATTTGAGAGAAGCAGTTGAACAGTTGTGGAGAGAAGAACAGAGGTAGGCACTTGAAGGCCCTGTTACAAGAGTGAAGAAGCCTCCAAGGCTGGGCCTTTACACGGATCAAGAGGGCGGAAGAGCCTGGCCATTGTACATAGTTCCTGAAGGCAATGGAGTTCCAGTCAAGTAAGTATGGGTGCAAGTGTAATTAGCATTAAGCACTGACTGTAGTTTTCCTTGACTAGTTATAGGTTATGTTAAGATATTCCTTTATTGTGTATAGCATATCAAATAAGTTTGTTTTGAGTAGAGTAATTACTTTAGAAACCTTAGCGTAAAAGATAATTGTACTCATATATTACTAAATAAACTTGCCCCACCCACGAGATGTTGTGACTGGGGCCCCCTTTAAAAAAATCAAACATAATACCTATTTTAAAAAATTTAATTTTAAAAAAATTCAGAAAAATTCAAAAATGACCTTCAGCACACAGAAGTCGAGATCTTTAAATATTCAATTTCATTTGTATTCTTCCCTATTGACAATTTTACTAGCAGAATGCTACAGTACCGGTGCCAGGATTTTTCCTTGGAGGGGGATAATTGGGTCAGAACCAAACAATTTTGCCGTCTCATTTTTTTGGGTTGGGGGGGGGGGGGGGTAAAATTTAGCTTCTCAGAGAGCAGAAATCAAATAAAAACAGTGGAATAGTCAGAATTTTCTCAAGGAGGAGACAAAACCATATTTTTAGGCATGAAAAATTGAAATTAGGAGTCATTTTCTGGAAACCTATCGTGATGTGTGGTGATTATATTATGAAAATGAAGGTAAATTACTGCTCGAGCGAAGCGAGAGCGAAAATTTTTTAAAAAAATAGGTCCGAACAACAAAAAAAATGTTCACTTTTGCATGTTTTATTTCAAATTTTCGTTCGCAAGGGAGGACAATGGCCCCCTTCACTCCCTGGCCACGCCACTGAATAAATATGTCATTTATTTACCTATTTAATTTTTAAAAGGAGGGACCTCAATGACTGAAATTCGCCTGCAAAGTATTATTCAAAGTAAATCGTGTACGAATGTACCTATAATGTGGGCTTGAGAAGAAAAAAAAGCCTTCTTTTTCTCAAAAAAGATGAAATAAATGAACATCGGTTTGTAATCGGCATCCATCTCAGTGAAACAAGAGCGCAAAAATGCTTAGAAAATTCCCACTTTATAGCATCAAAATTTTTTTCAAAAAAATTGGCCTCTTGGGGGGATTATCACCCAAATCCCCCCCTTAAAACCGGCACTGGAATGCTAGCATTAGTAGCACCCACCTAGCATGAGTAGCAGGAAACTAGCATGATACTAGCGTTATGCTAGCATGAAATGAACTAGCATAACATGCTAGCAAAATGCCAGCTTATTACTAGCATGATACAAACTAGCAAGAATTATGTTAGCAATGAGCTAGCTACATGCTAGCAACATAACTACCGAATGAAGCTAGCATTTTCCGCTAGCAAAATGCTATCATGTATCTAGTATGAGATGAGCTAGCACAATGCATGCTAGCAATATGCTAGTTAAGCCCTTGCCCCTTAATTACCAAGTGATGCTAGCAGTTCATACTAGCATGATGCTATCATATCGCTAGCAAGGGGTGAGCTAGCAAAATGTATGCGAGCAATGTGCTAGTCAAACCCTTGCACCATAATTACCTAGTAATGCCAGTTGTCCCTGCTAGCATGATGCTATCATATTGCTAATGTGAGATTATCTAGCAAAATGCATGCTAGGGATATGCTAGTTAAAACCCAGCACCATAATTATCGAGCGATCGCAGCAGCTCCTGCTAGCAAAATTCTACCATAGTACTAGCCTGAGATGAGCTAGCACAATGTATGCTAGCAACATGCTAGTTATATCCTAGCATCATAATTACCGAGCGATGCTGGCAGTTTCTCCTAGCATAAAGCTACCATGTTGCTAGCATGATATGAGCTAGTAAAAAGTACACTAGCCAGTAGCCATACACTAGTTAATCCTAGCAGAATATTTATCCAACCAACAATTTTACTAGCAGAATGCTAGCATTAGTAGCAGATTACTAGCACGGTGCTAGCATGGAACCAACTAGCAGATTACCAGTTGGAATGGTGTTAGCACTTAGCACTTTGCCAGCAGACATTTTTTTGGAAAATTCATCCTAGCATAGAACTGGTATGATGCTAGCATGCGGTGAACTAGCAAAAGACAGGCCAGCAATTTGCTAGTTACATGCTAGCAGCATAACCACCGAGTAAAGCTAGCAGTCACTACTAGCATATTGCTAGTGCATTGCTAGCACCCTGTAATGGTGCTAGCATGAGGTGAACTAGCAAAAGGCATGCTAGCAATCTGCTAGATACATGCTAGAAATACAATCACAGGTAAACTTGCACTAGTCTACTGCTAGCGCTATTCTAACCTTGGTAAAGCTAGCAGTCAAAGTACTAGCATGGTGCTGGATTTTTGTTAAAAGACTTCTTATCCAGGTGCTAGCAGTCAAGTGCTAGCATAATGCTAGCAAATTGCTAGCGTTTTCTTTACCATGATACACTTAACTTCTCTTAGATGAAGTATGTAGTCAAGTCGAATATAAGCTCAATACAGTTTCCTGTTTAAATTAAGAAGAGTGAAGTTGGCAAACTAAGCACTCAGTTTATACTAGCACAAGATGCTAGTGCAATGCTAGTTGTAAACTAGCATTGTAGGGCAGTTGCCCATTTTTGGATATTTTTGGGAAACGTATACCATAATTAAAAATACCCTATTCTTTTATAAGGAAATTAATGCACTTCTAGCATTAAACATAATTATTAAACACATGCTAGCATATGCTAGCAAAAAGCTAGCAATATCATGCTAGCACCAGTAGCACCATTTTGAACACCTGTACTAGCATATCTGCTAGCAAACTGACGCTAGCATAATGCTAGTCTCCCTGCTAGAATTATGCCAATTGTATGCTAGCATGACTATGCTAGCACCAATGGCACCATTTTGAACACCTGTACTAGCATATCTGCTAGCAAACCATTGCTAGCATAATGCTAGAAAAATGCTGCTAGCGTGGTGCTGGTACCATTTTCCTAGCATTGTGCTGGCAACAGTTTGCTAGCAGATATGCTAGGAAAGGTGTTCAAAATGGTGCAACCCGTGCTAGCATGGTCATGCTAGCACTGTTGCTAGCATTCTGCCACTTGAAATTGTCAATAGGGTTTGTACATATTCTCGTTCATCTTATCTTGAGTATACGTTTGCCAAATAACATCAATATACTTACCGATAGTTGCAGCTGCACATGAAATTATACCCAACACGTACGAGTAAAAAACACTTAAGCTATACTTACAACATTTTGCACATAGCAGTCAACTCGATCATGGGTACTTCATATACCTATCTAATACTTATATTTGCATGACCCAACGACTTCAACGTGACTTTGATATCGATTATCACGTATAACGACGATATGTAGATATACATACTTCTATGGTTGTTCTAATCCTGTATAATAATTTCTGTTTACAGATATCTTGGCTGAGGCATCGCGACTTGCATTTATTAACACTCGGTACAAATACGTACAGCCGTGATAAGCGTTTCTCGACAGTGCATCGATTCCCAGGCAACGACTGGGTCCTACGTATACAGCAAACGCAAATAAATGATACCGGAATTTACCAGTGTCAAGTCGGCACCACGCCACCGGTCGGCATTACCTTCCATTTAAGCGTCGTTGGTAAGTTTAATATCGAAAATTGTTTTTTAGCTTTATAAAAATAACTTCATAAACCATAAGCAATATCAAAAGGCCACTAAAATGAGAGACTTACGAAAAAAAAAAATGAAAAAAAAATAACGCAGAAACACGATGAAAAAAAAATGTTTTAACGACACTCTTCAGCAACTTCTATAGATATTGCTCTTCTTCGTAATAGTAGCACTTTTCATTCAAACACGCCCCAAAAATACCATATTTCGCGTAGATACACTTTGACACTCTCGTCCTTGTCGACATCCCATCTCTGCCTCAGCATTAGATTTTTTTACACCTATTCGCCCTCCAACTCCTCCTTCTGCACGGTGGAATATTCCTCACTATGTAAAGTTTTATTACATCGAAAAAGCGCCTGAAACGCCAACTCTCGCGTAATTCGCGTTGACCTTGGTTGAAGAAAAAATTTCAGACTTTAATGCGTTTTTTAAAATCCAGCTTGTACCGTTTCCGTCCATCAATTTCGCGAGTCAGCCGCTCGAAAATTACGTTCGAAATTAAAACGTATAGCGTTCTTTTTTTATTCGCCTCGTCTGTTTCGGTTACATTCGCCCTATTTCTTTCACATTTTTTTTTTCTTTTTTTTTTTACTCACGCTAGCACGACAGAAACAACAACAACAACCAGGACGTGAATGAGGACGACCGACGTGCCAAAATGAAAGAAATTCCACCTTCTTTAGGTAGTAGGTAGTCGTAATTCGATAATCATTTTTCTTCGCCTCGGACGATACAGCAGAAGTATGGTGTACCACACTATATACCGCAGAAAACACGACGAGAAAAAAAATGCTTGATTTATGTTTACTTTCGTTAAGCGTCTGAAAATTTTCACGCGCACAGACTCGTTTTTCATTTAATTTACACTTTAACGACCTAAACTTACAAGTAGAACCCGGAGGGCTAAACCCTAAAAAACAAACCAACGCCAATTCAAATATTTGGCTTACACGTATCCGTGTTCCTTTTTTTTCAAATAGAGAGGAAAAAACACAAGTTTGCCTTGTCCTGCCCTTCTCACCCTTCCCTCATGAAATACGTAAAAACTCAAATAGGTACTCGTACAAAGCTGAGGATAGCTGGGGATATACGTAGTACGTGTTTCCCAAAAAATAATTTTAGATGTTAATTAACGTAACCTAAAACACTCCTATTACCTCTCAAGGGCGTACTCAAATGTTGAGAACAGGAGAATTCGAGTCTTTGTTTATTATTATTATTTTTTGTTGAAATGTTATGCTCTCAAAAAGAGACAACGAATATATCAAAATTCGGAAAAAAATAGTGAACAGTTCCTACTCACAAAAATTACACATTTAAAAAACTAAAAATTCTCAAAGTTCCTCAAGATTTCAGGTTAATTTTGTCAAGGAATTTGATAAGATAGGTATCCTTATACACTCGAGGGGCATTCCACATCAATTCGACCAAGAAGTGGTAGGGGGGGGATCGGCGATTTTTTTGAAATTTTTCCTGTGGAAAGGCCTTTCAATGGGATGACCAATGGTCCAAATCGCAGCCATTTAGCCTTTTTTTGAAGGGTATGATTTATCGTTACGACAAAAAAGGGAGAATGCATGACAAAAATAAGGGGGTTAAGTGACAGAAAAACTAAATACCACGGCCCACAAAAAACACGACAAAAAAATTACTTCAACGACAGGCATTATAAATATTGCACGGTAAAAAAATGCATTCAACGACAAATAATTATTTTACACGACAACCGGATAAGCGAAATTCACGACACAATAGTACCTAGGAATGACTAATTTTATGATTAAAAAACAGTAATTTATACAATTAAAAAGAGACTACACGCACTAAACATTTGCAAATTGATAGAAAAAAAAAAGTTTCATTGCAGCAATAGTGCTCTTTTGGATTTAGCTGGTCTCCCACGCTTGCGTTTTTGGCAGAAGGGAATGGATTTCACCTCGGGGGGGGGGGAGCCTGAACCCATTTTCGACAACTTTGCATTCCAAGTACATGTTTACATGTTGTTCTTTCATGAAATAAGGGCATGAGCAAGCTGATAATTCCAAATTGTTTGATACAATGCTGATTTTCCAAATTCCATGCGTGAGTTTGAGGAATTTGTCAAAAGTTTTCCAATGTTTGTCTGCAGATTTGATGGTTTTGATCAATTTGGGAGTAATTGAGTGTTTGGCTGTGCTATCAAGGTGGTGAAAAAAAGGAAGCAGCACTGGAATCGCCTGGAATTTGAATCACTTTTTTGTTTTGAGCAGCCCATTGATACCCAGAGATCCACTCCTTTAAAGACACATCTGGAGAAGTAGCAAAATGTAGACAGTTTTGAATCACAACTTCATTATATTCCATTGTACCAATTATGTGCAGTTTAAACACTATAGGTACCCAAGTATAGTTGTAGTTGTCGCTGAAAATCATACTTTGTCGTTCGAACACTAATATCTGTCGGGAGAAGTAGTCGTGATTCATAAACAAAAATAGTTGTGATGACGACCTGTTTAGTGGTTTAAAAACTTCTGTTTTTAGCACCTAATTTGTCGTTAATACCCCTCTTATTGTCAATATAAATAGAAGAAAAATAACTTGTACACAAAACATTGTATTACACATTATAAAACATGCGACGGCCGTTTCAGTATGTGGTCGTACCATCATCAGGCATAAAGCAAGAATAATACAAGTAAAAATGCGAAGTACATACGAGAACAAATAGATAAAAAATTATGTTGAATTACATGTTGAGCTTAGGATTTAGGGGAGGGGAGCGGTTGGTTGTGTATGTAGATAGAGAAGCTGCGTAGCATGTTGCGATGGATGTTGGTCGGAGCTTTTACTTCTTCATTGAGGACAATGTAGTTGCTTTCTATGTATTTGAATATTTCAAACCCCTCCAGTGACTAGCCTTTTACCTATCTTATTGTCGTAAGACTTGCCTGTCGTTCAAACCACCTTTTTTGTCGTTCGATTAAATATTTCCCTTTTTTAAAGGCTGCTAGAGGGTGTCAAATTTTCAGTGCAATTAAAATATCATCCATTATTCATCAGTGAATTACTCTATAACCGCTATATCTACCAAAATGAAACTTTTTCCATCAGTTAGGGGTTTTGAAAAGCTTTTTGGTGATGTTATAAAAATCAGTGTTGCCACTTTTTTTCGAACAAAAAATTAGCTCGAAAAATTTCAATACGTTATAGACAACTTTTTATACTCAACAACTTATTAAAAAATCTAGATGGCATGAATTCGTAAAGTCGATTTTAAAAAATTGAAGTTTGCGAAAAAATGTGATTTTTTTGATTTAAAACATGAAAAAAAGTTTTGATTGGTGAAGTTGACCCATTTAAACCCTATTTTTACGTATCCGATGAAAAAGTTGAAACAACCCTTTCACTTGATGAAATGAACTCACCAGAAAAAAAATCAAAATTTGAAAAAATTAAATTTTCAATTCCTAACATCAAAAAAAGTTTTAATTTATTCAGTTGTCTTATTTTGACCTCTTTCAGACGTAATTTATTTCATGAAAAAGTTGATGAGAACTATACTCGTAGCCATAAAATTAAAATTCGTTTATTTTTTCAATTCCCTCAGAATTTTAGTTTTTTTGTGTCAAGTTTATTTCATCGATGAGTGAAAGGGGTTTTTCAACTTTTTCAACGGATACGTAAAAAAAAATCAAATTTTCAAAGAAGGTACTCATAATCATAGAGAGTGGTACTTTCGACAAAAAATCTTTAGAAAATGGAAAATTCATAACTAACTGAGCAAATATTTTAATAATTATCAGTGTATTTAAACGTATCTGCCTCCCTTTCCACTAAAAACCAACTTATGCTGAAACTTGAGCTTAACACCTCGAACGATTTCCTTACGAGTAGCTTTATACTCGTACCTTGCTTACAAAACAAATACATACCTAGGTACCTATAGGTATGTAGTTATTTTGGAAACTTTTCATTTACATATTTTACCGTATTTATCGAATACAGGGATTATTTTGGAGGTGTAATTGCGCCAGCATTACTACTGGCGTCACGATATCGAATAACGTAATAAATGAAATTAGCAATGATAATTGCGAACTCGCAATGTAACAACGCCTTTTATAGTGGGTACTAGGGATACGTAGAAACAGTTAAATGTATTGGTAACTGCATTAACCGCGTTTATTGCCATTAATAGTTCACAATTCGTGTAAATACCTTCAGTGAAGAACATTTTCAATAGTACCCACACCCACCTAACTTCCCACTTCAGTATAGCTATTGAAATTGCAAGTATTATTCAGCGATTTAGCACTGGTCTAGTTTGGAGAGTTTCCACATGAAGTTGGATTTATCATACATTGGGTTGACGTCCCACTTACATCGATACGTATGGGTAGGTATGTACCTTAGTAATAGGTACTTATCATTAGTTGGTTACTACTTAATTTTGCAATAGGTATACGGAACCTACCTAATTTACGAAGTTGAATAATTACCTAATCGGAACACTGAAAAATATTATTTATACGATGTATTTGGAATTTCAACAGACATCTTTTCATTTGCGTATAGCACAAGCATCACAAGCCACACTACGAAAAAATGTGAAATGAAATTGCTTATTCTGTCTGCTCCTTCGTTGCAGACTACCTTTGATGATCTTCCCACTAAAACTCGTCAAACGAAGTTTTTATCATTATATTTTCCCACACCAAATGTTTTTTTTTTCTGCTTATAAAAAATATTCCGAATAGAAAAAATTTCTTTTAAAGTCATTTCTGTTGAAAATTACGAAAAGGAATCCTATAAGCGTAATTTTTTTTACGTTGACCGAGTTATTGCGCGAAATTAGCTCTCCACTGCGGACTGACGTGAATAAAACGCGAGAAAGTCACAGGGTAGGTAACAAGAAGGGAAAGAAGTGAAAAAAGAAAAATTGAAGACGACGTTTCATTCACGTTGAACGTTATTTGCTTATGTCGTCGTCGTCGTATACAAAATTACTATTAGTATTTCATTTTGCGAGCAACCATGTTGCTGCGATAACGCCCACGTTGAATTTGTAATGCAAAGTGTAATGCAAAATAGGTACGATTATTTTGCCTTCTTGCGGACGAATTTCACGGATTAGGGTTATTTAAGAAATCAACGCAGCCGTGACAATATCTCGCTATGAAGTTAACGTTCGTTCGTTCTTTGCTGTGCGACTGAGAGAACCAACTTATCTACCAAAGTGTAACAGAATTGAAATTTTTTCCGGATAAAGAGCGGTTTTCAGCAGGACGAATCGAGTTGACTATTGAGAGTTTTGGAATTGGGTCTATTTCCTGAATAGCCTTAATTAAATTGTATTTCTGCCGAAGTTGTATCAAACGAGAATCGAGTTCGGACTCGGTGACGATTAAATATGCGTAGATATTGAAACTAGGTTGATGCGAGAAAGGGTGAATTTTTCAGAGTAAAATTCTGATGACCTTTTTTGTAGTTGAGTTGAAAAAATCTATGCAAAAGTAGTGTGTTCGTGAATTAGAATGGTTTAGACTATATTCTAACCCTCAAAAAAGTGATTCTGTAAATCAAATCGGGGGAGTGAAATGTTTTGCGCGGAAAGTAGGCTTACGGACGAGCTCTTGCTAAAAACCCAATGTCCCCAGCGCTGGACCCGCTTTTTTTCGAGATTGGGGCCCAAATGGGGCCAATTTTGGGTCCGTAAATCATTTGAGGGGAGTGTGGGGACATTGCATTTTTGGATAGTGTTGGTATCGTAGATGAAAAATATGCAATGTCCCCAACCCCCCACCCGCTTAATTTAGGCTCACCCCCCTTTCAAAATTTTGACTTTCCAATAAAAATTTATTAAAATACGAGAAATCAACATTTTTGGATGAAATTTTGTATACTAACTAATGAAGGCATGAAGAAATCATATCCGCTGAGTTTTGGTTTTTGCAAGCCCCAGTTGGGGCTGCAGGAGCACCCCCACCTCCAATTTTGAAGTTGGGGCAAATCGTCGATGTTGGAGTCGTTTTCATATGAAACAACCATGCTGATGACGAATATCAAGTCAGATTTGAGACTACATCACTCAGTATTTGGAATGAGAAGATAATACATGTGAAAATGCAATGAAAAACTGAACAAAAATGAACGAATGACGGAATATTTTGTCGAATTTGTAATAAGAACAATGCTGAATGGTAACAAAAAATCAACGAATGGAAAAAATACAAATGAATACAAAATTCGAAAAAACGATAACAAAAAAACAGATCAGTGAACAAGACATAACGTCAGTTTCATAAATCGGCAAAATCTCACCATTACACTGTTTTTTAAAACCTCGATACAAGAACACTGTGAAAACATTTTTTCAAAAAATTATAGTTGATGAAAGCCCCATCCTTCAAGAAATTTTCGATGTGTTCGAGCCAAAAAAAAATTACAAAAGCTCACTGAAATAAAAACGAGAAATTTTTTAGTTTTGTAGTTTTCGGCATAAATACCAAACGAATTGTGCATCTTGGCAAAAATCTGATGGCAGTAATCTGAAAGAGAATTAAATTCTCTACAATTTTGACTGTGTGAAATTTTCTTACGACATTTAATTTCAATTCCATATCAACGTAATTGTGGAGAATCGAATTCTTTGCTAGAACGTACGGTTCGTCCGGGATATGCGGAAACTACAGTGGGGTGAAAATTGTTAGACTAAAGCCGAAAAACGCGTTTTTTCTCGCTGATATCTCAATCTTTAATCAAAATTCAATAAATGGGGCATTAAAATAATTGAAATTTAGTTGCGGAACTCCCCTTTTTGACTGAATTTCGCTATCTCATTTTGCTCCAGAGAAACTCGCAAAATAATCTTAAAAGTGAGATCAAAAAAATCCAAAAATAATCAACGTTTTTCAAGCTACTTCTGCCAGTATCGCCTTGAATGCGATTTTGGCTGTATGAGTGATTTTGAGAAAAATAGAAATTAATAAACCTCCAGAGTCCGGACATTTTCACAATGGATTTTTGTTTTTTTTTTTCAAGAGATGATTTATAAGTAAATTTTATCAGGAGTCGAATGGCGGTTAGATCGAAACGATTGGTACTCGCGTTTCTCTTCTACGAACAGAAGTAGCTTGAAAAACATTGGTTTTTTTGCATTTTTTTTGATGCTCACTTTTCAAGATTCTTTTGCGAATTCTTTGAGAGCAAAATAAAATAGCAAAATTTGGTCCAAAGGGGGAGATCCGCAACTATTTTTTGGTTAAAGATTGAGAATTCAACGAGAAAAAAATTGTTTCGACTTTAGTCTTGAAAATTTTTACACCACTATAAGAACTAAAATTATTTTCATTTTCATCTCAGTGAGCTTTTGTGAGCTTTTGGACATTTTTTTTTCATTTCCCAATTTCTTGCACATTTTTCAAAATGTGTGAGGTGGGTGGGCATTGAGGGGAGACAACTTGCAACTTGAAAAAAAAAATTAGTGAATATTCAAACTCAAAATCCTCAGAAACCAAACAAATGACGTTCCCACGTGTCATTTTTTCAGTGTTGCAAGAGTGGTGGTTTCAGCACTACTCTCACTCCTTACTCACTCCAAAGGAAATGTCAACACTCTTACTCCACTCCTACTCCACTCCTTACTCCCATTGTTTTTCATTATTTTTCAGGAATTTTGACTCTACAGATATTGAGTGATTGATTATATCCATAAATTAAAGGTGTAAGATGGTAAAAGTATATCAATAATTGATAAAATAGTATCATTGATGATAATAATGAGAAAAACAGTAAAATAAACAACTAAAAAAATTGAAAATAATGAAAATACGTGAGTAACAGCAACATTTTGATGTAATTTAGTCACAAAATTAGAAGAAAAAAGAGGAGTAAGGAGTTTTGATTTGACAACACTCCAACTCCACTCCTACTCCTTTCAAAAATTCTCACTCCTTGCACTCCTTACTCCTACTCTTACTCCACTCTTGCAACACTGCATTTTTTCAATTTTTTGAGGATTTGAAGATATTTGGGAAAATCTACATTCTAGTGGAGGAGGAGGGAGAGGTCATAAGGACCAGATCGGAAAAATGAGTAAATTTTCGAGCTTAGTACATACCTACTTACCTTAGAATTAGTAACAATCGATATGTCACTACATCTTCACAGATTTTTTTGTACTTAAGTATTTTGAAAAAGTTGCGAATTCTTGTTCCTCCAAAGAGTGTAAAGATCTCATTTCGAAAATTAACTAGTTTTTTGAACAGAAGATAAAAAAGTGTCGACACTAATTTTTTAAAAGAGAAATTTTTGGGATTTCAGTAAACAAAGAATTCAGGAAATATCCCATCTGGAAAATGTTCGTTCTGGAGTTCGGATTCGGGAGAATGACTAAATCTATTTGGTAATTCCATTTCAGACGAGTTGAATTATGATAAAACAAAAAAGTGCTCATGTAGGTAGCACTCTAATAAAATTATTGGATTTTTTTGTGGGGGCCATAGGGAAGACAATATGCGAGTTTGTAATATTTTGGATGGGCCCTCGGAAAAGGGGGAAGATGATAAAAGGTCACAGGAGCTGAATTTCTTTGTAATAGCGTCTAGAATGAATACCTATCATAAAATCGCTTTCAACAGCTTGTTCGAGCAGAATGTATGTAGGTACCGTTGAAATTCTACTAACAATTCCTTCAGTTTTTCATTGCATTTTCACATGTATTATCTTCTCATTCCAAATACTGAGTGGTGTAGTCTCAAATCTGACTTGATATTCGTCATCAGCATGGTCGTTTCATATGAAAACGACTCCAACATCGACGATTTGCCCCAACTTCAAAATTGGAGGTGGGGGTGCTCCTGCAGCCCCAACTGGGGCTTGCAAAAACCAAAACTCAGCGGATATGATTTCTTCATGCCTTCATTAGTTAGTATACAAAATTTCATCCAAAAATGTTGATTTCTCGTATTTTAATAAATTTTTATTGGAAAGTCAAAATTTTGAAAGGGGGGTGAGCCTAAATTAAGCGGGTGGGGGGTTGGGGACATTGCATATTTTTCATCTACGATACCAACACTATCCAAAAATGCAATGTCCCCACACTCCCCTCAAATGATTTACGGACCCAAAATCGGCCCCATTTGGGCCCCAATCTCGAAAAAAAGCGGGTCCAGCGCTGGGGACATTGGGTTTTTAGCAAGAGCTCGTCCGTAAGCCTACTTTCCGCGCAAAACATTTCACTCCCCCGATTTGATTTACAGAATCACTTTTTTGAGGGTTAGAATATAGTCTAGTTGGTAAAATGGGATTAATTTTAATTTGTAAACAAATGATGTCAAAATCAGTGTTGCCACTTTCAAAAACCTAAACAAATTCATTTAAAAAATTATAATTTAAATATAACTATGATTTCGGCAAGTAAAAATGCTGAAAAAATTCTCAGTTTTAGTCCTTTTCATGTAGAATAACATATGAAAAAATTGGACTGGCATTTTTTTTTATTTTCGAAAAAAAATACAAGTTTGGCATTTATTGCAAAAATACCATCAGAAACCTAAAAAATGAAAATTTTTGCATTTTTGAGATAATTAACAATGTGTAGATGAACATTTGAAAAAAATTTCCCTCCTGTTCAAAATTCTACACCACGTACAACCGGAGCAATTTGCAACTGAAATTTTCCATTTCCGGCTATTTTGAAAAACTTTGAAACCCTACAGCTCAGCCAAAAAAAAAAAAAATCGAAAAAATGTCTGGTTTTGCGTCTCATTCGTCATCATTTGATGATCTTTAAACATGATCTGATTTTAAAACAGATCGAAGACTCCTCCCCTATTGACAATTTCAAGTGGCAGAATGCTAGCAACAGTGCTAGCATGGCCATGCTAGCACTGGTTGCACCATTTTGAACACCTTTCCTAGCATATCTGCTAGCAAACTGTTGCCAGCATAATGCTAGGAAAATGGTACTAGCACCACACTAGCAGCATTTTTCTAGCATTATGCTAGCGATGGTTTGCTAGCAGATAGGCTAGTACAGGTGTTCAAAATGGTGCCATTGGTGCTAGCATAGTCATGCTAGCATATTTCTAGCATATGCTGGCATACAATTGGCATAATTCTAGCAGGGAGACTAGCATTATGCTAGCGTCAGTTTGCTAGCAGATATGCTAGTGCAGGTGTTCAAAATGGTGCTACTGGTGCTAGCATGATCTTGCTAGCTTTTCGCTAGCATATGCTAGCATGTGTAAAATAGGTATAATGCTAGAAGTGCATTAATTTCCTTATAAAAGAATAGGGTATTTTTAATTATGGTACGTTTCCCAAAAATATCCAAAAATGGGCATTTGCCCTACAATGCTAGTTTAGAACTAGCATTGCACTAGCATCTTGTGCTAGTATAAACTGAGTGATTAGTTTGCCAACTTCACTCTTCTTAATTTAAACAGGAAACTGTATTGAGCTTATATTCGACTTGACTACATACTTCATCTAAGAGAAGTTAAGTGTATCACTATAAAGAACAACGCTAGCAATTTGCTAGCATTATGCTAGCACTTGACTGCTAGCACCTGGATAAGAAGTCTTTTAACAAAAATCAAGCACCATGCTATAGTACTTTGACTGCTAGCTTTACCAAGGTTAGAATAGCGCTAGCAGTAGACTAGTGCAAGTTTACCCGTGATTGTATTTCTAGCATGTAACTAGCAGATTGCTAGCATGCCTTTTGCTAGTTCACGGCATGCTAGCACCATTACAGGGTGCTAGCAATGCACTAGCAATATGCTAGTAGTGACTGCTAGCTTTACTCGGTGGTTATGCTGCTAGCATGTAACCAGCAAATTGCTGGCCTGTCTTTTGCTAGTTCACCTCATGCTAGCATCATACCAGTTCTATGCTAGGATGAATTTTCCAATAAAATGTCTGGTGGCAAAGTGCTAAGTGCTAACACCATTCTAACTGGTAAACTGCTAGTTGATTCCATGCTAGCACCGTGCTAGTATTCTGCTACTATTGCTAGCAGGGCTGGTGACCGAAACGATCGTTTTGTTCCGTTCCGTTCATGAACAAATCACTTCGCATTTTTACTGTTCTGTTCCGTTTTGCTCATCATGTTTTTGTTCCGTTCTGTTCCGTTCCATTTGTTCTGTTCTGTTCCGTTCCGTTCCGTTCCATTTGTTCTGTTCTGTTCTGTTCCGTTCCGTTTGTTCTGTTCTGTTCCGTTCCGTTTTAACAAAGGGGGGGGGGGGTATCCTACCTGGCAGAAATTTTTTTGAATTGAACTGGACAAAGCTAGATCAAATCATCGAATGAACAAATTAACATGCAAAATTTGACACCATCCGAAATTCTGAAAATTTCAAAAACTGAAGTGCATTTTGTTTCTCATTTTTAGATGAATTTAATTTTTTAAAACTCAAATTTGGTCCCAAAATGAGAAAAAAATCAAAATTTTACAAAATTCTGAAAATTTATCTAGAAAACCAGAATTTGGAATGTGCTCTTATAAGTAATCTTGTCCCGCCGAATCAATTGAAAATGATTTTCAGCCATTTTGAGCAATTCTGCATTTTCTGCAACCTTCCAGCAGATTATTGACCTTTACCTTTTGAGAATCGAAATTTCCACTAAATTTTACCAAATGAAGATGGAATTTGGAAAGCTGAAATTTGTTCTGTTCTGTTCCGTTCCATTTTTTTTTCTGTTTTGTTTTGTTCTGTTCTGTTCTGTTCAAGAACACTTCGTTATCTTATTTGTTCTGTTCTGGTTTTGTTCATTTTGTTCTGTTCTGTTCCGTTCCGTTCTGTTCCGTTCTGAATAAGATTTTTTCCTGATTTGTTTATTGTTCCGTTTATTTGTTCCGTTCTGTTCCGTTCCACCAGCCCTGATTGCTAGCATTCTGCTAGTAAAATTGTTGATAAGATAATTATTCTGCTAGGATTAACTAGTGTATGGCTAGTGTACTTTTTACTAGCTCATATCATGCTAGCAACATGGTAGCTTTATGCTAGGAGAAACTGCCAGCATCGCTCGGTAATTATGATGCTAGGATATAACTAGCATGTTGCTAGCATACATTGTGCTAGCTCATCTCAGGCTAGTATTATGGTAGAATTTTGCTAGCAGAAGCTGCTGGGATCACTCGATAATTATGGTGCTGGTTTTTAACTAGCATATCCCTGGCATACATTTTGCTAGATAATCTCACATTAGCAATATGATAGCATCATGCTAGCAGGGACAACAGGCATTACTAGGTAATTATGAGGCAATGGTTTGACTAGCACATTGCTCGCATACATTTTGCTAGCTCACCCCATTGCTAGCAATATGATAGCAGCATGCTAGTATAAACTGCTAGCATCACTTGGTAATTAAGGGGCAAGGGTTTTACTAGCATATTGCTAGCATGCATTGTGCTAGCTCATCTCATACTAGATATATGATAGCATTTTGCTAGCGGGAAATGCTAGCTTCATTCGGTAGTTATGTTGCTAGCATGTAGCTAGCTCATTGCTAACATACTTCTTGCTAGTTTGTATCATGCTAGTAATAAGCTGGCATTTTGCTAGCATGTTATGCTAGTTCATTTCATGCTAGCATAACGCTAGTATCATGCTAGTTTCCTGCTACTTATGCTAGGTGGGTGCTACTAATGCTAGCATTCTGCTAGTAAAATTGTCAATAGGGTCGTGCATAAATCTGCCGATTTGACGTGGAATGACCCACCTACCTGTTTCTATCTCTAGAAAAATTATCGGTTTTTTGTTTTTGTGAATTTTTTCAATATTAAAACTGGAAAGCGTAAAATTCATCCTCAGACAATGAAATTGATTTTCACATTTTTTTCCTATGCATGGAAAAGTCCTTGAGAACCTCGTACACTTCAAGAAAATTAATCCCAATTATTTTTCTGAAGGACAGCATACTACGTAATTACATCACAACGTCTGAGTGAAGGTAGCTGTCTGCAACCTTGAAACCGAACAAGCCAGGCAAACTTTCACACGTACACTGTAGTAATTTGTACGCAGCATCCGAGTCTTCTTTGGAAGCCTTGCAAGTTTGCAGCCAGTATTATAGTCATGTACATGAAGTACCTACATATCAAGCATATTGAATATCGAACGCAATCTACAAAACATCCTCTTCCTCCTTCTCTACTTCTAAAAAGAAAAAAGCAATTCAACACGATGTACTCCTTATAGTGTAATTTTTCCTGCTGGGAAAAAACCTTACGAAAATTTCGCTCTCGATATTGAGAAGACTGAATCAAGATGCCAAAATCTCGCACATACATATTTTTCTATGTAAGTAAAGTTGCTACTCGAAGTCGTTCTCGTTTCATGTATCCATCTTACGTATAAAATATGATAAAAGCAGTAGGGGAGTTCTGCGCCAGGAGGAGGTGTTGGAGACGCTGATGATGTGATATGGTGAAGAAGAATGATGACGAAACTCGACTCCGTGTTGATTTTCCAATACCAACGTACGAGTAACTGTTTACGAGCAGGCTTGACATTTCAGCAAATGTAATAAATAAGAAGCTGGGATGAAATTTCGCACGTTTTGACAACGCTGCTGCTACGTTAATAACGATGAAACAGGGTGAATATTTGTAAGAAGCGTGGGAAACTCGTGTCGTGTGCAGATATAATTCACGTTTAGATGCGAGGGAAAAAAAGTCGACGTGTTAAAATTGAATGATAACGCGAGAAGTGTTCGCGAATCGCGCGAACTACGACGAGTATGTGTCGTTTTCGAGAAGTTTTAATAGGAAACGGATGCGAATGCAGGGAACGGGGTGACTTTAACTATGATGTATCAGCATACACGTTGCTGTTTTGGCTTTTACGTGTGTATCAGCGTTGGCGTCGTCAATATGCTTTATGTCGATAATAACTTGTAGATTTTCCGCGAAATGCCAATATATTGTGATAATATGGACGTTAATGCATGATTCAGGATTATCCGAATACGAGCGTGTCGTTCGTTAACTCATCAAATTATGTTGTTGCAGCAAGTAGATATGTAGGTGTATTTAACTTGAAGTTTTTTTAACGCTCGAGTATGGAACAAAAAAATATATGTAGGTAAAAAATCGAATGCGGATTCTAGATTTGAACAGTAAAAAAATTTAATACCTAGCTCTTCATCATCACCTATCACCTCTTGAAAGGCATTTTTATAAAATACTAAATGTCGAAAATTTAACATTTTTAATCCAAAACCACATCATTTGTAATGGTTTTTTTGCCATTATTAACAAACGTCTGAACTTGACAAAAATGAACTTTAAACTTTTCTGAAGTCCTAAATGCACCGATAATGCAAGTACTAAAGACACTAAGTGACAACCTGAACTGAAAAAAAAATAAGATTAAGTTTTCAAAATGTTGAACTCAAGAAAAATGAGTCGGGTGAAATTTTCACCAAAAATTTTAAAATTTTTCTCACTTTTCATGCTCATTAAATGCCAAAATTAGGAATTTTAAAAATTGATCTATCTTGGATATAGATAACTCAGGTCGGAGCCATGAGCGAAATGAGTGTAAAAATTTACCTGAAAAAATCACTGTAGTTACCTACTCGTAAATGCAATGCAAATCATCAGATTTTTAGCAGATTAGAGTTATAATTTGGCCCAATGTATACAAAAAAAAAAAAAAAAAAAGACAACTCATCAATTTCCATTGGTTTCCAACCGCTCTCCCTACCCCCTCATGAGAAAAACTTGTTACCGTAATTTTTGGATTCAAGAGTTGCCACAGGAGTGGGCACGAAAATCTGACAATAATATTTTAGATTTGTAATTTTGCATTTTTTGTTTTCTCTTGACTGAAAACCGAGCTCTTCGGAAAAAATCTGTTTCGAAAATTTCAGAAACTGTCACATGAATATGAAAATCCAAGTTTTCAAAATCAGTAAGGTAGAGTGGGGTAATCGCAAAGCACTATTTGATTAGTGACACTTTGAGAGGGCGCTGTGAGAAGACTATTGCACGGATGAAGCTGAAATTTGTGCCACTTATACTTCAGGGGGTTCTCTATCAATGGTAAAATTTTGGTACAATTTGGTCCACAAATCGTGGAGAAAATTGCAATTTGAAAATTTGAAAATCGACTTTTGCATTGCAAAAGTAGGCGATATTTTTTTATTTTTTCATTTCAACGCACTCACTGTATTACACATGTCATTTGCTAACTTTTGATGTATTCGTGGTCTTGATTCGGTAAAAATTTGATAACTTTTCCACTTGTAATAGTGAGATTAGTAAGAAGAGGTATATGAGATTATGGTCATAAAAACTGTTATAGAAAAATCATAGAAAAATATCTCCTAAGGGGTGAGAATTTCCCTATGCTAGTATAGGCAACTACTCTCTCTACTACTCACTATTGACACTGAATACCAAGTCATAACCTATGAATAAATTACGACACAACAATTTATACTCCTTTATTATGGATGTAGTTCATAATAAATTTAACATTAAACTGTTGAGCACATAATAATAAATTAATTATCTTAAGGATAATCAAATAGTAATCATAAAGAAGGAGATTAGTCCTAAATTATGTTATGCGTACTACAATAGTGCTCAGTACAAGTCCTGGCAATTAGTTCATTTTAAAGCTAAGTTAGAGTAAGCTAATCCTTAATTTCTAACTCAAGTGTTGCTCAAAGTAGGTAGGTGCAAATGCTCCGCTCATTTGAGTCATTTCTTTACTACATCGCGATATAATTACAAATAAGTACCTACTATTTTTGGAGTGTGTTCCAACACTTACCCAACTGTTAGCGTTAACTGTCTCTTCCGTGGTCTCACCAATGCTAGGACCTTCGACAGCACTGTATAATTTTTAGGTACATTTTGGAACAGGTATCACACTCCCGTGTCCGGATAATGGGAGGTGATCCAAGATGCCATGATTTGCGCTGATCGATTCGATAACAATCGCGAATAACGTTTAAGACTCATATTAATCGAACTAGCGGGAAATAATAATAAATTAGTTGAAATGCAAAGAGGCACGAAGCCTAGAAAAGTCATAAGGTGACCACAGTACTGAGAGCTCGAGTTTCTGTACAGGTATAGTGAAGAGTAGATATTTTCCAGACCTGGTCCAGACCTAGGATCTGAAACCAGTTATTCTAATAATAACCACTAAGGCAGTCAGGGCATGTCTGCTCATCACACACTTCCCAAAAAAGTTTTTAGGGGAGTAAAAAACGTTGAAAAATTATTTTTTTTAAAACTCGCTAAAATGAACAAAAAATCAACTATCGATCATTTCTGATGTTTTTTATGTAAAAACCTCGTCATAGAATAGTATATTACAATACAAACACCGAAAGTGAGCGTTTTCATGGCGAGCGAATGTTTACAGACCCAGCCGAAGGTGAGGGACGTAAATTTGCGAGGCGTAAAATGCTCACTCGGTGCTTGCATTGGAAGATATTTTTCATTACATGATATCATGAAAACGCGTTTTCAGCACTGTACGCGCATGCGCACTTCAAGTCAATTTCAGTCCTAGGACCGAAAAGTAACTTTTCAGTCCTCGTAAACGCACGGAACAATACTTCTCCTGTTGCCAATATAATAAAAGAGCTGCTTTCGTGCGTCAACGCAGTAGTGGGAAAACGCACTTTCATGATATCAGTAATGAAATAGTATATTACACAACGAGGGCCGAAAAAGCGATTTTGGACGAGGGTGAGGTTTGTGACCCGAACGAAGTGAGGGGAACAACTCACACGAGTTCTAAATCACTTTTTCTCCGAGTTTAGTGAAGTAATTTTTCCTGAACGAGGGTGGAAAGTACTTATTTTTACATCCGAGCGATTCTCGCGAGGTTGGAAAAGTAGTACTTTTCACCCCTAGATAGGAAAATACATTTTTCGTCAAATATATTAGTAAAACATTAAAAAGGAGCAATAATTTAACAATTCAGTAAAACTGGTAATCACTTCTCTAACGTGTAACTCATCATGTGACTGTAGAAGTTTTTTTTTTGTAATTTTGAACCATTTTCAAATTTTTTAGGGCAAAAAAATGTTTGTGGTAAGTGCAAAAATGAAAAAAAAAATCGTTTTTGCAATTGCCCCCGGTTGATTTTTTCTGGGGTAGTTGCAAAAACGCAATTTACGGCCAAAATAAAAAAAATGTCAAATTGCCATATCTTACCTTAAACTTCCATCCTTCATGACCCTAAATCGTGAAAATTCCCGATAAATCGACAGTTTTTTCTATTTCACATGCATTTTTTAAAAAAACACCTATCACTTTACGTATGAGTGGTTTCAACATGCTTTGATAAAAGTGTTTGCTTCCCGAGTGACAAGTTGAACCCTTCGAGAGTTGTGACCAGGTGAATATGTCGGTAAAGGTTGTTGTTTTGACACCCCCTAGTTGGCACAACCAGAAGATTGATATTTTTTTGTTTGCATGAGGTCACAATTTTGCAATTACCCAGTTTTTGCAATTACCCCACTCTACCTTAGATAACCCTAATAGAAAAAATACTAGTGGTTCGATGAAAAAAAAAGTACTAGTTTTAACTAGTAATATTTTGGCACTCTGATTAGTAGTTGGAACTGGTTAACTAGTAGTTGGAAGTGATCAAGTAGTACTTGAACTGCCCTCATTGAAAAATGCGTGAAAATATATTAATTAAATTAATTAATGACTAAATCTACGTTTCTTCATTGAAACAAGCACAGTACAGCACAGTGCTAGGAAACCTCATCCTAAAAACTGGGTAATTGCATAATTGTGACCTCATGCAAACAAAAAAATATCAATCTTCTGGTTGTGCCAACTAGGGGGTGTCAAAACAACAACCTTTACCGACATATTCACCTGGTCACAACTCTCGAAGGGTTCAACTTGTCACTCGGGAAGCAAACACTTTTATCAAAGCATGTTGAAACCACTCATACGTAAAGTGATAGGTGTTTTTTTAAAAAATGCATGTGAAATAGAAAAAACTGTCGATTTATCGGGAATTTTCACGATTTAGGGTCATGAAGGATGGAAGTTTAAGGTAAGATATGGCAATTTGACATTTTTTTTTATTTTGGCCGTAAATTGCGTTTTTGCAACTACCCCAGAAAAAATCAACCGGGGGCAATTGCAAAAACGATTTTTTTTTTCATTTTTGCACTTACCACAAACATTTTTTTGCCCTAAAAAATTTGAAAATGGTTCAAAATTACAAAAAAAAAAAACTTCTACAGTCACATGATGAGTTACACGTTAGAGAAGTGATTACCAGTTTTACTGAATTGTTAAATTATTGCTCCTTTTTAATGTTTTACTAATATATTTGACGAAAAATGTATTTTCATTACTGATATCATGAAAGTGCGTTTTCCCACTACTGCGTTGACGCACGAAAGCAGCTCTTTTATTATATTGGCAACAGGAGAAGTATTGTTCCGTGCGTTTACGAGGACTGAAAAGTTACTTTTCGGTCCTAGGACTGAAATTAACTTGAAGTGCGCATGCGCGTACAGTGCTGAAAACGCGTTTTCATGATATCATGTAATGAAAAATATCTTCCAATGCAAGCACCGAGTGAGCATTTTACGCTTCGCAAATTTACGTCCCTCACCTTCGGCTGGGTCTGTAAACATTCGCTCGCCATGAAAACGCTCACTTTCGGTGTTTGTATTGTAATATACTATTCTATGACGAGGTTTTTACATAAAAAACATCAGAAATGATCGATAGTTGATTTTTTGTTCATTTTAGCGAGTTTAAAAAAAAATAATTTTTCAACGTTTTTCACTCCCCTAAAAACTTTTTTGGGAAGTGTGTGATGAGCAGACATGCCCTGACTGCCTTAGTGGTTATTATTAGAATAACTGGTTTCAGATCCTAGGTCTGGACCAGGTCTGGAAAATATCTACTCTTCACTATAATTAAGGGGTTGATTTTCAAGATTTCAGAAATCGAAACACGAGTAGAAATCTGTGTTCTATTAATCGATTGATTAGTTTGTCGATGATTTTGATTTCGATATCTCAAAATTAGCTATTTTCGCAATTCAACTTTCCACATGCTGTCCGTAAAAATCTTTCAATTTGTGCCCCTCTCTTGATTTCTGCTCAAATATACATTAATTACACAAATCAAGAACGCAAGTGGTCTTATGTTCGTAGTGCCTCATAAATGCCAATTGCCAGATAAAAAAATACCTACCTACTAATAAACTCCAGAGAAGCGAAAATTTTTTTGAAACATAGGTAAATTTAAAAATTATGTCTCCAAAGTTGTTCATCTCGGTGCAGAATTGTTACCTTTCGATATTGTTGAGTGAAATGATAGAATTTTCATCGTCTTCGAATAAGTAATTAAAATTTTTGGCCATTTTCACACTTTCTCGATACAATAATATCTTGGCTTTCTCCATACTTACACTTTTTCCTCACAAAGCTCTTACACTTGACATCGTGTCATCGTACTGCACACAATGTAGCCTAATAAACATCAAAGTAACTCGGTCGATGACATAAGGAGCTCCGCGAGCTTGCGGATCATTGAGAGGAGGAGGAGAACAGGCGACATTAATTAATAAACGTGCTATAGTAAGTTTACCAAAATGAAGAGTATAATAACCAAAGTTTGCTGTCGAGATCACGAATTTCGCTCGTCTTGCTATCCGCACCTTTGGCCTAGATTACTATTAATAAAATCGTGCCCTTTTGTTGGCAGCAGTGAAAGCGTAAGCTCTGTCATATAGCTTGAATTCTAATAGCTAGCGTTGATTCTGCATGGCTCTTTTCGTCGCTTCGAACTTTTCGAAAAGTATTCCCCGCCCCTCTTTTCACTTCGAACACCGTAATACGTATTATGTGGGTGATTAAGGTCGAAAATTGTTCGATTTGCAGGAAACGTTTGTGTAAGAGAACCGATCAAGATTGAAATAATAATTTTCACCACATACGAAATTCGCTTCTTGTAAAGTAGACGCGACGTAACCCGGCGCCCATCTGAAGGCCTTTTGGCACAAAAGGAACGAGCGACGTAAAATTTTTCATTTCCTATAACCGCTCACGTATTTTGTACAATTCAAACAAACCCTTTAAAAGTTTACAAATTACAACTTCTCTAAACTGTTCCTTTGCCTGATTGGTTATAGATCCGTAATGCAATCGATGCCACTACTGTGTGCCCTCTCTTAAATTGTATATTTCCTCTAGCATCTTTCTGTTATATACGGTGTTCGATGAGCCTTATTCTCTTTGTTTTACGATTTCGAACACAAAAAGCAAAAATTCTAGAAGGCCAGTAATCTTATCAAGAGAAAATTCTTTCGTTCGTTGCTCTCGTATCTTGATTCTTTTTGGTTTAATTTTTCTAAATGATGTTAACTTTGCTGATTTAAGTAATGTATCTACTCGTACTTGAAGGTAGATTAAGGTCAGGTAAGGCAAATCTGAGTACATAACTTTGTACATTGTATCTAAATTACACGTGTATCGTTCAACTTGGCACGAATCGAAATACCTATCCCTACGTAAATATTACTCTCGTTCGAGCTAACACTCAAATAAAAAAATAAGAAAACCATTTGCCAAAGGTTTTCCTGTAACATGTACATCGTAGTACACTCATACAATAAGCTATATACATAGATAGGGTATAATTGTACACAAAATTATAAGCATTGTTTCCCTCCCTTAAGAATACTGTTTGTATGCTCAAGTCTTCAGTTCACGAGTAAGGTGACCTCGCCTGTTCCACACGTTACCACTGCAAGCATTATTGAAAACTTCTCGGCTTCTTAGTGTTTATTTGGTTAACCAGAAATTCATGCGTTCAAAAACGAAAATGCATATTCAACTTCTCGCAGAGCGAACTACACATGCGAATAATAATTCTTCTACAGCTTATAATACTTATTCGCGGTAAATATTCGTATTATACTCGAATGTGTATGTATAGTCTTGTAAATCGAATGTAAGTTGCAGCGCTCTCTCTGAGCACTAAAACCTTCGTATATCGTCTTGTTAGCGAGTTCGAAACATTGCGAAATTTAGTCGGTAAATTTCACGGCGAAACCTATTTACACCGCATCGCATTACGTTTAATATTATGCAGGTATTTCGAATACATGCATCGCTAACGAGCACCTATATGTGCTTTCGCGCCAACTCGCTATTTAAATTAATTGAAATTAATTTCTCGTTTCGATGCATTCGTAGAACACAGAAACTTCAAGCTAAAGCGAATACACATAGGTTAGGTTAGGCACGCATCAAGTGAATTAGCTTTAGGAAATCTTTGAAAGCAGCTGAATCGGAAATGGTGTCACGAATGTCGCAGCGTTACCGGTTACCTGGGGATTTCAAAGGATCTAGAAATGAATGCAGAAATTTTGATAATAATATACCTATACGAGATACCTAGCAAGCTGAAGTCACTTATTTTAGAATGAAAAATTTGTCAATTTCTCAAGATGAATCGTTATCAAATGTCATCTTTGTGACAAGAACACAACGCAACGTATCTTACCGATTTTGCCTATTTTATGTCTCAACATTTGAACAGATGCTCAGATTTTCTCCTTGAATAGAAACATGACTGCAAATTTGAAAATCTTGATGCAATTCAAGTTGCATACGTGAACTCCTTAATCATATGTTTTTTTTCAGCTATTATTAAATTAAAAGATAGGTAAGGTAAGCTGAAAACTCATCTATTGAGAGGTGAGAATATATTGAAAAGTAGACACCTCCCCCCTCCCCCCAAAAAAATACGCATCTCCGGTATCATTCGAGTGTATAATGTACATGCTAAATTTTAGCCTCCTCGGTAAATTTGGAGAGGCTCCAAACGATTACACAAAATCAAAACCCATCTTTAAAAGGCATGATAATCCAATTTTTTTGTAGTTGGCTAGGGATGCGGAGGGGTTAAAAAGTCGAACCTTTCTCTGAAGATGCACATCTACGGCACCCTCTTGGTATGAATGTCAAATTTCAGCATCCTACGTCAATTTGAGGAGGTTCCAGCGATGACACAAAATCAAAAACCATTAAAAAAGGCGCGATAATCTTCTTTTTTTAGCGGTCAAGGAGTATGCGAAGGGGTTCAAAAGTCAAAACATTCAAAAAATTGTTTTCTTTTCCATAAACTGCTCCGGGGGACTAAAATTTTTGGATAATAAGTAGGTACCTACTACCTGATGCAACGTTGGATAGTCTGTCAGCCTATAAATTGATTCCTATACTTAACTTCAATTTTTTTGGTCTTTTACAACTCCGCTCTACCTTCTCCTGAAAATTTGAACATTCACAAACTTTGAGTCAAGGTCATATTCACTCAAATCCCGTCAATACAATAATTCTAAATTAAGCTTAAATATCAAATATCCCAACTAAATAGCCAAAATTTCTGATGCAGAAGAGTTTTTTTGATTTCTGAAAATCAAATTTAGACCAAAATGAAGAAAAATCAAAATTTCATCAAATTGAGCCAGAATACTGAAATTTTGATGACTGTGACTTATTTTGACCCTTCAAATAATTGGAAATAGTTTTGAACTGTTTTAAGCAATTCTGGCAGACATGTGAACCGGCTTTTAACAGTTAACCATAACCACAAATTAACTGGTAAATTGACCAAAAAAAATTAACCCTAACTAAAAATATTTTTTTGGAAATATCACTAACCATAACCTTAACTGTTTTAGGAGATCAAAATGAACTGTAATCATAATTGAAAATTTTTCAGAAAAAACTGGTTAGAAATCAAAAAAAAAATTTTAAAAAGCTGTTTTTCCATTTCTTTTTATGAGTTTTTTTCAATGTGAATTGTAGTGATTTGAAATTTGAATCAAAAAAATGATAAAAAGATGAAATACAGTAGAAAAACATGATAACAAATTGTAAAATTTCAAACTCAGAGAAAAGTTGTGATGAGCAGGTATGCCCTCACCACCTGCCCTATTGACAAAATTATGCTGAAAAGCATGCATAACAGTGCGTAATTTTGGACTGGTGTAAAAGCGTGCATTATCACGTTAAAAATGTACATTTTCGCATGCTAAACAGAAGCAATCTAGCAACCAAGTATTTTCTAAAATGCACTAGTGAATAAAAATTTTTCTAAGTCCAAAAATTGATAACATTTATGCAAAAATAACCTCCAATCTATCAAGCTGCAAGGTGGCCAAGTGAGTTAAGCGGCCGCACATCACAGGAACCTGGGATCAATCTCCGCATGCACCGGAAATTTAAAAAAAAAATTTCAACTTTTTTGAAAACACTATCTATTAGAATGTCTTAAAATTCACAATTAATCGGTAGATAGTATTGCCAGTAATTTTGAGTAACTTTTCTGCTAAAATTTCCGCACTTTTTGTACATACTTTTGGTTTACTTTTAAGCATGCTATTCACTGGCTGAATAGCATGCGATTTTTTGAAAAAGTCCAAATTCACACATGCGTGTGATATGCAAAAAAACATGCATTTCAGCATGTTGTATGCACAATTTTTGTCAATAGGGTGGTAGTTATTCTCGTAATTTCCCCTTATGGATACTTCTACGCATGCTTTCTATATGTACTTATACTGAAAGTATGGTAACGTGGTAACCTCTTCAAAGATAGTAGGATCTATAACCTCAAAGATCATATAGGGTCCCCATTAAAAACATAATCTAACTTGGTCTTACGATTTCGCGATAGTTTGTTTCTCATCAAAGCGGTGATGTGTTGGCTACATTTACCCAGTTGGGTGAAAATCTGCCCTTCTGCCAATAAAAACGCCTTAAAGAGCAGTTTAATTGGCGTTTTACACTTGAACTAAACGCCAATTCACAGGTGTAATTTGAAGCTACTTTTCAGGTTGTTATATTTTCTGCACCACAGAAAAAATTTCTTCTGAAAAACACGCTACAAGAATATTTTGGAGTGTATTTTTGTCGCGTAAGGCTGCTATGCTTTTAAATTAAATAGCGTATTTCTGCACACGTCGAAAGAAACCAGCTACAAAATATGCTATGAGAATGCTTTGTAGCGTATTTATTCGCGTACTCGCTGAAAAATGTGTGTAAATGTGGTATTTTACGCGTGTGTTTTAGCTTATTAGTACATATATAAATATTTATTCTCTTGATATCAGCTGCCCCAATGATTATAGGGTATGAGAGTTCTCGCTCTCCGATCCGGAGACCAGAATTTGATCCCTGGCTGAGCCAAAAAAAATTTCATGAACTAACAGCAATGGCAGATTTTAAGCTTAGGGGCAGAAAAACCAAATATGCGCTGATTAATGGGCAGATATGTATTGGCGTAAAGTGCTGGAATTCCTGCCCGCGTTTTTATGTTGTGTAAGGGCACATAGATGTATAAGTGCATGAGCTTTGGCGCATGTCCTTCCTTTTCTGTTTAATCCACTTTTAGAGTGGTTAATTTGTGTTTTCCTAACATGATTAATAATTTTGCTCATTAATCATAATCCGGACATTGGGAGTATTTCTTGTTTTTATATCGTACCTTGTGAAATTCCTTCCTGTCGTGGCACCTAGTATGAGTGAGTGCACCAGAAAGAGACAGAAAAGTGTACAGTGTCAGTAAGGGTAAGGGGGCTAAATATCGTCCCCTAGTTTATTTTTCAAACAGATCACCATTTAATTGCGCAAAAAATGTCTGTGATGGCTTAAACGATAGCCTGATGTGTCTACTTTAACATCCCAAAGCCCAAAGACCCAAAATTCTCATTTACTACCTATCTTTTTTTTTTTACATTTTTCCAAAAAGTACCAAAATTCACTACCTACAAAAAGTGACCCTGATATCGACCCCCTGAAAAAATGTTGAATTATGAGTCCTTTGTCCGGTTCAAAAAATGTTCTGTCAATTGATTCTAGCCAGACTGATGAAAAACGTATTTTTGAAGCATGTTCGCTCAAAACGAACTGTAAAATCTACGCAGTAACCCTGAAATGAATCCTCAAAGTCACGTCAAAAAGTATGAGTATCACAGCAGTCGAATCCAAAAACCATAAACCATAGCAGGCTTGCCGTGGTTTAGCGTTAAGTAATTTTCAATACCTACCAAGTGCATGTCATGCCATAGCCACATTTATCGTACCACGACGACGTAATTTGTCGCCTCAAAACATTGCACGCAAGATGATAGAAAGATGTTTGCCTCCTTATATCCCTTCTTTATCGTCCTTCTAAGAGTTCATTTACAAGATAAACATTAAACAAAACAAATCAAAGTATAGGCAAAGGTAGAGAATCTGATATCCTAGTATTGGTTTATTCGCGCAGATGAAGGTAAACCACCTTCGGCGTATTTGTAAATTCATCGCTAAACTAAACTATGGTCTTGAGACAAACACAGACATTTGAAAATGTTTCTGTTGTAGCACATACACATATCTACACATACCTAGGTACTTAAGTATTTTAATACTCGTACTGATAGTTCTACTTTCCAGTATAAATCTCGTCTAAAAAGCAACTTTTGCTCGAGAAAACCATCGGTATCTTTATACGAGTTTAGGTACTTGGATGGGGTAAAGGTGAAGGGTGCACTACCAAAATCTGTACTGGTTTCGTCGAACATGTACCTATTGGTATGGTTATATCTAGCACACTCATCGTGTATGTGAAGTGAACCCAGACCGAAATTGGTTTTAATTCCTCGCTAACTTGGTACAAAGTTTTAGAAGTATAGTTGGTGTGAAATTTTCCAAATTCCATAAAGCAAACACCACCTTAACCGCTAGCTTGTTCGAAACACGTTTTAGTAACTTTATTTTCCTACTCTTAACCGCGACGACGATGTTTTTGGCGGCCAAATAACGTCTCTGGAGTGGAAAGCGATATTTCAAAAAGTGACCTGATCCAACGTTGTGCTTATTAATCCTCTTTCTGTGTGAAATTCGACTACACGAGTCTTTTAAAACACCAACTTAAGTATAAATCCCTTTTGATTGATTAATTGCTGCTGGAAAAATTCACAACGTACAGGAAGTCGAGAGTTACTCGAAGGATCGAGAATTAATTTGCGAATAAAATCAAACTACCTACCAAGTATCACTTTTCAACTCGTATAAAATTTATTTTTAAATTACTGAAAAGTTTCGCTAGTAAGAATATAATTTTTTGGCGGCCTTTTTTTTACTTTGTGAAGTCATCGTTGCGGAAAAAAACACATATTATGAGGATAAATACAACAAAAAAGAAAGAAGGGCGAACGAGACGTCGAGGAGATATTTATTTTTTTAATTTTTTGCTTTATTCTTTAACGTTAGATCGTATCTATGAATAATTTAAAAATGATAGTCGCGATATCAAAACTGGTAAAGTTTTCTTTTGGTACACTTTCGAGTAAAAATTTTTATTTTTGCCTCTCCGAGTCGTATTTTCTTTCTTCTTCTCGCGTAAACTTTTTAATGAGGCTAAGTAATTGCCTACTTATCGACTCACTTTTTTTCGTGTTCTTTTTCTTACTCGAAAATGTTAAATATCACGTCACTGGGTCGGTCGTATTTTTCAACTTTGAATATTCCGCGAATCATAAAATTTCTAGTATTTATTTTACGAAAATATTTTCTTCGAAGGATTTTTTTCTTTCGTATTTATGTAATTTCTTCGTCGAGAATTTATACAACTTTTAATGTAGTTATTGTTTGTTTTGCATAAGTAGAGAGGAAACCCTGATGAATTATTGTTCGAACAAGGCGAATTAACTTCTTTGAATGATGAAAATTCATCGATTTTGTTGTATGTTTTGCAAAACGTGTTATCTTTCGAAGTGTCCGTGACGACGACGATGTTGCATTATTGAAAAACCAAACTTTGATTACGTAAGTAAGATTTTGTAACTCAGAAATCCAACAGGGAAGTAGAACAAGATGAAATACTGATTTACATTTTGTAAACGAGAAAAACCAACTTCCAGGGTACCTAGCTTCATTATACGCGGTTGCTGCTGTAAAAAGAAATTGTGAGAGAAAATATAAGGGGAAAGGAGAATTGAAGTCGGAGATGTATCGAAATTAAAAGCGAGCTTACCAAACTTTTTTCCATCGTGAACTCATTGTACTTAAGCAACTTTGACTACAAAAGTTGATTTTATTCAAAAATTATCGATGATTATTTTTTTCAAAATTTGAAGTTTAGGAAGTGAGTAACTTTATTTGAATAGATATTGAAAATTTTATTTTTCAAGAATTTCAACTAACTTTGTTGTATCACACTCGACAGGTACCTAGTTGTAGACCACAGGCAAATGAGACATAAGGGGTGAGGGCTGAATGCTTATTGAAACACTCGAAGCGCCGAATAAAAAGTCCCGAAGACTTTCGAATTATTTGTTGAAGTAGGTATTTGTATAACTCGCCGTGAATAGAGTCAGGATGAGGCAGAAATTGGGATTCAAAATTTCCCAAATTGAAGGGTTATCTACTTGTTCAACGACTACTATGTCAATCTACGCGTTATTTTACAAATTTAGGAACTTCGTAGAGGTAGAGTATATAATCGACCACAAATATTCTCGCGTATGATTGCACTGAACGGACGATTCGGTTTAATTGAACGGTTGCGGCTTATTATGTATTTGAAAGGTTGTCTGGCTGGAATTATGAGATTCGACGAGTGAACATGTAGTTGGATTCGGATTTAATTCAGATCGGTCTCGTATTTTTTTCTCCGAAATGAATATGTTTCGAGTAGTGGCTGGTGAGGTATTTTGAATTAATCTCTATGTGATGAATTGAAAACAGTTTTGAAAAAAATTTTAATTCTCAACGTGGATTTGCTTTTAAAACTAGGTATTGAAAACCAAAAAAAAAAAAAAAAAGAAAAAGAAAAATAAAATGAAATAATATTGGACTAGTTACTGGAAAAGTTTCGAAAAACTTGGGAAACCTTCGAACTGGCACTCTTCGATTTGAACGAAACCGAGATAAATTGAAATAATGTATCCTAAGATCCCCGTAACCAAAATTTCAAGATCAATTATTATTGTTTAGGGAAATGAACCAATGGGTCATTCCATGCCAAATCGGCGGATTTTTGCACGAGGGGTCTTCGATTTTTTCTCAAAATCAGATCATTTGTAGAGGTCATCAAACGATGACGAATGACGCAAACCGGACATTTTTTCGATTTTTTTTGACGGAGCTGTGGCGCTTCAAAGTTCTCCAAAATGGCCGAAAATGGAAGATTTCAGTTTCAAATTGCTCCGGTTGTAGGTGGTATAGAATTTTGAACTTTTTTTCAAATTGTAGTACTTTGAGAGGGTAATCGACGAGTGATGTCAAAATCAGTGTTGCCACTTTCAAAAACCTAAAAAATCGATTTTAAAACTTATAATTTAAATATAACCACGATCTCGGCAAGTAAAAATTCTGAAAAAATTCTCAGTTTTAGTCTTTTTTATGTAGAATAACATATCAAAAAATTGGACTGGCATCTTTTTTCATTTTCGAGAAAAAAAAATTACAAGTTTTACAATTGCTGCAAAAGTACCATCCGAAATCTAAAAAATGAAAATTTTTGCATTTTTGAAATATTTTACCAATGTGTAGACGATAATCTGAAAAAAATCCCCCTCCCCCCATTTGTCAACGAATTGACATTTTTCGTGCTATAAATTTTTAAGTATTTCAAGAGTGAAATTAATGCATTTTTCGTCAATTTGTCGACAAATTGGGGGGAGGGGGATTTTTTCACATTATCGTCTACACATTGGTAAAATATTTCAAAAATGCAAAAATTTTGTGGTGGGAGAAAAAATTGGAACCCAATCAAAAACTACCATAAAACAAAAAATTCATAAAAATTTTTTCGTTTTGAGTTTTGAGGTTTTTGATTTTTGGAATTTCCCAGAAATTTTCCAGAAGGAAAATTTCTGATTTCTTTGAAGATATGAGAGCCGACGATACACAACTTAATTGTAACTAATAACCTCATACCCACTTAGCCGTACTGGATATCCTATTATGCACTCTCCTGGTTTTAATGGATGTGGTCGTGCATATAATTAATATCTCTCACGATTCGTACACTAGCTCAGTGTGATGATCTTAGGGTCGTATGAATCGCGGACGAAGGAATTATTCCTAATTCCCACCGGAATATTTAAATTTATTTATATTTGTCGTGGGGACACGATAAAATACTTCGTGTGCTGAACGAGTCTTTGAAGTCTCAAACGCCAAAATACCATATTTACTTCATACTGTAGAGATACTTACTTTATTCGTGGAAATACTTACTTTTGTCGTAGATGGAATGATTTACCAAGAATAGTAATTCAACGAGTCGACAATCGTCGATAAATAAGAAAAGAACTCGAGAAATAACTTATATATTATAATAATTATACCAAGAATTAAAAGATGGACATGGTCCTTTTTGATTTGTGTACTTATCAGAATAACTTATCAGAATAAAGGGATTTTTATTGGGAAAGGAAGAACTTATCAGAATAAAACTTATCAGAATAAAGGGATTTTTATTGGGAAAGGGAGAACTTATCAGAATAAAACTTATCAGAATAAACTTATCAAAATAACTTATCAGAATAAAGGAAATTTGGGAAAAAAAGGAAAAGAAATGCCCTAAAGTGTCTACCTCTGTACTAAATTGTCAGTAACCAATCCGAGACAGACGAGAATCGATCACTTATCCTCAATGGAAACAGTGCTAAGGACATAAAATCATCTATGGCGATGAAAATGCCCGAGTCGTGGATGCCTAATCCATTTAGTATCGTAGGTTTCGTATGACCGAATTGCCTACTTAACTTGAACACGAACTGTACTGGATTTAATTCATTTCTTGGATTAAGCTGCAGATTAATCCAAGTGAATGATGATGACGACATCGGAAGTTGTAGTACTTACCAACTAACAACCTGTAACTTGACACTACAGATTCTTGAAGAACGACTCATTGATAGCTAACCGAAGCTATGGCGCTTGTGTGCCGGTTAGCGGATATCATTCCTAGCTATGGCGCTAATAGAACGAATATCAATGATTTCGTCTCGGATCGGCGTATTTATAACCTTCGGTAGTCGAAAATCGTGCAGTAGCTGGGTGGGGTAAGTGGCGCACGCGTATATTGCGTCTAGCGGCGCTAACGTAGGCGACCGGCGCTCGTATTACGTCATATTCGCGTATATTCGGCGAAAATCGTAAAAAACTTGCTTGTTATTGGTTAATATATCGGAAGTGGAGGTAAAATAGGCGCCACTACCGGAAGTACAAAGTTATAATCGTGTATAATCGTCGATATTCGATAATTTCGCGATTGCGATTGGTCGTAAGCGCCACCACCACTAAATAGATTGGGAAAAATGTCGTATTTGGTCACTGACGTCATAAATGGTCATTAAAATAGTCGAATGTTTGTCAATCAGGGGACAGAAAAATATTCATTCGCCTATAAGATCGGAGAAAATTCATTCTACACAGAGATAGAATTATTTTCTCCCACATAAATACGACGAAATAAATTTCTCCCAGTATATAGGTGATAGAAAGTATAAAATTAGGTTTCTCCCAGCTTAAGTGACAGAAGAAAATTATTTTCTCCCACTAAAGTGGGAAAGAAAGCTGTAATTTTCTCCCACTACAAATGCCCCGATTTAGGTGACATATGTAGCGAAGAAAATATGGTTACGTAAATCTAGTAACAGCGGGAGAAATTACCTATTTGTAGATCATAGAGTTGAAAGTATTTCTATTGAAGTATGAGATTCGTAGATGTTGAATTCGAAGATTAATCGTAGAGTTGTATTGCATATTTAATTATCGTCGATGTACTTGTATTGTCCCTGTATGACGTATGACTAGTGACCAAATATTGTAGAAAATGCAGCCATTTTATCCCGATGAGACCCTTGAGATTTGTAGATGTTGAATTCGAAGATTAATCGTAGAGTTGTATTGCATATTAATTATCGTCGATGTACTTGAATTGTCCCTGTATGACGTATGACTAGTGACCAAATATTGTAGAAAATGCAGCCATTTTATCCCGATGAGACCCTTGCCCCGATTTTCGTACCGTATTTTTCGTAGATATATAGCACAGAAGACACTAAAGACATTCGAAGAGAGGAAGAGAAAGGAATAAAATAATTTTGAAGATTCTACCAGTACACAAACCAAAAACGTACAAAGACATATTACATCATAAATAGGTATGCATAAAGTATTACATAAATTAATAAATTAACCTTCGTAAATAATAGAAAAGATAGTAACAATATAAAGTTCTTCTAAACAATAAAAAAAAATGAAAACAAAAACGAATTTACATCTTCGTAATAAATGAAAAGTGCTATTTAAAAGAAAATAAATAAATAGAATACCTATACAAAAATAAATATCTAGGTTACATGTTTTTTATACATTTTTAAAATTTTACAATTTTTTTTTTTTTATTTGTTTAAAATGTCAAATCCGGGAATATGGACAGCTTCATGAACCGCATCGTCGAAATATAATGATTTATGGATATAAGATGATAATAGATCACTTTGATCGACGGTGTAATAGACCAATTGTTTAGTGTGCCTACTTAGTGCAACGACTACATGAGGTAGACTGTGATAAATTGAGTTGTCGTTTTTCAAATATCGAATTACGATTACAAATTTGCTTTGTTTTCCCTGAAACTCGTGGATGGTATTGGTTGGAAAGTTGAAATTCAAGAAAAATTCCTTCTCTTGTTGAGTAAAAGTTAAGTATTGCGTATCTAGTACGCGAGGAATTGATGTGATATTGATATATCGATGTATCTTGATTTCAGATTTTACATTCGAAGTTGAAAACATGCCATGTTCGTATAATGGAAAAAGCAAAGCTGATACAGTCGTAGAACAACGATATGAAATAGAAAGAAATTCTTTTTCACTGATCAAACTCGTAGGAATCATTTGATGAAATATTTCAGTGATTGTAGATCGATTAATATATGGAATTTGAAGACAATCTCCAATTAATATCACTGATTTGGCACAACTTTTGGCCGCAGCAAAAACAATTTGTCCGAAGTGGAGCATGAAAGCCTCGTCCACGAATAGTCGATTATAGGTATATCTACTATTACTCATAAGGAATGAGTCAATAGTTCGATAATGGTTTTTCATGAGATGATGATCAGGAGACATTTGATGATTGATGCTTAGACGAGTTTTGAAGTCATTGGCCCCCTCACGAGTAGGAAATAGTACTAAATCTGACCCGTAAATACTTATATTATTTAAAATATAAGTGGTCTTTCCGCATCCAGGGACGCCATTAACTACTTTGAATCGTGGAATTGTTTGAAAATTCAAGTTGATGTTTTTACATTTGAAATAGAGTTCGAAGTCACTAAGAATACGTGTTTCTTTCGTAGCAATAAGAAGATTCGAATATAGTTGAGGTGAACCAGACTTCAATTCGTCGGATTTAATCAAATTAGCTCCGTCATATAGATATTTATGGTTACGAAGATTCGGAGGAATAATAAAGTTGTGATTAGTAGTGTTATAGACACCAATATCTATTCGAAGATTTGACTGGGATGAAGTATCAATTTTACCTGATTCACTTACCACCAATGAATGTATTAGATGGGCTTCCCATATTGCGTCGAATGAATTTGAGTACCATATGCTAAGTTGTTCAGTAGCAGCTCGATGTAGTAAATCGATTAATACGCAGTCATTCATCGTCACAGAAGTTGAGTATACAAATTCGATGAAAATAATAAGATTCTAAAGTACTGTAAAAACAGAAGAAATGAAAACTAAAAGAAATATAACCTAATGTAAAATAATAATAATTGTATCTCGTAGAATTAAATAAAATAAAATGAAACATAAATCTGTCGAATAATATACGATACTCTGATTGGTTGAAGACTGAATGTCTTCGGTGACGTAGTTATTTTATCAACCAATGAACAACAAGCGTACTAATCGTCGAATTTTTGTTTTGATTGCAGATCTGGCTGGAAAAACACACGTGGAGAATTATCACACATGTACATCGAGTAAGTATGAAATTGTTACACTAATTGATATATTAATTAATCACTTGATTAATAATGACGTTGATGTTTTGCAGGTGGATCATCGAGCGAAGAATGCTGCAAAATCGAATCTTTGGCCAATGAATCCGAACCCAAGTAATTGATAAGTCCAAGAACTATTTCCAGTATAGTATGTTGGGTTTGTGATACTAAATTCTCTACAGATCCAAATGGAGGATTTTTATCGAGAATACGTTCAATCTGGTGTACGTATCGAACAGAAATGCCTTTCGTTTGTCTTGACACGTCGTAACGAAGCCAGGATCTGAATTTATATGCGATGGATGCGGTATTACCAACGAAGGAAGGAGGTAATATAACTAATCTCTCGACTTTGCAATCGATAAAGTGTTGAATTAGTTCGTTCGTTTCACGCTGTAACTTTTGTAGCTGCCATTCATCTGCAATACCTACGTTTCCTGTCGATAATAAGATTCTCTTCGGATATCGTATTCCAGCAGTTTTGAGATTTTGCAATAGAATTTTACCGGATGCAAACTGATCAAGGAAGATGTTTCGTGAAATCGAGTCGGATAATGAACGGGCGTTGTGCGCTATGCCGAAACACAACCCGTCACCTATCATAAGATGACTTTGAAAGAAATAAACTAATTCCGGCAGCTCCCTAGAATTAGCGATATTACCAGTAACAACATAATGGGTATCGTCCGATACAGCAGTGACAATATCCACGATTTCATCAGGGACACATCGATCAATCGAAGTTGGTAAGACGTCCAATAATTCGCGATAAGTGGGTGGATCTATCACCGCATCATTTTTAATCAAAAAGGTAGCAAAATCCCCAGTCTTAGGGAAACCATTGATAGAGATATCAGTTTGCTTAAATGGAATCTTGAATTGTTTCAGGCTCACGGAGTTAATCGCCTTGGTCGTCGAGATACCGCTGAGACTTTTGCTTACCGAAGATCGACGATTCTTCTTGAAACGTGGATTTCTGCTTTTGCCATTGTCGTCGGTCTGATTGATATTGATATTCAAACTGTTACGAGATGAATGAACGATCGATCGATGATTATTAGTCGATTCCGGAGTCAATGATAATGAGCGCTTTTTCGATGGATTACGTTCGTATACTTGTTCAAAATTCAGCTCATCATAGTCAGAAACTTCGGATGATAAAGGCTCGGCAGGTTTGATAACATTATTCTCATTAATGATACTCGTATTGCTGATAAGTAAATTTTTACATAATTTATTGTCTCTAATTACAGTCGAGTCGCCAATTTGTATCGTATTAGCCGGAACTGAAGATTGATTCAACTTACCATTAGTTCCTTCCAATGAAGGAGTATCGAGATCGATTACATCATCGTCGGTGGTGTTCGTCGTATTCTTACCAGTATCAGACCGTAAAGCAGCGTCGAGATTCACATTCGGAGCATCTTCTTTCGGGATCATCGCCTTCCACAATGTGGATGTGATAATACCCATCTTTTCCATCGTTTGGTGGCGTTTAATAACTTCTTTTTGTAAATCGTCTATTGTATTTAGGTGTTTAATACAATCTTTCGAGAGCCTAGTGATTTGCTCGGTGTTATGGATTTTGTCTTGGTGTAGATCAATGATTGTTTTACGTGTAGATTCACCGATCAATTGATGAACGATTTCGTCAATCGGTTTTGTAGGAGCTGTCACAGTTAAGGCATCCTTGAAATAAAGCGATTTACCACATTGAGCACCATCCTCAACTTCGAACTTACACTTACCTTGGCCATTAATTGACCCACATACCTCCTTAAGACAGTCGCTGTGATATAAGTGGTGACAAAGTCGACCAGCTCGTAACTCAGTATACGTACCAGAAGAACTGCCAAGGGTTTCCTTGCAGTGAGAACATACGATGATCGAAGAAGAAGAATTCATGATCGATACAACAGCAATGAATAATTACAATAATGGATTTAATCGTAAGCACAACGTTGCAAATACACAAACTTACCAATCGTAGAAACATACACGTCGTTCGTCGAATAGAAACTTGAAAGAATGGTTCGATGTGAAAAAGACCGTTAGAAATGAATTCAAACTATCCCTTCCACTCGTATGCAGAATCCAACCGGTTGAGATGATATTACTTGTTATCTTACTGATAAGTCGTACCACGACAATTACCTGTACTTTACCTGTGTAGTGTACTATGTAATCTATTATGAATAATTTCAAATGAATAAAAGTTAACATCGTGTTATCGTGTTTTTTGATCTATATTATCGTAGATGATATGACTAGAATAGGATTACAAAGTATTACACGATCATGTAACAGATAAATACAATTACATGATAAATTGATTCGAACCTGTTGAATACACGTAGAAATATATATACATAGGTAGGTTATATGCAAGTCTTTGCATTTCGTAGATTAACAAGATAATTGTTGCACTCAACCGGCGAGCATTGACAATAGTAAATTGATACCTATCTCAGATATTTCAAGGTTAAAACTAAATTCAAACAAAAAGTTACCCTTATGAAGAAATGACAACAATGTCTCGATACCCCTGATCAAGATAAAATAATAAAATAGTACACATCTTCGTGTAGAAAACAGAGAAAATTATAAAGTAGTTACACGTAACTATACCTAATTATTTACAAAAATGTATTCAATAATCTCGTATAGGTGACAAAATTATTTCAACGATAAAACATATTGATCGTAGAATTTTTCGAATAATTTTCAGCTGACTTGAAATGAAAACGTTACCGATGGTTTTCAGACGCAATTATTTATACGAGATTGAAATTAGAATACATACAGTCGTAGAATTATTCACATGACGAAATAGGAATAGGGTTAAAAAGAAGGGACTAATCACTCATTGAATGAAATAGGTTATATCAGATTCGAATTATTCGCAGGTCGTGATCAATATGATCAGAGATAAAATCAGAGTCGAATTTTTCACATATCGTACATAGGGACAAGTCATAGCCGGGAGTAGGTCAAGATCGAGGGTTTTTTTTTTTTTTTTATAAAATCGAAGCGATGGCATTCATTACTTCAAAATGGACGAAGGGATGAGCAATCAATGCATAAGCATCGCGGCGATATGGCTCGTAATTGTCTAAAATTGGTTCGACTTGATGAAGATAGGTGATAACACCTTCGGAAGCTAGGGTAGGAGCCTCGTGTCTTAACCATCTACAATACCAGAGGCGACGATCCGCGTCTAGCACCATCCTCTGAGCGATTATTACAGGGAGGAGGTAAATTCTACGCACTCCTCTCGCTACAAGATGTCGCAGAAGACGCGTCGTGTTTCTGATAACAGTATCGTCGCTTGGCTTGAGACGGAGATCGTGGCTTCCGATTGAGAGAAGGGCTTGTTCGGGAAGGTGTTCAATTAGGTCACGTATATTATGATATAATCGATTGGTAGATAAGAATTGACCTCCGAACTCGCTAAAGTCCCAAGCGTTCCTTAGGTGATCCTCATGGGATAGGGGCTCACGGGCAAGCCCGTGAGCTACCCCGTCACCCATGATGATAGTCTGATTAATGAAAACCGAGAAAATTTCTCGTTCGGATCCTACTTCTCGACACGAATACACTCCGGAGTACATAAGCTGCCGTTCAAAATGGAAGTGGCGAGCGGTCTCTCTGGGTAGGGGGTCGTTAAACAGAAAGCCGCGAGCAGCTAAATGGTGTTCAATATTGTCACGTCTGAACGGAAAAATACCGAACTGCCATACATTACCGTTAAGCGGTTCGTAACGTCGTATAGGTCGAGGCAAAGCGATGTCTTCATCGGGGAAATTAGCGTCGTCGTCTAACAATTCGAAATTACCGTCCCAGACGGGCATAGGAGGAACAAGAGCAGGTACCGGAGCTTGCATCGGATTGACTTGAATACGCCGATTTGGAAGTCGCAATCTCGGGTCCCTTCGATTCAGAGGGGCCGCTTCCCCCAAATTAGGTTCTTCAAGCACCCTATCAGGCTCTTGAGCAGAACGTTGCGTTGGTTCTTGCGCGAAAACAGGTAATCGAGGATGACGATTCCGAACAATATCTAAAGCTTCATCTACTGCATTACCTATTACATCAAAAAATGGATGTTTAGGTAACGGTAGGTAGTTGGGATTGAGTTTAATATCCCTACGTGTGATATGACTACTAGACTCACCATCATCGTTGACTTCACCAATTTCGTTATTTACAATATCAGGTTGATTACGCTCAAGTTCTAAAACGCGTTCACAAAAATTATGAAGCGAATCATTGGATTCGGCGAGTTGATTTTCCAAGAATTGGATCTGGTCAGCCTGAATTGATATCATCGGGTCAACGATAGCTGGAATAAATTCCATATCGACGTCGCCGTCGTCTCCGAAAGCGAGTTGAGCAGAGCAGTTTCTGTCTTGGCACCGTATGTCAGCCTTTAAGGTATCTCCCTCGGAAGATTCATGGTAAACCAACCGATTGATGCACCTTTGATGGTAAAGATGACTGCAGTTTGCATTTCGCACAACGACTTCGTCGGGTAGGAAGGGAATTTTACAAAATTGACACACGACGTAGTGGGTAGGTGGTTTTTTCACCGCATCGCCGTTATCAGATGGCGCAGACATTTTTCTGTAAAAACAATCAGATACATCGTCGTATAATAACTCGTTACGCCACGAATAATCAATGCTACTATTATTGCTTGAATGGTTATCTAAATTATGTTCTAAATCGGTGTTAATATTATCAACGACGTCGTCTGGAATTATACGCAAATCATGAATAAGGGAAGTCCTAACTATCTCATTTGGTCCAATATGACCTTCCTCTCTAAAACGACGAACATTATCTTCGGTGTATATTTCACGAAGTTGATTATCAAACCAAGACAAACCTAAAGGTTGAATTCCGTCATCAAAGGTTACCCTTTTTGAAGTGTTCTTAGATTTTTTGTCAGTACGCTCAAGATTCTCATCATAATGTCGAATCGACGATGGGTATGAATCAATACTATCTAAACTATCTTGAGAAATTGACTTGATCTTGTCTTGAATGGCGAGATTCGATTCATTTTTGAAATCAAAATTTAATCGACGACAAGTAATTGACTTAGGTATTTTCATTCCCTCATTCTTTTTACGTTTCAAATATCGACGAGAGTAGTCCTTATAACTTTCGATAACCACACTACCGCAGCGAGGGATGATTCGACGTATTTTATTAAATTTATTCTCATTCATTAAAAATGAGTCTTCGGAGATATTTGATTCGAATCGATCATTGTTAATGATTTCTTGAGCTTGTTCGATACTTACCGGATCGTAATCGCAATAGTCCCTAGGATATTTTTTGTAATAGTCACGACAATATTCGATCACGTGATATTGCTGAGGGTATTTCTTTTCCCTAAGACGACTACAAATTTCGAAATAATGATCGAGAGTAGGAATGCTCGGCTGATATTCATGTTCGTCAGAGAATACGGATAACACATCAACAAATGGTTGATTACAGGGATGGAAGAGCCGGGAGCGAGCCGGAGCCAGAGTCTGAAAGAGCCGGATTTTTTGATGAGCTAGAGCCAGAGCCAAGAGCCAAATAAATGAAAGTGCAGAAAAACATCAAGAGCTCTCTTGCAAAAGAGCTCCTTATTTTACTCAAGAGAGCCATCATCATAAGGAGTCTTCAACCTGGAAAGAGCCAGAGCCGAGTGGGAGCCCACAAAATTTTTCAGGCTCTTTGGCTCCCAAAAAGTAGAAAAAAAGTGAAAAAATGCGCACAATTTTATTGAAAATTCAACTTTTAACTCACATTTGTAAAGAAAATGAAGAATTTCTACGTTTTTTTTTCTCATTGAAAAATAAAATGAAAATAAATGCAGTATATTTTCATTTTTTTCATCGTTTTTCACGGATTTTAAGTTCTAATTTAAAGAGCCAAAAGCCAGAGCTGGAGCTGGAGTGGGAGCCAAGAAATTGGAAGAGGGAGCTGAGAGTCAAAGAGCGGAGTCGGAAAGAATTGAGGAGCGAGCAAGGAGCCAAAGAGCACATGTAAAGAAACAGAGCCAAGAGCCAAGAGCGAGCCAGAGCTAAAATTTGTGGGGAGCTGAGCCAGAGCCAAGAGCGGGAGCCCTGAAATCAAGGCTCTTCCATCCCTGGTTGATTATTTTCATATGATGATTCACTATCGGTAGTGCAGCCTTCGATATGTGGATGACGAGTATTTTCATCGTATATTTTAGGATAGAAGGTACGACGAATATTATGAAAAGCATTCGTATGAAGAAACTCTGAAGTCGATGTTTCAAATGGCAAGCATTTATACGAATACATGCCGTTTTTCCAAACAAACATCGTGACAATAAAATTTACAAATCAAACCGAAGAATATTAACCTACCGAATGCTTGAAGTAATGATATAGTCACAATTAAATCAGAAATTTAACAACGTACCGAGTCTTTTTAATATTCGTAGAATGACACAGATACTAGTCGAAGAGTATAGAGAAACCTTCAGTTTTGAGGTTCAACGATATCAATGGGGTTCGGAAAATGGAATACGATCCCTTCTAAATCATCCAAAAAGGTAATGAAGAAACTGTAGAAACGGTGTATCAGAGCACATTCAATGATCAAAAATCCGTTTATGACGATCCTACGTAAGTGTTTTTACTGATTTATGCGTGCAACTATATACTCACATGACTATAATAATCCAAATACGACGTATCGGTGGTCTAATTCGAGCGAGGTGAATCTAAATACAGTGTATCGAAGTTATGGGCAGATATTCAATTTAAACACCACGTATTTTCAACGAATCCACCACGAACTGTATTCGTTAAATTCTCGGCTAAAACCAACACAAGTGGGTAAATGGTAGTCAAAAATATCACAATAGTTTGATTGAATAGCAAATTACCTTCTTAATCCGTTGAACCGACGACACTAATGTACGTATCGAGCGGGCGATTTAGAATTTTTTTGAAATTTACACTTTCGTTCGACGAAGTATTTTCGAATGGCCGACACTGCATTTTCAGTTTCGTTCGCTGAAAGAAATAAAAGCCAATTGTAGCGTAGGTAATGTCTTGCTACTTCGTTAAGGTCTTCCAATAAAATATATGAGACTGTAGGTACGAACTTTCTGAGTCTTAGATCAATTAAAACATCGACTTACTCAATTACGCCGTAGTTGTTGAATGATGGAAATGATATTTACACTCGGAACGAAATTACCGTCCAGTTTACGCTGTCTTCGAAGAATCGTACGTTCAATTGTCCGGTATTCACGTCTCAATTTCGAGAATTCGGTTTCTGGCGTATCAGGGCCCGATTCTTCAGGTAGCCTTACGTATATATACGGCACGTGTTCAATGAAAAGATCCATAAACTGACGGTAAAAACATGATCGATTAATGTAGGTGTCGTTGATAGTTCGAAATTAAAATCGCTTCGTGTATAGGCTACTTACCACATTCGAGATTCGCACACATATGACAAAGAAGAGGCCGTTTTTTGGGCAAACGGAACGATCAATCGATTACTCGATCACTGTGAACAAAAATTACAAAGAATGTGAGTAATTCACAAATACTAGTCAAATTGTTTTATGATATTATAACCTACAGTATCAACCGACGTGTCAAAGGCTTTTGAACAACGATGAGATCTAAATTCAATATTGGTTGAGATTTTAATTCGACACGTGTGAATTTAGCGAATTTGTTGAAAATCGAATATGCACGTTCGCAAGTCGGTTTACTTTCGATAGGAATATGTATTTCGTAGTCCGCTTCAATTTCCATTTTACTACCATCCAGAAAACATCGTGAAATTAATGTCGACGTATTAAGAATATGAGCAAAATTTAACTTACCAACTAATAGTAATCGCAGAAGTAGGCTCTGACGAAAAATCACTTCGATGTAGAATCGATATCAACCGACTGTTGAGAAATGATAGAATTAGTGAACAAATCGTACATCAAATTTACTCAGACCTGTTGATGCTTACCTTTTTACTCTCGCGTCGTTGTTGTAAATTCGAAATAAATGGACGCAAATTCGTAGTATCCGGCAATACGCGTCGATAGGTAGCACTAAACAGCCTAGACTTTGAAAAGTACACTTCCTCTTCAACTGCACGATATGCCGAAGTGCGCTCGATAGCAATTTCCAACAAAGCGCGCCTTTTCATATGACTATATGAAGTGAAATTCGAATAACTACACTGTCAATTTAGATAGGTATAGGGTTGAGAAAGAAAAAAAATTTCTACTTACGCAAATAATAACAACACGAAGCACTGTCGAGAAAAGTACGTCAAATAAAATAAACTAATTCTTCGAAAAGAAGCACATACGTCGTCGAGAACAAATACACGAATGTGGAGTTGGTGGATTAGACAGACTAGGTTTTACTCGGAAAACTTTCGTTATCAACAAGATAAGAAGTTGCTTCGTAGGCACATGAACATGATTGTTATCATTCACTGCACTAACCCGCCTATCTATACCCTACCTATCGATGATTTGACATCGGTTTTCGCACGTATAGCTTAGTTTCGAGTAAAATTTCGACAAATAAAATGTTGAATCTTCTTTAAAATACAAATTATGTACAGATTAAAGGAGGAATCGAGTCTTCACAGGTATTGTGTTGTCGACGATGAAAATAATACCTACGAAGACCGGTAATATTCACGCATTACCATGAACATGATGATTGAGTGGATGGGGTATGGTTTTGGGTGAATAATGCCAGCTGATAAGCAATTTCAGCATGTATATTCGGATGCGGGTAATAATTTCCCCTCTTGTCTCTGATTACCGGATTAGCTTTGTCTAAAGTATCTTCGAGGAACCATGCAAAATTGACATCATAATGGATGTGAGGAAGTTCATCTCGTAGGAATTTTCTATACATATCTTTCTCCAGCCTTTTCTCGATAATCGGTGAGGTAATATTTGGAAGAATCCAAATTTCCTCAGCCCCCTGTTTGAGTAGATAGGTTATCAGACCACGAGTTTTCTGGCAAGTTTTTCGAAAATCCATATTTAATATTCCATTGTTTCCAATGGATATGATGATTTTAGGAGGAACTACTATTTGGTGTCTCTTTAAATTCGACAATAACTTACCAGCTGAGATATTAGTACCAGATACCTTAGAATTTATCCAACTATCGCGTAATCGAGCATCAGAAAGAAAAATCTCACGCACGATGCTATGAGCAAGACCATCCCCAATAATCCACCAACCGTTGATAAATGCATGGATTATATTTGCCCCATTAAATCGAGAAATTGATCGATACCTACTCACGTATGAGTGTTGTTGAACAAAGTAGAAATAACCGGGAGTACTTAATGGAAGATTTGGATCAAAATAACAGTTTTCCTCGGCTAATTTACGATCGATGTTGGAGTATGAAATGGGCAAATATACGTCTTCATAGGTACCATTAAAAATACGAATTTTAGTAAATGGTATTTCTTCGATGAATGTTTTAACTTCATTATCGCCGTCGCTTACCTGTTTCTCACCTGAAATGGCAATAGTTGTCGAAGAATTCGATTCCATGACAATGAGATAATATTTATTTTTGTAGATTTTTATTATTTTATAGTTTTTCTTTTTTTTTTTTTTATTGAAGATAACGAGGTTAGAATTAATTCTCAAACCGCAGAATTAATAATTGTCGTAGATCTCCTTGAAGAATAAATGAAAATTAAATAGGTTCCTTCTTAGGAAATATTATGTACATATACCTATCGTTGTTAACGGGATAGATAGGTATGTCGTAGTTGAGAGATTGAGATAGTCGTAGCCGTAAGAGGATGTTTAAACGAATGAACAATCTCGCTAAAGTATGCAGAAAGCTTATCATCCATCACTATCGTAACACACGAACTTCTCAGTGGGGGAAGGTAGGTTAGACCAACTAGGAAGGGTGATGAATAGATGGGTAAAACGAAGGCGTTGATTGTAATCTAACAAATTTAGAATAATAGAATTAATGTTAAATTTCCTTTTCTTTGGAACAATCGCACTTTCTTCTGGTAAATTTACCCCTTCGTCGTAATGCACCCTAGGTCTTTTACGTAGATTGTATCGAGCATTAGCTTCGTCTCTAATGCTTTGTCTTAAATTTTCGTCAGGAATCACTTCAGCTAAAGTAGCATCGAATTGCTCTGATTCTTCAGACGTAGGGTTTTTACGAAATCTTTTTCGAATTTGATCAAATTCTTCGAGTTGTTCGTTTTCGTTCAAGTCCTCAAACTTTTGACTATACTTACGTTTGCGAGAATCGTTGGTTTTTTGAATAAAATCCTCGAGTAAATCCTTATGTTGAGCAAATTGACCGATTTTATTACGTAGAGTGCGATTATCGAGTTTTGAACGAAGTTTCGGTGATTTTTCCAAAATTTTAATGTGGTATAAACTCAAATACGTAGAAATTTGACGAACATTGATTAGACGCTTGTCTGATTCATCAATTAAATCTCGAATTTCGTAACAGTTTTTACCTACATGCGAAGTAATCACAAATGGCCCATAGCGTTTTGGATACAATTTTCCAGACGCTCCCTTATCAGCAGATGATAAACGATGATTCGTGACCATAACTAACTCGCCGGGTTGAAAGATACGAGGATCGCCGAACTTCTTATTATGTTTACGTTCATTTACTCGTTGCTTGATTTCTCGACGTTGCTTTATTAATTTGATAATAGCTTGATGGTCAGTTAAAGTATCGATTCGAGAAGTATCTAATTCGTCGGTATACACGGCCTTTTTCGCCAATTCATCTGCGATGAAATTACCATAGTCAGTCTGTCGTGCATACACATGACGTAGTTCGAATTCATCAAATTTGGATCGTAAATCGAGTATTTCTTTAAAAATATCCTTGTGATGAACCGGTTTGTTATTAGCATTCTTCCAATCGTTGTCTGACCACCGGGTATATGTGTCGTTGATCGATGACGTAAGATAAAAGGAATCCGAAACAATGCGAAGCTTTTTGATGTCATTTAACAACATGATCTGCATTGCGGTAAGTAGCGCTACGGCTTCAGCTAAATTATTAGTTAGAGGATATTCTGAGTTCGTGATTCTTTCCGATATGTTTTTTGAACTTTCAGGATGCCAACATATACCAATTCCAGCAACCGCATCTGGAGAACCATTGTTCGCGCAGGCACCGTCGATAGATACTCGTACGAAACCGTCTGAAGAAAAATAAACATCTTTCTCCAGATTTAACTTCTCTTTGAATAGTTCGTCGCTGGTAATTGAAGGTATTGTCGATTTTTCTTTATCCTCACGTAGTTTCTTAAGATGAAATTTAGCATCTGTTTTGATTCTGTTGCAGGGAAGATCAGTTGTCATGTCATTTAGTTCCCAAGCCTCTATCGGTGGGATTCCTACGTCGTTCGGTGTGTTATTGATCTCTTCCTCAATTTCTTTAATGAAGATACTCCAACCATGATGAGTATAAGATCCTCGTGAATGAGTATTTATTTTAATTCTTAATCGTTCGCCAATCATTCTCATCGTTCTCTCTACGAGATTCGACTGAGGATTATATGCTGTCGAACGACCAATAGTGATCTTGTATTTATTAAGTAACTCAGTCCATAATGAATTTACAAACTGAGTTGCATTGTCTGTAATTATTTTACGTATTTTAAGCTTCTTTGATAAAATGTCTTTGATTACAGGTTCCATAGTTTCGACGACAGTTTCCTTCGTCGTATCTTTCATTCCTGAAATCCAGACTCTACCAGACAATACATCCTTAGACACTAATAAATATCGCGGTGAATCAGAATAGTTGGAGATTGGACCAAGAATATCTACCGAAATCACGTCGGCGAGTGAGTATGCCTTAGTATATGCGAATTCTAATGTCTTTTTCTCTGAATAGGTTTTATTTGCTTTACAGATTAGACATTCATTAGTAACGAAACGGATGTAATACTTAGCATTCTGAGAATAGTATAGACGACGAAAAATCATCTCAAGCTTGTTAGCACCGACGTGACCGTATATTTCATGTAAGTACGAAATCAAATCTTTGAATAACTCATCCGGTATAACTGGAACTCTGGTTCCATCGTCGTGATTGAACATTAGTATAGGTTTATTATCAACGGTGGTGATGGAGAATCGTCTACCGAGTTTATGTTTAATTATTTTCTTTGTTTTAGACAATAAGTAATCGGGTTCTTTTAATCGATGAAGAATCCGAACACATTTTACATCGCGAGCTTGGATTTGATCGAGTCGTCGCAAATAATTCATTAATCGTTCTTTAAAGCGAATGGGTAGATCCTCTTCGTCGGAAGTGAAATTTTGCAGACTCGTCGAATTGATAGTAAGTTCAGGAGCTTGAACTCCGAACCACTTTTTATGTTTTGCTCTAAGATCGTAGATTAAGTCATAACAGTTGAATAAAGTAATCCAACCCGCTGCTTTTCGATGTACTTCTGTGATAGTTTCGAATTTGTTGACTATTGATAACAAGTCACTTCGAACGTGAATGGTACGTCCATGTAACCATAGTTGAAGCTTTTTTATGCTTTTCGCTAGATTATACATCTCTTTTTCGATCAAGGTGTATTTCTTTTGGTGCGGTTTAAAACTGTGACTAGTAAACATTACTATTTCGTCGTTGTCGTCATATTTTTGATATAAAATCGCATTCATCGCATCTTCAGAAGTATATGTATCAAGATATAGATCGATATTGTCTCTAGGAGGGACTAATGAGAAATCTTTCGTGTATTCTTTTCTTAATAACTCGACCACTTCGTCCTGTTTAGGACCCCATTCAAAAGGAACATCATCACGCGTTAATTCGTATAATGGAGCTACTATTTGTTGATACGCTGGAATGAATCTACGATAAAGTCCAGTTAAACCGATCAGTTCCAGTATTTGTGTTTTTTCTTTTAATTTAAAATGACCTTTTGAAGTGTGCTTGTCGATATATTGGTTGAATTTCTCAATTTTCTTTGATTGTTTAGAAATCATTCCCGGACCTAAATCGAAACCCAAGTGATCTGTTTTACTCTTGAAGAACATAGTTTTTCTTGCGTTTAATCGTAAATTATGAGTACGAAGAATGGACAAGACTAACGTTGATAGTTCAAGCATACGTTCGAAATTCGCAGTTCGTAATAAAATATCATCGACGTACTTGGTAATTCCAGCAACATCTGGAATAATTTCATTAATCATGTTAACGAACAGTGCCGAAGAAATTTTCAAACCATATGGCAGTCGTATGAACTGGTATATTCTGCCGTCGACCTGAAAAGCACAGTATTTACGCGAAATTTCACTGAGAACTAGTTGCCAAAATCCAGATACGAAATCTAAATTACTGAACAACGTAGCCTCGGGATCCTCGGTGATAATACGATCGAGTAAACCTGCTTCATTATAGTTATTTACTAAAATAGGATTCAAATCGACTGGATTTAAGCAGACTCTGATTTCGCCAGTTTTCTTAACATTGACGACTATTGGATTTACGTATATCGAGTTGGAAGGTTCGATAACATTTGTAGCTAACATTACTTGTATTTCCTTACGCAAATCATTCATTAATTTCTTCGAGGGGTTATATTTTGCCCCACGATAATGAATATCGCGATATGGTATGTTGAATTCTAATGTCACTTTCTTTCCAGTATACTTCCCAGGGAATTTTGAAAATACATCTTTATACGAAGATAATACATCGTAAGCCAAGTTGGATTGTTCCTGTGTAATCCTGTTCGCCTCTAAAGCTTCGTGTAAATCTTCCTTGAGACGCTGTATGAAGATCTGTGGTCCATCATCGATAACGCCCTCAGGAAGTCGGTAATAATTTGCTTCCATAGTAGTACGTCGTAGAATATTATTCATCTGTAGTACAAATTCGTCCCTCATGTTTACATAGGCAATACTCAATTTATCTTCGTATTGATTTGGTGACATGAAATCGATCGATTCGACGTATTTGTTCGATGACGGACAGCAAGTAGCACGACGCTCTTTGAAATGGAGTTTGATTCCTAAATATTCCATTGATTGTGTACCAATCAAGAAAGTTTGATTACAATCTTTAAGTACATAGAATGGAATCTTAAGTGCATGTCGGCCGAAATATAGAGTAGGAACAATAATATATTTTGCAGTTTCAGTTTCCTTGTTATTGGCTAAAATGCAAATTGCAGGGCGATCCAATTCGATGTAATCAATCTCGTCGGAATGATTTGTGATTAGCGATAGAGCTGTTTCTTCGGAGATTATATTTGGAATTGCCCCAGAATCCAACTGAGTTGGGTACTCAATTATTCCTAATTTTAAAGGAATTACACAGGTAATTGACTTAGATCTTGGTTGAAATAATTGTGATTTTAAATCGAGATCAACTTCAACCAATTTTACAGGTGTTTTCGATAAAATTGATTCGTTAATGTTACTTACATTTTCCGAAGAAAGCGATATTCGGTTTACGAAATTCACCATATTGATGGCATTCATTGATGAGGGTGGTGAATTATCACTATTGATTGTTGACGTAATCGAAATATCGTCATTATTGATATCGATAATCTCAGAATTTTGTGTAGAGTCACAATTGGGTATCATGGTCAAAATATTATTGTTTTCACTTTGTAACATATCGATGATTGATTTGTCGGTGGCTTCATTTAATGAATGTATGTATTCTAAAGCTGCATCCTGGTTCGGTAAGGCAAGAATATTTTGGATGATTGTCATCGAGTTAACCGGAATACGATATGTGTCGCCGTTTGGAGTTGGTACATATACGTCAAAGGAATTGATAGTTGAATCCGTGGATTTAATCGATTCATTTATTTTAGGTAATTGATTTAACGGATCACAGCTACGATGTATAGATTCAATGACTTTATTACGCATATTTAAATCGAATTTTATTTCTTTTTCAGGTGTTATGAAGAAACCATCGATATTTGGACTTACCATCTCTTCAGTATCTTTCGCAATAATCAACTGATGACCTTGGTTGAAGTTCATGTTGAAATTCAAAAATTGAAGTGCAATGTCGAATGTGAACCGAACACATTTATGTTTAGAACAACTTGATTCGAATGCGGATAGAAATTCATACCATCGATCTATCGATATGTTGGGTGAAAAATCGACTAGAGGTTTCGTAATCGGGAATAATACTAAAATACCATTGAATTTTTTATCAATTAGTATTTTTAATATTTTGTCGAGTTGTAATTCAACGTATTTCGCACAAATTGTAGGATTATTGAACTCGAAATGTGCCAGTGAAATTACGACATTCTTTTTGGTGAATCTGGCATTTTCTAAAGCAATAGCGATTTCAGGAAGGCGTAAACCTTCACAAAGATATGGCTCTCGCAAAATGTCGCTAGTTTCTATTCCATATTTGATGAAATAAGCCAAATCATCGCCGACTATTTCATAATCACGTAGAGAAAATGTCGAAACATCGTGAATTTCCACTGGCATCGACGTGTCAGAAAAATCAATGGAATTTATTGAGTGGTGCCCTCCGAACTGTTCAGGCCGGAGGGGATATTCAAGTTTTTTGAAGCCTCTTCTTGTTGTTGCAACGATTGTTGTTGTTGTAATTGCTGTTGTTGTTGCAATTGCTGTTGCTGAAGCATTTCTTGACGTCTAAATTCCTCTTCTTCTTCATCACGTCGTTTTGATTCCATAAAGAACTGTGCTAAATCATCGTAAGAAGGAAAATCGACAGAATTAACATTAACTTTCGTCGGTCGAGGAGGTACTCGAGGGTTCGCATCGCTGCCAGCTCCAGTATTAGAGGAATTTGTACGATTCCCATATGGAGGGGGGTTTGGATCGCGAATTGGACGAGGTCGATGAATAGGTCGTTGTTGGGGGGCAAATGGGGCTTGCCAATAACCACCGGAATAATTAGTTAAAGGATCTTTTACTTGAAACGGAGAATCAGTATATTCCTCATGTCGTGAAATATCAGCTAGTTTTTTCTCGAATATAAATCAATTTTCACGAGATTCAATAGTAAAATGATATTTTAAATTGTTAGGAATCCGCAGGAAAATGGTATTGATGAGCATGATGTCGTTTACATCGGTGTCCGATAGAATACGGTACCACTTGAGTAATTCAGAAGCAATTAGCATCGATGATCGGTTGTCAATGGGCATGGTGAGAAAAAGAGTGCGAGCGTTATTTTGCTGTACGCTATCCCATAAGTTGCTTACGAGATCTTCTCTATATGCATAATATCCACGATTGAACGATGCAATGGCTTTCCAACGCTTTCCTTCATCACTTTGAATTAATTGTTCGAGATAAATACAATGTTGGTATTCGCTAGCTTGATGGAGTTGCATGTAGCGCTCAAACTTTTTGATAAAGCTCATAAGTTCGTACTTATTCGTGTTGTTATAATAGATATCGAAATCAGCAAAATACTTTGGCTTAACCTGATTACTACTAACGTCTCCAAAAACTAGATCGTAACGGAGTTGTCTTTGTCGTGGTATGTTAGACGTATTGTTTTGTCCAACACGATTTTGCAATACTCCAGACGGACTAAGTAATTCCTCAGAGTTTCGATGATTATTATTTGCCCCAGCGACGATATTAGGTCGATTAGTTTGATTCCTAGACGGGGGTTGAAATGTTCTCGAATTAGGACTTACCGTATTTACGCAATTACGATTTCTTACTTGATATCTTCCGTGTTGATTGTAATAATATAGGTCATTCACAGCATCCTTAAGTTCACGACTAACAGTATTTATGCTAGTTACCTCTCGCATGATTGCAAGACAATCTTCGTGAACTGCTTGGATCCATTGTTCGGTAGCTGTCATTTTATACGTTACCTTGTTGAAAGCTCCTCTCAAGAAGGTCATTACTTTATCGTGGTCAGCTGTACGATTTTCCTGGACCATGATGTAAAAATCGCGTAAATCGCCTCGAGTCGTAGATAGTCCAGATTCGACACCTCGAATTCTTTCTTGTATATCTACTGTACGAGTTTCGCATGCAGATTTTTCATCTTTGATCCACCTCATAATTCCGCGTATATGATCTACCTTTATTGTAAAATCATTTTCTGGAACTCTGAACTCCTCCACCTGAGGACTTGCAAATTCAGCTTCGTGATCGAACGAATCATAACTATATTCTCTAGGTAGATGGGGTTCATCTGGAGTCGTTGGAGGAATCGCTTCCTCCTGAGCTGGACTCACTGGAGCGCCATCATTGTCTTGTCTTGGTCGATATATTAAACGAGTTCTGTCTGTGGACGGAGGTGGCAAGTTGACATTGACGTGAGGTGCTAAAAGAGTAGCTCTTTTCCAATAAAATGATGGTGGAATAGGTCGAGCACGATGATCCCTATCACGATAGCAAGTCTCGGGGATAGTGCTAGTGGTAGCACTACTTTGCATACGAGAAGAAGGATTGCTCGAAATTGTATCATTTGTAGGTAGATCACTCCGTGGATTATTTGCTCTAGGTTCATTATCTAAATAATTCATTGTTCTAGCAATACGAGGATCGATTGAACTATCGATTAATTGCTGAAATGAAGAACTTGGAGTAGGAAATTGGTAAATATCGTCCTCATTTCCAACATTAGGGGTTGGCTGAGGCTGAGATTGAGGTTCGTTAGCATTTCGAAAACTACTCAAATAATTCATGTTGAAGAATCGTAGATTAGTGATGAAATAAGAAGTAGTAAATTAATCCAAGTTTGAATAATATGAACGTAGATAAGCAAATATTGTCGTATTGTACGCAGGAATTATTCGTAGATTGAAGAATTGACCTAATTACACAGAATAGTCGAGTAATTGCGTAGTTAAACGATAATAGAGTCGTAAGCACGAAGAATATTATTTGACAAGGTAATTGAAGATGTGACCAAAGGAATATCCACATTCACCATAAAAAATGGGATATTAATCGACGTAATGTAGAGAGAAAGCCTTGATTGATTAATTCGTTGTTCGATTAATCTATCGTAGAATGGTATATGAACCAAAGTCGAAGTAGTTGAAGAATTGAAGAAGGCTTTGTAGAGACGAATGTAGCTGAGAAGCTGACTAGTCGCAATGAGAGTCGTAGAAGTATTGAATTCTCAGAGCAACGTTCTCTCGTCGATCGGTCGAATTATTATGATACAGAAGGAGGGGCTTGCAGGTTGATAAGAGTGGGGATGTGTATAACAATGACCTAGATTGATAAAGTAGTCACTAGTCCAATCGTGTAATCTCTTATCGGTGTTAAAACCTGTAGTTTTTTGGACAAATATCGAATTTATGCAAACAAAATACAATGGGGAAAAACCCTTATGCGGTATCATATTGTTCACAGAGGATCGATATGGTCGAGTTCAATTGTGTCGAGCTGATAAGAGTCGGTGACCAAGTATTATCCATGAAGGTGGTAAAAACCCATACATTGGTCGAAAACAATTGAATGTAAAAGCCTGTCCAAAACTTGCCCGGTATCAAATAATTCTTGATCCTTTGAAGTCTTCGTAAACCAGATTAAACGTGTTTTACGATGAATACCAATTTAAGTAGATATTTTCTATGCATATCAGACGTGGCATACACGTTGGTAAAATTGGTCTTATGAAAAGAATGTCGTGTATTTTGTATAGACATGTAGCTTTTCACATAACAGTTGCAGTTTTCGACGAGTTTTTTATGGTATATAATGCATTCGGAGGTGCATTGTCGTCGATGTATAATCGCGATAATATTGTTATCTCGATTTGCAACTGAAATATTTTAACGCCAGGTTTTCACGAAGATATGGTGTTGATAAGATAATTTGCATGATGAATAATACTCCGAAATATTCGTGTAGAGACTTGGATGCAAAATTATGCTCATTTCGAGATAAAATGTAGATCTCCGTGAAACATGATGAAATTGGCTTTAATTGTTGTACTTTATCGCTGAAGTGTCGGAAAATGGCGCTTTGTCAATTCGGTAGATGTTTTCTATGCACATCCGACTTGGGACACAAGTTGGTGAATTGATTCTTTGATTAAAGAACTCGCATTTCCGTAGCGTTGATAAAAAAAATACATACGTGTAAATAAACTCCTCTCTCGTCGTAAAACAAAATAAACAAGTAAATCGTACATAATAAATAAGGTTTAACCATGAAAAAAAATGTCGTTGAAGTGATCAATTGTGGGAGTACTTATTCCTTAGCTAACGGACGAACTTACCAAATTGAGTTCTTGTCGCGAAACTTTTCCACACCTACGAAGTGCCTAAAGTCTGGTAGGAATTTTCTTACATGATAGGCGTAAATGTTGAGGTATTCCTATTTATGGACAATTTGAATTTTGTCGTTACATTCTATGGTAATTGTCAACTCTAGCAAAGAGTGTATCTTTGCTCATCTCGATGCTATAGTATTCTCGGTATTTTCAATAGGTATTGAATGAGGAGTTGCGTGTTTTCGAGCATTCTTGAGTATAAGCATAGAATCGTGCGAGAAAAAGGATGGAATTATCCAGTATGAAGATATTAATGGCGTTGATGAGACTAAAAAATATCCTGATGCATGACGTAATAAATCTACTCTGAGCACTATCGTTGCTCATTTTTGATACAGATTATTCCATGAATACCCATCCATTGCCCCAGAGCATTGAAACTGTAATAATTTCTTCACTGAGTGCTAGATTGTTAATATTCACAAGCAGTTGGGTGTCGACTCATCATATTGATGAGCTTAAATCAGTTGAGGGATATATTACGTATTTGACAATTCTACATTTCGTTGAGTATTCGTACGTCGATCGATTGATGTCGTTGAGTTAAATTTGGCCGTTTCGATAAAACATTGGCCGATCAATCGATCGTAGATTTATCAATTATGTTCGAATCATGTAGAATTATTTCTTGATGAGCTCGATGAAAATTGAGCTGTAAGTCGAACATGATAAAATTATCAAATACATCAACGTGATAGATATGTAAAATATCATTGATCACATGGGATCAATTCTAGCATCAAAATATGTAGACTCGTGGGTTTGTAGAATCGTGATCAATCAAAAGATGTAAATTTGCTCTATCGAGTTGAAGATTTTGAGCAATTTGATCGAATCGATTCCTGATTTTTCATCGTACGTATTAATTCGTTGATTGAATGAATTTACGAGTTTTATGTCGTTAATATTGTGAGAATAGCAAGATGCAATTTTCTCTCGATGAAAACTCGTAGTAGATGAAACTTACGAAGTATTTGAGGATAAATTTTGACTTTTGAGTGTTCAAAATTTGAATACTTCGAGCCCCACGTTGGGCGCCAAAAATATTATGTGGTGGGAGAAAAAATTGGAACCCAATCAAAAACTACCATAAAACAAAAAATTCATAAAAATTTTTTCGTTTTGAGTTTTGAGGTTTTTGATTTTTGGAATTTCCCAGAAATTTTCCAGAAGGAAAATTTCTGATTTCTTTGAAGATATGAGAGCCGACGATACACAACTTAATTGTAACTAATAACCTCATACCCACTTAGCCGTACTGGATATCCTATTATGCACTCTCCTGGTTTTAATGGATGTGGTCGTGCATATAATTAATATCTCTCACGATTCGTACACTAGCTCAGTGTGATGATCTTAGGGTCGTATGAATCGCGGACGAAGGAATTATTCCTAATTCCCACCGGAATATTTAAATTTATTTATATTTGTCGTGGGGACACGATAAAATACTTCGTGTGCTGAACGAGTCTTTGAAGTCTCAAACGCCAAAATACCATATTTACTTCATACTGTAGAGATACTTACTTTATTCGTGGAAATACTTACTTTTGTCGTAGATGGAATGATTTACCAAGAATAGTAATTCAACGAGTCGACAATCGTCGATAAATAAGAAAAGAACTCGAGAAATAACTTATATATTATAATAATTATACCAAGAATTAAAAGATGGACATGGTCCTTTTTGATTTGTGTACTTATCAGAATAACTTATCAGAATAAAGGGATTTTTATTGGGAAAGGAAGAACTTATCAGAATAAAACTTATCAGAATAAAGGGATTTTTATTGGGAAAGGGAGAACTTATCAGAATAAAACTTATCAGAATAAACTTATCAAAATAACTTATCAGAATAAAGGAAATTTGGGAAAAAAAGGAAAAGAAATGCCCTAAAGTGTCTACCTCTGTACTAAATTGTCAGTAACCAATCCGAGACAGACGAGAATCGATCACTTATCCTCAATGGAAACAGTGCTAAGGACATAAAATCATCTATGGCGATGAAAATGCCCGAGTCGTGGATGCCTAATCCATTTAGTATCGTAGGTTTCGTATGACCGAATTGCCTACTTAACTTGAACACGAACTGTACTGGATTTAATTCATTTCTTGGATTAAGCTGCAGATTAATCCAAGTGAATGATGATGACGACATCGGAAGTTGTAGTACTTACCAACTAACAACCTGTAACTTGACACTACAGATTCTTGAAGAACGACTCATTGATAGCTAACCGAAGCTATGGCGCTTGTGTGCCGGTTAGCGGATATCATTCCTAGCTATGGCGCTAATAGAACGAATATCAATGATTTCGTCTCGGATCGGCGTATTTATAACCTTCGGTAGTCGAAAATCGTGCAGTAGCTGGGTGGGGTAAGTGGCGCACGCGTATATCGCGTCTAGCGGCGCTAACGTAGGCGACCGGCGCTCGTATTACGTCATATTCGCGTATATTCGGCGAAAATCGTAAAAAACTTGCTTGTTATTGGTTAATATATCGGAAGTGGAGGTAAAATAGGCGCCACTACCGGAAGTACAAAGTTATAATCGTGTATAATCGTCGATATTCGATAATTTCGCGATTGCGATTGGTCGTAAGCGCCACCACCACTAAATAGATTGGGAAAAATGTCGTATTTGGTCACTGACGTCATAAATGGTCATTAAAATAGTCGAATGTTTGTCAATCAGGGGACAGAAAAATATTCATTCGCCTATAAGATCGGAGAAAATTCATTCTACACAGAGATAGAATTATTTTCTCCCACATAAATACGACGAAATAAATTTCTCCCAGTATATAGGTGATAGAAAGTATAAAATTAGGTTTCTCCCAGCTTAAGTGACAGAAGAAAATTATTTTCTCCCACTAAAGTGGGAAAGAAAGCTGTAATTTTCTCCCACTACAATTTTCATTTTTTAGGTTTCGGATGGTACTTTTGCAGCAATTGTAAAACTTGTAATTTTTTTTTCTCGAAAATGAAAAAAGATGCCAGTCCAATTTTTTGATATGTTATTCTACATAAAAAGGACTAAAACTGAGAATTTTTCAGAATTTTTACTGGTGGACATCGTGGTTATATTTAAATTATAAGTTTTAAAATCGATTTTTTTTAGGTTTTTGAAAGTGGCAACACTGATTTTGACATCACTCGTCGATTACCCTCTCAAAGTACTACAATTTGAAAAAAAAGGTCAAAATTCTGTACCACCTACAACCGGAGCAATTTGCAACTGAAATTTTCCATTTTCGGCCATTTTGTAGAACTTTGAAGCGCCACAGCTCCGTCAAAAAAAATCGAAAAAATGTCCGGTTTGCGTCATTCGTCATCGTTTGATGACCTCTACAAATGATCTGATTTTGAAAAAAATCGAAGACCCCTCGTGCAAAAATCCGCCGATTTGGCATGGAATGACCCAATGTGAATCATTTCTTCTAATTGAATTTCCAAGCTTCAACAACCAATAGTTTTGAGCCAATGAGCCATTCTGGAGCCTCCAGAGATTTTTCAACTTTTTTCAGAAACTTCAAATCACCAAAGAAAGGCCTAAAATAAACTTTAGGACCTACATACGAGTGTGCTTGGAGTGCAGGTAACTGTAAATTCCGAAAATAGGACACATTTGAAGGAAGTCATGGGCACTAAAATTTTTGAAATCTGCTATAAAATTGAAACTGATGATCTGAAGACAGCAAAGAATTTGAGACCCTCGTGAGGTGGAAGAGAAAGGAGGTTGAGATGTCGCTGAAATTTGAAAAATCAGCACTTCATTTTTGAACATTTTGTCACCGTGTTAAATTTTTCTGCTGTACGAGGGTTGAGCAGCACTCCAAAAATGTTGAAAAAAAAATTGAATGCAACTCATTTTTGCAGCCATTTTCATTGCTAGATTTTTTATTTCAATTCATAGATCAAATATTTTATGAATTAGGATAATTTTCTTGTCTTCAAAAATTTTACAATGCACAATCTCTCATTCAGTTTTAAAACAAAGCAGTCACTTCGGTAACAAGTTTTCGAAAATTAAGGAAATAATACCGATTCTCAAAATTATGGGACATTCAATCTCTCCTTCTTCTCTTCTTTCACCAGCTTCAAGACTTTTATGCCTCGAAATTTTAGAACATTTGACCAAGACCAGCTCTTTCTAAATGGGTCTCTATGAAACACAATTATCTACGATCGTTTTGATTTTAGACTATGTGGGTAATTCTCAAAAAAAGGTAAAAATCGTGTACATACATATACAAGTTCACTTCGCTGGTTAGGATTATTCCAAACACTCGTTAAAATGAATAAAAAAATCAGAATTTTGGATATTTTATCAATAATAATGTCAAAAAAATGGATTTATTGAGACATTATAACCTGCAGAGAACGAATCCAGCTTCGATTATTCCAAAATGCAATTTTTAATGGGAGAAATAATAATCCTATAATTAGCAAGAAATTGTATTTTTAGCAATCTACGTACCTTCAAAAACTCGTTGCTGAAGGACTAATCGCAGATTAAATTTCAGAGTGAATGAGCTAGGAAGGTTTTAGAAACCCAAATTGCACGTTTTTCAGGAGATGGATGGTCGAAGTACACCTACTACATGAAAATTGAAGGGAAAAAACGCATTTGAAGAAAAAAATGACCTTACTCTGAGGACACCTGACATCAATTAAAATTATCTGTTTGATCACTCATTTTCTGCACACTCTGCATCAATCCAAGTTAACGAAACAATAAAATTCCAGACATTGTACGAGTATAGAATGTGACATGACACATGACGCATGACGCATGAAATTACCAAAACCACTGCAAACGAAATAAAATTGTCCAGAAAAGCGGAACTCGAGTTAGCACTTCTATTAACCCAACAAATAACACAATACGTTTTCGATTAAAATCTTATCATCACAATTGTAACTTCTGTATTGAGGAACCAAAATACGAGTAGACTCGAAAAATTACTCGCATCTCGTATAATTTCTAGAGGAAAAAAGTACGTAAAAATAAAACGAGCACTAGCTACCAACGAATTTTGCGCAAAAAGGGTTCTTATACAAATAATATAGCTCACATCCGCGTTATAATTCATCTTTTTCAACGCCGTCGTCGTCATTGAAAAAAAACGGAAACGTACAGCTTCGATCAAGTACCTTATTGAATTTGTTTATTTTGAATACATCCAATTTACGTAACGCTTAACACAATAAAATACGACATTAAATTTCCACATCAAATTACACATTCATTGTGATGAAAGAAAATTCAAAATATATAACACACTACCTATACTTACTCTTTATTGCCAGCTACCGAAATACACGTATTCTCAACACTTATGTATGGAAGTAAAAAAAAGGTCCCACAAAGTTTAATTTACAGCATGGAAAAAAATGAAATTCGTTCACGAATTAGTTGGTGAAAATACATTCTGCTATTAAGTAGTAAGTAGGTACATAGTTGGCTGATGCCTCTATTTAGTCTCAGTCTATATCAGAAACGAAAATACTGAAAAGACTTTGTACAAAAATTGTTTATTTTTACCATTTTTCTTGAAAATTTCAAAAAAATTCCTCTTCGCTGGTACATATCATTATTATTAATGTTTCTTGAAAAACAAAAAAGTTCAGATGCGAATAAAATTCAGCCACTTCAAATCCAAGAGTAGCCAAACATGCATATTTGTACTCAGAATGGGTTGCCTATGTTACTGGTAAAAGGGCGTCAGTCTGTACCGAGACACCCTGTATTTTTTTCTTCCTGTCATTTTAGGTAGAGGGACTCGTGGCAAATAGCACCAAACTCGGTAATGGTATTGCCGCAGGTTCAATACACTTCGACAAGCAGGGAAAAAATCATTTCGTATCCCTTTTGTACGCACTGCGATTCAGGGTTGGCGTTGTAAATTGATATACCGTTAAATTAGGGACACATTAATAAAACAAATCACCGTTGTATTGCTATCAACATAAAGCTAATAAAGTTCTCCCCGCAGATACGACCGTTCACCGCACAAGGTACACATAAAGGTACACATACACACTACACAGCCACACAGAGACACATTTGCCATCGTCATTGCCTGTAACGGCGGCATGGCAGTTCGACCAACCCTTGAATACATTTTATGACGAAATAACGGCCCAATGATTAATTCCTCTGACAGGAGTATGTTCTATGGGCGAGTAATTTATGTACTCGATATTCTCATCGTTATGTTGACCTGTACGGTCGCGAGCCATGGCGAACAGTGGTTCGCATTTCGCAAACCCTTAAACCGGCCAATAATTACGGTCAAAGGATACCCCTTTATAAACTCACGCTCAGCAGGATGGTGGAGTAAATTTTTGAAATATTTAGGTAGTTGTAGGTGGACATTTCTATCCATTGAGTATCGAATATCCGGTAGTTCAGGTATTGCAATTTTATTCCAGATTGTGAGCTAAGCTCATCGGTATTGACTACTTAAATTATCTGACATTTCAACATGATGATACCTTTCAAAATAGCAAAGAAAAAGATTCATGGAAAGACAATATTTTAAGAGCATCTCACAAAATGATACGAAATAATGTAAAAAAAAAAAGAAAAAAAGGATAGAATACTCGACATTTTCAAGTCTTGGTCATTTTCTCGTAGGTACAAATTTTTTCAAAACTTATGCTGTCCAATTAAATTTTACGCTAACAGTATTTTCACAAAATTTCCAGCACTTTTAGAAAATTTTCAATAGGTTTTGAACATTTTTTCCTTATTTTTCCACAGTTTTATTTCAGCACTTTTCATTCAATTTTTGGTTATTTTGGAATCATTTTCAATTGTTAATGAGCTTTTTACCATCACTTTTAGATCTATTGAAATATTTCATGCCAATTTCAGAAATTTTTGCACAATTTTATGCCATTTTTATAAGTTGTAAATTTTATGAAGTTTGAGAATCTCATTATCGAGTTTCCAAGATTTCCTGATCAGTTTTACTTGTTTTCAGTTAATTTAAAGTTTTATTTTTTTTTATTTTTTCACAATTTTGTTTTTTTTTTTTTTGGTAATTATTCTGCCATTTTGTATGATTTTCAAAAAAATGGCCAATTAAATATGTTTAGCAAAGAAAGAATTTTGGCGTTGAATTTTTTTTTTGATAAGTTTTCTGTAACTTTTAATGATTTTTATATAAAAATTGATAAGTTTTCACAAATTTTCGATAATTTCTGTGTTTTTAAGAAAATGCCAACACCTTTTTCTCAGATTTTGGAAATTTTAATTTAGGATACTTTAGAGTGCGCTGTCATTCATTTTTGGGAACATTGGTTGGGGGAGGGGGTTCGAATAAAATTTGTAGGGGGCCTCAAAAGACTGTGAACAAATTTTAGGTCTCCAACATTTACTAGGTATCAATTTTCTACTGAGGTTTCAAATCATTGAAATTTACTCGAAGGTAAGTATATTAGCCCTACATAAAAATTAAAATTAATTTTCATGGCGAAAATTAGGGGCTCAAAATTAGTTCTACAGTCTTTTGAGGTCACCCTCACAACATTTTTTGAAATTCTGTCTCCAATTTTCCAAAAAAAAAAAAATCAAATTGACAGCTCGCACTCCGTAGTACTCACTACTTACCTACAAATTTTATTTCTTAGAAATTTTCCGAGAATTTTTAGACAATTTTCAGTAATTTTGTCGACATTTTGATTAGTTTTTTGATTATTCATGACATCATAAGTACCATATATTTTATAATTTTCAAAAATACATAATATTATCAGGGATTTTCATTTTTTTTCACTTTTGCATGCTTTCGTGATATTTCAGCAATTTTTTCTACTTTTAACACCTACCTTTGCTATTTTTCTCATTTCTTGATAATTTTTGGAATTTTTTCATTACCACTTCACTGACCCAATCATTCAATAATCAAGTCAATTTTTCAACATAATATTCAGTATTTTATAGAAATTTCAGCAATTATTCGTGAACTTTTGTCCATTTTTGCACTTTTTCTCATTACTTTTATCAATTTTCCAATGGTTTCATCAGTCACGCAATCTTCCGTGAAATTATAACATTTTAAATTTTATTTTTTTTTTAAATTGAGTGGCCTACAATCATTTTTATGTCAATCCCAACTATTTATTTGTTTCTCGTACTTTCATTTTGGGCACTTGCAGCCAATTTTGAAGCAATTTATGTAATATCAGTTACCAAATTAATTTTTTTCATAAAATAATGTTCTTTTCTGGCAATTTTTCACGTTTTTATCAATGATTTTTCAATATTTCACAAGGACTATTTTAGGCCCATTGCTGCCAATCACCAAAAAGAGGAAAAATTTGAAAAGGTTTCGACTTTTTTCTCATTTTTATTTTTTCCAATAGCAATAGTGACTAAAAAAGTGGCACCATTGCGGTCCAAAGTACATATGTACATACTTCTCCAGTTTCAAAAATGATGACTTTCGATATTTTAGCGTAATTAGGTAATGCAAAATATTCGAGAAGAAAAAATTTTCAAAACACGAAGTTCAAAAGTAAGTGATTTTCAAATTTCAACCGCTCAGTGAAACCCTAAAATTGGTCTTGGATTTTGATGGCAATGTCTTAGGTCGACGCAGAATCTCAAGGAAAGTGGGCCATTTTTTTCAAAACTAGTTGGGTATGAGCTGGACCGAAAAAACTACGATTTTTTCTGTAATGCTCCCTCTTTGAGAACGCACATCTCCTCTCCAGAGGCACCTCCGGAGCTACATTTTTTCTGAGAAAATTCCAACTTCAAATGAAGGTGTCTACTGAATTTGATGAAAATCCTACAACATGTTTTTATTCGCGATCCGCCCTAATGTACTTGCTTATATAGATACGAGTAGGTACATATATCCTTTTCTCATATGTTGCGTGGTTCAATTCTAATCCACCATTGTTCTTTATATTTTACAGAGCCGATAACTTCAATAATAGGAGCACCGGACATCTACATCAATAAAGGAAGCAACCTAAATATAACTTGTATAATAAAGAACTGGCCTATAATGGACAATCCGCAAAGTCCCAGCGAGAATCAACAAGTGATTTGGGTACATGGCAAAAAGGTAAAACGCTTTTCAAGTTTCAACTTTTTTTTTCCAAACCACAGCGCGTATACACCGATCATGTTTGTAACCCTATTTGTAGCTTCAGAGAGCCTCGTACAACGTACATGGAATATTTATAGTACGACTACACAACGCTTTTGCCAAATAAATTCCAAATTATTTCTATATAGCATAATGTAGAGTATGTGTGATAGTGTAGCATGCCACTATGTAAACTTCAAACTGCCGGGTTGGCAAATACTATGGCACATATATATATTAACAGCAGAGCTCCAAAGTTGATGAATTTTCATTAAATAATTAAAACCGCCGAAAATTTTTCGACAGCCGACGCGAGCGACGAAAACAAAAAAACACGCGAACGAACGAATATGGCAAACTGTACTTCCCTACTCGTCCGCCTTTGCTGTATAAGGTCGCTTGTACGCCAACGCAGCGCAAATATAACGTTTGTTTCAGAGAAGTTTTCATGTTTCGTTGCATTAGAGACCGAGAATTACGCTATAAAATTTCATTGTTTGGCACTATACAGTGTATGTAAAACAGGCCGGCGGCTATACGCGCTTTTGTAATTAAGGAAATGTTAAAATTAATTTTCATTAGGTTAGACGCAATTTTGACCGTATATGAAGCAAATTACCGCCACACCGCATAGCCCTCCTTTAGTCTTGCGTCTTTTTATGCGATGATGAGACGGGTGAGGTGCAGTCTCGCTTGCCTTTTCATTATTATACCATTTAATTAAATCGCCCGACGACGCAATCTTTACATGACGACGCGTATATTATCAATTTTAGCAGTATAAATTCTCTAGGAAGTTGCTTCTCTTTAATTACGTATGCCAATCGTTTCTAACGCATGTGTGAGGATACCTATACGGGGAATGTTAGTTGTTTTGTGTGAGCGTTAAATTCGTGGAGAATGATTGGTAAGAATGTACGATTGTACGAGTAAGTTCTTCCTTCTTCATCATGACTTGGTAACTTCCAAAGAAACGTTGACGTACCTATAGTCGAGTAAAAGGAAACTAAGTGCAACAGAAGAAATCACGCTACCTACAGGGGTTGATGATACATGAAAATTGGACACAAGAAAAACACAGCAAGCATGTGAAATATATACTAGGAAGAGTTCTTGAGATCTAGAAGTTCAAGAGCAAGTAAGGACATTCTTTCTATAGTCATTCTCCAATCTGAATGAAACCAAGATAGGTCAAAATAACGTGCTCCAGAACTCTTGAAACCAAAATTTCAAATTCTAAGGTCAACTTTTGGATTTTTGGAGGTTTTTGAAAATGTTGAAAATTCAAAAAAAAAAAAAAAATGTTGAAGAGCGATTTTTAAAGCCGAAAAGATTTGATAATAGAATTTAAGATGCTTTCTACCAAAGACTAATTTTGTTAACTTGGCTCGATAGTTTGCCCAAATAGGTTCCTAGCCTACTCTAACTCGCGATTGGTAATTAAGGAAACCTATTTACACCTAACTCTATAACAGACACGCGATATTACCGAAATAAAAGGCACAAACACAGACGAACTGTTTATTGAACACTTTGATTTACGAACATAATCACGCATAACATATTAACAGCGAATTCGCATTGATAAATACCGTTAGTATAGATCATTCTAATTAACATATCCTATAAATTTGGATTCTCATTAACGTTCCCAGAACGACGTAAACCCTACCACAATGTAGCAAATACCTTGACAAACTAGACTTTGGGCATGGTTAACTGGTCCAACGACACAAATGTTGCATTAACTAGAAGTCCCCTCCAAGTAATAACTTTCCCTCCTCCTACCTCGGAAGATGGGCCACATTTACTGTATCAGATTGTAAGATAGTATTCGAATTCAAATATATTTATTGCAGGTCACAGGTTTCACTGCATTTACAATGTCATACAAAAAGGTACTAATAGATATAGGTAGGTATGAATAACAGTTAGCATACAGGCCATTTTTTAAATGTAACCTACATACAATTAAGAATAGAAGGGTTTAAAACGATAAAAATTATTGAAAATAGAAATTTAAAAAATAAAAAATAAATATATAAATGAAATAGAATAATGAAAAAAATAAGTAAATAAAAAAAGCAAAAAAAAACACAAAGAAAACAAAGAAAACAAAGTAAACTTATGAGTTTAGCAGCATTTCTTCAACATCATAGAACGCATCTCTGTAGCAAATTTTTCAGTTTCTTTTTAAAAAGGTTTTTGGATTGTATATTTTTTAGTTCTTGTGGTAGGTATTTTATTATAAATTTTTAAGGCCATGAAATCAACGTTATTTTGCATAATTTTTGTTCTTAAATTTTCACCTATTGCCAAATGTTTGAATCTTGTTTCATATGTGTGAGAAGGGACCTTGAGATTTATTAGGCCGGGCGGTAGCACGGCGAGGGGGTTGGGAAAAAGAACGTCGCCGCTACCGCAATGCCTACTCTTCTGAGACCAACAAACGCGAAAATGAGTACCTTTTGATCTCAAAAACGATCGCACCAATTTTCAAGTTGAATATGTCATTTTGAAGATCTTGACGAGCTTATCAACATATCAAAATTTGAAAGTTGTACAATTAGTAACAAATGTGCAGGAGAACTTCAAAAATGCCGTTTTTACACCGTTTTTTTTTCTTCACTTCCTTCAGCACACTTTTCAGAAAAACTGCTCGGTCAAATTCAACAAAATTTTGCATGATGGTGTATTTATGTTACTTCATACATTGCCTGAGAAAGTGTGAAATTGAATTTTTTCTACACTTTACCTAGTTATTTTATACATACACGAGGGATGTATCGTTAAAGTGTGAAGTCAATGAATGAACTTCGATAAAGTAAGAAATTAAGGTTAATTCAAATCTGGAATAGAGTGTCCAGCCACAGAATAATCTCCAAGCCCCAGGGGCAGATTTTTGACTACTCAAAAAAAAGTTTTTTTCATTTTGTACTTTACTTTCAACATTACACCATTGGGCGACTGTGATAGGTAGAGTGTTGCGATTTGTGGGGCTCGATAGCAAATTCAACATAGAGTTTTTTGATATGGCTGATAACTGCACCAGATGAACAGGAAGAGTTGTACTAAGCGAAATAATTGCAAAAACGTGATCAAAAATTGACATTTTTTTTGTTTTTGTAAAAAAACCTGAAAAATTTTTCCTCATGACATATCCTTTTTATCAGTTGCCTTTTTCAATCCTGAACAAAAACTCGGGAAAAATTCAAAAATTTTATTTTTTTACTCTCAATTAAAGATCTGTTGCAGTTAAGTATTAGTCTTATCAAAAAATTCTATGTGAAATTTGCTATCCAGCCCAGCAAAATTCAATTTTTAAGAGTTGATTTCATGATTTAACTGATCACACCTCGCTATTTCATAGAATAACTAGATTCTTCATACATTACCTAGATGAACTATGAACAATTTACTTATATTAAGTACTTTTTCATTAATGTATGAAATAACTAGTTATTTCATACATTACCTGGAGTAAACACATTAACGGTAACATTTATACACAATAATGGTCACTACGAAGGGATTTTTTGAAAAACGAATTCTAACCACTTTTTTACCCAATTTGAAATTTTCAAACGCTCATTATTCAGAAAGTATTTTTGCAAGTGAGCTAAAACGTACAAAAGGCACTTCTCTATAGCTTTAGTTATCTATATGCCGAATTTCATTATAAATGATTGAGTTTAAAAGTCTTTAGCTTCGTTCAATTAACTCAAACCAACGTCAACTTATATGTATCAATCAGAATGGCCGTTATATTTGAAACATACGTTGCATTCGGTGTTGTATGGAGTTGAAATGCGCGGTCATCAACGCAGCCTCAGTGGCTGCGTGACTTAAGCTTCCATTTACTACGCAGGAGGTCCTTGGTTCGAATCCCGCCTGTACCTAGGTGAAAATTTTTTTTCAAGTAATTATTTTTTTTTTAATTGAAAAATTGTTATCATTGCGTTTTATATTCTTGAATTTTAACCTAGAAAATTGGTTCTGCTTTTTTTTTAATCTAAAAAAAATAATAATTTAAAAAATGAAAAAAATTAAAATTTTACCATGTTATGTTAGAAAGTTGAAATTTCGTGTGTAAATTCATTTCTGACAATTCAAATCAATTGGAAATAGTTTCATACCATTTTGAGTAGTTCTGGAGCCTCCAACAGGTTTTTGAATGTTGGAATTTTGACAAATAAATAAATGAATAACAAGCACTAGAAGAAAAATCTTCAGAAGAGAATATTGAACCCCCGCCTCCACAAGTTTTTTAAGGAAACCATGTGTTGGAATATAGGTACCTATTCGTTGGTATTTCAAAGAAGTGCCGCTGGTGCGTAGTTTAAAGGGACTGTGTGGTGTTTGAGTGTGACAAATTGAAGGGTAATAAAAATATACGTAAACGTAACATATGTGTAGTTTTTAAGTTTAAGATTTGGTTAGGTATATGGACAAATATTGTACTATGAATCGCAGTATTGTAAAATATAGAGACCTGACAAGATGTAGTTGTTTTTCTCTCGTTTTGTCGAACACCATGTTTGAGTAAAAGTGAATGCAAATCTAACCCAATATTTTGTTCATAAAGACTTCAGAAAAAATTGGTGACATCCCCCAAAAAAGTACCTCACGGTAAAAAAAAGGGGGGTTGAAAAAGAACGCACGAGGAAGGTTCATCGCCATTGCAAAAAAAACTTCAAAAAAATCTCCATAATACAACTGGAAAATATCCAAAAAAAAAAACCCAAAACAAAAAATTACTGATATCTACATTGCAGGGAGTTGGAGAATGATTGATGATTGGTGGTACCTACTTACCTGTCTACGTACCTACTTCAGAGTTCGCAAATAAATAATGAACAGAAATTTCCCAACTTCCGCCCACTTCTTTAGACAACTAGGTAGCTTCCTTTTCCAGTATACATGATCAAATTTGATTTGATTAGACTTCGTTAGAAAGTGAGCGGAAGTTGGCAAATTTTTGTTCATTATTTATTTGCGAACTCTGAAGTAGGTACGTAGGCAGGTAAGTAGGTACCACCAATCATTCTCCAACTCCCTGCAATGTAGATATCAGTAATTTTTTGTTTTGGGTTATTTTTTTTTTGGATATTTTCCAGTTGTATTATGGAGATTTTTTTGAAGTTTTTTTTGCAATGGCGATGAACCTTCCTCGCGCGTTCTTTTTCAAACCCCCTTTTTTTTACCATGAGGTACTTTTTTGGGGGATTATTCCATTCTTTATCATAATACACAGTTGAAGTACATATGTACTCACACAGAGCTGGCAGTATGTTGTTTTCAATAAAGACTGGTTTATGGGATTCTCTTGGATGTTTTCAAAACATTATTCTTACAGCTATTTTTTGTATTAGTAGTACACGTTGGAGTAGACTGGGATTACCACCCTAAAGTGCTATTCCATAGCTTAGATTAGAATGAAATGGGCCAAAATATGCAAGTTTTAAAGTGTGAGAGTGCGTTATTTCACGGAGCTGTCGTATTAAGTAGGTATAAGTGGAAAGTTTTTTGATTAAATGGTCCACTTATAGACCTCCTAAAAATTTAGTTGAATCTATTATCCTGTAACTTTCTGTTATAGAAGAAGGTACCTTACCAAATCCCAAGAAATGTGTTTTATTTAAATTTAGTATCAATTTTATTTGCCGAAAACCAAGCTACCAACCTATTCATGATGCCCTGAATGTGACTACTATCAATACCTTCATCTATTTCTAGAAGAGCTGTTGTATCATCCGCAAATTCTGTGAGACTGTATCCAAAATAAGGTGATAAATCATTGATATAAATAATAAAGTCAATAAAGAACAGTTAAGATGAAAAGACAAAAAGACGAAACATCAAAACGACAAAAAGACAAAAAGGTGAACACACAAAAAGGAGAAAACACGAAAAAAAGACAAAATGACAAAAAGGTGAAAAGATGGAAAGACAACAAGATGGGAAAACAAACAGATCAAAAAATGAAATCACAAACAGATGGAAAGACAAAAAGATGAAAATACAAAAATATGAAAAGGTGAAAAGATGAAAAGGCGGAAACATAGTGGAAACGCAAAAAAGGCAGAAACACAAAACAATGAAATGATGAAAAGACAAAAAGATGAAAATTAATGACAAAAAGATGAAAAGACAGGCATATGCCACGGATACTATCTATTGCTAATCGATTAATTTTCCCCTACTGTTGTGATTATTGTGATATCACAATACCAACAACTTGCAATCTTTTCTGTAAGGATCGCTAGTGTGCAACAAGAAATTTACACTAAAAACTGGAGGGAGGTGTTGACTTTTGGAAGTAAACTCCACCCACAGTTTTTACATGCACAGTGCCCTATTTTTTGCATTCACTTTAGCGATTCTAGCGGAAAAGATTGCAAGTTGTTAGTGCGATTATCATGACTATCGAGATAGCTCATTTATTCAATCAATCAATTCGATTATCGTGATATTCAATATTGGTGGCATCTCTGTGAAAAGATAAAAAGGTGAAATGATGAAAAGACGAAAAGATGAAAGGACAAAAGGACAGAAAGATGAAATGATGAAAAGATGAAATTACAAAAAGATGAGAAGATGGAAAGATGAAAAGACCAGAAGATGTGAAAAATGATTCAACGCTTCAAACAAAAAACAATAAGCAGAATAGAACAATATCTTTCAATTTTTTATTCAAATTATTCACTATTTTTCATGTTTTGGACTTCATTTTTATCCTAACAAGTTTTATTTTGTCTTTCAAGGGCAGTTGGTAAGTGGCTTAATTTTCATGGTTAAAAAGCAATGTATTGTAGTGTTGCAATACTGATTTTTATGATATTACCAAAAAGCCTTTCAAATCCTCTAACCATTGGAAAAAGTTCCATTTTGGTAGGTATTGCGATTATCGAGTAATCCACTGCTGAAATGGATGATATTTCAAGTTCACTGAAAATTTTGACAACCCCTAGCAGCCTTTGAAAAAGGGCTAGAGGGCTGTGATTTGCGCCATTGGTCATCCCTTCAAAAGGTCTTTCCACAGGAAAAATTTCAAAAAAATTGTTGACGCCCTTAATACCACTTCTTGGTTGAATTGGCGGGGTAATGACTCTTTGGAGACATTCTCTTGCAAATCTTGAAAAACTGTGCCAAAATATAGGTATAATAGAAATTTTGTAAAAAAAAATTTTTTGAGGACGCTGTTTCTTAAAATCCGTCATAAGGGATTTGACGAATTCAGCCTTTTATTTTTATATCAGACCAGAGCACCTCGTATTTTACATTCTTACCCCAATAGAATCGTTAAAAAATCACAAAGGAAATCTGTATTTGGTAAAAAACAGTTCGTCAAATTGTCATCATTTTATTATATTATTTTTTCTCTGCCATCAGGAGAGTAAGCTTTGAGTACCTAGTCATCATAGATTTCAACTATCTACCCCTCAAGTCAATGGTACTGAATGGAGAAATGATCGAGTTAAAAGCCCAAAACGAAAAGAATAAAAGCAAAAAGGCACAGATGATGGTCCCGTATACAAAATTACACATAGGCGTAGTAATTTCCAAGTCGAGCTTTCTTTTTTCTTTATTTTTTCCGCGTTTTCAAACGTTGGTGTGTATTTTATTATTAGCATTCGCGTGTCACCGTTTTTATTTCCATCTTTAAAATGCCCCGGCGTTGCGCTTGATAGCCGTTTTGGGGAACCTAGCGCACGTTGTTCGTGTCTTTTTTCAACTAAAACTGTAAAAATGGCTCGAGCTAAATTTTGAAAAACGTTTCATCCTCTGCGAACGTCACCCTGTATGTGGTATTTTCGTATGATGAAGAGAAGTCGTACAGGGTAAAAGGGGTGTTTGAGAATCTTTTGAAACATGTTCTTCTTTGGGTAATATAAAAATGTGTACGTAAGTTGAGTACGTACGAGGTGGTTTTCTACGATACTACGATGGCAGATCCTTTCTTCATCTCGCCTTCTTTTTTTTTACTCTCGCTTGTGTATAAATATGTGAAAAAAAGAGGCGTTAAAACGTATAATAGCAGCATCTGCATCCTCCCGAAACATTGCACTAAATTTCAATTTTATTACCTTAAGGTTGGATTTTTTTCTCTCGATTTGAATACACGCGAGCCTACGTACAAAATATGCGCGCTTTCAACGCCCTGCGTGCCGTGTGTACGCTATTTACATATTTATAAAGTGCGAACGCGCGAACAAACATGTTTTTTTTTTTTGCTACGTCGGTTGGTAGCCTCTTAACGTGTTGAAATATACTATAAACATGGTATAAATTCGACGAGCACAGCAACGTGTACTGCACGGTCAATGGCCAAAAGTATTCCTAGACGATATTTACGAAATGGAGTACCGTGTGAGAGAGATGAGCGAGGAGAAAGCAAGAAAAACACGATTTTGCACGGTTCCAAAAATCATGAAAACCGATGTAAGTAATATTCAAATTGAACGGCAGATGTACCGCCTTAAATTGTAATTCCAACAAAGCGTCGCGTGTTTCGATTTAAATTAAAACGTAATATCGCGCTAATAGTGCGCTCTGCTCTATGGTAAATTTGCAAATATTTGTAATCTGTTTCAATTTTGTTTTGCATTTTAAAGCGAGAAAGCGTGTGAGCTTTTTTTTTTCGTTTGTTGCTTCGGTTTGTGCAGCGTGGCTGTTTTTCTCTTATCTGTTTCAATTTATCTTTGGCTTGACCCTGCTGTGATTGTGAAAACTAATGGGTGTATCAGGACTGTATCTCTTTGTAGAAGAGCACGAGCGAAGTCAGATATTAAGTATTGAGGTTAATGAAACGTTGATCTTGGAAAAGTTACCTACCTATTCTCTTTTGAGAGGCAAATCACGTGTCATGGTAGAGTTGTTTTTTGTTTTTTTGTTTTTTTTGTAGTGGCTGGTTATAAAAATCTCAAATATTCATCTCAACTTCTTGGCAAATTTGTATAGATCTTGATGAGGAAGTCAGATGAATTTTGGGAGACATTACTCTCTGATCCAGGACATTTTTTTCGGCTGAAAAAATTATATGTGATAGCTTTTTAGATTCCGATGACAGGAAAAATATTCAAAAAATTCACAACTCAAAATTGGGGCATACTGGGGGCACAACAATAAAAATATGAGTACATACAGTATAAGGTGCAATAATGCAGTCAGTATGTAAGTGAACAAAAATGCTTCATTTAGTCCAAAAAAATTTCAATATAAAAAAAATCCGAAAAATTCGGCTAATAAGCAAAGAAATTATAAAAAATTTTTTGAAAAATCGAAACAAGTATATAAAAACTTGCGAAAATTGGCCCATAAATCGAGTAAATGGTCGAAAAATTGAGAAAATCAATTGTAAATGACCTAAAAAAAAAAAAACTAAAAAATTAAAAAAAAAATTGAAAAAGCTGAAAAACTGTAAGAAAAGGCCATCAAAATTGACTGAAAAATCGAGGGAAAGTTAACTAAAAAATCGATAAGATGAAAATAGTCTGAAAATCCAAAGTGTATATAAACAAATGACTAAAAATACCATATTTATAAATCTGCTGAAAAGATGAAAAAATCACGAAAAATAACATAAGAATCGCTTGAAAAAACGGGAAAAAATTGTCTAAGACACCAAAAGAACAACAAATTTTGGGGAAAATAAAATAAATGTTGACAAAAAATTGAAAAAAGTACAAGAAAATTGCGAAAAATAAGGTAGCATAAAAAGTGAGTAAAATTTGAATCAGAAGGGTAGCTTGTTTTGAATGTTCATTTCATTTTACCAGGTGCCTATATTAGGTAGTAATTAATGAAAATGTTCTATATTTAATCAACCAAATGTGTTCTCTGCAATAGCCTGAGAAAATTAGTCAAAAAAAGAGGGTCATAGGGGAACGCTGCCGTACAAGCTGTTTTTTGGTATACTAGCCCATTTTTGTACCCAGAACACGAATCCGTGGAGTCCCCACCTGTCCCTAGCGAGCTTCTCCACCAATTGTAGATTTTGCCTCCTTAATGAGGGTTTTCGCCCCGATGTTCCCAAATTATGGTCGTAGCCCAAAAATGGGGTCAATAAAAGTTGTTCTAAATCAAATTTCCAATCAGATGAGCTATGAACCAACTTCGTCCTCCTAAGGGGAGTGGACCTACATGCAATAATAAGAAAATTAGCATTGCACGGGGAAATGAGCGGGGGTAAGCAGAATTTTGGTATCCATGGGTTTTTTTTGTAGGTACCCTGAACACGAATCCGTGGAGTCTCCACCTGTCCCAAGTGAGCTTTCCCCAATTGTGGATTTTAGCCCCTCAAATGAGAGTTCTCAGACGTTTTTCAACCCTACCACCCCAAATTGAAGTCCTAACCCAAAAATGGGGTGTAAAAAGTTGTTCTACGTCAAATTTTCAATCATATGACCTATATGAATCAACTTCGTCCTCCCAAGGGGGTGGAGCTAGACTCAATCATATACAGAAGCTCACTTGGGACAGGTGGGGACTCCACGGATTCGTGCTGTTCAGGGTACAAAAAAAGCCAGTAATTCAGCTTGCCCCCTCACATTGGAATAAATGATGATTGCATAATTGAAATTTTAAAGGGCAGCTGTTTCAAAAAAGTTTCGAAAACAATTTCCTAGGCCCGGATTCTGATCTGAACAACTCCAAATAATGAATAAACAAAAAATGTCCTCTGACAAAATTTTCTATCTTTTAAATTGAAAGCAACAGAGACCAAAGAAAAATTGCATTCTAAAAAAATCATCAGAAATTAATGATAAAAATAATACCTGCTCATCTTTTTTTTCATGTTTTTTGCTTACCCTATGTCCTGCAATCCTGCTTTGTTAAAAAAAAAAAATTGCCAAAAATCCTGCTGTTCACAATTTTTTAATTCAACTTTTAAACTTTTAGCTAATGTCCTCTTTTTGAAAATCTAACATTTCAGCCAAAAAATGTCCTCACTGAAAAAGTGTCTAACCAGAGATCGTAATAATTGTTTAAAAAACCAAGAATTAACCAACTTTCCCTGTGAATTTCAACAAACCCCAAAAGCCAATAAGACAGTTTTATTTTGGTTCATTTTTTTTGTTTTTGTTTTTTTTTTTGAAATGAATAATTTAAAGCTGCTAAAAAAAACTCGTAGCTGAATTTTAGTTAAAATCCAAAGCTCCACACAATGACGCACAAGTAATTTATCTAGAGCCCACCAAATTCCATCATATCACATTAGAACGTTTCCAACAGCGTTTAATACCCAAGTATATCGTATGTTGACGACGATGAAATCTTCGTACAAGGTTGACAGATTTTCATCAAGGTTGCTAGTATCTTTTAAGTACCTATGGTGTAAGAATACTACGTTGTTTCTTATTTACAACTTACTCTTAGTGAGACGTTTCGCTTCGACGACTCAAGGGTGTAAACATAACGATCCATCAACGACCATGAGTTGATAATTCAAAAGTCACCAAATCCATCTATTTGATAATTCGACACGCATCAGGTGCACCACTCTTCCGAGAATAATTTAACTTGGGCTACATGAGATGTTTAGGTATGTAAAAATACGTAAACAAGTATGGAAGATTGAAGAGGAAATACACCAACTTATAAAGAGGATTAACTCAGAAATACGAGAAATTCGTACATACTTTCAGAGATCAATAAATCTGCCGAGTCCTGTTAAATTTTGAAATAAAAAAAATGAACACAATTTCAAAATAATCAAATTACCTTTTTTTTCTTTTGCCAGGACTACCCACCTACCTACATATAAAAAAAAATTCAAGAAATAAAACGTGTGCCCATCAAATTCGAAACGTTATTTTTCAATATCACGATGCGAAGGTTGAAAAGATCTCAGACATTCGACATTCCTGACAAATTCTCAGATAAATCCAATAAAAGTAATTTCACGAGTAAGTATTTCAATTTCGAAAAAAATTTATCGGCATTCCAACTTTTGACATGCCTTATTGCTCGATTTCATCCATTTTCATTAAAATTTCAACAATTTTTAGAACCAAATTCGTGATTGTAAGGCTGTAGAAATTTTTGAATAACAATCAAACAATTCAAAATGGATTCATTCCTACTGAAATTTTCTACTATTGTAAACTTTTCGATGCAGTTCAATAATTTTTTTTTTTCAGCTTTCGTAAAAACATCGCACACAAAAATCATGCCTTCAGCCATTTTGAAATTTGCCACGCATGCTTGGATAAATTTCTTTTGTCTCTTCCACACGTCTACAAAATTTTTTCTCATTTTTATCAACGAAATGTAATTTTTTTCCAGCAGCCTACTAGACAAATTTCATACCACGAGTGTTTTCATGTCTGCAATAAGAGTTGAGCACCTACATATCTACGCTTCGTACATCAGAATTTTTTCATTTTGGCCATGTTGAAAATTTTCCATTAAACCTTCACTCGTAATTTTCGTCAAAATGGGACTATTATGTAAATTCGGACATATATTTGGATTAATTTAATAGAACGAAAACATTAGTTTTTCATTAATCAAATTAATGCAGCTGGTGACCAGACGTACCAAAATGGTACATTATGAAAATAAACCTTAAAAAATATGTACTTATCCAGTTATGGTGAATTATAAAAATTCTCAAGCTAAATTTTCAGAACAAAGTTCAAGTTCATCAGCAAAACACTCTCTTTGCCTCTGCCATCGACTTCGGATTACTTTTTAATACATTTTTAACGAGCCTCCGATACGATTTAGAAAGATTTTCTCAGCATAACGAAACATTTCAACTTTAAAGATCATTAAGCCTACGCACAGATACCATCTCGAGGAATTAATTAACATCTCGAGTTGTATCGAAAAGTACTTACTTCGAGTACCAAGCACAAAGCCCACACACTCTTGCATCTTTCTCAAACTTCAAACTTATCGATATACAAACGTCATCGTTGAAGAAAACTGACCCACGAAATGTGGCAAGGGACGAACAGTCTCTCGACTTCTCGAGGATATGTACAATATAAGGCAAAAAAAAACTTTCTTCTTCGAGACGTATATCAAATATTAAGAGATACGTAAGGGGGATAAAAATTGGCTAAATGGGAACATCTTTATCGAGTTACAAAGTAGGTCTTATTTTAAGTGGAAAAATACGCTCAAGCTGGGTCTCTCGGGTCCTATGAACAACGAAATTAAGAATTTTCCTCGGCGTAACTTTTTCTTCTCTATTTTATAATTGAAAGATAGCGACGCGGTGAAATTTATACGTACGAAAATCAAATTGTAAAAGTTGAATGAGAATAAATGGCATTTCTCGGCGAGTTACAAATTCGCAAAATGCCAACTCGTCGACGGTGCGCCGATAAAATTAGCAAAGACGAAAATAACCCTCGATCAATCGTTCTGTGCATTTATAACGTTATGGATAAAATTACAAAATTTTCTGCCTTCAGAAGCAACTTGCACATTCAATAAAATTCATTTCGTCGTATAGTTCCGCACGTGTTCGTGTCCTATCTCTTTTTATTTTTTTCCTTCGTCTGTTATATTACATTTTTTTTCTTTCTTTCTTTTTTTTTTTTTTTTTATTAATCTGCTGTTACTTTGATATAATATTGAAACTTTTTGTCAATAGTTTTTAACGACGACGAGAACAGTAATAAAACGCTAACTTTTTTTTATTATTAAATAAACTAAAGTCTAAAGCTAAGCTTATACTTGTCATCATTTATAGTATACGAGAGGTAGTTGTGTTTTTTTTTTCAAACTCCATAGTCGATATATTAAATTGAAACGAGGACAGATTCGTTTGACCATAAAGAAACACGTTTAATTGATAATTTATCATTTATACATTTACTTTTAATGAAAAGTTACAGTTCGTTCGGTTGACGTTTTTTTTCTCTCGCTCTTCAGAATGATACCGCATTAAATTATGTCGAATTATCAATCAAATTTGAGTACGCCAAAAGGAAAATGTACGTTGAATTTGAAAAAAAAAAGTTTTAAAAAGCTCCTTTACGGTCGAAATAAATAAACTGCGAATATTGCTTTCCCAAGTAAAAATGTTTTTAATTAAGCAAATATTCATTTAATTTGAAAAAATGATTGAAAAAAAAATAAAAACAAAGCCACGATAAAAACATTGTTAAAAATGAATTTTTAAAAATTCCTACCAACGTAGTATAGGTACACTAATAATAGCATACAAATTCGTACCATCAAACATGGAATTGATCATGAAAAATGTTACATTTCTACGTAGTCAGAACTTTTTTACCATACACCCTTGGTTAATGTGTAGAATTTCAATTTCAAATAATGATACTGGAAAATTGCTCCAGATGATTCTTTGAAGCGTTCAAAAAAAATTGTGCATGATTTTAAGCTGGCAAAGTTTCCAATCAACTTGAATTAAAAATTGAGAATTTTCTTTAATTGAAGCAAAAGGGGGCGAGGGTAAAATGATTTTTGAAGTCATGCACCCTCTCACTCTTATTCGAGACTAACACGAAAGTTCTAAACGATTATCTTTGCTACTTTCTTTACTGCCTTCCAAAAATGTAGGTATTGGGATTCGTACATGTTAATAAAGTTGCATAACCAGTTTGCCGTAAACACGAATAAATACTTTGTATCTGCTTCAAAATAATTCATATTTTTTTACGAAAGCCTTTTCATAGTCTACCTAGTAAAACGACTTTCATAATTTTCACCCAACCCTTCAGAAAGTTTGGGAGGGGGAAGCCTCGATTGTGATTCAAATTCATCATGTATTTCTAGCGAAACTACCAAATTCTGAAAGGTTGTATTTTAAGACTAGTAAAATTTGGAACAAATCTGTTCACGTACTAAGGTAGTTTTGAAGAAAAACAACATTAGCAGATTAAAAATCACTGTTTATTTTAAAACTTCACAATTCAACTTTCAAAATGAAAGCTGAACTTTTCATAGTGAGTTCAAAAGTTGACAGCAACAGATTAACAATTTCAAAAATTATTTTGATCATTTTTGCAACGAATCGATTTTGAAAAGAAGGTGACATAGAGGAACAAAAAGACTCTCAGGTTTGGCAAAAAAAAAAAAAAAATGTGAAAAGTTTAAAATAAGGTATGTACAGGTAGTTTGTCGATTCTCATTAATTTGATCATTTTTTGGGTCTATGAAAACGTTGAATTCAAATACGTATTTTGAATTTTTTTCAGGAACGATCCTCCAATGTTCAAATCCTGTCCCCTCCATTTTGAAAAAAAAGTACGAAAATCATGAATGTATGTATAGTTGAATACAAGTGTTCGTAGGTATTCAATTTCCTCCCCCGCCCTGCAAAAAAACTCAAATTTAAAACTCAAAAAGATTGAAAAAGTAATCAGAAAAATTGCAAAACGAGAGCAAGTTATTTTTCTAAAAAAAAGCCGAACATTTCAATTGAAAGTGTGAAAAAATCACAAAAAAACACTTCGATGAAAATTGAATAATGAAACTCAATGAAAGACTTTTGCAATTTTTGCAAAAACCAAAAAGCAAAACTTTTTGACAAAATAATATGTATTGGCGAAGAAGTGATAGGGATGAGCTATACCTACTTTTTGTTGATAAAAAAGTGAGACCAACGGACCGTTCCGAAACTTTTCGACGAAAAAGCGATACTTTCTGGCAATTTTTCGCAAAGAGGGTGAAATTTTCGGAAATTCGTGACAATAAAAAGCCAAATTTTTTCAGCAATTTTTGTTATAAAAAAGTGAGACTTTCTGAGACTTTTTGAAAAATGAAACAATTTTTAGCAATTTATAACTTACCTATAATAAGAAAAAGTGAAAACTTTTTCAATTTCTGTTAAGAAAGCGAGTCTTTACAGCAATTTCGGAAAAAAGTGAGCATAATGTATTTAAAAAAAAAAAAAAAAAAAAAAAACAACATGAGACTCTTTGGATTTTTCTGCAAAAATAACACAAATTTTTTTACCATTTTGTGACAAAAAACGATGAGACTTTTCACTACCTACTTAAGTAATTTTGGAAGGCAGCGAAACTGAAAATTTTAGTAATCAGACATAAAGCTGAAAAGGCAGTGCAGCCAGTTGGAAAAAAATAAAACAGGATTTATTAAGGTACAGTGGCGGACTGGCCTGTGATGTTACCTGGCGATCGTGGGGGCCCCGAGACACTAAGGGGCCCCTTGGGCCATGTTTGAACCAAAAAATATGTTATTTTCACTGTCTCTGAACATAAATTTTCGCAAGCTTTTGCCCTCACTTCGCACGGACCAGTTTAAATTTTTTTCTTTTCACAGTCGAAATTTTTAATTAATACATTCAAATTCTATAAACTTGCGTTGTCAAAAAATAAACTTATCACAATAAACATTGTTTTTTACCTCTTGAAATACGAGTTTTTGAAATTACATATTTGCTCTCACTTCGATTGGGCCTGTTGTGTGTTTTTGTTTTGTTTGTTTTAATGGAAATCGATTTTTTAATATAAAAATCTATTATATTGAGTATTCAAATTTTGAGAAATATTCAAACCCAAAAAACTCACTTTTCACCTGAAAAACATTGTTCATCTATTCCTCAAAACTATCTTTTGTTCTCTCTCCACTCGGGCTTGTTTGCTTTTCATTTTCAAAAATTTCAAGCTAAAAAAGTGAACAAATTTTTAAAAAACATTGTTTTTTATGTACCTCTTGAAATATGAATTTTTAAATGTTTTTGTCCTCGGCTTTGCTCGGATCAATTTCTATCTCTTTTCTAAATCAAAAAAAACAATTTTTGAAACTTCCATAAATTCAAAAGGAAAAGAAAATTACAACCCCTAAGCGAATTATGGATATTAATTGTCAAAATCGTCATTTCATTTTTATTTTACTTTAAAAATTCGTAATTTTATTCTGCAAAATTGGTATTTTTTTGTCATGTAAAATGTTTCGCCCCCTCCTCCTACCAAAAAAAAAAAACACCTCAAGTTATGTTCGTATCAATTTGACAAATTTTTTCAAAATTTAATGAGAAGACAGAAACAAAAATTAATTGCACAATTATTTGCATTAAAATATCAGAACCTGAGAAAAAAATCAGGACGATCACAAAGATTCTTAAGAGGGTGGCGATGAAATTTTGAGGGCCTCATTCTGCATTTTTTTTTTTTTTTACTTTCTTCAAAATTTGAAGCTAGAAAAATTGAAGATTTTTTTTTGATTTTTAAAATACGAGTACAACTCCAAAAATTGTTAAATTTACTACTTTAATTGAGAAACAACGATTCATTGAGGAAAGTATTTTCCTAATTTGAGTATAGTACTGAGTATGGTTTTTTTTTCAGACGAACCACGTGAATTGATCCATGCATTTACAGCTTTTTTTCTCGAATTTACTCTCAATTTTGACAGGAAAATTAACCTTAGGTACCACTTGAATTTGATTCCCAAGTTATGCCTTTTTTTTGGTAAGACTTAAATATATTGATGATAAAATTCTTGTAAACTTTTTGTCAGATCTTTTATTACCTATGTCAACATTCCTCAACATGAAAAAATATTCAGATTCTGAAAAGTTCTCAGTGCTCATCCAACATCTGCATTTCGATACATATTTTGTTGAAATACACGATAAGAGATTTATACCAACCTTTTTTTAACGAAAATTATCACTTTGCATTTCCTTTTCGAATAAAAAAAGGTTGATAATGTCGAGTATTTTCCATTACATCACTACTAGCCACTTCAATATTTGCTTTGCTACGAGTCAAATATGTACCTATGTCCTATATACCTTCTTCTCTTACAAACAAAATAGAAAAAAATGCTTGCTAAAGCAAAATATTTGGCATAATTTTGACACACTTTCCTTGACTTAAACATTCGCATTCTCGTATAAAAAGATACGTCATCCAAAACTAGCTGCATGAATTTCCACCTATTTTACTTTGTATTATTTCGCTCTTCCACAAAGTATCGTATGGACGAAACGCGCACAGGTAGGTACCTACGTAAGGTAAAAATTCACTCCGACGATGAAAAGAGAACGCGAAATGACATTCTTCTCTGAAACTTTAGAAAATGTAAGAAATTTCTCACGTATTTGACGTGACTTTTACTGAACAAAAATGTCAATAAAATATTCCTTCGCATAACTTATCATTTACGTTATTAAAAAAAAAAGAAGAAGAAGAAGAAGAAATAAAACAGAGAACTATCACTTAGTCGATCCATCTCGTTACAGGATATGTAAGAGATATCGGAAAAGTTACTTTGAACGTTGTGTATATGAATACGAGTAGTTGGTAGGTGTGAACCTACACGTAAGAATCGCAAAACAATACCTATACTTACCTACAAACAAAGCTATGGCCCGTAAATACAGCGATATATTCTTCTTTTATCATTTTTATGTTTCAACGAACACGTAACAAAGCAAAATTACAAAACAGGTAGGTATCCATATCACTCAACCAACCTGAATGTACCAATTTCATCCAAACCCTTATATGTACATACGTGCAAACAAAGGAGACATTTTGCAAACGTGACGATGAATCGTAAATAACTGACCAGAAAATACTTCAATATAAACAATAAAGGGTTTTTTATACGGAATGTTTGTCCAAAAATTTGAAAAACGAGCATAAAAATTAATAAAAAGAAGTCGAATAATAGATACTTTTTTTATTTGTTTACTAGGAGATATTTTATCGTAAATACCAGCTCGATGTTCGTAGGTACCTTTTTTCTCCTCTATGCATAATTCACCTATTTACTGGTAGTTGAGCGAAAACAACACGAGAGACTTGCATCGAGAAGTACCAAATACCAATTCCTAGTCCCTCATATTCAGGGGTAGGGGACGCGGTCGTGGTCGTTGTCGTCATCGTCGTCATCGTCGTCGTGTAAAATGCAGCACATACCTTTACCAGTCTACCTATTACAACATAAACTCGTTGAACGTTTTATCGTCTCTCGATTCATTAATGGGTTTCAACGATAAGAATACTCCGAGGAGCAATATAGTTGAGTATATACGAGAACGACCGCGAATATATACATCCGGTAAGACCTTTAACATAACCGACGCTCTATGGCTTACTAAATACCACCCCAGACGATATTAATTAAAACCTCGAAGCTAATTACTTAATCAAAATAGTTAAAAGATGTGCAAAAAAATAAACGAAGAGCGAGTAAAAATATACGAGATGTGGTTCTCTATACCTTTGGGCTTTCAGTACCTCTACCTAGGTAAAGAAAAATTAATGCTGACGCGTTGATATGTATTAGCAAGGTACCTAACCAAAGTGTCGCTCAACGTAGATTATCATCCACATCGTCGAATGTCGAGTGCATTTAGTCGTAGCCTGTTGAAATTTCGCGCCAAAAACCGCAGCTCATCGTGTGTGGGAAAAGAGCGAAATCCGCACTACGAACGTAGGTAACAAGTTGTGTGGTTTATGAGAAATTGATTCGATTTCCCGAGTGTGTTCGCGATGATGTTTCCTTTCCGGCATACTCGTATACGCCCTGAGTTGGCGTCGTCATCGTTCACTTCATACCAAGAGTGTTTTGATCGTTATACGAGTATAAGTACGTATAGTGCTATTTTCATTCGACGATGTGTGGCAATTTCAGCTACGCCAGAGAAATTGGCTACGTGAATATGTCGAATGTGAATGTACGACTCGTGTCTGACGTTGCGACGCCGAAATAAACGGAATTTTAAATTATCGCACGACGCGACGTGTGTAGTTAATTTTGACTAATTTTTATTCAGTCGACTTCAGCAAGCGAAAAATTTGTCTGAGTGTAATAGGTGCTATACTTTGATGCAATATTAAAAATATTCTCTAGAAATTATGAAAAATCTCATTTTTTTTTTCAAGCAGCAAAACATACTTATAGCAAATTTTGCAGTGCACTTGGAATTTTTTGAAATTCCAGTGATTTGGGAGCATAATTCCAGTTGAATAACAAAATGATTATTTTAAAGCTTTTCCTCTTTTTATAATCATAAGTCAGATAATCTCATCATCACAGACTGGTCCAAACCACACATATGCAAAATAATGTAAAATGTACAGAATGCCTCCAAACGTCCACACACTCCCTGCCCTCACTCAAAAAACAAAAACTTTAATCAATTTGAGTTTTCCAATTTTTGCTCAAAATATCTTTAGGAAACTTTATGCTTTTCAAGTCTATTCATCTCAAGTTTTTTTTTTTTTTTTTTTTGCGGAAGCCATGGTTATTTCGATTACAGGGTGTCTTGTCCACTCTTTTGAAGAAATTATTTTTGCAGACATTTCTCGGTTCTCCAAGTCTCATTCTCCAATTTTCAGACCAAACAAACATCAACTAACTTGAATAGAAAAATATGGGGAGAAGGAAGAGTCTTATTACTAGGGCTGAGAAAAATATTTTATATCGTATTTTTTTGTAGTATACTAGATAAGGTATATCCAACATAGTTTTACGTTTCATAAAATTTCGAGTCGATTGAGCCCCATTTGTTAGAGAATATTTTGGTATATTTGAGGCATAAATGCATATTTTAGCATATTTTGGGCTTTTTTAGGGAATATTTGGCAATATTCAGCAATTTTCACTGTTTTTGGAGAATATTTTAAGAAAAACTCACAAAGCAGGCAAAATTTTAAAACTCAAAAAAAAAATTTTCAAACGCAAAAAAAAATTTTTCAATCAAGAAAATGAAATTTGAAAAATTAAAAATTTGTTTTCTAAAAAATCAAAAATTATGCTAATTTTGATGGAAATGATAGAATTTCTTATCCATTCATCTAAAATATCACATAATATCAACAAAATGAAAGAGGGAATGAAATTCCCTTTCCAATGATACCCATATTGTAAGGGAATTTTTTTGTATATTTCGGGTTTTTAGGGAATATTTTTACATATTTCACGTTTTTTTGGAAATATTTATAGGGAATATTTTAGCATTTTTTAGAAAATAAATATCTCAGCCCTACTTATTACATTTCCTTGTGTAGCGAAAAAATGACAACACAAATTCCCGAGAGAAGCAAAAAAAAAAAAAAAATGTTTGCAAAAACGGAGTAAAATAGGAAGTTTGACATTACATACATTGCACGCTATACAGTGTGGCACAAAAGTAAAGCCCGATGGCTTTAATTTATAAGTGGTGCTCAGGGTGTCCACAAAGTGAAAAACTGGTTTGGTCAAAAAAATTCAAACAAAACAAAAAAATGTAGGGCGTAAAAAATTACCCAATTCTGTCTAATCACATTTTAAAACCGGTTCATTAGTTCACATTTAGCCACCAGTTTTTGATAATCACCTGAAAATTGAAGATATTAGCCGGGTTCAAAATCCTATTAGCGAAAATTGTTTGATTTTTCACACCCTACAACGTTTGTTTCAAGCTTTATTCTCTTATCTCCAATTTTTAGGTAATTTTCGATAACTGGTTGCAGATTAATGAACTGGTTTCAAAATCTCCTTACCGAAAATAGTTTGATTTTTCACGATCTACGAGTACAACTCTTGTTTCAAACTTTTTTTTCCCTATTTTCAATTTTTAGGTGGTTGTCAAAAACTGGTTGCTAAATGCAAACCAAAGAACCGGTTTCAAAATGTTATTGAACAAAATAATTGTGTAATTTGTCATGCTCATACAACTTTTGTTTCGAGCCTTTTTCTCTATCTACAATTTTTTGGTATTTTTTGATAACTGGTTGCAAATTAATGAACCGGTTTCAAAATTCAATTAGCGAAAATAATACGATTTTTTACGCTCGCCAATTTTTGTTTCAAACTATTTTCCCTATTTTCAATTTTTAGGTGATTGTCAAAAACTGGTTGCTAAATGCGAACCAAACGAACCGGTTTCAAAATATGACTGGACAGAATTGTGTAATTTTTCATGTTCTGCAGCTTCTGTTTCAAGCTTTTTTCGCTATCTACAATTTTTCGCATTTTTTATAACTGGTTGCGAATTAATGAACCAGTTTCAAAAAAAATCCATTTCAAGTTTTTGTCGCCTTAGTGAGTAGAATAGCCTACATTGTGCCAATAAAAACCAGTTTGAATTTTTTGACCAAGCCGGTTGTGTCATACATAAGAGTTAATTTCATAAAATACCCTCATTTTGGACCAAAAATTGTGGTTTTCCTAAAACTCTCATAAATTTTCCAGAATAGAAAGCAAAATGTCCCGACTTTTTCTGGTTTTCACGTGAATACAAACCTAGCTCAAAACTCGATATTTTGTTATGAAAAAAGTTTCAATTTTTTATCAAAAACAATGGATTATTGTCGAACTTTCGGAATTTCGCTCAAAATAGATAGGCTAAATAAGATAAAGCTTACCAGAAAAATGTTGAATCGCAGTTCATTTGGTCAAACTCAGTTCGTTTGTTTCAAAAATTCTTCAATTTTTTTTCAAAAATAAATCGATATTTGGGGAAAATTATGGTGGGATCAAAAAATTAAAAAAAAAAAACAACAAAATATTAGTTCATGACTGCGCATAAGAAGTAGAAAAATTAAAATTCACGTAGGTACCTAACCAAAGAAATTTAAAAATCAATAAAACTAACAGATATGCATCCAAGTGTAAAATGTCAAAACTCCAATTTGAATTTTGCCTCCTTTCCTCCTTCAACCGTCTCAATAATTTTTTAGATTCCGATTCAAAATGTAGGCCATTTTATAAGTTTTATAGCACATTTTGAGCTCATTAAAATTTGTCAGAATTCTCCATTCTCTCCTTGAAAAGCCTTACTTACTTAAAATTCAGAAGTATTTTTCGAGTTTTTATTCCCCTTGATTTTTGAAATTGCTTTGAAAATCTTGAATACTGACTTGGAAAATTTACTTATTTTACCAATAGATAATATCACTGACGAAAATTTCAAACAAAAAGTTTTTCATCAATTTTAATGGGGTTTAATGGTAATTCCGGATAAATGATATTTTTGTTTACATTGGAAAATTGAATGAAGTTTTAAGGAAATTTTCAACGAAAATTGCAAGACTTTTGATGCAAATATGGAACGTTGTCAGAACCTTCTCGATTCTCACCTTCTTCAGGAATATACTATTATGTACATACATACATTTTTGTAACCTGCACGAAAATTTTGCTTTTTTCCAACAGTCTCGAAGCTTCCTTTCAAGTTTTTGACAAAAACGACTTCAGTTCAAATTCAAGAAGGGGAAAATAAGTATTGTACCAACCTACTTTTTGATACCTCTCACAAAGTTTTGTCCCTTCCTCCAAGCTCTTTTTGGATTTTCAACAAAAACAAGTTCATATCACTCTAAAATGTTTCTAATTTTGAGTTTTTCCACCCTCCCCTAGCTCCTCACTCTCCTCAGAAGCTTTTTTTGTGTTTCAAATAAAAATTTCATAAGAAATGAATTCACCAAAATGTGAAAAACCTCCATATCTACACAGACTCTTAGATTTTTGGCATGCTAAAATTTCACCATCACAATAATTTTTCTGAGTTCCACCCCCCCCTCCCCTCATAGCAGTCATAATTGGTTTCTGATCCATTTTATGCGTTTTCGCGAAGTTCACTACGCAACATTACGAAAAATAAGCAGATTAGTTGATAAAGTTGCCTATCGATGCGCCGTGAAAAACACACTTTTATGGTGTTAATAAAATTGCCTAATCAGTCCGCCGTAAATACGAGTGGGTAGAATTTTTTCATCTCGCAATGCTCCTTTCTTTGGACTGACGTGACTAATATATTTTTTTCAACTACTCAATCAGGAAAACCTTGATTGATTTCTAATATCTTTAAATTTTTAATGGACAGTTATTTATCTCAAAATTTATATAAAATGGAACTTTTGCCAGTTTAGAAGATGTATGATCTAACTTTTAATGTATAAGTCCTGTTCTCCAGCTGATAGATGGGACTTTTCTTTTAATTCAGAGTAAAACATCTCCATTAATTTCGTCATAATCCACTTTTTTTTGATTTGTCTTACTGGACATTGTGATCGTCTTCTTAAATAATATCACACAAATTGAAGTTACCTGAAGCAAAAAAAAATTACAAAATGCACCTACCGAAAAATTTTTGAATGTAGTTTTGAAGTCAAAGAACCTTTTATAAATCCAGCCAATTTTACATGAATGTACTCGTATGTAGAAGCAAAAAATTCATACGTCTGACCTAAAAATTCAGCCTTGAGCTACATCTAAATTTTATTGCAAAAGTGCGTAACTTAATTCGTTATTTTTCCTCCTTTGTAAAAACAGTTTTTTAAAGCTACACTGAGACGACCTCACTTCCCAACCCTTGGGATTCCTTTTCATCATCTCATCGCCTATAAAACTCCTTTGCTAGACTCTAGCAGTAGGTATTCAACAATTTAAAATTATCTCTGACAAACCTGCTCGTCTATAGACCTAGATACCTACATCAAATGAAGCTGGTACACATTTCATAACCTTTATGTTTTAAAAACGCCTCCGGTATTTCTGCTTGTGAAAAACATCGCAAAAAGAATCAGGTAGATAAAAAATTTCCGGCAAGAAAGTTTCAACGATGAAGGCGAAAAAATTCGAAATATTCGCGCGGCGCGGATGCCGATGACGTCGAAAAGACGTGTCGACGGAGAATCTCTATAACGATGATATTTTTTACTCGAGGGACTCGAACAATGTTTAGCAGGACGTAACAATTTTTGCACTGCAGCTCCCGTTGCGCTGGAACGTTAAATAAATAGCTTAATTAAGGATTATGCAAAGCCATTACGGTAGTAGGAAATTTTTTTCCACCTCCGTTGAAAATTTCGTTCCGGTCGTTTTAACGAGAAGACGCGCAAAGAAAAAATAAAAACACGACGAGGAATTCTCTCGTAACAACGACGACGTATTCTCATCATCGTATAATCTGAGCCTAGTAGCCGAGTCCTTGGGCAATTTATACAGAAAAATTCCCCCACAAGGCGAGAGGAATTCAGCTTGGAAAAATTTCATAATATAGGTAACTAATATTTTCATTTCGTCGACAAGGTTTTTCCGCCAATACACAGCGAGTGGTTGGGAATATCTCTACGAGGAATAATAATGTTTTTGTTTTGTTTTTCCTCCATCTTTTTCTCGTTTAAACGTTATTTCTCTCGATATTAGTATACCGCCGCATATCACACGAAATGAAATAGATTTCGAATGTAAAGTGATTCAACATTAATTAAACCTCGACATTACTTTTTTTCCACGTTTATTTCAAATCGACGAATAGGTAATATAAAGATACGGTGGAAATGTCGTTTTATTGTATAGCGATTCCATTCAAGGTGCAGAGAGAGGAGTAGTACACTGAGGAAAAAACTTCGCTATTGCATTAGTTACATTGGAAAACCAATAATATGCAAATACACTGTAGATACTAACCATTTCGGGTGCCCGAAAACAATTAAATGAGCTGTGTTTTTTCTCTCTTCTCTTTTTTTTTTCCTGGTACCTACTGTTCAGTTTCATAAGGAAACATTTATTCTTATATCGTCGAGCTTATATGTAATACGAATATATAGAAATTTATTTGAAAAAAAGAACATAGAATTGCAGCGTAGCTGAAGACTAAAATGAGGTGTGGTGTGGAGCGAAAAAAAGTTGCGAAAATTACACAGCGTGGTGGAAAATAAGCGTACCTATCTACAGAGAAAAGGTGACAAGTACGTGATACTGAAATATCAGCAAATAGGTTTAGGTGAAGAGGTGGGTGTGAAGTATAAACGTAATAATGGAATCGAAATGTCGTAAGCTGTCGTTGTGGAAATACTGGTTTCGTGATGTTTAATCAAAAAACTTATTTGGTACGTTCGGTGTGAGAAAAAAGTTACCAGAATAAGGCGAAAACTGATTCTGGTTTAGCATAAATGAAAATGTAAATCACACCGAAATTTGTCAGTTCGTTTTAATAAACTATCGCGACAACTACGACCATGTTAGCTCAACACTCGATACGATAACATTTGCTTGGTTTATTTATTTTTTTTTATTATTTAGTCAAATAATATTTCAAGGTATACAGCTCTATTTAACGAAAATTTGGTAACCTCAAATCAATGAAATTCACACTTCACGCGATTCTTTTCATTTTCGAAATAAAAGTGTACCCTACCGTGAGATTCCAATAACCAAAAATCAATTTTTTAAGGGAAACAAATTTTACAGAGTTTATTATCAATACTTATCAGGTACAAAATATGATTGCAAAGATGTGGCACAAGTGCTCAAGTGAGAATCATTCAGGACTATTATTTTTCAAATTCCACCTTGAGATAGAAAATAATGAAAAAATACTGCATTTAAGAAATGTTTTTGAAAATTCTCCATTTCTGTGTCAAGGTCAGCATTTTCCTATGAAGTCTTTTATACAAGAAATCCCCCCTCCCCGGGTTTCCCAATGTTGGTTCCTTTCTTTTAAAAAGCTACCAATGTCAAAAAAAAGTTAAAAATATAGAATAAAGCAAAGATGCCGAAAATTTTCAAATGTTTTCTATTTTCAATTTCTGCGCCGTAATTTTTCTAAACTAACCAGATTTTTGAGAAAAATCGTACCTACCCTTCTTCATGTTATGAGAGCCCCATTAAATAAAATCAAAAATGTGATTGAAATATCAGAAACTTTTAGAAAAATAAATTTCCCTTTAATAAAGTCTTTTTCAAGAAAAAAATCTCATTTGGTTACCTAATATAGGTTAATGCTGTTGTGTAGGGCCTTCCACAGTTGCAAAAATCAACAAAAAAAACTGCGTCGTAATTTCTTCAAATAATCCATTTTTTTTAAAAATTCTTTTTTGTTCAAGTGTTCTCATTTTAATTTTATTTTTGTGTTTTTTTTCAACTTTGGGAGCTTTTGTTACCACTTTTTTTGACCAAGGTGAATTTTGAAAAATGAGAGATTTTGTCTCAACTTCAAGCGAGACATAAGGGCCACCTGTTTATGAAACTACGGATTTTTGAATGTGTTTGAAAAGTTTTTCTGCCAATTTTAAATTTTAGATTCTGCTAAAAAGTTCTGCTTTGAACTTGGTTATTTGATTTGGTTTCTTATTCATTCGATGACATGTACTTCAAAAAAAAAAAAAAAAAAGCAAGAATTATTATAAATTCAAAAAACCTGAAACCAAAGTTATGTAAGTTTGCTCGAAACGACGAGTCACAGATTTTTCAAAATTGATTCTGTTCTCGGAATTTTTCAAGAAAACCATAAAAACACGTGACAAATGTTGTCTTCTCTCCAGGACATTAAACCACTCTGAAAAGGCCAAATAATGAACTTCGGGACCTTCAACATTGGTTGGAACTTATTGGACACCTTTTCTACTGTTCCAGGTAGTTTCTGAAAACTTCCAGAAGAGTTTCAAATTCAAAAGTGATTTTTTATTCAATTTGGAAAATTTGAAAAATGTGAAAAAAAATCAAATTTGAAAAATTTTTATGAGCTAGATGGAAAATACTTATTATGTTTTAAACCCACCGTAATAATCAAAATTTCAAGTTCTAAAATTCGCTTTTAGATTTTTGACAAATTTTTAAAAAATATAAAAATTTAAAAAAAACTGTTTGAAGGTCAATTTTTTAAACTTAATCATGAAGTACGAATTATTTTGAGCAAAGTGAACCAATGCAAATAATTTCTTAGCTTCATCAATTTGAACTCCTACTCACACATTAACTACTGATTTTTGAGTCATTTAGGAGGCTCCAGCAATCATTCAATTTTTTTTTTCACTTTTTCTGAATGTAATTTCGTAGAAAAAAATTAAAAATTGCCTTTCAAAAAGCTTTTTAAAATTTTTTATACTCGTATTTTTAAAAATTCATAAAAAATCCGAATGCGAACTTTTGAGCTTGAAAGTTTTATTACGAAGATTTTAGGATTTTCATCTAGCCTTCGAAAAATTTTCAAATTTGATTTTGTTTCCTTTTTTTGAAACTTACAAATTGATTAAAAATTCATTGCTGAACATGGCTTTCCTGGAGTTTTTCATAAAACACCTAAAACGGTCGAGAGAGTGCCCAATAAACTCCAACCAAAGTTATGGATCTCGAAGTTCATTTCTGTCCACTTCAGAGTGCTTTGAAGTTTTGCAGAAAATTTATTCAAACTCTGTGGAGGCTCCGGAATGGTCTAAAACTAGTGTCGTTGACTTGTGGAGAGTTGAATTGGAGGGTTTATTCACTTTATTAGTTTACAAAAAAATATAATTATTTCACGATAAAGTTTAAAAATTGCCCTTTAAAACAGTTTTTTTTTTAATTTCTTAAATTTTAAAAATTCGCAAAAAACCAATTTCAGGATTTAATTATTTGGTGAAGGGGAGAAGGGATCAGAAAATATTGTTTTGATGTAGCTATTGTTTCGTTTAAATCGGAGAGTTCCTATTCAAAAGGTTCCCTACCTACATAATGAAAAGTTGATGACGACGTCTGAAAATCCGCCGAAGGCTCAAGAATCACTCGAAACCACCACAATTGATTTGGAAACGTCTGACATGAATAATTCACCAAATTCCAGCTTTCTACATCAATTTGATCAAATTTTGATTTTTTTCGTGGAATTTGAATGCTCAAAAATCGAAAAATAAAATTTCAGCTTCGAGCTGTCAAAAAATAAGTAACGTACTTTTAAGTATCTGGCTTCTTGAGGTAATTGAACTATCTTTCCAGACTCTCAAGATCACTCACCTACCTGTCTAGCTTCCAAAGGTCGTCTGTTGGCCTGAGTGGCTTCTTAAGGTCATTGGCCCGTCTGCCTGACTTCTCAGCAAGGTTATCTGTATTTTGCTCTTCAGAAAACTGTTTTGAAGCTGTTTCATATCGAAGAATTACTAGGTACCCTGCCGTATCGGTTTCAAAACTGCAGCTTATTCTCTGTATTGTGAAACAGTTTTATTATGGTCTCACCTTTGGCAACTGGGTTCTTGAATGTGGTCCAATGATGTATTTTTGAAGTAATTCTTCGATATTTGTATGTACTTACAACGTCTAGTTCGAAAATTTTCCTTCCTATTGGGAAACATTCCTTGTCAAATTAAAAGGAATAATATCAACTGCATGATACAGAAGAAAAATTTTCAAGTCACCGATGAACTTCATTCGAAATTTAGTATTTTATCTTAGAATCCACTCTGATCCTAACCATCTTTTTTTTTTGTAATACTTTTTCATTTCAAATATTTCATTACAATTCGTCAGTTCAAATCAATTACGTACCTCCAAATAGAAAAATCTGGCCTCTTTGATAACTCTTTTCATAAAAATTATTTTCGATTAAAGGAGATGAAATGTAGTTGTTAAGTAATCGTTTGGACTTTTTCGAATTTCGTTCATATGTTCATGTCAGACAGACCTGCCGTCATAATACTTATTTAACCTTCATATATCGAGGTCAGTTAATGACGCGGGCGTATTATGAAGAAAAAAAGCAATCTCGAGAATTTCCTCGCTTCTCTGTGTAAAGAAACACGCACGTTGTCGCGTCGTCTTGTGTGTTATTTCTTTTAAACATCGTACCACACCACCATGCCACGCCATGATGCTTTAATTTTACGCGAATTTATCGAATCAATTTTGCGGATTTTCTCTCCTCGTTGGCCTGGTTTTTCGTGTTTTTATTTACTGCGAACTTCATCCTCTGCACACACAACCTTGTTTTTGCCGCCGTCGCTTCCTTAGTCATCCTCCATCAGCGATTTCTTCAAATAAACATAAAATCTTCTCGCTCGTTTGCTCGTCGACGTCGTCGTATTTATGTATTATTTCTCCTCTTTGACTTCGTCTCTACTTCTTTCGGTATTTTTCTGTATTTTTTTCTCCCTCGCTCGCTTTTCGACTTCCTTATTTTGTAACGTGACTCGACTACGAAACACACACATAGTATACTAATTTGAAAACACAGCCGCACTCTTAAGAAAACTCTTCGGCTAAATTCGACGAGCTCGTACATTCTCCTCTCGCTCTTACTCTTCTTCTGATGGTATAATACAACGACGTAGCATCGCGTTGTTAATTGTCTTCAAAAATTGTTAATTTCGAAGATATTCTCTGTTTTTTTTTCTCTTTCGCATTTCGTTCTCTACGAGTAGTTTAATCTGGCGAGAGGGGAGGCAAAACTGCTGAAATACGCGTTCCTTTACGATATAATTTTCACTCGACAGTGTAACTTGAGGAATATACACATTACGTAGTCGCTACGCGCCGGATATTTAAAATTTCACAAACTTACAAACCATAAAAAATTCATTTCAACTGCAAACTTTTTTCAACCGATGATTAAAACAAATATACTTCTCCGTTAGTTTTTTTTTCAACCTCGGAACTCGAATGAGAAGTTGTAGAGTTGTAGGAAAAAGCGGCAGAGAAGAGGAAAAAAACAGCCAACAACACGCCAACTTTATTTTACTGAAGCAACCCTCGACTTCTTTTTCTACCAATATCATTGCCTTCCTCATCTTACCACCAGTAAACGCTTATTCGCGGAGTTAAACAACTTACGCGATATGTTTTTTGTATCTATAAAGTGGCCAAAAATTCGTGAAGTGAATATTTTAACGATTCCGAAGGCGAAGTCGCAATCGTGCGTTTGGGTAGAGAACGAGATAGCACGAGGAGGTTAGAGTTTCTCGTTTGTACAAAGTGTGTATACGACCGGAAAAAACTGTATTCAATACGCTGATGGTGTTCTGTTGGGAAAAAAAAAAACTTTCACATGAAAGGTGATTTGTGTGGCGAAGTTTTATTCTCGGATGACATTTTGAAAGCAAACGAGAAACTAAGGACTGGCTTTTGTAAGTATTCGAAATTCGATCTAAAAGAACTCTTGGAACTCGTAAAATGTCGCATATTTTGATGAGAAAGTGCGCTTTTGCTATGTACATAGTATTGTCAGAGTCTAAGCCAGGCGTAGACTGGGTTGGTTTGGGGCCACCGGCGGATACACCAAATGGGACTCTAAAAATGTTACCCTTCGGGTCATATTCCATGTCAACTCAACCAGAAAAAGGCGATTTTGAAAGTCATGTCTTCCGATTTCGCTCAATTTTTTTCACAATATGTACCCACTCAGTAAGTAATAACCCCGCAATTTGTTTGGTCCCAGCCCCCTCAGGGGGCGGGTGGGGGGCTTCCATTATTTTCACATTGTCTCGAGGTATTCAACTTCAACAGCCCATTCCCCCCAAACCTATCTCGAGGTATTCAACTTCAGCAGCCCATTCCTCCAAAACTATGATACTTTGATCAAAACTGATTCCACAGTTCAAAAAAGCATTGAATTTAAAACTTTTAAAGCATTTTGAAATTTTCAAAAGTTGAAAGTTGAACTTTCAAATTGAAAGTTGAAATTTCAAAATGGCGCTGTAAGTGGGAGCTACTATTTAAAATTTTGAAAAAATTTCCATAGATGTACCTTTTGATGTTTTTTCGAAATATTTAAGTTTCGAGATGGGATCTTTTGATGAAGGGGGAGCACCCCACCCCCGATTTTGAGTGAAACTTTCGAAAGAAAATCAGGGGCATGCGATATATCAAATTCTATGTTTTCGGTGATGTTAAAAACGAATATGACGTCAGATTTTTGATAGGATCTCATCCATGGCCCCCAGCACCTCCCCAAAGGGGTAAGAGTTCAAAAAAGTGTTTTGTTCGTGCGACACATGGATTAGTATGTTTTTGGTGACGCTGAACACTAATATGACGTCAGATTTTTGATTGGACTCCATCCACGGCTCCCAACATTTTTTTCTGACTTTTACCTATTGGGGGAGGTTCTGGGGGCCATGGGTGAGGTCAATTTAAAAAACTATCGCTATATTCGTGTTCAACGATATCGAAAACATACTATTTCATATGTCACACGAATGTTACCATTTTTTTTTTGGTTACCCCCTTTGGGGAGGTGTAGGGGGCCGTGGACGGGTCCAATAAAAAATCTGACATCATATTCGTGTTCAGCATCACCAAAAACATACTACTACATGCGTCGCACGAACAAAACACTTTTTTGAACTTTTACCCCCTTTGGGGAGGTGCTGGGGGCCGTGGATGGGGTCCTATCAAAAATCTGACGTCATATTTGTAGAGGGTAGATGAGGACCCAAGGTACTCGTAAAGCTCTTTAATACAAGTATGGAAATAGATTATGCTCTCAAGAATGTCTTAGCAATTTACGTATGTATTACGTACTGTGCATGGCAGGTTGATGTCGTCACGCGGTGGGGGTGGGTGGAGCAACCAATGGGGTGCAACGTTGTACGTGAACAGCTGATTTGATGCTTGCTCGCGCACTGCGCAGTACGTAAAACTTGCGTAAAATCCTATGACTTTCTTAAGAGTATAATCTATTTCCATACTTGTATTAAAGAGCTTTAGGTACTCGTTATAGCAGGGAATATATGTCCTTGGTTGTTGGTAACACTGCTGGTGCAGTGCCATCTAGCGGATTAGTTCCGCAAAATGCGGACAACCAAAATAGAATGCCGTGTCCGCTTCGCAGTTGTCTCAGGTCGCTTAGAGTAATCGCTCCTCTGGACGGATGTTAGGACAACCAGCCTTTTGAGCAAAACTGCACCGACGCGTGTGTACATTATAGCTCTAGGTATTACCTATTAGTCGTGTGTAAATGTACAGGGTGGCCAGAAATATCGGGTACCCCTAAGAAAGTTTTCTAACTAAATACTTGGGTTGGTCACAGTGAATGATAATAATGATAACACATGATTGGTTGTTGGACTGGAGAGATAACATTCCACCAATCATATGCATCTATTTCACGTTGCCAACCTATATTTTTAATGAAAAACTTTCTTAGGGGTACCCGATATTTCTGGCCACCCTGTATGTTCATTAAGTGAAGCTCAATAAAGTGTTAAAAGTGATTCATCATCTTTTGGTTTATTGGTCGGATGAATAGTGACATACACACAATCTGTATGAGGGAAGATGTAGGGTATTAATTAGCCGAGCATACCCCGGACAGGTACACAGGGAACTGAATCCTCCCCTGGAGGACAAAGTTCCCACCTACCATCTTCTCTTTACATATTTGTTTTAAGTGTCACCAAAAACATAGAATTCAATGCACCGCATGCCCCTGATTTTCTTTCGAAAGTTTCACCCAAAATTGGGGGGTGGGGGTGCTCCCCCGAGATCCCATCTCGAAACTTAAATATTTCGAAAAAGCATCAAAAGGTACATCTATGGACATTTTTTCAAAATTTTAGATGGTAGTTCCCACTTACAGCGCCATTTTGAAATTTCAACTCTCAATTTAAAAGTTCAACTTTCAGCTTTTGAAAATTTCAAAATGCTTAAAAATTTTTAAATGCAATGCCCTTTCGAACTGTGAAATCAGTTTTGATCAAAGTATCATAGTTATGGAGGAATGGGCTGCTGAAGTTGAGTACCTCGAGACAATGTAAAAATAATGGAAGCCCACCCACCCGCCCCCTGAGGGGGCTGGGACCAAACAAATTGCGGGGTTCTTACTTGCTGGGTGGGTATATATTGTAAAAGAAATTTGAGTGAAATCAAAAGACATGACTCAAAAACGTTGGTTGAGTTGACATGGAATGACCCCTTCCCCACCTCAGAATCTTTCTTCTCCTGTTTTTTGTCTCAGGTTCGGACGCTTGAATGGGAGTTTTACAATTGATTTTTTTTTTGCTTTTTTATTTCACTTGTCGAAAATAAGTCAAGCTGACAAGAAAAAAACTGATGCGTTTTGTGAGGAGAGGAGTGGAGGTGGGGTAGTGACCAAACATTTGTCGACTGATATTAGAAAAAAATACCAATTTTGTCAATTGATACTTATAATACTCACATTGAGTTAGGTTCATTAAAAAATTGTCATGTTTCCTTTTGAATTTATGGAAGTTTTTAAAAAAGATTTGTTCAATCAAGAGATTGGAATTGGACTGAGCCAAGCAAGGACAATATCACCATTGTACTCCAAAATATTTCCTCAGTTTCAGAAATGATTTATCTTTGCACGTTTTTGCCTTGATTAATTCGAAATATTTGAGAAGAAACAATTTTCAATACACGAATTTACTCAAAAATGTACAATTTGCAAATTTTCAATCGCTCACAATCAATAGAACCCTACAAGTGATCTTGGATTTTGACGGCAATGGCCAAAGTTGACGCAGAATCTCAAATGTTCATACTTCTTAAAACAGCTTGGGTAGGGGGGCAGAGTGAAAAAATAACAATTTCCAAAAATAGCCTCTTTTGAGGAGACGCGAGAACTCAAGTTTCCCTTTCAGGGGCAGCTTCGAAGCTAACAATTTTTTCAACGTTAATGCTACTTTCATTCATATTTCTAAAAAAAAAGTGCATGGCAATCACCCCATTCTTCTCAAAACTCAAAAATCCTACTGAAACGACGAAATGACTGGGGAAAAAATACCAACATAGAAAAAAAACCACCATCACATCGTTTTATATAAAATGCACTTATTGCATCGAACAATTACTATAGAGCAATTTAAATTGCAATTCGATGGAATATATCCAAACAACAAAAAGTATTTCGTTAAGCTTCGCAATACAACGCGTTGGAATTTTTTTGTATCCTTTGCACGTCGATGCTGCACTTGCAAAAATCTCTTCTACAGAATTTATTTTATTTTTTCCATTTCTAATGGAAATTTAGCTCGAGTAAAGGGTGTTAGTAGTGTACTATGTATGGGTACGAATACATAAAGGTATAGCTCTGTATAAAGGTAGGTAGGTGGTGAGATATACTAAAGTTTTATAGGCTTAACAATAGCCCCGATGTACGACCATTAGCAGTATTGTTAGAAAATCACCGTGAAGGGGGGCGCGAAGCGGGGTAGCATGGCAGACACAGAAGAGTGTACTACGGTGTGAAATCGTTTCAGTACCACATTAAACATCTAAAATCGAGGTCCCACGTTTAATAAGTACTACACGCATTCGTGTTCTCGTCGACCATAGTGAGAAGACTATACTCTATGGCATGGCATAGGGACTAGGGAGTTTCGTTTGTAATGGATTTTCAAACTAATTGTTCTTTGTTAAACTATTATTCTACTTTTCTCTGCTCGGATGGGAAATTTATCGCGGTACGTTTTCACTCGACTATTTGTGCCCAACTGAGCAGATTTCGATGCGGTGCGTTTTTTTTTTTTTTTTCACTCCCTCAGCTACAATCGCTATAGTAGGATGATCAAAAACTATAAATGTGTGTGTAGGGCTTTTTGGGGCGTAGTACACATACTGGACGAGATTTATAACTTTGTTAACCTTATCAGCTTTTATTCTTATTTTCCATGCGGAGTATAATAATATGGATTTCGCTGTTAATGGATTTTTCTTTTTGTATAATATTGGAGGCACACGTATATCTACGAGTATTACGAGGTATACCACGTAGTTGTAGAACGGGTTGAACGATTTATTGGAATACTTTATAAATGGTGTACGAGTTGCCGCCGAGTTGGGGTAATTTCCGGACTTTTCAGCATATAGCTCGAGTGCCCTGTCCACTCACAGCATCGAATGGCGAGAAGAAAGCAAGAAATTATCCCATAATGTAGTCGCCGTTGTTGAGATACTAAATTTAAGTGTGGTAGAAAGCAGGCTTTATTGTATTTCTATTCCATAAGTGTATAACTCGACGCGACCCGATGTATTTGGCTTTTCTTTATTAGGATACAGTGACCAAGACGACGCTGGTTTTACTGTAAATGGATTCGTAGGAAAAATTGTCTCTTGTTCTGAACGATGAAGAGGTGTGAGATGAAGATGTTTGGAGAAGTAGACGATTATATTTTCACAACACAGTTGAAAAATTGGGTGAAAAAATTTGTCTATGGTTGAAATAGATTTTTTGATAATGTAAGATTATGAAATGAAAGAGTGACTCACCAGTCCAGAAGGAAGTTTCTCCTTCCAAGGCAAATATTTGAAAAATTGCACAAATCACGAAAATATTATTGGGAAAAAATATACATTTTTCACCTATTAATCTGCAGAAAATCTGTTCAAAAATAAACCAAGCTTTCACTGAAGAAAAACATTCTTTAAATTTGTTGGCTTTACAACAAAAAAAAATTATTGGTGAATACTGCAAAAAAGAGAGAATACACGATCAAAAAAATTTTGCTTACGTATCAAATGATCCAAGTTCACGACAAAAATTCATTGAACAACAACATGTATGAACATTGCACGACAATCTGAAATCAAATTCATGACATAAAATCATCTAAGTATCTCAAGCATGCATGGCCCTTTTCACTAATTAAATTAGGTAGATATTTCCACTGATTGTTTAAAGAATACCTACCTAATTCTTTCTCAAATTTAGCTGATCTTGAACAAAAATTGAAAATTGAAAAATTAAAAATAATTTGAACAAATTTCTGTGTTTCATATTGATATAAGGAAATATGCCTTAATCTTCTTAGCAGTTGATAAATTAATGTATATCCCTATGTACTGGAAGTATGGTAACGTGGGGAACTATATTTATAGATCCGTGGCTCGTAGCTTGAAGGCTCGTGCATCGGATCTCTAACCAGCAACTTTACTTGGTTTTGGCTACTTGCGGGCTGATTCTTCATCAACTTATAGGCGCATACCTAGCAGAGCTTTTCCCCTCCACCCCTCTTTCCTGCCTTAGTCCACTTTCCTAAGTGGATAATTTGTGCTTTTAACGTGATTTCTATTCATAATGTCTGTTAATTATGGTACATTGGATATTTCTCCAATCCTGTCGACCATAGGAAGTAGAGCTGAAAACGGTATTCGCTGACAGTGGATAACTACTGTACCTGTACTGTAAATTCTCACTTCTCGCTAGTAGCTTGTAGTGAGTTGAAAAAATTTCACACCGGTTCACATTATAACTTGTAGCGAGTTGAATGCGTCGCCAGTGTACTGGCATGACGTCATCATTGTCATCAAACACTGTCAAACGTCAATCACACATACAAATGACAGGTGTCGAAGCGTATCAACTTGATACCAGCCACCAGGGATGGAAACCGTAACCAAAATTTTTACCCGAAATGAATTTTAACCGCTAAAATGAGGCAAAAACTGTAACCATAACCATAACCTTAACCAATTTATTTTTGTGTTTTGGTTAAATACATAACGGTTATTTTTTGAGTAAAAATCTCATTTTTTTCGTGTAAAATATGACATTTATTATGATTTTTGAGAAAAAAAGGTCTCAATTTGTGTAAAATTTTCTTCAAACTCAAAAAATGGCTGTAAAATTGCGTGTTTTTTTTTGTTTTTTTGGCTGCAGGCGCACTTTTTTGACATAGAAGTGCAATTAATTTTTGATAAATGAAAGAAAACTGTAACCTTTATTTTTAACCATAACCTTTATTTTTTTGGCTTATAACCATAACCCTTAACCATAACCATAATAAATAATTTTGAAAAAAATAACCGCTAAAAAAATAACTGATATTTTTTTTTCATTTCAGTTTCCATCCCTGCCAGCCACTAGCGGGTTTAGCCGGTATTTTAACCAGGTACTGATAAACGGGTAGCATAACCATTTTCAGCTCTAATACTTACATAGGAAGTATCTCTCATCAAAAAGGAGCTTCGTGTAACACATTCTGTTGCTGTTGTCTAGTATTAGGGACAACCACAAAAGAGGCAGAAAATGTGTAGGTACAGTACCATTAGTACAGAAGCATCGGGATAAGTGAAACCTTGATTAAGTGAAAAAACTCAATGAGTGAAATAAAAACCTCCTTCCCTTCACCTTGGACCAATTTTATATGTAGATCAACCTCAATAAGTGAAAAAAGGCTACCTCATTAACTGAAACTAGGATTTATCCCAAAATTATCGTATTTACTTCTACAAGTGAAATGTTGTCTGTGTTTTACCTGTATAAGTAAGTGAAAATACCTCTTTAACTGAAAGGTACTGACTCGTTCAGCCTCTATAAGTGAAAGAGAACTTGTCAATACCTGGCTGAGTGTTATGAGTAAGTAGGTATAGGTACATAATTGTACATTATTTTCTGCAATTCACCAAAAATTGAACGTTTATTAGCAATTACACCTTGAGATGTCTTTGTTTGAAGAGTACATAGCAGTAGATAAAGATGCCTAGATGTTTTTGGTACTCTTAGCGATGAAGAAAATAACAACCAAAGTAACGCAGCTCAATTCTCACGAGGAGCTTATTGAAAATAACTACAAAGGTGATAATGATGATACGTTAGTAATGATGACACAAAAGAGTAAGCAGTTGTGGCAATTTCTATTTCTACTCTTCAACAATTCCTGGAGCAGCAGGAGGATCTACCTGATCAACACTTCACTGCGTTGATTAAAATTGAAACTGTGGCAATTCGTTCAGCACAAATGTAATCAAAAATTGATCAGTTTATTCAAATTGTAAATTCGTAATACTCGTACGTTCGAGGTGCTCATGCATCAATTTGTGAAAAAACAAATCAAGGATGAGGTAATTATTCCTTCCCTAAAGAATAATTATTGACTTAACCACCATACATAGGAATTAGAATAATTTCCCTCTTCCCGGTAATTATCTATCTCACTCTATCAACGTTTTTAAAACAAATTTTGGGCAAAAAAAAATGAAAGAAAATCAGAATTTCTGTCACGATGTTTGAAATCTCGCTTTTTGCCAGATTTTACCAAAAATCCGTACCTTTATGCTCAAATTGTCGGTCTCACTTTTGACAAAAATCGCGAAACTTTTCTACATAAAAATGTTTTACTCACATTTTGCAACTTTTTTAGTTGAATTTTCGTAATTTTTTCCAACTTTTGGTGACTTTTTTCCGAAAAAAATTGAATACGTGCATCGAATATTGTAAATATTTTGTAGGTAGGTAACCGTAACATTAATTTTAGATAATTTTCGAAATTATAAAAAAATTGAAACAGAAAGTCGAAAGGTATTCTAAGATTTGAAAAAAGGAATTTTTTGGACCCGTCACAAAAATCAGAAAACCGTAAAAATTCTTATCTAATAAGTTAGTATGTTAAAAATTTCGAAAAATATGATTTTTTCCTAATTTTGGAAGAAAAATTTAACCCGAATAACACTTTTTATTAGCGAATATTTCGTTTCTATTCATTTCTTGATTTCTGTTGTTATTTCCTCGCATTAAATAATTTTGAACTGTTTTCCTCTCGTTACAAAGAAATATATATGGTACTTACGTGATACGTTTATTATTTCTGTGTAATTGAAAGAACCCCATTGATGGTGACGATGGAGGCGACAAGAATAATTACGATGATAATGGTAACGTAAGTGGGGATCTAGATGATTCTGGTACCATAATGAACAGAAATTAAAACACGCTCGAGCTCTCGAAAAATACAAAATGGAAAATTTATTACACTTTCTCGTCTCTCACCTCTTTATACATGCAGGTAGGCATATAGATAGGTAGGTATTATTTATATGTAAACGAGCAAGCATTGCTGGTATTGTAGTGACTCTTGTCGTTGCCGCGGTCGCTGAAGCCATTTCGAGCGCGAAAATAATTAATAAAGGGTTTATTTTTCAAGCAAATTTGGCTGAAATTATCTACGCCTCTTTTTGGTTTGATATTTTACACGTTTCACTAGATTATACAGATGAAAAGAGAATTTCGATGTCTTTCATTTTCAACGTTGACATGATTCTATGTTCGCGACGAGGGCTTGTTTTCAAAGGACAAGATGGATGGTGATTAGGAAAGGGGGGATTTGAAAATTTCATGCGAAAAATACACTTATGCGGGAGACGTACCTATAGAATTTTATGAAGCGGTGAAAAAAGAGATGCATGCTGTGTTTCGAACCGTAAATTGAACGAAGGTCTTGCGTTTGTATGAAATTTTCAGCTAATATCCAATTTTTGAAAATGAAAACTGAAAAGCGAACACGTTAAATGAAAATTTTTGAAATAGGTGTGAGTTAGGTACTTTTCATCGCATATCTAAATAATTGAGTCGATGAACTTATTCTCATACGTAATATCAACCCAGGTCGATATTAAATTGAATTTTACAGGCGAGAATATTCGAAAGTCGCTCGTAGGAGGTTTGTTTATGTCAATTTGAATGAACCTACCTATTACTTAAGTTTCGCGTATTATCTGATCTGATATGCGTATCGAGAGCAAAATACCCACGCCATGTTAGTATTGGGCTCGATTTTCATCGTTATTGAGAAAATAGGTACCTAGCTACGAGACGAGAGTTACGTTTGGTATCATTCATCTTGAATATATGGTATGTAATATTGTGGAATTCGCGTAGGTTTATATGAAAACACAGCGTTGCTTTAGAAATCACCGAACAAAATCGACAGCCGAGGTTGTTTAAATTTACCTGCATTACATTTGAAATGAGGAAGACGTCGATCTCGGTTTTGCTGTAATAATTGACACGTTGATGGAATCTCTCTGAAGGATTATTTGTGCCTACCATCCATATCACTGTGTTTACTCATTTTTTTCTCGAGTGGTGCGCAAGAAGAGGCTTGAGATTGATGAGACAATCGTTTGAGGTCGACGAGAAGCTAGGTAACATTAATGATCTATTATAAATAAGATTATTTACAGTTCTCATCAAATTTAGTCCAAGGTCAAACTGTATCCGACAGACAGAAATAGTGAACTTTCTTATTTACTCTTTTTCCCAACTTTGGTTCTTTTTTTGATGGTCCCAAGCATTCAAGACCAAAAAATTAAGCAATAGGGTTCTATTTGTGATCAGATTATTGAAAATGTTTCATTTAAACACCCTGTACATAGTGCGAGTTTCTACTATGCTGATACGATATTGTGTTTACTTTTGTGTACCCTGTAATCGGTTTGCTATGGTGAAAATATTATTTTAATAACGTCTCGCACAAAGCGTTGAAATAACACTGAACGACTCGACACAGTCGAGGCTCCTTTTCTCTGGTAATATTTTTGACCATTTTTCTCGGCATTGGAAGAAAGCAGCAGAAAAAAAAAGTTTTAAGTGATCTTGTATGAAGATAAATATTTTTATCAAAGTTTACTCGAAAATTGCTTTTAGTTTTTGCAAAGTGTGTTTTCAACACTCGTATTTCTCGGTACATAGTAGTCGTGCGGTAAGCACAATATTTCAGTGTAAAAATGAAGAAATTTTCGTTTTTTCTTCCCCCTTTTGCTCTCCACTGCTCGAGTTTCCGAGTACTTTTTTTTCCTATTGGTAATACATTTTAAGCAAAAGTGTTATGTCGACGAAGGGCTATATGCTGTATTTTTGTACTTTATTGTTTCTGCATCTCTGTTTATTAAATTTTCCTTGCGAAAGAGAGAAAGAGAAAGAAAAACCTCGATGAGTTTATTTTGCGAGTTGGTTGTGTAGGTATATGTTTTCCTTACTCGTTGTATATACGTAGTTTTATTACTTAGGTACGAGTAATTTGAACAATTTGTCGGAGTTGAAGTAAGACGGTAAAGATGCTGTTTCAATTTTCATAAATACCTACCTACTTCAAATGTTTAAAAAGTTGATAATATGATTTCTTTGATCCTGAAGCCGACACTTGAAAGTAAAAAATAAAATTTAAATATATAGTACGTAATTGTGATCGGTTAGGGGTTCATTTGAGAGATCGTTGCATGCTCTAATATTTTTTAAAACATGAAAAATTCACCTGGTAAATGTTATTTTTGGTTAAAGCTGTTGGATGAGGGCATGAAAAAACTGTGATGTGTCAGCAAGAGATGAGGAGATCGAATGTGCACAACTTTGGAAATCCATGCAAATACAAAGCTACGGAGAATTATTTTGACACCTTATGGAGGCCGAGAAGGGTAAAAGAAGTCCTGATCTTCAAAATTTTTGAAAACTAAATAAATTTTTTCAACTTGAGAATGTATTTTTTTTTTTTTTTTTTTTTTTTGTATAATGGTATTATGTATAGGTAGGTAATTGTTTGATGGAGTTGTTTGGATTTACTGTGGGAAGTATTTCTAATAGTACTTGGCCAGGCTATGAGTCGCAGGATTTCACCTCATACCAAGGCATAACTAAATATACATAATAAAGAACACGTGTTGGATGCAAATATCTACTTGTATATTTAGCTGATAAATTACACTCTCTAGTAATACAATGACATAATATAAATAAGTCGACAGTATACCTAAGTCATTACAGGGTTAATCGCTGTTGGATTAACTGTCTGAAAAAGAGCACATAATGACATAAATGATAATAAATTGATTCACTTACACTTTTATGAATCAGTTCGCTTATAATTGGAGCAACCCCATATACTTTTTTGAATGTTTTTTGTAGCACTCCGATTAGGACAAATATAACAAAATCATTTTACGTTTCAGAAAATTTCCTTTCAAATAAGCCCAACTTCATTTCAAATATTTTCAAATATTTTGCCTTAAAATGCACATTTTCACATATTTGATTGCTATTTGAATATTTTCGTCTAAAAATTACCACATAATTTTTTGCAATTTATCAAATATTTTGGAATATTTTGGAAATTTTGCATTTTGAGAAATGCAACACAGTAGGTAAACATCATTTTCACAGGATGTTGAAGATGAAAAAAAAAAATGGTTGTTTTTGATGATGATGATATTGATGATTGATGGAATGATGATGAAGATTGAATTATAGATTAGGCTTCGATTTTGTTTCTTTTTTGACGATTAAAAACTAGAATTTTAATTCAACAATTTTATTCTATTTTGCGAATAGTGTGTTGTGCTTATCAAGATGACTGAAACAAACCCATTTTGAATTCAAATATTTTCAAATATTTTTAGGGTATTCGAATATTTTGGCATTATTTCACTCCAAAAAATTGAATATACCTAATATTCAATGTTTTACCTAGAATGAGAGCATATTTTGGGTTGTCCTACTTAGTTATAATTAACACAGCACTAAAACACTATACTTCAACTTAAGCATTAAGAAATCCTTACAACTGAAGGTTATGGTAGCCAATGATTATACTTTTGCCTTTGGAATAAGAGTATAAAACAATGTGAATAATGGAGGACTTAACCATGCCTGATTAACAGGGTGGTGGTAGAGTTAACGCGTCAACTAAGAAAACAACTATGCTTGCTTGGACACTCGCTGCATGGCCCTTGAGCCTTCTCCAACAGAGTAAGCACAGTTTTACCAACTGTATCTATGGAATGGTACTAGGGTATACAGATACATGTTAGGCATAGTTTTACATCACATTTTTTTACTTTGAAAATGTTGAGAATTCAAAAAAATCTGTTTCAAAGGCAATTTTCAAATTTTTTCATGAAATGCAAAATTTTTCAGAAAATAGTGGTACAATACCTAATGAACAATTCTTTCAATTCAACTACATACTACACATCAAGAATTACTAATTTGGGGCCATTCTGGAGTCTCTGACAATTTTTCTACTTTTTCTAAAAACTTCAGATCACTCTGGAAAGTCCAAAATTCTGGAATTTTCTGCTAAAAAGCGAAAGTTTTAAGTCATTTTAGGTGAGAAAAGAAACTAAGTAATTATTTTGGATAGAAACTGAGACTATAAAATTAGTAACTTTGGTTGTTTGGAGATGATAGGTACTTCAAAATTAACTGAGTTTAAGTAACCGAGTACAAAACTTTGATTATGACACTGTTGATTTCTTGTAAATTTTAAAAAATCTTCACGGCATTCTAGCTGTGACATTTTTACAATATTTTCAACTAATTTCGAGTCATATTAGCACATTTCTTGTCACTTTTCTCAAGTCTTTAATTATTTACCTAATACCTATCCATTCGTTGTACTTTTTTTAGAAAAGTAACCATGTACCTTGAGAATCTCTCTATTTACTTCGCAAATGGAAAAATTTTCTCATAGAATTACGACTTCTTATTCCAGTAACTTGACGTTATCGATAATTCCCTCAAGCTCATTAAATCACACGTCTCTGGTCACAATTCTTCTTTTGGCGTAGCTAACTACTTAATGTACCTATTTTCAAACAAAAAGATCATACCTTGTACTTATTCGAATTACATCATTCTCACAATTGGATGCAACGTGGTTATTCGAGTCGACGCGTGTAGATACAAATTAATTCTCAAATTTTAATTAACAATACACGTTTTTCTCGACTAGAAAGGTAGAATCATTAATGAAAATCCAAGTCTGAAAATTCGAACACGATGAAACGTTCGTAACCTAAGATAATTACGCAATTAGAGTAAGTAATTCATTTTTACCACTTCGGATGACAATTTTCGTAATGATGTGGGAAAAAAGCAGGAAATCCGACCTCGCTTACACGTATTTAACTGTATAGTATACTTCTACCTACCTACCAACCAACCTACCAAACCCATGTGCATACCTACTTTTATACTAATAATGAGAATAGAATAGAACTCGTTTGGCATTATATTCGTGGGAAAAAATACCATAAAATTATTGTACTTACTTATAAATTTGTAAAAAAAAAAAAAAAAAAAACTGCGTTAAAAAATCAATGAAACTTCAAATTTATGGATACTTACATTTTTCTATTTATTCATAGTGCGAACAAGTACCAATCAAAAATTACATGACCAGTTTTTAAAAAATATTTAAAAACATCTTTTTTGATCTCGATTATTAACTGTTCTTAAAAATTTAACTCTGGAATAATTTTTTTTAACCTTACAAGAAAAGAACTGGATCTTGTAAAGAAGATGCCAGGCTCAATTTTACTCTCACCCATCGAACTTAACAACGTAGGAAGATAAAACGTTCAGGAAATGAAATTCTAATCGACACTACTCAACCTTTTAAACTAAACCGGGTAATACATTTCAAAACTGATGCTGATTAATACGAAAGAAATAAATTCACGTCGGTTTAACCTTTGAACAAACTATCCAAGAATTTAGCTTAATTTATCAGTCGTAATAGCAGCACCGTCTCACACACAAACACAAATACGAGTGCAAAACTCGCAAAATACCCGCAAGGTGTTTCGTTATACTTCGACCAACCCAACCTAACCTAACAGCGCAACTACTCACTACATGTATCTATACAGTATGCTCTGAAAAGCCTGCAACTCGTCCTATTCCATAGTCAAGATGGAGGCCTATGTCGGTGCACCGTGGCGTAAATTGAATCGCTAAATCTTCTCTTCAAATAGCGTTTCATAAATTGCTAAATTTTTCAAATAACTCCCTGCCAACATTTAGGTACCTACGTGGTGTGTGTGCAAGTTACTTTTATCTACGCCAATGAAATCGCTAACAAATTTTTATGTGATGTAGCTTTGCCCTCCCCCTTTTCGCCTTCATCGTACAATTTATCAGGCAAAAGTTCCTTTTTTTTTTAATCAAACGCGCCTCTGTCGTGATGTTTCGTTTTTTTTTACATTACTTACGTACCCCAATTCCCTCCCTTCATTGGTTTTCCTATATCAGGTAAGCCGTACACATCTAATTGCCTCGTATTTAAGCCGCATGCCACCTTTGATGAAAATACCGTTTTAAATTTAAAAATACCTACGCAACAGCTCGAAATTTTCCGGCCAAAAAACACACGTACTGACCTTTTCGCACCTTTACCGATATCATCAATTTCTCGACGGAACGGTTCGCGAATATCTAAACAAACTGCACCGCCATCAAATAACCAACCCTATTAAAAAGAAAAACGAGCGAAAATATTCGAGGCCGGAAAATCAAATCCAACTAGGAAATTATTAAGGAAAGCCTTTATTCTTATTACGATGGAACATTTACAATACCATAGTGATCCGGATTCGCTTGCTTGTTATTATCGAATTACCACGCTGCGCCGCCAAAACCCACCGACGTTCATTTTTCTTTTTCGCCATTCAAACAAATCAGCGTCAAATAACATTCCCAATCAAATAATAAAGTCATTACTTTTGAAAAATATTTAGCGTGTATCGTGTATCTCTGTGTGTATAGTTCATCCTCGACTTTTGCACAATCAAAGTGAAAGGGATGTGAAATAAAAGAACGGAAATAAAATTCCAGTTATTGCATCGTATCGGAAGAGAAAACCCCCCTGGTAGTGATTTATTCCCCTTGGAAAAATACTCGATAATTTATTTTCATCTCATTCTATCGCATGGTAAGTATATAGTCTCGAAATTACCCATAAAGAAGTCACCTTTTTCACCGCAATTATCTCGTCATGGGTAAATTATAAAATTGTACAATCAAAGAAATATGCTTATTTCGAGAATTTTTTCTTGATAAACTCGCGAGAAAATAATGTTTCGAAGAATAAGAATGGAGAGTTTTTATTTTTAGCGCTCACGTCATCATTGTCGTAAATACTTAGCATAAAATGTCGAATTACGAATAAAATAGGTACAAAATCGTTTACAAAAGTCTTCTTCAATTTTCCTCCGACAAACAATTAATTTTAAATTGAAATCATTTAGCTTGTTTGTTGTTCTTACTGGAAAAAAAGTAAATACCGTTTTTTTTTCCTTTCAAAAATCATTAGGTATTCGAATTAAAATTACCAATTAAATTGCGTTGTAGTTTTTCTTCGTTCGTGTAACAGAGTAAAAAAAAAATACGATTGAAATGAGAAAGTTGCCTATGGTTTGATGGCGAAGGCGTTAAGGGCTCGAAATATTAAAACACTTCTATCGAAAAAATAATTATAGAAAATCTCGAAACAATGTTGACGAAAAAAAGAAAAAGGGAGAGAATTTGGAGATGAATAATTTTTTAAGAACGGAAATTGAATCATTCAAACATCAGAAGTACTACGATGAAGCAAATTGAAGTTTTGTAATCTCAATATGGAGATCGAATTGAGAGTAGATAGGCGAAACGTATCACCACCCAGTCCCTTACACAAAATTTCAGGCGCAAAAATTCATTATTTTATTTTCGGTGGATTTTGAAAATCAAAAGACCAAAAATAAGAAGAAACCAAAATTTTACCAAAATGATTTAAAAAGCTGAAATTTGGTAAATACACTATTTTTGACACTCTGAATCGATTGCAAACGGTTTTAAGCTATTTGAAGCAGTAAGATGATTACATGCACTGTTACACAGTTTTGAAGCCATCCATGCAAGTACATACATTTTGAAAATCCCAGTTTCACTCCAGTTTTCTAGGTCAGTTTTGGGGAAATTTTTATATTTTTTTCTCATTTTTGATCTTCAAAAATTCACAGATACACTTTGGCACCTGAATTTTTTGCTTTTAATGGAATTTTTTGCTTTTAATGGAATTTTTTCGTGCTCTTTTGATCTAACTTTGCTCGGTTTGAAAACTGCTGTGTCATGTCGAAATGCCTGAGTTTCTTAGATTAAAGAAACAGAGAAAAACTTGGGAAAAAGCACTTTGATTTTACAAAAGTAAAGGGAAAAAAGTTGATCCAACAGAATCATCTGTTTAAAAATTTCGTTAAATGAGGTAAAAATTATTCGAAATAACAAGAAAACTGGCGAAAGAACAAAAAAAATTACCTATTTAAATTGTCACAATGTGATAAAAAAATGGCCAACACTTCATTGATGTGATGAGAGAAGTTTAAAAATCACTTGGACTGAATGGAGTGAAATCAACAGAAAAATTATTGAAAGCTATGTTAAAATTCTTGAAACATGCCTAAGCTATCGATAATATCATACAACTTGAATAGAATACCATTGAAATTATTGATTTGAAAATACTTATGTTCTCTAAAATTGCATAAAATTGATTTTTAAAAAAATCCCTTAAAATAAAAAGAAAATTTTTCAAAAATGACGGTAAAAATTATTGGACAGCTCAATTACTTTCTATAGAGAAAAAAATAATTTTAAAAAACATTTTGTTCGAAGACGTATACACAGAAAGTAGGAAACCGAAATGTGATCATTTGATCAATAAGTAACCATTAAATAAAGAAGCAAATGGCAAAAAATTCCTAAAATAACCTCAATTGTTCTTGAACGGTCATTTCCACATGATGTATTTTCTTGAGTGAGGCCCTAGAGGTTGTCACAAACGAAAATGTTGAATAAAAGTTCAAAAAATTCCAAATACAAAAAACACTGAATGATTATATAAATTAAATTTTAAAAAACAATGACTATAATTTTCCTATTTCATTTGCACATGTTTTATTTTAAGAATTTTTAAAAATTTACGAGTATTAAAATTTGGTAGGTAGAGCAAAGCAAAAGGACAAAATTTTTAAAAAGTTTACAAATTTCCAGAAATAAAACAATTTTTCCAGTATTTTTGATCTGAAAAGTAGATCTTACGACACAGAAGCAGCCATTCTATACCTTTGAATTTGAGCTAATATTCTACAAATAGGATTACAGTACCTAAACTTATACTTCTGCCAAATTTTTGAAAATCAAATTTGGGTCAAAAATGCAAAAAAATCAAAATTTTACCAAATTTATTTAGTAATCTGAAATTTAGTATGCACTCCATTTCCGACTCCCCAGATCTGAAAATTATCATTTATGCGTATTATTGAGAATATTTCAAATCATTTTTTGGGTGTATCTACTTTCCAAACCAATTATATACATTATTTTTTTAACCACCAGAACATTTTTTACATAAGACTTCATAATTTATAAAGTCCATCAAGGGTTTCTTTTCAGAAACTGTAAAGATGGTTTTGGCACTTCATGCCATATACTCTTACATGGTTCACATTCCACCCTACTTCAAGGAAGTGAACCTTTACCTAGTGCTACACACATAGACACTGGCAATTTACCGCCTCGATACCTACTCTTTGGTAATAGGACATGAATTAGATATAAATATAGAATGCATGATAATATATAAAAATAACTCTGACGACTACGTGATACCTGTTTTATTGGTTATTAAGCTATTATGGTACACACTTGTAGTCTTATTATTTAATGTTACGTAAGTGAATTACGTTACTAAAGGATAAATAGGAAAGAATACTAGGTATTCAAGATAATGTGCAAGTGCACCTCCCAGGGAGGAAGAGCATGGTCAACGAATAGGGCAGGTCCATCATCCATGACTCTATTTAGAGCTTTTAATAAGGATGATATGATTGGTAATGTAACACCCGAGCCACCTTGAACTCCATGTATTTGAATCCCAATTATATGTATGCAACAGATCACAAGTGAATTAGTTCATGTTACGTAAATATGATGTCCAAAAAGACAAGGCTCCACACCTCAACTTGTCTTATCTTCTCAGATAGGAAGCCTGACGTAGACCTATCTTGGCGAATGGATGAAATACCCATGCTAAGCATGGTGAGTCCGTGGATGACTGAAGTGTGGCTCAGAGCTCTCACAACATGTTTGTCAAGAGAGAACTAATCCACCAGATGGCGCTCTGACATAACTAAACCGCCAGAATGCGCTTTTACATAACTAAGATGAGAAATAGCTGGATACACAACAATTTTCTGTCACCTAAGTGATAGAAAATGCGCCAATTCCTCCCTTTACATAACTTGATTACTTTCTTCATAATTGGTTGCGAAAACTCACCAAGTAAGACATATCTTCTTTTATCGAAAAGGTCACTAAAGTAAGTTGCGGTATCTCTTTCAAAGTTTTGCTGTATGGTTTGAAAAAAAAAGAAATGAGAAAAAGTGAATTTTTGGATTTGAGGAGTAAAAAATGGAGTGCAAATTCGATTTTCAAAAATTAGCCAACACTGAAAGAAATGATTTTCAAAACGCGTTATTCAGTCCCGAAATTGATGCAATGGTTACTGCACAGTACAGTAATTTTCAAGTTACCTAATTTTGATGTAATGATTACATAGTTTAAATCAGAGAATGCATCATACAATGGAATGAGTACATCGCCAGGATGGATTTATTGCATCTCTTTTAAAAATTCATTTTGATGTTCTCATTACATTTCTTTGGGGACTCAGTCCTGCAGACTTGGTATTCAAAACATCATTTGGTGGGTAATAATTACATCATGTAGTAAGCAATGATTACATTCCTTAAACATGACTGAGAACCTTGCAGTGATTTACTGAATACAGTAAACAATGTACTGAGTACATCGCCATACTGCAATGAAATCCTTTATTCCCAAACAGTGAAAAACATATAAATACTTCTCGGGCCTGAATCAAATATTCTACTCGTGGCCATGTCGTTAGGTGCAGGTAGTTAGGAACGAGAGGTCGCAGGTTCGAATCCCAGTTAGGTCGGAAAATTTTCGTAGGTAAAATAAGGTCTTAAAAAATTCGTTGAAGTGAGGATTACTTAGATGTACGGAGAAACTTGAAACTGATATACCCCTAACCCCTCTTTTTAAATATTGTTGAATAAAAACGATGTAATGGTTACCGCACTTCTGTGTAATAGTTACTTCTCTAAATATGTACTGATTAATGCGTTTCATTCCTATACCAAAATTACCGCGTTTTAATGCACTGAGCGCATCGTTTTAATGTAACGATTACTGTTTATTTCTTTCAGTGAAAAATATGAAAATGCACCAAATCAACAAAAATTTGAGATATCTAGGTAGTGATATAATTTTGCGTGCTATTAAAAATTTTGTGTCAGTAGAGTCACCTCCCTTGTCACTGAATCGCCTTACAAAAGTCTTCTTATAAAAATGTTGAAACAAAGCATTATTCATATAAGTACTGTCTTAATTCAAGAATTAAATTCGAATATTATTCCCGAAATCAATTATTAAGAAATCGCCTATTCAATAATCTTTAATTCTTTCTAATATAACACAAATCTCCTACCTTACAATTGGTTTCAGTTTTTTTTGCAGCAAAAAATTAAGAACATCGCAACCTGAATTACCTACCTACTTTACTTTCCCTTCCTAAACATCAAGAATTGCACCACAAATGACCAAAACATTGGCCATTTTCAATTCGTTGAACTCCGCGTAGACACTCGAACGAAACACTCGGCTAGAAAAATAAAAACAAAATAGCATTTTAGAAACAATAAACACAAATACCGCACAGCAGGAATATACGTCGTAAAAAACGATAAAATCCCACTATGGGCAATTTCATTCGAGTCTAAAAACAATATCAATAATTTGAAATGCACAATATTCTACGTAGGCTATGCACAATATCCTGGTAAGTAATACGTAGGTACCTATACGTGGATGGTGAATATGAGATATACGAATGATATACAAGCAGCATAATACGGCAAATACGAATAAAGTTTTCGGTTATATAAAAGATTTTCGCAGCGATAACGAACAGTCGCCGGTGTAGAAGAAAAGACAGAGTGGGAAAGTACCTCAGCTACTCGTATACAGTCGGTACATATAGCGATCTTTTCTAAAAAGCCTTTCCTGCATCGGAGTCAGTGCGAGGCAGAACCGAAACGGGATAAAATTCACATTTAATGGACATTTGAATGGTAATACGGACTTTCTTTCAATTTAGAACATCTGCTTCCTATCGTCGCCGCCGGCTCATATTATTATGTTCATAATGCTAGCGAGAAAACAAACGTATAGGTAGAGGTACCCACCTATTTGAAAGGTATTAGGGTAGTGGTACGAGGGTCTCGACTGAGCAGTAATGCATACACGATTGTGAAGAGGGGACCGAAATAGATAACGAGATGGGACCGAGAAAAATTGAAAGTACATAACATACAATTCTTTAGCTTTTAAATGTATATTTTTTTCTGCATAGTTTCTGTATTAATGCTCGTATAGTTTGTTCTAAAGAACGTCTTGACTAAAGTTTGCTCATTCCATCGACGAAAAAAAATCCAATATTTTTTTCTGACTCGGGTCTTCACTTTTAAGTAATAATTACATAGCTGGTCACTTGAGGCATAATAAGCAGTCTTGGGGATTATTATTTGATTGAGGAAAATATGGTTTCAGAGAAGGCCATGTGGTAAGTACTTGAGGTGGCTAAAACCACTGGACGAAATCAAACGAAACTTCGTGTATATGTACTTTTTACACAAGAAGACGTTTTGGGTTGATTTTGAAACCTGAGGGGGCTCGATATGCTGTTCTATTTTATGTAGTATTCCAACTAAAAATTTTCGGTCAACCTTCGAATAAAATAAAGAAACTATCTACGTCGACGAAAATTTTTTCCCTCGAGCAGTATACGAGTTGAAAATTTAGCTGTTTAACCCCCCCCCCCTCTCAACACAAAATGAATTTTACCATCATTATCTTTCCGAGAGAACTTCCAATTTTTTCAAATAAGCTCTCAGAATCGTTTCTGAAAATATACTTCTATAAAAAAAGACATCAACACCCAATTCCAAATATCAATCTGAAAAATCACAAATTGTTATTTAGAAATAAATTATTTTCACTATGCTTTATTCATTTTCAGGCAATTTAAGTATAGCTCTTAGCGAGATTTTGATTCTTTCCGTCAATTTTAGAAAATCATTCATAAAAGAAATCGCTCTGTCGAACCAAATCCAGACTAACCCTTTGAAACGAGGCGTAAAAATCTTGGAAATTATACAATATGCCCACGCCAAGGATAAAAAAAAATCCTGTATTTTTATAAATCAACTCCAACTTTGGACCTCTTTTCTCAGGAAAGCTGAAATACCTCGAGTCGAATTATCTAATCACCCAGCAATGTAATCACTCGCCTCACGAATGTCATTCTGCTCCCACCCATTAAAAATAGAAATTTTCATCAAACGTTGATTTTCCCTTCCCTCTCATAATCATAATTCAAGTACAAATGCCAATTTGATCGTATTAAAAATCCTAACTGACTGTGATGTTTTGTCCAATTAAAAAGAAAAATTTTCTTCGCCATATTTTTCCCCGAAACTTTTTTCCAAAATTTCAGAACACTTGAATAAATATAATATCGTACATCAACAACAAACAAAATGGCAGAAAGAGGTTATTTTTTAAATTCCACGATCGACGAATATCATCAGATATTCTTCAGTTGGTCGACTATGTTTCTTTTTGTTTTTTTTTTTGGGGGGGGGGGGGTATTTTTGATACAACGAAGTCACATAAGAAAAAATCAGAGGGGCTACTAAATTTGCAAAATTGAATTTCTAGACTTTTTCTCGATCTTTTCCACTAAAATTTTCAGTCCTGTGGTCTCTTCCTCCACCTCCCCTCATTCCTTTCATTGATTTTAAAAAAACTATAAGTATTGCATTATTTATTTTTAAGAATGTGAACTTGTTCATTGAAAATGATTTTTAATAAGAGAAAATATTTCCTCACAAACGAGAACGCAGAAATTGTAGACAAATTTCCATTTAGCATCATAATGAGAAAATGCAACCCCTATTTTTCGAAATTGTTACTTTTGAAAAACATAATGGAAGATATTTTTGCCTAAGCCAAGTAAATGCAAAAAATTTTTAAAATATTTAAAAATTTCTCATGAAAGTGCCTTTAAAAAAAATTTAAATGTACTTTTCAAACATTTTGAGACAATTTTAAAATATTATATTATTATTATGTGGTTTTTGAGCAAACTTCTTGACTTTTTTGCTGCTTATAGGTATCGATGTGGCATTTGTTTTCTAGACCAATTCTGAAGTTTCTCGTTAGGTAGCTTCCATAAACGCTCTCTTTTTCACCAATAAAAGAAATACGTACAATGAAAATTTTCTCGGTTATTTAAATGACCATGCATGACTACTATGAGATTATTAATTCATGTGAAGGATTTTTTTTTTAATTAAAATTATGAAATCTCATGATGATTTCCTGAATTTTAGCAATTTCTAAATTTTCCAGAGAACGGACATCCTGTCATTCTAAACGTTCTGGTGACTTCGAAAATTTTTAGGCATTCCTAGATTTTACAAGAATCACTTTCAGAAAGTTCACTGGCATTGAAAATCGCGCTGGAGGCTCCAGAATGGCTGGAAATGGAGAAATTCGCCCTCGGGAGGTTAGTCCATGGACAAAATACAGCGATTCGCGCGAATTTCGAAAATTTTCTCGCAAATGGGAAACTTTTGATTTTTTGGATATTTTTATTTTGAAAAAAACTGGCCAAAAACCCACTCTTGAGATGTCGTCTCCAGAATCGGCTCAAATGTGGATAAACTCGTTAAACATGGTCGAGTATTATAACATACCTACAACTCGATTTTAACTGCCCAACTTCACATTCACGCCTATTCAAAATTCTGGAGAAATTGAAAATCACACTGGAGACTCCAAAATGGCTGAAAAATGTGAAATTTGGATATGGGGAATTGGTATCAGTTTTAGAACTTATATTCTGTAACAGTGGGGTTAGATGGAACTGCTAGAAGAATGGATTATGATAATTTTCTCCTAAGGTGGTTTTCTGAGAAATATTCAATTGAGAAGGAACATTTTCCAAATAAATACCTAGCAGCTCTAGAATAGGCAATCCTTTCTACCTCAATGTACACAGTGAGAAGTTACCATACTATAAATAAAGAAAGCCTTCTCTTACAAATTACTTATGGTTTTTATTTACAGGTGTTAGTGTAAAACAAATAATTGAGCAATTGAGCATATTATACCAATCAATCATAATTACTTATAATTAATCTGTGTGTGAGATAGGTACACAATACCCGGTTGGCAAAACGACATTTTTTAGACAGTGCATCTGAATAGGGATCTGACCACATATCAGTCAGAATGTATTTTCTGACTGCCAAAACGGCAATATCTGACTGTGGTTCTGAGTGTGGATCTGACTAGTCAGATCCACGCTCAGATCTCCACTCAGTCCCCTGACGAGTCACCGCCATCTTGGAATTTCAAAAAAATACTTGTTTCTGATTGGTTGATTGTAGTCAGACTGCGAATCTGACTGTCAAAATGGCACTTTCTGACTGCAGAAATGATTAGTCAGATATCACCAGAAATGTGCCAATCGGGATACAAACTACCTATCTTCTAACTCTACGAGTAGGTGATATAAAATGTCCACAGGAAAACCTTGCAACTTATTATAAAGCGAGTTGTAAATATTTAAAAGAATACGATGTATGTAATTGTATTCTTTGAGTCTCAAATGCTGAGGTGATTAACACATCGTCACCCAGATTTCGGAAGATTAAATTTATTAACAAGCAAGGTAGACAACACTAGTGTGAATACAGCATACTCGGCAATAGTATACTTCATAACATTAAAAATAACAAGTAAGTATTTAGATGACTTTTATAATGTCATCCTTATACTTCCCGATAGGCATTATGTAAGGGCGAATGCAACCCCGGTACAAGAATTAAACAATTTACCTTGGATGATGAAGATACGCATAGTTTTACTGTACATGTTGCCTGCCTCTCCCTGGCGACCCCAATAATAGTCGCTTTGGCAGGTATGATTAGTTACTCCATTTTAGTAGGGTTATCCACTCGATTGTCTGGATTAATCAATCAGAGATGGGCCAATAAAGTACCACGATCTTACGAGGAATTAACGAAGTATCGCATTATATGACCTTATGAGGAATTAACGAAGTGTCACGTTGCATCTAAAGATGGGTAAAACACATGTAGGGAGTATGGAACTAGCCATACCAGCCGTTTAAATATTCACCATAACTGACGTTGGTCCAGAGAGCTCGAGTGTCCTGGACCAAGTGATTTTTCTAGATTCATGATCCTTGCAACGAGGCTCGGATCGCGATTACATTATGTAGATTATTGCTCCTTCCATAGGATGAGTACAATAACCCACACTCATAGAGAAATTATGCTGATAACTACTAAGGTGATCAGGGCATATCGCTGCTCATCACAATTCATCATTTTTGATGATAAAGTACGTACTTTTTTTTTAAAAAGCATAAATTACAAAAACAATCAATTTTGAATTTTAAAACGTTCTCCAAAAATCTAAAAATGAAGTTGGACAGCTGAAAATGTGGTTTTGGGGGTTTTAGACCATGCTCGTTCCAAAAATCACGGTTCCGTTGAAATTGAAGCTGGATATCTCAAGAGGTTCCCTTGTAAGTATAACAAGTGAGGTGAATCGCGCGATGAAATAATCAGTGGATTTTGACCAAATTCAGTAGAAACCTTCAGTTTGAGTTGAAAGTTAGCCACAAAAAATTTCAGCTTGCGAAATACCTCTAGAAGGGAGATATCGGCTCGCAAAAAGGGGGCATTTTCAAAAAAACATCTTGCGCAGTAGGCAAGATTAACCGACTTTGCTCTGTTATACAGGAAAATAAACAAACAATTAAACAATTGGTTTTATAAACAATTTGAGCCGTGTAGTTTACAAAACAAATACTGAAATTTACCAATTTACCAAAATTCACGGATTTACCAAAATTTAGCTATTTACCGAAATTTACCAATTTACCGAAATTTACCAATTTACCAAAATTTATTAATTTACCAAAAATCAAAATTTACCAATTTACCAAAATTTACCAATTTACCAAAATTTACCGATTTACCAAAATTTACCAATTTACCAACATTTACCGATTTACTAAAATTTATCAATTTACCAAAATTTACCAATTTACCAACATTTATCAATTTACCAAAATTTACCAATTTACCAACATTTATGAATTTACCAAAAATTACCCCAGCGATTTACTAATATTTACCTCAGTAATTTACCAGACATTACCCACTAATTTACCAATTTTCCAATTTACCAAAAATTACCCCAGCAATTTACCAACATTCACCTCAGTAATTTACCAGACATTACCCACTAATTTACCAATTTTCCAATTTACCAAAAATAACCCCAGCAATTTACGAAAATTTACCAATTGGAATACCAATTTACCAATAAAAATTACGCCATTAATTTACCAAAACAAAAATTACCCAAGCAATTTACCAAAATTTTCGACCAACTTTAATTACGAGTAATTCACCAAAAATAACTAATCATTTTATTTACTAAAAAAGTCGGTAAAAATTACTATTAATTCACCAAAAAAAAAAAAATATCAAAATTTACTGGCTATTTACCAAAAACTTGATGTTTTTTGTTAAAACAAAAATTACACTGGAAATTTTTGAAAAATTTTGATTTTTTATGGCAAAAAAATTTTGGACGGATAAAATTAACAAAAAAATTAACAAAAAATTTTCTCCTCTTGACTCTCGCGGGATTCAAAATCCCGACCTCCGGCGCACCAATCTGCAACCTACACACCCTAACCACCCCATCTGTTTGTTGGGGGTGAGCCGTTTGCGAGATATAAGGGTTTACACAAATTTCTGCTTATCCATAACGTTGAAACACACTTAAACGTTCATATCTCGTAAACGGCTGAATCGATTTCGACCAAATTAAAAATTTCTCTAGTTCAGTATCAAAGCAATATTTTGCCATCATCAGTTTCGACTTAAAGTTCGGAGCTTTTGAGTTCAGCGTGACACAAATTTATACATAAATTGATATACCTATATACGAGGGGCAATCAATAAGTGCGTGCACTTTTGCTATAACTTTTAAACGGGTAGATATTTTTTGATGAAATTTGGAGAAAACATTCTTCAGACCTTTGAGAAGGTCTTGTGATAGTTGGTTTTGAATTTGGTCCCGGTGTTGATAAATTACAGCGTTATCCGTAAAGTGAGTTTTCAAAAATGCCGTCCAAGAAGGAAATTTGTTCAAATATTCATTTCCTGTGGTTACAAGAAAAATCTTCCACCTAAATGAATAAAAAAAATAATTAAAACGTATCCTGCTAATGTTATCTTAAAACAGATTGTGTTCAATCAGAGTAATTCTTCAGTAACAGTCGCGATTGTTCATTTGATGAAGGGTGCAGTGAAAAAACCAACTTTTTTGCTTCACTGCTGCATTTCTTATGAGCTAAGCTTTCACGACCATTACTGAACAAATTACTCCGATTGAACACAATCTGTTTTAAGATAGCATTAGCAGGATACGTTTTAATTATTTTTTTTATTCATTTAGGTGGCAGATTTTTCTTGTAACCACAGGAAATGAATATTTGAACAAATTTCCTTCTTGGACGGCATTTTTGAAAACTCACTTTACGGATAACGCTGTAATTTATCAACACCGGGACCAAATTCAAAACCAACTATCACAAGACTTTCTCAAAGGTCTGAAGAATGTTTTCTCCAAATTTCATCAAAAAATATCTACCCGTTTAAAAGTTATAGCAAAAGTGCACGCACTTATTGATTGCCCCTCGTATATAGCCGCATACAGGTAAACTCATAACGTTTTGTATAAAATACAAACTCACGTCCCACCTGTAACTTCGTTGCTGTGCATGCGCTCGACGCGTCACCCCATAGGCCTGATAGTACTCGATGTTAGGCCGCGTTATATTCGTTAACTTGATTTTTGGGTGACCTGTGGAGAGGTATCTCATTGCTGAAACATCAATTTTTCAGAAAAGCTGTTTTTTTAAAGTCCCATACGTCTCTGTTTTTCGCAAATAGCTTTTTAACAAAGCATCCCACAGAAAAATAACCAGCTCTAAGCAGAAAGAAAATTTTATTCTCTACAATTTCCTTCATTGCATTTTTTTCCTAGGATGCATACTTTTCCCATAAAATCACTGTTTACATAGACTGAAAAACACGAAAATTCGGACCTGTATAATCAACTCTAAATTAAAATTGAGCAGTCAAAAATTTATTTTAGACGATTTTTGACCACGCCGTGTGAAAGAGGACATCTTCAACCACCAATATCACCAAAAAGAACGTAAAAAACATAAAAAATGATTCTTGGCAATAAACACCTTTTCCTCATATCCTCATACCTATTAATTAGGCTATGTACTCATTTGAAAATTGAGTCAAAAGAGAAAGTGTATAAACGGCAATCTCACGTCCCTGCTCAAACTTTGCCAGTAGACTCCCCACACCTTGTAGATTCATATGGCACCTCATCGAAAAGTCACGTCCTAAAAAGGTTACGAGTTTGTCAAAACGTTATGAGTTTGCTGGTTAATCTATAAAAAAGTTACGAGTTTACCCCCTAGAATATTTATATATATAGATTTAAACTTAGTCATTGTGGTGCCCGTTTTAAGTATACGTAGTCATTGTGGTGCCCGGTTTTGGGCTTGTGGCGCCCAAATCGGGCACCACAAGGTCTTTTTATATAAAACAATGCAGAATCGAGTGAAATGAACTCTAAGGTGAAAAAAAAATTTTTGAGGCAGGCACCACAAGTACCAAGTTTATGTATCGGGCACCTCTATGACTAAAAACCACAAAAAAATCAAACTGCTTTAAAACACCTTTATCATACATATATATGTGATCCTCTATGTACGCGGGCACCACAATTACCATAAAAGACCCGGGCACCACAAGGTACTAGGTACGTGTATTCATATATAAATAAATATATATGTAAACTTATCTCGTTTTGCGCCATACGTCTTATCGTGATCAGCACACTCCAAAACGTCAAGAAAACCCACCCCCACCCAATTCTTGAACCATCATGACAAATACAATACCTCACTTTTCCGTTTCACGGCAAAGTCGGTAAAAAGTCGTGGTTCTTTTGCTCCAGCTTCTGCCCAACTTGTTTTGGGAAATATAGCCCAGTCCCAAATGAAAGTATGTATTAGAGATTCTACGTCGATCCACGCTATTAAGGAACTAGATACAGCTCCTTAACGCTATTGCTGCCAAAATCCAAGATCACTTTTACAGACTTCTACTGAACGGTTAAAAATATGCAAATCTTTGATTTTTGAATAAAATTTGTATTTTGAAAATTTTTTCTTCACTGATAGGTATTTCAAATTAGTTATGCCAAAATTTCAAAAGATATCATTCCTGAAACTGGGGAAATACATATAAGCAGAGGTACCAAATTTTTTAGTCATTATTGTGAATCTGAAAAAGTTGAAATAATTTCATAAGTTATTGGCTATTTTACTCGATTTTTTGCCCCAAAAATAATATATGTGTTAAAATCCAAGCCGAACACTTCATTTCCCTTCTCTTTTTCGCCTCTCTTGAGAAAGAACTGAAAGCACAAAGCTTCTCCCAGATCATATTTTCCATGCAAAAACATCTCCTCTTCAACAATTTGCATGAAAAAATTCAAACTTTGATATGGTGAGATATGGCCCAACTACGTAACTAGTTATTCACCGAATAACTAGTAAGTAGGCATTCAACGAATGCCTATTATACGAAAACGTAAGTGATGGGAACGTGTTAACTTCTAGAGGTGACTTTGATTAAATAAGAAAAAGGCGCCAAGCGCGATGCATATATAATGCAACGCGCCCACGAGCCGAACCAGTAGTTGTTCTTCACTATGTCGTAGAGAAGTTGTACTTTCACTTGCATCTTCGACGAGATGCACTTAGTCGCATACGCTACTTGCCGCGCAAGATGTAGTTAGGCTAATTTGCATTAGAAGTTCATCTCTCAAGATGATCGTAGTATAGGTATCTCGAGCTCGCCGGTGCTAGATCATAACATGTACCTCGTATTTATGAAATCTATCAGATGTTATAGGCTGATGAGACACCCTTTTGAGGGTGTCTCTCCCCTCTTTTACCGATGTCGCCCCCTTCTATAGGGGATAATTCGTATCTTTCGCGTGTAGGAAATAAGTATACTATTTCGTCGCGTTCATTTCGAACATGAATCAATCTTCCCGGGCATTGATCATGTTTCTCGTCTGGAAAAGCACCCTCAGTCAAATCCTAACCAACCCCTGCCGACCATGTCTAGCATTAGGGACATACCGAAGAGGCAGGAAAAATGGACAGCTTGTGAACCTGATAAGTAAGTTATCATCCTCCATTAATTTGTACAAACCACCCCTACCTATGGGTACTATGTACCCATAGGAAGGCAAAGTTAGGGTATATTTATGATTATTTCATGTGTATGTCAGCCCTATTTATTCAATCAACAATATAAAATAATTTAGTTTATTTTATATTTTTTCATGTCTGTTTATAACAATAAATCATTTGTCACGCTAAATCGACTCGAGGACTTGTTGTTAGACACAGACTTCTGTGCATATAGTAATTTTGGTATGACTTCTAAACGCTCTCCGACCCACATAAGCTAGCAAGGTATAGGGAAAATATAACTACCTATATAGTGATATTTGGCCTTCTCACCTCAGTAATATTTCTCATAATATTTCTATACATAGTTCCGCTAGATTTAACTATATCAACTTCAACTCCTCAATCGAGCATAAAAAAACTCACACCTGTAAAAAAAAAAAAAAAAAAAAAAAAGCCACCCATAAGACTCATGCTGTAATATTTACTCACGCATTTCTGCGTCGAGGACCAGCCAACTAATAGCGTAGCGCGAGATTAAATCTATCAACACACGCCATCAGTACCTACAATTACATAGACCAAATTTAAATATACGAGTCGGCAAATTAATCGCTTTCGATGCAAATGTGCATAATATACCTAAACCTATATAGGTACCCCGCTGTCATAATGTACATAAATATATTGACAACGAAAATGAAGCCAAAGGAGTGGGCACCTGCCAGGGTACAGTACGGGATTGCTTTGATTTTTCACTTTTGATCCTGTTTTTCCACGCATGCTAGGGAACCCAGGCTACCCTTTGCTTAAAAGTGGATCGTTTTTAATTAAATTTTTCGCACCCAGACTCTCACTGCTGGACTATTTGTTAGAAAAACACATATGGAGATCCAGCGTGATAACAAACACCATGTTGTCGCACTGCTTTTGTCTGATGCACAAAATTTAATGCATTTCTCTCTCGCTTAGTCGTCTCCTCCTGGCGCAGAATTCGCTTTCGAAACTTCAGCCAGTTAAAAAATTACTATTATTGCTCAGTGACAAACTGACAAACTCTTTGTGCCACCGTCATATAGGTAGTGAATTAACGAGCCCATATTACACCTACGTTTTACAATATTCTGTTGCCAAACATGACGATGACGTATAAAATTCACCCAATATATCAAAGTGAATGGGGAAGGGAAGTACGAATTTCAAACTCGATATTTTTTTTTGTAACGCCACAAGGATGATGACGACATGAATAAGAAATAGAAGAAAAAAACTCAACAAGAGGTAAAATTTATACCTACGTAAATTACGACGGCGACAATCCCACTTCCTCTTCTCCTATTCACCACATATGTACACGCCCAAGTATTTCCAAAGCCTGAAAAAAAAAATTCATAATACGAAATACCACCGCGAAGTAAGAGAAAAAAAAGTTTTACATCAATTTGAAACAAATGTTAATATTAACGTTCTCGAACATTCTCTCACACCCGTCATCCTTCTTGGATGGTGCGAGTAACGTTATTTGTTTCACGTTTACGTAATTGGCTGAAATTACTTCCTGCTGATTTATATTCAACTGGCGTTTTTCTTACGTTTCATTTTGAAAAGCCAATAACGATTGATAGCGAGAATATAATTCGAATAGATTTTAAATTAGTACTTATTGATTCGCGCCTCTCTTATTTTCCATATCGTTTGAATAAAATTACCGTACCTAGGGTAATTTCTCGTCAAAGAAATCTGCCACTTTTTTCCACACTACTTGGCCTCCTTTTTGGTTTCAAATTCAATCCACGCGCGCTCGCTGATCGGCGAGTTAATTATAAGGATTCTCTTATGGAAAGGAATAAAAACCTACTACAGCCTCCCGATTGTATACAGAAGCAACGAGAAAATAAGAGGTGAAGGACGGATACAAGAGTCTTTTTGGCCGGATACGCAACCGCAGCCAGTGGTTTCTGGGAGAAAAAAAATGAATCTTTTATAAATTTTACCCCTTTTTTAAACGCGAAAACCAATTTATTTCGCGAATTCGTCGCCACCACCGCTACCTCTACTTCATCGCACAATGCTAAATTACCTACACCGAACGCGACAGACGAACAATCGAATGAATAAATCATCAAAGGCTCGTCTCGTCGTACTTACGTATACATTTAAATGCGCATCGTTTCAACCCTGCGCTCTTTGTGTGTATATTGCCGGTTGCCGCGCTCAAAATTTATTATTTATCCACACCGCCTTGCTCGGCTGCCCCATCTACCGATCGTCAAAAGCTTTCTGTTCACTTAATTTTATGTAGTAATGTAACAGTATAGACTATATAGGCAGTAGGTCTATAGATACCTAAACCTGTACTATATTCGAGCCTGTTTCGGTTATTGTGATTTCAGGGTATTAACTACGATTCGCCTAGAGGAGGTGTTTCTGTCGTTACCGAGAAAAGCAACAAATTCAGCTCCAGTAGCTTATTAATAATCAACGCGTCCAAAGAAGATTCCGGTAAATATACCTGTAAGCCAGATTTAGCCAATCAGACTTCCGTATTCGTTCACGTATTACCGGGTAAGTTAATCACTTTACTTATATGCCTTGTTTTTGAAACTGAAACTTACGTATTTGTGACTGAAAACTGCTTGCGAATCGGGTACTTGTAAAACTATTACGAGTATTTTGTTATTATTCAGTGATGATATTATTTTTCACCACTTGAATTTTTGGGATGTACGCGTATCTGATTTCACATGAACACCAGAAGTCAGAAACATTGAAGGGAAAGAATTCGAAATGGGACTGCTGGACAGAGGAGTTCACCCCATATGGGGTACCATTGGGCATGCGCAGACCCAAAATCACGCCTAAACCCTGAGGAACCTCGACTTGAGACTGGAAAAGAAGATTCCTAATGTTGTAGTTTTCCAATAACATTTTCCAATCATTTTTGGGTGATTTTTAAAGATTTGGACCCCAAAAAATATTGGGAATATGACCTTCTGACGCTTGAGATCTTCTAGAAATCACTACTTTACTGTTATAAGCACATTTTTTTTCTTTTTTATTGACGGAATTGGCCAAAAATTGAAATGTTGAAAACTTTGGGCACCTATGGAATCCGTAGAGTGGATTGAGGTAATCTCTCCCCCCCACTCACTATCAGCAGTATGGTGTTGTTTTGCCTTCAAATATCGATTATAGACGCAAATCATAGTATTTCAAAGATGTTAATAGAATTGCATAACCAATTTGTCGTAAATACAAGACTTCTTTCTTCGTGAATTCGAATCGAAAATGAAGTGAGGAATTATTTGTATACCTAGTTTTGTTAATTTTATTATAATTTCTTATTTTATACTCGATCATTAATTCACCCCTCAGTGCCCTCTCCAGATACTTCAATTTTGAAAAAAAAATCGATACCTATGAATAGTGGAGCTGATCTTTCAAATATCGAATTCTGGAAACAAGAATAACTAGTAAGGTGCACCGGGGGAAGTCAGAACGTTTTTTCACAATTTCAACTTTGATCAGCTGTTACTCTCGTACTAATGAACCAATATGGCTGAAATTTGGTACGTAGGTTCCCATAAGGGTTCTTAACCTATGGTAAAAATTTCAGCGCGATTGTCGCAGTAGCTTTCGCACAATCGAATAAAATGTAACTTGTTCTGACTTACCCCACTTTGGGGTAAGTCAGAAAATCTACAAAATTAATTGGTATCATTAGGATTCGACCCTGATCGATGCGCAATATGTCGAATAACATGTTTTCGAGGTCGTAGAATCCAAATCTGGAGTTATTTTTTTTGTAGGAGTGGGGGGTGAGGCGTGGAGAGGGGGCAATTCCAAATTTTTCGTACATTATTGTGTAATATGTCGATTGATATATTTTCAAGGTCGTAGAATCCGAATCTGCTGTTATTTTTTTGTAGGAGTGGGGAGTGAGGCGTGGGGAGAGGGGAAATTTCAAATTTCTCCTACATTATCGTGTTATATGTTGAATAATATGTTCTCGAGGTCGTAGAATTCGAATCTGGAGATATTTTTTTTGTAGGGGTGGGAGGTGAGTCAAGGGGAGAGAGAGTAAATTACAAATTTTGCCTATAATATTGTGTAACATGTTGGTTGATATGTGTTCAAGGTCGCAGAATTCGAATCTTGAGCTAGTTTTTAGGGTCGAGTGCTATTCAAGTATCACCGTTTGGGGAGGGTGCCCCACCCATGCGAACCTACGACTCACCTTCCACCTTCACCATAAAAAATGACTCCGGATTCGAATTCTACGACCTCGAAAATATAATATTATTCGACATATAACACGATAATGTAGAAGAAATTTGAAATTTTCCCTTTCCCCACGCCTCACCCTCCACTCCTACAAAAAAATTACTCCAAATTCGGATTCTACGATATCGAAAACATATTATTCGACATATTACACAATAATGTACGAAAAATTCGAAATTTTCCCTCTCCCCACGCCTCACCCCCCACTCCTACAAAAAAAAAACTGCAGATTCGGATTCTACGACCTCGAAAACATATCAATCGACATATTACACAATAATGTACGAAAAATTTAGAATTGCCCCCTCCCCACGACTCACCCCCCACTCCTACAAAAAAAATAACTCCAGATTTGGATTCTACGACCTCGAAAACATATTATTCTACGTATTACACATCGATGAAGTCGAATCCTAATTATCAATGTTCACTTTTCTGACTTACCCCATAGCACTAATTTAGGGGGTAAGTCAGAAAAAGCGATATAAATAATGAATAATTGAAAATTAACAAAAATTGAATACTTGGGGTTTTACATTATTGTTTTAGGAATACTTTCACTTATAATATCACTTTTACTGATCATTTCTTCTGAGGTAAAAAGCAGTTTGAAAAACACTGATTACAATTTGAAATCAAACTCAAAACAGCAACTAAAAATGAACCAATGAAAAGCCTGTAAAATGAAACTGGGTCGCGAAATTTTTTATGCTGTGATGAAGTAGGGGCAGTACCCTCAAGTTACCCCTGGGTAGAGCTTCGGCAGATATACTTAAGCCTCTAAGAGTTAGAGCAGTTTTTCTGACTTACCCCGAATTCGGACTTCCCCCGGTGCACCTTATGATACTTAGAGGAAAAAAATATCTACTTATACATTATATTTCGTAAATAATGAAGAATATGAGATTTTCAATGTCTTCTTGTGTAGTAAATAAGGAGGAATGACCATCAACAATGCTCTCTAAATACGAGTAATTATCAGAAATTTTGATACGACACCATCAACTGTACGTAAAGAAATAAGAGCACCTGTACATTCATTACCCATGTCTTGTTTAAATTCACTTCAACTTCAGCTCAAGCTCACCTATCTAGTGTCATACTTCAATTCTAACAATACCTATATGAAACAATCAATCTTAACTTATTCGATAAAATTCAATTGATAGGTACCTAGCTTTCGCAAACTATGAAAAGTTTCGAACTCGATTCTCTTTTCAGAAGTTCGTTTACAGACATGTCTCAAATCTCTCAGATCTCAAAATTAATTATAATGTACTTTTGACGAATTTGTTCGTGGACCAACAAACGGCACTGTACGTATTCTGTATAGTCATTTTAGACAACGATAAATTCATTCACATTATAATACCCGAGAAATAACCGTAGTGAGATGCAATTTAAATCAATACAACTTATGTTTTCAAACAGAAGGGGATGCATTTCAAAATTCAAATGTATACACATACTGCATTTTTACCTACCTAATGATTTTTTTTTTTAGAATGCAGAATATGATGGTGAAAGATGATTTTTCAAAATTAAAGGAAGAAATTTTCTTAATGATTTCTGAACTAAAAATCACAACTTTTTTGCCAAAAAAACGTGAAGGCCACTGTGGTTGGTGTCACGATTTGCGATTATTTTTATTTAAAATAATCGCAATTTGCGACATTCCCAACAAGAAACAAAATATTTTACTTCAAAATTTACTTTAATTAAAATTAAGTACCTACTAAAGGGTACAATTTTTCAATGGGTCTAGTTAATATACCAGTTTTGATTTTAACGTTTGCTGAACAAATATTTCCATCACTGCTAATATGAAGCCGATCAATTACACCTAATCTTCATTTTACCCTCGAAACGTCCTCTTCTATTAATATATGTACCTACGAGTAGGTTATTCTCTGACAATTGGTACTTGACAAACATCGTTTATTTGTATAAAATTGTCCTTTTTGTGTAAACTGGATAAGTAATCTTTATACCAAATGGACCAAAACGACTGTAAAACCTATTTACATGAATTCCAAATGTTGGATAATTTGGATTTCGTGTTAACAACACCCAATTCCTGATCGACTGAAATAAATGACTTCAATTACAAATGAAATGAGCTGGAGTAATGACATCTTCAAGATCACCAGAAACATATATGTGACGTGATGAGACAAAATCGACCTTCCGACCGTAAAAATTATTTTTCACTTTTTGACGGATTTTTGGTACTCGGACATTCAAAAATCATTTAAAACCACCCAGAAGTCCCTATGATTTGCATAGCTCCATATACAGGGTAATCCAGTCAGAAGTGTGCTCATTTTTTTGATTTTTTCATTATTTTAACTTTTAAATCGATCTGGAGGCGAAACAAAGCGTTCTACAAGAAAAAACCATTGACCAAAGTTGTAGAGGATTAAATTTCCAAAAACCTACAAGAGGTTTATTTTTCTTCAAAATGCATAGTTTTTCCGTTATTCTCAAAAAACAGAAATTTTATGGTAATCATCATGAGGTTTTTGTTTTTTGAGAATAACGGAAAAACTATGCATTTTGGAGAAAAATGAACCTCTTGTAGGTTTATGGAAATTTAATTCTCTACAACTTTGCTCCACCTATTTTTCTCGTAGAACGCTTTGTTTCGCCTCCAGATCAATTTCAAAATTGAAATAATGAAAAAAAATTTTAAAAAATGAAAAAATGAGCGTAATCACAACTGAGCCCCCTGTATCAATGTAAATAACCATTTTACCCAGTGGTGTTCACCCAAAACAGGCAAGAAATGTTATCCAAGACTATGTTTAGCTCAGTTTAGCCTTAGCCAGAGAACGTGATTAGAACGCAAGCGCTTCTGCTAAAGGAGCAGAACTGGACTGATAACTTTAACACCCCCATAACTCAAAAACTTGTTTTCGGCTCGAAGGTCGATTTTGTCGCGTCGCGTCACATATGTGAGTGGCCTTGAGTTTAATACATTTTCGATTTCTTTTGAGGTTGTTTTCAAGTTTTCAAAATTAATCATGCCAGAGAATGATTTTTTGATACATTTCTTCACTGACAAAATCACATGTTCCCGATTCGCACAAGTGACAATTCACTTTGCCATGACAAAAGGTGAACAAATGGCAAAAAAACTGGTGAAATGGCAAAGTTCAGCCAATGAGCGACGAGCATTAAAATTTTACCGTTTTAATTGCCACAATGGTAGCAGAATGCCAAAAATTCCAGCCAATGAGCGATGAGACCTGACGAGATGTCACGAAACTACCAAAAAGTGAACAAAAAATGGCAAAAAAAACTAGTTTTTTTCTGATACTGCACTAATTGGATTTGTAGACACCTCCCATCCAGGGAGCATTTTCAGGAATAAACTTCAATTCGATATTATTTTCGAGCAGGAAAAAAACAAATTCGTTATTCTTTCTTAAATTTTCTCTCCAAATGTGATCAATCATGATTTGAATTTTTTTGATTGTACAGTGTTTTCAGAAATGGTCTTTTTCAGCACGTTTCTCTCCGCAATAAAACGACTAAAAACGATTAAGAAATCTGTAGCTTTCATACTTTCAACAAGTTCCAAATGAATAGCTTGGATAGTTAAACAGGTGAAAATAATGACAAAGAATTTCTTTACATTTCAACATAAGTGAAAGGAATAATTGTTGAGAGTCTTTTGGGAGGAAAAGAAGGAAGATCAGAAATGATAAATGAACCACCATCATTACCATCAACTCATCTGCAACTAACACATTTGTTCAACACTTTCATGACAGCTTGTCTACTGTTTTCAATCCAATATTTACGATGAATTATCAATAAAATAGGATGCAATTTATCATTACTTTAAAAAAGGGGGTTAGCACGATAACAGTAGTGGGTTATCACGATAAATAAGCATTCACGATGAAAAAGAGGATTGCACGATAAAAAAGTGTATCTCGCAATAAAAAAATGTATTGCACGATTTCTTAAAAAACGAACAATAAATTAGGTGGTATCCACGATATATATGATAGTAAGAACAATAAAAAATAAACAATTTCCACGAGAAGTTTTTGAAAGAATGAACGATAAATAAGTGATGTCCACGATAAATAAGTATAAATGAATGATAAATAAGTGATGCCCACGATAAATAAGGATAAATGAATGACAAAAAGTATAAGATTTTTGCGAGTGAATAAAAAATGAAGTGTTCTAGTGGTATAGGTACCTTACCTATTTCAATAAAGCTTTAGGAGATAGGTAACGCCAGACGATCTCGTTTATGTTTTTGACCCAATGGGATGGATTTCGCTGCCAAGGGAGAGTTGAAATTCGGTAAATTTTCATCTGAGCCTAATACTTTTTCTAGAAATGTCCCGATTCTCCTCTAATTAGACTTGGAAAAATCACAGATTTTTAATGAAATTACGAAAAATGCTATTTTTTACCTATTCAATGGCCTTTGCACACCCCCTTCTGAGGCCCCATTTGGGTTTCGAACCTAAATAACGTCAAAAATGAATTCTGGAGCCCAAAAAATGTACATATCGATACCCCGCCACTCGACTCTTCCAAAATATTTACCCCTTTATGCACCCTCCTCCCGGGCCCTCTATTTGAGGTTCGACCCAAAATATCGACAAAAATGAATTCAGCGCCTCAAAATACCTGTGTATCAAAAAGATTGACGTCCAAATTTGCATTCATTTCTGAAATATGATTTTTGACACCCTAAAAAATGAATCTGCCCCACTGTGTGCCAGTGTTTTCTTTTGTCAATGAAAAATATCGTGCTAATCAATGAAAAATATCGTGTTTATCAATGAAAATTATCGGGCTTACAACCTCTTTCAATGCTTGAAAAATGCTGTGCTTACCACTTAAACTACCGTTACTAAGCCACGTTTTATCATTCGAATGGTTATCATGCTAACCACCTTTTTTATCGTTCGATTATACCTACATATATTTCCCAATAAAATATGCGGAACTCCCACGTGGAAGTATTTAATTTGAATATTCATAATCAATTTTTTTTTACAAAATCATGGTCTCAAGGTAAGAGTTTTGGGAATTTACGATCATAGCTTAATGTTTTTGAGTTTTGAAATTGAAAACGTCCACAGCAACGAATTATACCGTTACTATTGCATAATAAATTAAATTCAACATTTTTCTTATCAATAACAATGAAGTATAGTTGGTTCTGTGTAGGTAAGTTCAAATGTTATGAGTATTTTTTTTGGCTATTGTTGGCCATTCATACCAGCTTTTCTTTTCTAAATTGACAAAATTAATGTTTTGATGATTCCACTGTAAATATTCAAGAGGTACACATCTGGAATTATAATTATTCAATTAATTATGAATTTCAGATTTGCTAGTAATTGATTTTTTTTCTTAGTTGGCAGTGTTGGGTAGGTACTCGGTGTACGTATTAGGTGGATATTATGTATACCTTGTACGTATACTTTGTATGGGTATACTAGATATGTAGTATGTGCATATTCGTATTATGGTAGAATATTCACGTACACTCGGTGCTTCGTATAGGTACCTATACAAAGTATACACAGTACACTGTTCAAACTATAATATGTACTATTATGTACGTAATATAATACACTGATATACAAAACAAATGCATCTCGCGCAAACTTCTGGGTATATTATACAATCGCAAATGAACACTTATCTGGCGGAAATCGAGTTACGTTTATTTTCATTTCGGCGTCGCTGAATTTTAAGCGAAAAGCGAACAAGGAAAACGGAACAAAAAACGCCGTTATTGCCATGAGTTATTTTTAATGTTAGACCATTGTGTCTCGAATGCGAACTTCATTTTCAACGTGACTTTAATTACGCTTCTTTTATATACTAAAACCATACTCGTATACGTCCGTGCTTCTCTGTTCCCTGTTTCTCTTGCTCCCCCTCACCCCCACCCCCACCATGGGTGGCTAACGCCATCAAGAAAAAGCTTTCCTCGTTCGTCGTGCTGTGTAATACTCGACGCGACACGGCCAGACTCGTTGAACCTTCGAGGGTAAATGCATTTGTATAGAATTAGCTGCGGTGTCCCGGAGAACGAAGAAGACCCGACGACGATGTCGACGACGTTTCAATGAAATTCAATCGCGTAAAGTCGAATTACGTACTCGTTTTATCGAGTAAAATGACGCCATTTCTTTTATTTTATCTTCTCCGCTAATTTTTTCGTTTAAGATACATTTCAAAATTCACCTCGTCCGGCTATTTTTCTTTCAAGCTGGAGTAATTGACCTAATTTCAAGCTACTATACTAATTAGGCATGTTTCATCTATAATACACCAGAGTGTGTCGCAATCGCAGGGACCCCGATGATGTCTAAGAATGATGATCCAAAGGTTGATTGGGACAAGAAATTATAATTTTTAAGGTATTCCTGCCATTTCTCTACTTAGAATGAATTTCAAAGGTGGCCCATTAGGATGGATCACGAAAAAAAAAGTCAAAAACTTTAACTAAATTCAACAGTGATCTCAATTTTCAGTTGAAAGTCGGTCAGAAAAAAGTTATCACCGGAGGTGCCCTCTGGAAGGGAGATATCGGCTCTCAAAAAAGGTAGTTTTCAAAAAAGTCGGCCATATGCTATTTCCGTTAAGATCGAAAATCTGCACTTTTAAGCTTTAGTGACGTACCTAAGTGGTTTAAAATTTGAAAATCGCTGATTAGGTACGCCAAAGTATTAAAAGATATCATTCCTGAAACTGGAGGAATATTTTGGAGCGCAGTGGTACCAATTTTTTAGTCATAATTCCAAATCGAAAAAATCGAAAAAATTTCTTGAGTTTTTGGCTGTAAAAGATTGGTATCACTGCGTTCCAAAAGGGTATTTCCCCAGCTTCAGGAATTATTATATTATTCAATATTTTGGCATAAGGTAGGTAATCTTTGCGAAATATTTGCAAAGAAAAAATTTTCAAATTACCTATACTTTTTCAAAATTCCACTTTTGCCATTACTTACAAAATATATACCTACCTACGTACCAAAAAAAAAAACACACAATTTCAGAACTCGATATTTGAGAGATTGACTCTATGATTTAGAAGCATGTGGAGGGGGCCTGAGGAGCGGGTAGAGAGAGTCAATGTGATCGAAACGAAAAAATTAGCCAATATATTTTGAATATTTACGAGTGAAAAGCTTAAAATTAGTGAAAAAAAAAACAACATAAAATTCATAGCGTAAATGAAATGACTATAGACTGAACTCGCAGATGAATTTTTATTTTTGTTTACTTTTGTCACTATTTCTCTCTATGTTCATCTTCATATTCCAACATCGGATTAAGTGGTAAAATATCTACTTATTTTTTTCCAAAATGGAAGAAAATTCTATGTCACATCTCGTGCTTCAAGACAAAAATATTTTTATTATTAGTTACCCCGTACCCCCCATGACAAAGCTCGCAATTTGGCCAAATTTTATGTCATATTTGGGTCCGATTTCCAACAAAATTTTATGACTTGATGAAAAATCCTCTATCAGTGACATAGATTTTTGTTTTCTTCATTTTTTGGTCAAAGTCATTTTCTTTCATCAAGTTTTCATTTTAGCTCAACTTGTGAACTGCCAGACGACTTTTTTTACTACCGTTATCACGATTTTTTCCCTCATTTAATTCTTTAAAAATATTTTCAAAACGTGCTTTTGTTTAATGTTTTTTACTTGTGTTGTTAAATTATTTTTGAAAAAAAATTCCCATTTATATTCATTTGTTTTGTTGGAAATAAAGTATTTGGGCTTTTTCAAAACTTTCATTTTCCAACATAATTTTTTCATTGAAAGCTCAACTTTTTTGTGATTTGGTGAATTGGGCAGAGTACTCAATTACAGCGATTAAAGCAATTTGTTTTCCCAACATGGGAACCTAGAGAACCTCCAAAGGGTTAAAATATTGATCCAAAATTATCACTTCAAATGAAAGGAGTAGTTTGAAATGTTCTTCTTTCAAAAGTGAGAACAATTAATTTTCATGCTCTTTTGTTAGGTATTCTCAAGTTTAAAAAAATTTTCATGCTCTTTCTTTGGGGTTCTGACAAGAGAACCTCACGAGTGTGCAGTAAGATTTAACTCAATTAGGATGGTATTATTTTGTAAAGTTTATTTCAAAAAATTGAAAGTTTGCGAAAAATGCGATTTTTTTATTTAAAACATGGAAAAAAGTTTTGACTGGTGAAGTTGACCCACTGACTCATATTTTTACGTATTAGTTGAAAAAGTTGAAAACCCCCTTTCATTCGATGAAATGAAACTCATCACAAAAAAAAAACAAAATTCGAAAAAAAAAACAATTTTCAATTTCAAACATCAAAAAAAGTTTGAAATTCAGTTGTCTTATTTTGACCTCATTCTGACGTATTTTATGAAGAAGTTGATAAAAATTACACTCACAGCAAAAAAATTAAAATTCGTTTATTTTTTCAATTCACTCACAATTTTGATTTTTTTGTGATGAGTTCATTTCATCGAGTGAAAGGAATTTTCTACTTTTTCAACGGATACGTAGAAATAGGGGTCAAATGGGTCAACTTTACCAGTCAAAACTTTTTTTCATGTTATAGATCGAAAATTCCTATTTTTTTTCGCAAACTTTCAATTTTTGAAAATCGACTTTACGAAATAATGCCATCCCAATTTCTTAATATGTTGTTGAGCATAAAAAGTTGTCCGTAATATATTTTTTTTCAGAATTTGTGAGAGTCAGAACGATACGAAAACCGCGTTTTGAAACTTTTCGAGCCAATTTGTCGTACAAAAAAAGTGGCAACACTGATTTTTATGATGTCACCAAAAAGCCTTTCAAAATGCCTAACTATTGGAAAAAGTTCCATTTTGGTGGGTTCCGCGGTTATCGAGTAACTCACTGCTGAGATGGATGATATTTCAAGTTCACTGAAAACTTTGACACCCCCTCGCAGCCTTTAAAAAGGGGCTATAGTTCTGTGATTTGCGCCATTGGCCGTCCCTTCAGAAGATCTCTCCACTGGAAAAATTTCAAAAAAATCTCCGACCCACCTTACCACTTCTTGATCGAAGCGACGTGGAATGACCCTCTGATAAAAATATCGATTTTTGAGGTGCTAATGAATCAAATTATAATCATCAAAAAAATTTCTAAAATTAAAATATGAAATTCAACATCTGAAATTTTTGTCTGATGCAAGGGCCATTCATCTAGTTGGAATATGTACCTTTCTTGGCAGGTTTCTCAATTAACTATTCTCATCCAGTAACACATCGTATACTTATACAAAGATTATGCAGCGGTTATTCGAATACTTCGTTGGTAAAATTTCGCCCAAAGCCAAATTTCACATCTCCAGTTACAAAATATCCTTCGTAGGGTAGTAGGCTACACATTTACCTTCGAGGATTTTTGCGTTCGTGTACCCAACGAGGACGATGACGACGACGACGAGGACGCATACGTACAATATATTACCTCCACATGTAGGCAATTCTCGTACGAGTATTTACCTATCTACGCGTATAATTTTAATAACTTGCAACTTTATTGCTTTCGTGTTCGGTAACAAGTTTGCCACGCGCCTTTGTATAAATGAAGAACATTTTGGTAAAACGAATTTCGGCTATATTATTATGCCAAAGGTGTAACCCATGAATGATAATTTCGCAAGCTTTTGATATAATACGGAAACGAACAATGTACGAATACTGTTTTACTTTAATCTGCAGCAAGCTTTATGTACCTACCTACCTACTCGTGATTCTCTCTGCGATATATCATGTTCACACGCGCGTATAGCTCTTTTCTTTTTTGTTTTCTTCGCCTTTTTTTCCTCTTCTTTTTTTAGTAGTGAAATTTAAGCAGAAAACTAGTACCTAGTAGACTTTATCACGTTCGAACATTATTACGAATTCCCCTGCAGGGTTTTTTTGTTCGTGTTTTTGAGAAAAAAATCTTGAAGCTTGTTGTAAACAACGACTCGTAGACTGCTTCAGTCACCATTACCACATTTGTTTCTGCTGCTTTAAGATACGAGAACCTACTTCATTAAAAGGACATTCGCGCTTTCAAATAGAGGATATTTCACGAGCTCGTGGCATTATTTGTTTACAAGCCGGAGCTTTGAATGTAATTTATAACGATGATTTTCTCCTACATATGTTTATTAAGGAATGAAAAAAACCCTCCACTTCGTATTCATACGAGTACAGTACTTGCCTCAATTTTTTAGAACATCTTCGCTCGATGATCGATAAGTTTTTCTCTCCTTCCTTGATTCTTCTCGTCCCATAGCTATTATTGAAAATATCAGCGCAAATTAGCCACTCGTGGTCGTGGCGGTGAATTTTCTCGTCTCGAAGAAGAGACGGTGCAATTGAGTTGAAAATGATGGGTGGCTAAACAGAGGAAGAAGAGGGTTCGTTTTAACTTGATTCACGACACGGTGCGCTGTAGAACGATTATTCGAAACACTCTGATAATAAATTAGTTTTTTTTTCCATTATCGTCGCCAAACACACTTCACAATTCGTTATGTCGTTCGTCGCTAGCGAGCCCGATTCTGCGGTAAATACAGAGCAAATTTATAGGTATATGAAGTAGCGAGCTGTACGCTCAGCGCGTACGTTTTTCTTTATGACCGAAAAAACAAGCGGAAATGTAATCTTGCGGCAAATTACCCGAGAGATATGAAGTTGAGAAGAGAATTTGAAAAATTCGTAATTATAAGAAAAGGAAAAACACAAAGGATAGTTCGATAGAAGAAGTTCATCTGTTGAGAGGAAACGAGAGAATACGATTTCAAGATGAAAGTTTGCTTATTAAATCCATACAAAAACAATAACTCGAAATATTTTTGAAACCTTCAATCAATGTCCTTGAGAATTATTATTGGAAATTGAGTTGAAATTTCGCGAAAATTCAAAAAAGGTGTTTTGAGCATTCTTCTGAACAATTTGGGGGCCAAATTAGGCAATATGGTTTTCAAGATTTTTGTAAAAATGTCATCTGACTTATGAAACGAGCTGAAATTTTCCGAAATAATATGAATATTTTGTACAAAATGTCTTAAGATTATTTTTTGAAGAGTGTTGAGCTCACAAGGGAACCTCTTGAGGTGTCACACTCCGATTGGAACGGGACCACGATTTTTGGAAAGAGCATAGTCTAAAACCCCCAAAACCAAACTTTCAGCTGCCCAAGTTCATTTTTCGATTTTTGGCGAATTTTTGAAAATTCAAAATTGACTGTTTTTGGCGATTTATGTTTTTTTTTAAAATCCGTACTTGATCAGTAAAAATGGTCAAAATAAGTGCCAAAACTAATATCAATTACCCAAGTCCAAATTTCACCATTTCCAGCCATTCTGGAGCCTCCAGCGCGATTTTTCGATTTCTCCAGAATTTTGAATTTGCTCCAGAAGGCGTGAATATGAAGTTGGGCAGCTAAAAAACGAGTTGTATATTACACTCGACCTGTTTAACGAGTTCATCCACATTTGAGCCGATTTTGAGAGTGACACCTCAAAAGTGGCTTTTTGACCAGCTGTTTTCAAAATTAAAAAATCCAAAAAATCAAAAGTTTCCCGTTTGTGTAAAAATTTTTGAAATTCACACGAATCGCTGTATTTTGTCCAAAACTAACACCCTAAATCCAAATTTCACACTTTCCAGCCATTCTGGAACCTCCAGCGCGATTTTTCAATTTCTCCAGAATTTTGAATTTGCTCCAGGCGTGAATATGCAGTTGGACAGCTAAAAATCGAGTTGTGTATTATACTCAACCTGTTTAACGAGTTCATCTACATTCGAGCCGATTTTGGAAGTGACACCTCAAGAGTGGTTTTTTGACCAGCTTTTTTCAACATTAAAAAATCCAAAAAATCAAAAGATAACCGTTTGTGGGAAAATTTTTGAAGTGTGTGCGAATAACTGTATTTCTTCAAGAACATAACCCTCGGAGCGCAAATTCTACCATTTCCAGCCGTTTTGGAGCGAGAGTGACGCCTCAAAAAAGCACGCTTAAGGTGTCAATCTCAAAATCGGTTCAAATGTGGATAAACTCGTTAAACAGGTCGAGTGTAATGTACAACTCGATTTTTAGCTGCCCAACTTCATATTCACGCCTTCTGGAGCAAATTCAAAATTCTGGAGAAATTGAAAAATCGCGCTGGAGGCTCCAGAATGGCTGGAAATGGTGAAATTTGGACTTGGAAAGTTATTATTAGTTTTGGGACTTATTTTGACCATTTTTACTGATCGAGTACGTACTTTTAAAAAAAAATCATAAATCACCAAAAACGGTCAATTTTGAATTTTCAAAAATTCACCAAAAATCAAAAAATGAACTTGGGCAGCTGAAAATTTGGTTTTGGGGGTTTTAGACTATGCTCTTTCCAAAAATCGTGGCTCTGTTCCAATCGGAGTGTGACACCTCAAGAGGTTCTCTTGTCAGAATTGGATCTCGATTTTTGAAATTTTTGAAGTGTCATGCAACTTATCAGATGGATTGAAATTTCGTAAAAATTTCAAATATTCTGATAAAAAAAATTTTTGAACACTTCTCTGATGAATGATTTTGATAATACCTACATATTTGAAAAGTCACATTTGGAATTCTCAATTCAGATAGGTATCTGAATTGACAATTCCAAAAGTTTATAAGAAAAGGGGTTTAAAAATTTCTGAAAAATTTTTACCCCACATGACTCATGAGACTATGATTTTTGAAACTATTTGAAAAAGTGTCACGCAACCTTTCAAAATGAGAACAAGAAATTATTACCGATTAAAACTTTTTTTGCTCGCTTTTGAACAATTTTGAGGTCAAAATTGATTAATGATTTTAGAACTTTTATAAAATGTCATGTGACTTAGGTATCGAAACAGGTTGAAATTTTTCAAGTATTTCAAACCTTTTGTTTCATCCCTAACTCTACCTCCCTCCTTCTTACGTAGATATTTACATCAATAGACTATCGCAGCGAAAATATCCCGCGTTTTTCTGCGGAAATCAGGCCAAAAAAATGCGGTAGCAGAGCTGGCGAAACGTTTTGCCGAGCATTCACATATTCGGAATATTTCGTCGAAAAGAGAGAGAGAAAAATAAACCACCTCTGTTTACCATGCCCGTTTAACCAAAACCATACCACGAATTCCTATAGTGGCAAAATAACGTAAACGAAGTAGAGCCACCTAACCTATCCTTTAAGGGTGGAAAAAAAAATCAAATTACGGTGCCTTTTTTTCGATGTTTTCGCAATTTGCTAAAATGTACAGGCGGTGTGCTTGAAAAGCCTGTATAAAAACGAACCAGCGAGGTGATTTTGTTTAAAAATTTCGGATATTTAGCGCATTAAACGAGCTTCGACGCGTCGAATGGCGTTGTTTTTAATCGCGTATTTGCCTTTAACGCGTATACAAACATCAAACCAAGTTATCTTGTTTACTATGCGAAGCGTGAACGTGTAAAATGTAGTTATTTCTAAACACCAAATACAACATTTTGCTATAAAATTAGCTCGCTAATCGAATAATTTGTAGTTTTGTACAATTCATGTAGCACTACATTCGAATCGAGGTGGGTTTGGTTAGCGATGTGGTTTAAGCGGAGATTTGCAAAATAGAAAAAAAAACAATGGGAAAATTAACTTGTCGGTAGAGAAGTCGCGTGAAAAACTTTCGACGTCGAGAATATCGAAGAAATTGATGAAAATTTCGTGTTATTTTTGTACCATCTTTATGAATAAGTAATGAATTTCTTTTGAAGAAAACTGGGGTAACGGACTTGAGAGATGAAAAAATGTCACCGAAGAAAAGTATTGTTTCACAAGTGAAAATTTTTAACATGAGAATTTCATTCAGTTTGTACTTTTTTGGTCGTTTAAAAACCTCTAATACAGAAACAATTAGTTTGAAAAATTTCAACATTTTCAAACGCGTATAGGATTTAAAATTCAGGCTGGATGTGGTTTATATGTTTGAAAAAATATTTACTTACAAGTATGCAGGTATTAGTTCGTACATTACTCAAATCAATCATTTGTTCGAGTAAAAACTGTTTTCTGAACATTTCGTATTTACTTACGGCAAACTGGTTATGCAATTTTATTAACGTCACTGTGCTGCGCATGAGAAATTATGTTTGACTGCCGCAAAAGTAGTGGAGTAAACAATCTTGTGAGCAAAAAGAAGGAACTTGATCTGTCAAAGGCATGGGGTCAAACCGAAATTTTTTTTCCGGTTTCCTGATTGCAAAAAGTGTGGTACCAGTAGCCCCTTAAAGATGAAAACAATTTTTTAAAAATCGATTTATGAACATTTTTTGTTTCTAGGCAAGAATTTTTCTAAATAATCCTTTTTTCAAGAAAAAAATGTTCCCGATTCTTCGAACCATTTTATACCCAGTAAGAAGTCTTTCAAAGTTGAAACAATCACAAAAAATGAAAATAAATCAAAATCAGCAATTTTTTTGAAAATATCTCATTTCCTCATTAAAATTGTTCTACATAACTCCCTTTTCAAGAATAAACCTTCATTGGACCCCCCAAATGATGTTGGCTCTCTTGTATGGAGCGCCCCAAAATTTGAAAAAAATGAAAAAATATGATAAATTGATGTCTACTGAAATTTTTTGAAAATTATTTCTACTTACCTGCAGACAGAATATTTGTAAATATTAAGCATTTCATCAAGAAAATTCTTCGCCAGTCTCACAATGATGTTGGCTCCCTATAAAGCCCATCAAAGTCGAAAAAATCGACCAAAAAAAATAAAAATTTTTATCTGTAGGTATATATGTACAAATTTTTTGAAAATATTTCATTTCTGGGCAAAACACTTTTTGTTTAAGATCAAGAAAGCCCCTCTTTGGTCCTCCAAATGATGTTGGCCCGCTTGTATGAAACCCTCTGAGGTGAAAAATATCAAAAAAGATGATAAATTTATGTCAAAGCAAATCATAAAATTTATTATATCTACTTACATACATTTACCAAAACCGTAAAGTTTTGAAATTCAAACCACAATCAATCTTTTCTACATTCGACGAACTCGCTCAATATTGATTTTGAAATCAACCTAATCTAAAAAAATTTCTTCATTTACCAAACAAAACACAAATAACTTTAAATTTCAAATGGATTCTTATTGAATATCCGTTTGACGTACAAACCTAACCAATTCTTCATTTTAAACGAAACCTAATTTACGTTTTTACTTACTCCGATGATGACCCATTTTTTAAAATTTCAATTCATATCTAATCTAAATTGTCGCATCTTCTAATCCTCGCCAACCCCTAAATGGAAATTTCTACATTAAAGTAGGTAACCAAATTAAACTTAAACAAATTTTGGACATGAAACCAAACTTAATATCAATTTTTACATTGGCTAAACCAATCTTCTTTGAAAATTAAATTCAAATATGACCAAAAAATATATCAAAATTTTCTCCAATTCCATATTTGAAAATTTTAAAAACATACTTGACGAAAATTTCGTCAATTACCGAACCGGTTTTTCTCTTTTAATTCGATAAAAATATTTTTTCATTTCGTTTTGAAAATGAAATCGGATATGAAAATTTTATACTCTTCTCTAATTCCATTTAGAGAATTTTTTGGTTATGTAATTTTGTTTTATGTACTTACTTGTGACCCCTTTTTATCGATTTAGGAATATCAACAGTCAAAAGAGTTCTCGAGTTAATTTTGATAAAAAAATTTCTCTAGTAGAATTTGAATACTTAAAATTGTGATGGTAGGGGATGCGCCCACAGCTTCCACCTAGAGGGAAGATGTGTTCCTCCGGAGTGGCTGCACTGACTAAGTAGTGCACTCCGTCGGATTAGTTCGAGCTGAGCCACTCCGCCATTAGAGACGTTACAAAACGTTGAGTATATTTTCACTGGTGTTCCTATTCGGATGCATTTCAGAGCTTCCACTTGCAATCGATATTGCAAGTGCCTTTTTTAATAATGTTTGTGCGTTTTATTTGTAATTATTCTATTTGGTTTTATATCAGAGATGTTTACAATAAAACTTGTCACATCATTTGCGGTCTATGATCTATTTAGCGGTGTCTCGTCACCTTGTGCACATTGATATCTTTCGTAAGGATATCGGACAAGTTTAGGTTCCCTGGGCTTACTATATTGTGGTCTTAAGCACTGGGCTTTCCCTCTGAATACCAAGGACCGTCCCAGTCACCACAAAATTTTTTTAAGATTGCGAAAATAAAAATGAGCTTTTAAAATTTTGTATGGCGATGTAGACATTCTTTTACATTTTTTTCTGTTCGCATCCTTAAAATTTGTCATATTGGTTACGGTTGCAGGAATAAAAATTTCTTCCTATCTATTTTCGAACTCATTATTCCAAAATAAAATCTGTTTTCATTAATAAAGGAAAAATACCACTGAAATTCGTAAAAAAAAAAAACCAAAGTACTTATAAATGAAGAGTCCAGGGAAAGAACCAGGTAAGTCACTTTTTTTCAAAAATGAGTTTAGGGTTGAATTAAATTCACACTGAGGAGTAGAAAAATGTAGTCTATTTACATTTTGAAAAAAATCGATTTTTCGTGGTTAAAATTACTTTTAAAAAAAAGAGGAGAAAAGAAAAATGAGCCGAGACGAAATGTGAGGCGACAGGAAGAAAATTTCAACATCGTCAACTATTTAGAATACAAAAATTTTTCATTATGTCATCATAATAATCGATTTTCATCGAATTCAAGTTGTTGCGAAACACTGATTTTTCGATTTTTTGCTTGATTTTTTCACGAAAACAGTGACTTTTCAAGTCGTGACTGGCTCATCTCTTCATTTTTTTCCTACAATGCCTCAAGTTGTGTTTGTGGGATGTTGTGTGATGTATTTAAAGTCATTACCTTGATGAAATTCAAATTCGCTACAAAATTGGAGCCTTCTGATACTTCAAAACGCCGTAACTCAGAAGTTTGAAAAAGTGACTTACCTGGTTCTTTCCCTGGACTCTTCAAATGTACACAGCATTACTGCCAAAGAAAAAAATCTAAAAAGACGCGAAGCTTCTTATTTAAAAATAAATAAAAGGGAAAGAAAAACGTTAACTGAATGAAGAGATGAAACGATATAAAAATTTCAAAATTCAGGCGACGAAATTGGCAAAGGCAGAGATAGCGTAGCGGTGACCGCAAAAAATTTCAAATAACAAATTCGACCTTTTTCATCGCATAAAATTACTCTGCGCAGGGCTATGTTTTCATTTAAGGGTTTGAAACGACGTGTAAAATATTTTTTCGATACCTTCGAGATTCGAAGGGGAAAATTTTCAAATTCTGGTTAAGTAAGTAAAATGTAGATACATTTTCATTAGAAAAAAGAAAATTGGAAAAAGCCCTTGAAAATAAAAATGAAGATGAAAAAATCTCGTTCGCGTTGGTCTTTCGCAGAAACGTAATTCGAATAGGCAGGATGTGGATGCTGTAAGAATACCTACCGTATATATGCTGAGCGAGAACGTAGGGTGGAATTATGGGAGAGGGGGGGGACCTTGGAGTTGGGATTTTGCACCGCTAATGGAACGCCTTTCGGTACAATTTACTCTGGGTTATATACGCGTTTTACGTGACAATTTTAAACGAAATTAACCCTCGTAATATATAATTTAAAGCTGGTAATGCAAAATTTCCCGAGTATATACTTACTATACTTTTTTTTTTCGCCTCTTCAAAATGTGTAAATCAAAATACCTACGCAGGTCGAAATCCATAGACCATTATGCAACCTGAAACGGCTAAGCTGTCGCATCGACGTATAAATTACCAGCTCGCGTATTATTTACGAGTACCTATTTTCGAGCAGGAAATGGGAAAAAATTTTCATTCCGATTTTACGCTGTGGTTCTCGTAGACGATGCAGACACGACACACACGCGAAAAGCGAAAGAAAATTATAGATTCAGGAAATCATAAAACCATCCCGGCGACGACGACGCAAAGTAACATGTGCAGCGATTTGTTTTATAGTTCATTGCATTATAACAAATATTTTATGGTAAATTAATTTCTTACGTAGAAATTGCCCCGAAATCTCTATATAACTCATGCGGTTTATGCGGCAATGTTATCCCGTGTGCGGTAATTTTGTCCCGAGAAAAGATACATAGTGTGTGCCTCTCGTCTTCCTACTATAGTTCAATATGAAAGACGAGCTAACGCCGTTGTTATTGCTTGCCTCAGCGTCGTCGTCGTTGTTTTTTTCGGCTCGTATTTTCAAGATGTTCGCCAATTTTGTAATCGTTACGTTTATTTATGGAAATTTATTGAATTAGCTTTTCAGCGAGTGGTCGAAAGATTCGTAGGGTCGTTTTTGTATCATTTTTCGTCGGTTTCGCGGAATACCTATGCAGAAAAGTACCTAATTGAAAGTGTATTCCCAGATAAGATAGGCGAAATGGCCTTGTTCACAGATTTCGAAAATTATGATATATAGATTGTTGTTGAGTACCTACAAAAATTTCCGAGCAAATTTTCCGCCCGCACCCACCCTCCTTGGACACTGCGTCGCCACCCCGCCCTCCCACGGTTCCAAACGCGAACGCACTGGAGTTATATTCTCAAATTATCATTTCACTGTATTATCCGCGATATTTCCAACGCAATTTTATCAAAAACTATGCGTTTATTCAAAAAAACGCAGGAATACTTTTTTTCTTACATTTCAGCAAAATTCTTCAACACTCACTCAAAGTTTGAAGGATTGGCCGAGCCAATTTTGATGAAATTTGAAATACAGCTTTGATTTGTTGGCTACTACTGACCAAGGTTGAAAAATTATAAATTTTTTTAAAATTGACCCTGCATCCCCCCTATTTGGGCCCCAAAAATTCTCAAAATTGACCCAAAATATCAAAAGGCACTTCTGCACCACAAATTTAATACTCATGCAAAAATTGAGCTTTGTAGCCCAATTACATCAAGCTTAAGCTATGTTTAAAGATTCTGAAAAATGGCAAATTTTGAAAATATGACGAGTATATAAATTAAAAGGACAACCAAACAAAAGCTGAGATGATTTTACGAATACCAGAAGGCACTTCTACAATGTTCAAAGTATATTTAGAAACAAAATTTCAGTGTGATTTGTGCCCTATTTGAAGCTGTAGCTTTGTCTAAAGAAACAGTTGATTTGTAATACTAATTTTCACCATTTTTGCATCTTTAGACAAAGCTACAGCTTTGAATAGGGCACAAATCATGCTGAAATTCTGTTCAAATATACTTCGATCATTGTAGAAGTGCCTTTTAATATTTTCAAATTAATTGGAGATTTCATTTCGTCGTCATAATATGCAAAGTGGCTAACTCCAATTTTTGACCAAAATGAGTTATGAGTGCCATCTGATTTTTCTTCACTTAATTCATAAGTTGAAACCTTAAAAACATGCCTATGCAGGCCCATTCGTCTATTATCTGTGGTTAAAGTCGGGAAAATTATCTAACTCCGCTAAAGGATAACGCACTGTGTATTTAGCTACGTGAAACTGTTTCATTTTTACGTTACATGAAAATGAGTTATGAACACCATCTGAAAGGTAACACTTCATATAAGGAACTTCTGACATTGAAATTTGCCTCAGGTGAATTCATTGGTGTAGTATCCGCATTTGAAGTTGGGAAAAATATCTAACTCCACTGAAAGTGGCTTAAAATGTGTCAAGTGAAAAAAAAATTTAGCCGCATTTAAATAATCTTAACTATGCAACACCCATCAATAGTGTTGATAACGCTGTTTTTCGCATTTCCTGAACAATTTACAAAAATGGAGTTGGCCACTTTGCATAAGTATTAAGACAACGATTATGCACAATTATTACCTATTATTATTATTGTGCATAAATGTTCAATATACAAATAACCATTAGATTTGAAGTACAAAACGTGTTAGCATTACAATCTGAGCTGTATGCAGTTGAAATGCACCATTGTGTTGAACAGCCTATTAGCTGAATGATTTAAGCTGCGGCTCACCTTGCAGTATGCTCAGGTTTGAACCCCACCAGATCCTACTTTTTTTTAATTTGTAAGTTGATTTTTTCAACACAATTTTTATTTACTATGTTCAATAATTTCTAAAAATAAATCTTAAATCGTGAAGTCAAAAACATATGACTCATCACAAAAAAACGTCGTTTTTCACTTCTTAAAATATAAATTTTCTTTTGCCCTAGCTTGGCTTGGGCCTCTTGTGTTTTTTTTTTCAAAGTGATTATTGAAAAAATTCCATTACTCAAATTTATTTAAAACAAGCAAGATACACTTTTCACCTTGATAAAGTGGGGATTGTAATAGATGGCAGTGGTAGAAAGTAACTAATTACTTTTGACGGTAAGAAGTTTTGTCTAGTGGCTCATAAAAAGGGAATCAAATAATTATTCCCTGGGAGGGGAATAATTGCCTGATACCTAACTAGCTCTGGAGGCAGGCTCTTTCTATTAGCGACCCTCTTACATTTTATAAAAGTTGAGCTTTACGTACCATTAAATAAAACTCGAAAGAACATGTACAGATAGCCTATATTCTTTTATATATATCTATACATGGAAATTACGTAAATCAAATAGATCAAAAGGAGATTTACATAGAAAGTACATATCGAATGAACAAATATTCGAGTATGCAGCAAAATACACAACATTTGATAACACGTAAACACTTAGTTATCAATTAAAGCACTATCTGCGTTATGAACATAGGTACAAAATAATTATACCTATTCACTATTAGTTAGTCGTAATAATAATTATCATTAAATTATTAAAAGGAGTTAACCGCAGCGGAGTACCAGACTCCACGAGTAAGCTTTTTTCATTACTTACCCAGAACTATTCACGTTAAATTATCTCTCCTGTGGACTCACCAATACTAGGTCCGATCGATAATTCTAAAGGTCTGAGGAATACATTTTGAAACTAGATCACAGCCCCAAGTCCGGACTATGGGACGTGATCCAAAAATACCATAAAAACGATATAACGAGACGATGTATCTCACGATTTACATTACGTTAATAAACATACAAATTCACACCGAACAAGCGGGTAATACTTAGAATAAATTGCAAGGAGGATACTATAATACCCATTATGAACGATATGAACAATCGTTTTGGTGACGAGAAGTTCTACCCTGGCCAGACGTAAAAGATCAAGTGAGAATCGAGCGCGAATCGCCTAGAGACGAGCCCTATGCGAATTCGGAAAAGTCCTTGACTGACGTCAAAGCTCATACACACACACACACCACAAGGTAGAGAAATACATGAAAATATAGTGTACTGGTTTTTCATAAGTATAACGTAAAAATACATTAATACCCGCGAGTATAGTGGGTATAAGAATACCCACGATACGCGGTTAAGGCATTCCTGCTCCTCACAACCTGAAAATTTTTACATCTAAAAATGATGTTTCGCCCTCTCTTTGCTCAGGTTTGTTTGGTTTTCATTTTCAAAATTTAAATGTTGACATTTAAAATCTAAAATTTTGAAGCCAAAAAATGAACAAATTTGTGAGAATTACATCGTTTTTCAGCTCTTGAATTTTTGAATGTTTTTGCTCTCACTTTCCTGGGCTATTATTGATAAACTTGTTAGGTATTTCATATCTCATTTCATTTTAGAAATTAGAAATTTGTCATTTTATGTGACAAAATTGGTACCTATTTTTTTCTATTACTGATTGCCAAATTTTCAGTCACCCCCCCCCCACTTTCTTTGAAACCCCACTATTCCAGTCAGTTTGATGAAAAATGTCTGGTAATCTTTCAACTCTCTGCATGCTCCTACTTCCAATGCTATATTCATTCATTGGATTGAACACTTTATCACAACGTAGAAAAAAAAGTACTGATATCCTCCAAAAAAAAACTCTTCAAAAAAGAATTACACCCCGCCCTCTCAACAATATGAACAAGACGTAAAAAAAACTTTGTCTGCAAAAGGCTCATATTTGTAAAAAATTCTGAAAATACGGGTTTTTGCGTTTTTTCGCACTATTTTTTGTTCTATAAATTTTTTGCATACTTAACATTCATCATCATCGAGTCATATAACTGCTCTAGGTGGTATCCCATACAAATCAACGCGTACCCTTATGCCGAATTGGGTATTTGGGCTAACATCCCTTATGTTTGTGTTGCCTCGATCGCGTTGATGACGTATCTCATGGAAATTTTATTTTCGAGCTTCCACTAGTAGTTTCCTGCTTGCTTACTAGTGACATCTTCACAAGCACCTTGGAGCTAGCCGGGTAGTTAAGAGACCCTGAGCTCCTCAGTGTTGACCTCTATAGATGCTTGAACCAGTTTCAGCTTTTTGATTCTGCTAACAGATGGCGTGCATGATCTGTTAGCTCGGCTAATAACTGGTAGTCCCCCAGTACTTGGTGTGTAATGTTGATAATTGCACGTAAGATTTTTAATTACACTCACACGCTTGCCTCTGTAGCTGGGTTTAAACCCGGTACCTGGTAAACGGTTTTTGCAAAAAAAAAAAAAAAAAAACGCTAAAAACGCGTGATTTTAAGTTTTTTTTTTGCAAATATGAGCCTTTTGCAGCCAAAATTTTAATTTTGTGGATTGGCAGAAAGAAAGTACTTGAAAGAAGACACATTTTGACGAAAACAGTTTTTGTGTTGAACCCTTCAATCAGCAGCTGTGACGGTGCAAAGTTTTCTTCTATCAATTTTACCCTCACCACTAAGATAAAAACTTTTGAGAAAAATCGTGTTGAAAGGCCCAGACTTCCCCTACATATTCCGCGTGGTACCAGAATTATCTCCCCGCTACTCGTGGAGACATTTTTTCTTGCAAAAAACGCATTTTTTTGGCTATACTGTCCAAAGGGGGTGGGTTGGGATGCGGGAATTCCACTCGAAAAATTTTGTAGAGGTACCCAACAATAATCCATCATATTTTTCCAAATCTGGGAACAGGGCCATTTCGCCTATCTTAGCTAGGGATACCCTTTTGCTCAAATTTGGTACTAGCTTGGTTTACTTTGATAGCAGTTTGAGTAGGTTTGAATCAAAATTCATGTAGGCTATTTCAAAATTTTCCAAGAGGGGGCAACACGGAAACCTAGAGAACTTCCAATGTAATATTGAGCTATAGAATGCCCATTACTTATCGAAACCTGTACATGTTCGTTGTGATTCTCCAATATAATGTACCTATGTAAAATTTGTCTCCGAGGTGCAAAGACACGCATCCTGGAGCTTTGGCGAAGAAGTTTACATAATACAACACATGTAACCTACTTCATCTCCTCACCACCTCCTTCAGCTTTTTCACATAAGAGTAGGTACTACCTACAACCAACCAGATGAAAATCATACACAGGCTTGGTAGGTGGGATAGAGTACATACAAAGCGAACTAATGCATATTCACAAATACGAGATTCCTTAGAGAATTACTATACGTGCATAGTGTATAACGAGAAAAACTTGAATATACCCTTGACTGGGGGTACCTTACCTATGCCCTTGCTTCTACATATATCTGTAGTAGCATGCTGCAAAACAACACAAATACACCCCGAGCCAAGCCATACCTATACTGCAAGGGGATACGGCGTGACAAGCCAACATCAGCAACACTCCACCATACCTATAGTAAATTAACTTCTCTCTATATAAACCGAACCTTTAATTAAAACGTCTTCGCAAACCAGCACATTTTCGTGACCCGCTAAACAAGCTTAATAAACGTATTGAATGATAAAGCTTCTCCAAGCTCCCAGTACCTACACCATTGTGTACCCAAACGATGGTTTTTTTTCTTTTACTCTTTTTTTCTCATTTGGCTTTACTTTTCTGCTTCCAGGCGAAACTCCGGCGGCTATGAAAAACGATGCGAAAACAAAAGGAACAGCCGATACTACTTCAAAACCTGAGATCACAAAGGAAGACAATGAAGCTTCGACGTTAAAACTCTCCATACTACTATTCCTTGTTACCTTCATTAACGCCATACCATAAGCGTTAATGTAAAACTATAATAGAATATTTTTTTTTAAAATAGTTTTTCAAAAAATATTTTTTTTTCGATTTTTTTGTTTTTGTTGATTTTTTTGTACTAGTTAAATCGCGATCGCGAAAAATGCAACTTCGCGTATGTTAATGGACTGTTTAACAACCGTTTGCGCAATTTCGAAAACTATTTTTTTATATCTACGTCCCCGTCCCTTGATTGTTTCTTATTTCCCTCCAATCGTATTGTTTTTTTTAATCGTTTGTAAATATTATTTACGTTAGTAATAATGGCACGATCGTGTAAGGTAAAATTACCCGAGTGTATTTAAATACCTACCTTGCGAAATTTCATCTCGAATACTCGATAATCGACCGAGTGGAATTTTTCTCTCAATTTTTACGCAACACGTGCGTACATTGATTGGTTAAATAAAAGAAGAAAAAATGAGTAGTAAATTGTCAAAATTCACCTGTACAAACACATAAGTACAAAAAAGGAAAAAACGCAAATATTTTTCAATTTGGTTACCGCATCAGCGAACTCGACAACAACGCATTTGCAATGTAAATACTACCTACCTACATACTTAAAACCATCGTGTATAGCTTTGTACATAAAATGGCTCGACTCGTTCGCTCGTCTCCGTGAATTTTATTCTCTATTTTTTCAACACACATCCATAATGTACTCGTAATTTTTTAAACACATATCAAAAATAATGTACGCTAGTAACGGTTTCCTTCGATCGATTATAAATAAGTAATTAAACGTGAGAAACCAATGTGTAGGTTATACCTGATGACATTTTGTTATCTCGAATAAAATTAAGTGCCCTGAATTATCTGGCTACCTAATTGTTCAGCTAACATATTTATGAACCCCGAAAAAGCGAATAAAAAATTTGAAATTTTTGTGTGGAAAATTTTTTGAATAAATGAAAAAAACTTTTTAAAGGAAAAAGGTTGCATTTCATGGCAAAAATTGACGTACCTATTGGACATTTTGGGTTTGCTGCGTATTTTCGAAAAGGTGTAGATACCTAAAAGAGGGAGGATAACAAATTTTGAATCATCGAAAAAAATTATACTGGTATCGAATAGTAGGTACCTACTTAAATGCATTTTCAAGCAGTCTGATTTCGATTTCGATCATGATCAATTTTTGATCTGTAAAGTTCATTTTTCAACCTGAAATCGATTTTTAATTTCGAATGTGATCGATCATAAGGAATTGAAGATTACAAATAAACCAATTTTTGAAGCTCGATTAACCGATTTTTGTTCGTGATCAATTTTGTGATAAGGAATCTGCTTCTTCATTTTGAAAATGATCGATCTTAATCGATCAATGATCTCAAACAGGTCGATTTTCGACTATGATCAATTTTCGATCAGACTTTCTGTATTTATCACAAATGCTAAAATTGATTTTCATTTTCAAACATGATCGATCATATGGAATCAAAGTCATAAAAAATCGATTTTTGAAATTCAATAAATCGATTTATACAATTTTTGACCAAGAAAGCTGTTCTTTCATGTCAAACATGACCAATCATGTGTAATCGAAAATCGCCAATAAATCGATTTTGGAGTTTGATTAATCGACTCTCAATCATGATCAATTCTTGATCAGAAAGATCATTTTAGAGACTAGAAATTATTTTTTATTTCAAATATGACCGATCAAATGGAATCAAAAATCTCATGTAGGATTAAGGTACAGATCGATTTTCGACCATGATCGATCTGTGATCGGTAGGTCGAATTTTGACCTCACAAATGGAGCTCCTGATCAAAGATCGACTAATCCAATCTTGAAAAATCGATTTTTTTCGATTTTCAATTACACGAGATCGATTATATTCGAAATGAAAAACCAATTTTAGCCTCATAAGTTGATCTACCCATTATAAATCGATTAATCGAACCTTAAAAATCAATGCATTCACGATTTTCGATCTCATATAATCGATCACAATCGAAATTAGGAATCCATTTTGGCCTCAAAAGTAGATAGCTAATCATATCCCAAACCTAAAAGTCGATTCATTTTTAATTTTTGAACTCATATGATCGATCATTCGATCGTTTTGAAAATTAAAGGATTCCATGGAAAAAGGGCTTTAGTCAATTTTTTCTGTTTTTCTGATTTTTACGATTCTGAATATATTCAAAATTATTTTTTTTTTATTAATTCCACCATATTCAGTGATATTGAAGTGTTCTTCCATGAAAAAAAAAAACGAATTGGAAAATGTTTGCTTAAGGTAAAGTGCCCAAATTCCACCCAGTGCCTAATTCCAACCACTTTCAATTTCTCGTCCGTTGATAACGCTACCTAGCGGGTGTTTGTGAAATTATGTTGCTAAAGTGATTAAATGATGACGTACAAAACGCCAGCACCTGAAAGCCAAATGGAAAAAAATCATCGCCGAAAAACCACATTTCAAAATTGCCGGTTGAAAGGAAGCTCGGAGAAAAATACCGATGGAATTTTTTTAACGAAGTTTTTCGTCAAGTTTGATGAATATATCTTGAAAGTAGATAGTTTTCAACATATGTGCGGTATTCATTTGTAGGAACCACTCACGGAAGGCCCATTAATTTCACAATTTTCAAATCTCTGTGGGGGTCCTAATTCCAACCACCAGCAAGTACAACATGATAATTCATTTTCAAAAATTTTTAATACCCAGTAAATTAGTGGTAGGTAGGAGAAAAGAGCTGCCGTCATCATTGTTGAGTGAAATTAAGGCCTCTGAGGGGAAAAACGACGTCAGATACACCTCTTTTTACATAATGAATTTTTGAGTCTTTAAATTCAGGTATGATGGAGAATCTTGAAATTTTGTTTTTTACTGCCCTCAAATTTGCAAATCTCGGCATGTGACACTTCAATAATAAATGAAGATTTAATTACTTTTGTATTTTAATCAATAAACTTTGTATTTTTTGCAATTTACGCTACTTTTTTTCATAGTAAAAGTAGGTGGTTGGAATTAGGGACCCAAAAATGAAAATTTGCGATTTGACACTTTTCACTAAAGTTCATTTTTTTTTCTGGGGATGGTTTTTCCACAAGGTGACAATGCCAAATGAATTTTGAATAGTTACTTTATCAAATGGTTACACAACTTTAAAAAAAAATTCAAATTGAGATATCCGAAAATGCATTTAAAAAAAAGTGGTTGGAATTAGGGCACTTTACCTTACAGAAAAAAATTCAAGTCCATTTGAACTTGTAAAAATCATTTTAAAAAAAATTACTAAGGCCCCTTTTCCACGAAGCTCCCCAATTATTTCCAATGTTTTGATTCTCATTTTCATTTTTTGGCAAAACTATACTCTTCAAAATTGATCTTCTGAAAATCGATATTTTCGTTCAATTGATTTTGGATTTCAATTACTGATAATGACTCATCTTTTCAAAGATTATCAGGAGATTCTCCTGTACTTATTTCACCCTAAAGTCAAAACAAGCCTCTCAGAGCGGGTTGGAGTTCGAAATTTGGAAAAAATACAACATGAGTATCAAATTCCTCCAGAAAAGCCCTGAATTTTCAAAAAGTTAAGGTCTGTGACCCTGGTTTTTGGCAGCTACATAGGTACATATTATATAATTTTTCGAGACGAACAAAAATGATTTTCTGCTTACTGAAATTGTTCACCAGTAGAACTGAAAACTTGTTGAAGATAATATTTTTTATAAAGTTAGGTAATTTGTTGGTAGATAATTTTTTCGAAATTTTTGAAAGTTAGAACTTCTTAGAGTTCGAAGATGCATTCTGATACAACGTACCTATCTTGAGACTATCGAAAAATCATATTTTGAGAGTTCATCTTTACTTTAAATTGAAAATCAGATAGGTATCCACTTATTATGATACTCTTTTGAGTACACTGTGTAAGAGAAAATTCCTTGGAATCGTGAGAGACATTTTTGTTTGTTTCTTTGTGAGTAAACTGGACTTTTAAACTCCTTCTTTCAATTATTCAAAGGCTGCAAGCTGCACTCAGTTTTCTATTTATTGGCATCTTTTTCACAGAAAAATAAGATTGCAATTTGGTTTTCTCAAAAGAGACTCGTCAACTCTCCCATGAAGATCAAGCAATCAATATTCGTTTTAAAAAAAAATTCCCCAAAAAAATGGTAAAGTAGCCAAAATACCCTAAAATTCTCCTCGCATCAACTCAATACACTACACTTCATTAAAAAAAATACAGTTAGCACGCCATAAAACCCATCAACACTTGCGATATTTACACAGGGAAAATACACACGGCTACGAAAAATACTCCGCTTGAAAAATAAAGACTTGATACGTGACTCGATGACCAAAATGGAACGTTTTTTTTCTCCACAGCATGTTGGAATTGTAAATTATGCACTTATACTTGGGCGAATTCGGTTTTTTTACGTGAACGGGGTTACTATTCGAGAACGAGCTACATTCACCTGTACAAATTGAGACAAATAGTCGAGTTTTTCTCCTTTCAAGAGTTGAAATAAATAAAGAGAAACGCCAAGTGGCGTCGTATGCCTTTAAACACGAGTAATCCACGCTTTATTCTTTCCATGTGTGTGAGAGGAAAACCGATCGAATGAAGCTGTTTAGCATTTTATTTAAATCTACCAAAATTAAATTACTTTCGAGGCTCGACAAAACAAACAAACAAACGAATATTGAGAATGGAGAAAAAATACGTCCTGTGTACGATCGGCGAAGAAAAACATAAACTAATTCTAACATACCCCTCCCCCCCCTCATCCCTCATCAATCTCTATTTCCGAGAGAAAAATCTCATCGTTCTATATACGTTAGCAGAAAAGCCTCATATGAACCGAAATCCGCTCTGTTTAATCGAGTTGATTAAAAATTTGCTGTATTCTGGTTAAATAAGCGAATTTACTTGCGAAGAGTTAAGACGCCAACGAAAATTAGGTAATACCAGTCTTAACCTTTTAAAATTACCTACGACGTAACTGTGAGAAATTTTCTAAGATTTTTTCCTCGTTTATTTTCGTTGTTTTTGTTTTCTCGCAATTCTTTTGTTTTTGTTGTGTTTTTTTTTCTTTTTAAATAAAATTTGTAAATTAAAAAAAAATATACGTAGGGAACGTATTGAAGTTTAAACAAAACGTGAAACTATGTGTACAAAAATGTTCTCAAGGGGCTGCTTTGTCATTTGGTCTCGTTTCAAATTTTAAAAACGTAATTTTATTCTATCTATTACTCTTTTTATTATTTATTATTTACATACATCTAAAGTAAATAATACCGAACAATTTTTTTCATTATTTAGGTATTTTTTTTTCTTTCTTTCCTTCTTTTCTCTCTCTACATTTTTTTTTTTTTGTAACGTTTTTTGAAGACGAATTCTGTGAAGTTCTGTTTTTAAGTACATAAGTATGTATTTTTACTATTTATCTCGATGTTGTCAATGTTTCAACGAATATTTTCGATGTTATATAAATACCTACCTATTTACGTTAGATACGTAATTTTTTCTGTTTTTTATATTCGTACTGTTTTTCGTTTTCGTTTTTTGTTTTTAATGTGAATAAATTTTACACGTGTAGATTCAGTGGCGGTCCCATAATCCTTGGGAAATTAAATGGAATTTAAAATGAAAATTTAAAATACGCTGTTTCCAAGAAAATTTACTGGTTTTCCCTTCAAAAGTGAAATTAGGCAACTTATTTTTCGCATAAGTTTGCAACGATAACATCTTGACGTACTTACTTACCTAATGCTAATTTAGCTGCGAAGACGCCGACTACGTGTTAAAAAAATTGCCATTTTTTGCACTCTATGGGGATGATAAAATTCAAGGACGTCCCATTTCATTTTGAATTTTTTCACAAAACACGGGTGAAAAGTTATTTGTAGCCTTGCATTGATACAAATAAGAACCAAGAAAAAGTCTTAAAATTTCAAATTTTTTTTCCAAAAAAGTTTGAAAATTTAAAAACTGAAAAAATGATGTCAAAATGGACTCAACGTATGGAATGGTATTTAAACTCGATAAGAACATTTTAAAAAATCCAGATGAGTACAAAAAACATTAATTTCTGTATCTTTCTTTCTTTATTTTTCGATTGGTACCTAATTTGAAAAATTGATACCTTTTAAACCTTACATCGTAAAAAATTACGTATTTTTTTGCCAGGAAAGTACCACAGTTATTAATTCTTGAAAAAAATATAAACCTGGAACAAATCTATTGGCAGGGTTTCAAGGAGAATAAATAGGGAATTTGAAATGTTTGATAGGAATTTGAAAAACCTGAGCTTGAACTTTCAAGGTTAAAAACTCGATGTTTCATAATATTATGTTACCAAAGTTGAAAGATACCATTTTAAAAAATTGAAAAAATTACTACAAATATATTTTTTTCATCCCCTTCATAACAAACTAATTTTGAAAAAAGGATCTCAATACCCTTTAAAAATTTTTAAAAAAATCATGTGAAGTGGAAAATCAATTGCGACTGATTTGAAGGAGTTTTTAGTTCAAATAATGGCTTATTTTTCAATCCATATAGTTACCAGCATCTTCAATTGAGTATTTTTTACCTCATTTCCCAAAATTATTTGATGAAAGTACTGCACTCCATAGATTACATACCAAATAAAAGTACTCAATGGCGATTTCTCATCTTTGTTTTTTAGGGGGTTGGGGGGAGGGAGGAGGACTTTTATGCGGAAATACCATCTGTTTTTTTTTTCCTTCACCAAAATGTCAATAATCTGAATAATGAATCTTCAAAATCCACCACGAAAACGGATTTTTAAAAAGGATCAGATTTTGTAATCAGTCGATTGTTAATTTTATAATCTCATTCAAAAAATTCAAAGAAGTTAGGTCATTAAAACCACCACAATATTCAACAAATCAACTAGATTGAGAGCGTTTTCTAAAGTTAATCTTCTTATTCGACCGCCACTGACCACGTCAGCAATTAAAAACGCCCTCGAGGTCCGAAACATCGACCTATACAGCCAATATTTACATTCCAAAACAAGAAAAAAATTCTCTTGTAAAAAAAAAATGAAAAAAAAAATCCAGAATAATAATTGTTAAATCAAGCGCAATAAAAATGTAATTTGAATTTTCAAAACCCAGGCAAAAAAATGTACCGCAATATTAAATCTGTAACGTTCGGCGAAATGAACAGGCAAAAAAAAATGTATAAAACTTGAAAAACTCGCTTTGAAATTAACTTTTAACTTTTTTTTCTCTCGTTAGCCTCCCGAGCAAATATTTTATTCCGAGTCGTATACAGCTAAACAACTTTTTCTATAAAGTATTAAAGATTTTTGCTCAGGAAATGTATTTTTTTCCTCTTTTTATTTTTTATTTTTTTTTAGATACGATTTCGATGTCGAATTCACGCCTTCTTGAGCAGTTATAACTTGGACGAAAATTTACGAAATTAAAATTTTTTCAATCGCGTATAAATTCAAATAATACCTATTCCAACTTGATAGATCCCTATACCTAGATTTTTTTCAAATATTATCGTCGAATGTACTTAGGAAAAGCGTTTTTAATTGCACAACGACCACGTTTTATTGTTTCATTTCCTAAATACCTAGCCCTACTTAGATAAAATGAAATTTTGTAAAAAAAATTGTCGAAAAATTGAAAAAAAAAGACATCAAGCATTATGTAATTTATTTTTTACATATACTTCATGTTTGTATAATGTTTGTATATTATGAATTTTTTTTTATTCTCAATAAATGTTGAAAAATATACGACGTATTGTTTTTAGCTTTGTGTTTTTCATTTCCTGCCTTTTTCTGTCAACAGGATCTCATATTACTTACCTAACGTAGAGTAGGAATATATTTGGAAAAAATTTTTGTTTACGAATAATTTGCCTACTTTGGAAAATTTTTTATTTATGTACGTACAGTTGTACTTATACGCAGAGGTTAGATGATTTGGTAGCAGGTTATGAACAATCCCATCTCATCCAAAAAATCTCTTTTAATAAAATTTTTTCTCATATGTTCGAAAAAATGCGAAGTGAAATTCGACAAAGAGCAAATACTCAGCTACTGCGAAATACCGCCGTATAAACATGAACGTTGAACAGTACCATTTACATAATGTAAAAAAAACAACTGCCTCGAGGATTTTTATGACGACGAGCCAGATTTTCCTCGAATGCGCGATGGAAAAGTACTGAAAAATAATGAGTTGGAAAATGAAATTGAAATTTTCAGTACAACGGGATGGTAGTTTGCGTTTGAAATTCAACTGAGTGAAAAATTGCAACGTAAATTCGCAGTAATCACGTAAAAACGGGGGCGTCTGTTTCTTAAATATTGACGTGTGAGTTGTTGTGATAAACAAGATGCCAATTTGTGATTTGCGGAGGGATATTTTCCCAAATTTGAATGACGCCTACAGCTACGTATTTTTATTACGCGATTGTGTAGGACCACGTTTGACCTATATTCAATTCATATTCTAAACAGATAATGTTGTAAAAACCGAGCAATGGCGAATTATTTAGCATAATAGAGATGACTAGAACGAGAAATAAGACTAAAAAAGCTGCTAATGAGATAAATCATAGTTTTATTTTCAAAGCTCGGGGTCTATTTTTTTCCATTAAAAAAATGAAAGACTAGAATAACCAAAAGATAAATAAAAAATTGAAAAAGTACATAAACAGAAAGTTACCAAAAAATTATATCAAAAAAGTTACAAAACGTGAGCAAAACATTTTAATGCAAAAAATTACCAAAAAAAAAAACAACAGGGTAGGTATTATTTAATTATCTACTTGTATATGTATAGGTATTCCTCATTTCAGCTCACATTGAGGAAAATTCCTCCAAATTTCTGTGATATTAAATTAAAGTGTATTGAACACCAACACTTCGCTTATATTTTCATGTTCATTCAATTGTTGTTTAATGTTTATCAATCCTTCGAGCAACTTGACTTACATTTGAAGTGCATTATGTGCATACTACCTGAATCTTGAAAATTTACATGTACATAAAATATCCATAAGTTAAATACCTACTTAATATACTTAATTTATTCTGAAATTAACAATAGAGTAATAAAGAAGGTCAAATTTTTCATCATTGACATTGATGGATTTTTCCATCATGATTGAAATAATAAGTCAAAGAAAATTCATTTGGTGCTACATAGAATAAGTATATTCAATAATACTGTTTAGATAATAATTACGCTCTCTATCGGTATTAGTTACCATTTACCTCGTCTGTATATTTTCCCTTATCTCTCTATCAGTCCACTATCATCCGAATGTGTATCATAACCTGTAAATATAGCAAGTAGGTATGCTTTAATGAGTATTTCTTTCTTTTTTACTCGAATATACGCAAAACAAATGGTCCTTCCGACCTGAATATCAGTTAACTCGATTATTAATCACTCGTTTCTCTCGTTTAAATCAATTAAAGTGCAATCGCGTATGTGTTTTAATTGATCTCGAACATCTCTCGGAAAACGAAAGTTTTCACCTCGTCACCTCGTTTACTCGCTCCTGTGTTCCTGTCAAGGGAAATCTACCCGAAACCAACTCGAATTCGACTCGTTCCAGCTTCATTCGAATCAACCTGTAAGTCTTTCATCGTAATTTACTTCGTTGTGCTGAAAAAAGCTGGCAATTTCTGCTGTAAAAAACCAAAAAGCAGCAAGCTTCGACAACCCGGTGCTGTTACATTGTTTCACAACGCCGATACGTTCGAACCCCGCTCGCCGCACCCGCCAGCTCACCGAAAATCATCGTACCTCGTCCTACCTCGCCTATCAACGTTCCTGCTACACACACGCTCGTCTCTCCGCACCCCGGACCTCGTATCAGCAGCAGCAACGCTCGTTTCTCATCGTCTCGACTCGGAAATCGCCGTACGAAGCCAGTACTCTGTGTTATCACGTACTGAAACGTACCCCTCGCCGCGCCTACTCCGTAAAAGGCTCACGCAACTCGTTCCTCGCAGTTTCTGCTGTTATCAACGCAGAAAACACGTAAATATTCTCGCTACCTCGCATTCTCGACGCGCCTTGATCAATAGAAATTATTCATCATGCCATCTGATGATGAAGATTTTGGAGATCTGACGTATGATCAGTGTACACGTAACAAACGACTGCTGACCAAAAATCTGAACTATGATCAAGCTGATGCACTAGCTAAATTGAATGAACAACCATCGCAAGATTTAGTTCATCAAATTGGTGCTATACTCGATTCGTGGTTGAAACAGCTTAGAAAATTAGAAGCTCTAGACCAGCAAATTCTCGACCTACTCGATCCTAAGGCCTACAAAGATGCCAAAGAGCTGGAAAAGGCTGAAGATGAAGTTGTGAAACCCTACAACGATTCTCGAAAGAAATTCAACGAAGCCAAAGGTTTGTTGAGTGCAATGGCAGCTCGCATCAACAAAGCTGATCAAGCTGCTCAGCAAATGGCTAAAGCTCGTAAATCCATGGATTCGTCATTCGTTGGTGAAAATATGCTCGGAAACCCGCTCGCTAAACTACCAGACATCAAAGTGCCTAAATTCGATGGTGATATTACCAATTTCACTGAATGGCATTCGATGTATGTAGCATTGGTTCATTCGAACGATATGCTGCAACCAGTGCATAAACTCTTCTTCCTCAAAGGTGCTCTCATCAAGGATGCCGAATACCTCCTCAAAGAGACACCAGTGAAAGAGGGTATGTACGTACTCGCATACCAAGCAGTATTGACTGAATATTTCAATGTTCGAGCCATTATTGCTGCTCATTTCGGTAAACTACTCGATATGCCGTCAATTACGTCATCCACATTACGCGATTCGATCAGTAAAATTCGAGCACTTATCAGAGGTTTACAAACATGCGATATCGATGTTGCGAAGATGTCTCCTCTCATAACGTTCATCACTGTTCGAAAACTGCCCGAAAAACTTCGAATAGACTGGGAAAACAGCAACCTAGACTATTCCGCATATCCCTCGTTCGACTCACTCGATAAATTTCTCAGCGCTTGTTGTTTTGCTTACGAAACAGCCAATCTGATGTCTTCTACCTCGAAAGCGACACCAGAAAAAACAAACGGCTCTTCAAAGAAGACAAAATCTACGTTGGCAGTCTCGAGTCCTTCCAGTACTTCGCCGCAGACTACTCAACGAACTCCCTCGACTGTGCTGAAATGTTTCGACTGCGGAGAAGCGCATTACCTCTCACAGTGTCCGAAATTTCAGGCAAAGAACGTCACAGATTGCGAACTGTACGTTACCTCGAAAAAAACTGTGCAAAAATTGCTTGTGTCCTGGACACACTAGCAACGTTTGTCGCTCCTCGAAATGTCGCACGTGTGAAAAGAATCATCACACTATGCTTCATCCCGAATCAAAACCAGACCCGAAATCCGATGACCAGACAAAAGCAGTAGTAGCGATTCGTTCCGGTAAAGACGTACTTCTGCCTTCTGCTGTCATCAAAGTGCAAATTGGCAAGAAATTTGTACTCGCTCGTGCCTTAATCGACTCGTGTTCACAAGTCAATCTCGTCACCGAAGCGTTTGTGAACAAACACCATCTCGTTAAACGCCCGTCTGCCTACAGCCTCGAAGGTATTTCATCTCAAACGGTGCATACAAGCTATGTTGTGTCGTTTACTGTGAAATCGCGTTTCAATAAAGCTCAGCTGAAAATCGATGCTGAACTTATTGGCTCACTACCTTACACGATCGACTCGAAAATGCAACGACACGTTGCCACGCTCGAACCAGACCTCGCTCTTGCCGATTCGGAACTCGAAACCAGCCACGTTGACATTCTCATCAGTGCTGAATACGTCAGTCGTATCATGACTGGCAACAAGAAGTTCGTCGGTGATCTCGCATTCGAAGAATTGCTCTTCGGTTGGCTCACGATCGGAGCTGTCAAAGTTCCACCTCTCGAACGAAAATGCTGTTTGCTTAGTACAACAACGCACGATGTACTTGCTAAATTTTGGGAAATTGAAGAAGTTAATCCTCCCAAAATTACTCTCAGCGAACATGAGCTTTGGGAAAACCACTTCCAAAGCACACAAATTCGATTACCCGATGGCAGATTCCAAGTTCGATTACCTTTCAAGGATTCTACTGATAAACTCGCCAACACGTATCCTCAAGCTCTCAGCGCTTTGTTGAAGTATGAGAAATCGCCACTTCGACCTCGATATGCCGAATTCATGCGCGAATATCTCAATCTCGGTCACATGCGTCTCATTAAAGATCCAGATGCAGTACAGCGATACTACATACCGCACTTACCCGTATTACGCGAAGACAGCTCGACAACAAAACTGCGTGTAGTATTCAACGCTTCTGCGAAGAACAAATCTGGTCTTTCTCTGAACGATATCTTGCTGAACGGTCCGATTCGTCAATCGTTTCTATTCGATATTCTCATTCGATGGAGAATTTTCCTAATCGCCTTTTCTGCTGACATCAAGATGATGTATCGTTGCATCGGTATGAACGAAGATGATTGTCGCTTTCAATCAATCTTATGGCGTTTCGATCTCGATCAACCTGTCGAAGTATTCGAGCTCACAACTGTGACATACGGAACAGGTCCAGCCGCTGCCGATTCTACTGCCTGTGTCAACGAAGTAGCTGACACAGAAGTACCCGAAGATGAACCTGAAGTGAAAGAAGCGATAAAGGAAATGACCTATATGGATGATATTCTATCTGGTGCGGAAAACGTTCAAGCAGCTATCGTTAAAGCGCAAAAAATTCACAACGCGCTTATGAAAGCTCAATTTCCTTTGCGTAAATATGTCTCAAACTCGACTGAATTTCTCACCTCGCTCGCTCCTGAACTCGTTGAAGAATTGAAACCAGTATCGTTTTGCTCTGATGGAGTTGCAAAAATACTTGGTCTTCAATGGTACCCGAACGAAGATGTGCTGCGTGTTCACCATCAAACGGTGGATATTTCGAAAGTCACTCTCACCAAACAAGTGGTATCCTCGTTAATTGCCAGCATCTTCGATCCGCTCGGTCTCGTAAACCCCATATTGATTCGAGGTAAAATCTTGCTTCAAGAAATATGGCGGCAAGATTTGGCGTGGGATGACCAAATTCCTCACAAAATTGAAAAAAGTTTTCGAGAATACTACCAAGACCTTGAAAAGCTGTTTTCTATTCAAATACCTCGCGCTTACTCGACATTTGCTCCTGATCGATTCGAATTAATTGGATTCAGTGATGCAAGTGAAAAAGCTTATGGTGCTGTCGTCTACATCAAATCGTATTCTTCATCATCAATCGCTGTCTCGCTCGTTGCCTCAAAGTCGAAAGTCACACCGATAAAGGAGCTCAAAGTTCATCGACTCGAATTACTCGGTGCTGTACTGCTCGTTAATCTACTCTCGAATATCTCCAAAATGCTGAAATACGACGTCTCGAAGTCACGAGTCTTCTCAGATTCTCAAGTCGCACTCGCTTGGCTGAAAGGTCCAGCATCTCGATTCGATACCTTCGTACGCAATCGTATCGAACACGTCAACTCGATCATACCGTACGCTCAATGGAGTTACGTCAACACGAAAGAAAATCCTGCTGATTTGGTCACTCGAGGTGTATCTATCGAATCGCTCATCGACAATCAACTTTGGCTCCAAGGACCTAGTTGGTTACAAACCGAAGATACTCCGAAAGTCGAAATTAGTTTACCCGAACCACCTGAAAAACGTCGAACTGTATTGCTGTTATGTCAAGCAACTACAGAAGCATTCATCAGCGAATATTCATCGTACGAAAAGCTGATTCGAATGGTTCGATTGTTTGTAACGTTCTACGCTCGATTATCTCATTACCAATTGCGAATTTCGAAGATCATGTTCGAAGATCCACGATTACCGATTTACATCATCGCTCGAATTTCTCAGCTTACTTGGTTCAAGAACGAAATCGAATCAATCCAGAATCAAGTACCTTTGAAATCTCGTAACACGCTCGCTTCGATAAGTCCCTTTCTCGATCAGTTTGGAGTACTCCGGGTAGGAGGAAGGCTTCGAAATAGTCGCTTCTCTTACGACGTTAAGCACCCGATCATCTTACACGGACAGTCCGAGTACGCCAAACTACTCGCTCGACACATTTACGAAAAGTATTACCACGCATCACAATCGTTTACTCGATCGTTCATACTCAGTCGCTACTGGATAGTTACTGGAGTTCGGCGACTAGTGAAAAACACCATCGATAATTGCGTCTGGTGTACTCGAATGAAAGCTCAGACAGTTAGCCAAATCATGGGTGATTTGCCTACTGAACGCTTAACCATCGCTCGTCCGTTTACCAATGCCAGTGTCGATTACGGCGGTCCTTTCATGATCAGATGTACTAATCATCGAACACCAAAGTACATCAAATGTTATGCCGCTTTCTTCGTTTGCTTGGTGACTCGCGCTGTATTCATCGAACCTGTGTCCGATCTCTCGACGACTGCGTTTTTAGCCGCTTTTCAACGCTTCCGGAATCGCCGAGGTACTCCTGCGATAATGTACTCCGATAACGGAACGAATTTCGTTGGTGCTAAGAACGATCTCGAGAAAAATAATCCCGAACTCGCACTCGAATGGAAATTTATTTCTCCTAGAACTCCACACCAAGGTGGAGTCTGGGAAGCTGCGGTCAAAGCTGGGAAAAAGCATCTACTAGCTGCGACGAAAGGAGCTGTTCAAACCGAAGAAGAATTCCGAACAGTTCTCACAGCTGTCGAGGCGATCCTCAACTCTCGACCATTATATGCCTCTTGTAATTCGACCGATGTTGAGGAGATCGATGTCCTCACTCCATCCCATTTCCTGATTGGTTCAAGTTTGCTCGAAAAGGACGATCCTAGCCCATTCGATATTACATTGGGCGAAAGATTGACGCTTCAACGTCAGATTATCGAGTCATTCTGGCATAATCTGAAATCGAGCTATCTTGCCAAACTTCAGACTCGCTCGAAATGGAAAAAAGCCGAACCGAATCTTTCAATCGGTGATATCGTCATATTGAAAGAAAATTCGTCGCCATGTTCATGGCCCCTCGGAAGAATCATCGATGGCAAACCTGATGCCAAAGGCCACCTACGAAAGGTCTCCGTTAAGGCCAAAGGATCGATTTTCCAACGAGGTGTCCAGGAATTGGTCAAACTTCCAGTCGAAACGAAAATCGCTGGAGAATAACGTTCGAATAATTTTAAACTCGTTTTGGATGTTCGAATAATGTAAATAATTGTTCCTTTTCATGTAAATTATTGCATTTTATTCACTCGTTAATTTTTAAATTGTTTTTTGTTTTTTTTCTACTCGCTCGAATGTAAATATCATACGTAATCGTAATTTCTCGTTGTATAGTTTAAGTACTACTCGAATGTATATAATTTATTTATATTTATTTCTTAAGACCCTTGGTCTTCCTGGGGGAGCTTTGTTTAGATAATAATTACGCTCTCTATCGGTATTAGTTACCATTTACCTCGTCTGTATATTTTCCCTTATCTCTCTATCAGTCCACTATCATCCGAATGTGTATCATAACGTGTAAATATAGCAAGTATGCTTTAATGAGTATTTCTTTCTTTTTTACTCGAATATACGCAAAACAAATACATTGCATTGCAGGAGTGCTGAATTATTATAAAAGCTACATTAAAAAATCTACATTTAATAATAATAAGTTATTGTGATCATTATGATAGGGTGATTAGAATACTGAAATGAAAACAATTTTCAGCAGTAAAATAATTGAGATGCGAGTAGCAGACTCGTGATATAAACTAGCTGTGTTGGTAATCAACCGTTAAGCTTTTTAAACTGAAGAGTGCGAAGTATCTGCGCATTAGAGTAGATGTTATCCAATGTTTTTGGGAACATTGATAGATTCACAGGATATATTTTGAAAGCGTAGATTGCGAGAGGTCTTTGAAGAATTGTGAGAAATGTGAGAATAAACTGACGATCCTTTGGTTGCAGGTGATACCATGGACTGCAATAAATTTCATTGGAGATGATTTCGTTCTGAAAAATTAAGCTAGTAATCAACGAGGAAATCTCGAGAAGATTTGTTTTTCTTTTCTTTCATTTTTTATTGTTATGAGACTTAAAGTGGATTTGATAAAATGTTTATAAAGTTTGAGGTTAATTTACCAACTCAGACTATCTGGCGTCAAGAAGGGTACCTACCTAAGGTGTGGGCAAACATTTTTGAACTAGACAAATACAGGATGCACACTTGGTTCGGGATACACAATACACGTACATCATAAGGGAGTGGAGTATACCATATCTGATTCGCATGAGCACACAGATAATGATTTTCTATTGGTATGAGTCTGTGTATTGTTCCACTCCCTCGTGACATAACACCCCAAATCGAAATGCACTCTGGTAGGAATCGATAGAGGACCTTAGAATAGACAACCAGCATAAATTACTAAAGCTGAAATTCATTTTTCAGTTTTTTATAAATTTTAAAAAATTGAAACTTGGCCCACAAATGGGGAAAATCAAAACTTTACCTTCTGAATTCACTGAGAAAGCTTAAATTTTGTTTGTACTATATTTTCAATCTTCTGAGTCAATTGATGATAGTTTTTAGCCATTCTGGAGCCTCAGGTGATTTTCGACAGCCCCCCTCTCCTGGAAATTCAACATCTATAAACTCATAATCACTATCCTTGTCACCCTTTCGATTAATTTAGGCACATTTTTGTATTTTAAAAATTCCCAAAGATTATTTTCCACAAAAAATTAAGTTATTGTCTGTGAACACGAGAACGCAAAATGCTGGAAAGAATCGCAAAGATGGTAACTAAATCTGAGTTTTGAGCACTGAATTTGATTTTTATACCCGGAAGACTTCCATATAGCAATCATAATACCCATTTTCAAAAAAGGATCCAAGACAGTCAAATTTTTTGAAATTTTTTTTTTCGCTCTTTTGATGAAATTTACCACATTACTTCACATTTTAGGCGCAAATCACATTTTAACCATAATTAGACCACCCACTTTTACCAATTAAATATCATTTTTTTAAACAAAAGAATACAAATTTGATAGAATTTTATCCAAGTAAGTAAGTAAATCAAATTATATGAGCTTTGATAAAATTTTATAGGTACATTCTGGACATAAAATTCTATAGAAAATTTTTCAATGTTTTTTTTTATAGAATTTTATAGAATTCATTTTCCATGGGGAGCGCAGGAAACTACCATGGAATAAGCCTACTAAATGCCGCTTACAAAATACTTGCAAAGATGCTAGCCAGAAGAATCGAGAGACGTGCGGAGCCAATGATATTGGAATGCCAAAATGGATTTTGAAAGGGAAGGTCCTGCATAGATAGAGTATACGCAACGAAGCTGCTGATTGAGAAGAGACAAGAGTATAACCTAGAAACCCACGTGTGCTTTGTTGATCTGGAAAAGGTGTACAATCGAGTATGAAGGAAGAAGTTGTTCAAAATCCTGAGAAAAATTTAAGTGAACTAACAAAGTAAGACAGGGATGCCCAATATCCTGTAGCTTGTTCAACATCTACTTCAACAATATGATTAAAGAATGGCTGAAAAGCAAACAAAAAGGGCTAGACATCAATGACACCCATGTCAATACCCTGCTATTCGCTGATAATCGGGACTTTCTTGGTTAATTTGATGAAATTTTGATTTTTTTTCCCACATTTCTGCCCCGAATAGCAATTAGATACATACTAAAAACTTGTCAACATTTGAAAAATATTTTAGCTCCGGAAATTTTGACCGATGGTGTATTTTATTAGGTACCCGTTGTGATACATTTCCATGTGAGAGTGTTATTCTATGTATGTAAGTATGTACTTGATTTATTTACCAGATCGTGGAACATTTCTCCCAAGAAACAGTAAGCCAGCCAACATGATACTGTTATACTCAGGCACAATGTAACAGCCAGGAAACATTGATTGAAGCGTGCAATTTCAGTGATCTATTCAAATAAAAAATATCACTTGCCTATTATTCTCTACCCCTCAAAAAAAAAAAAAAATAGGTAGGTCTGAACGGTTTTAAGAATAGGCCATCACTTGAACGTACCGAACCGAGGAAAAATGCCATCGTTACAGCAACCAAACTTGTTTCTGCATAAGTCATCGAAAAAATGAAATTCATCTTCTCACTGTATAGTTTTGCAACGCTACAGCAAAAAACAGAATCATGTTCACCAAGAAGTGTACAGACGTAAAGTTCAAATATTCGCTTTCTGTGCCTTCTTCTCGCAATTTATTACTTGAAATCACTAAATAGAATAATAATTAAAGTTACTTACGAATACAGTTTTTGATGTTTTGTAATCACGACAGTTGTTTTTGAGACAAATTCATCCAGCGCCAGAGCCTTTTTTATTTTCAACTCGTCAATTTTCATCAAACTGCTCGGTATACGTTTTTCATGCATGGCCATTTCCAAATTGTGAACTTCATCGATACACAAGAAAACCGAGTACGAAGTATCACGTAGAAATAAAGCCAGTAACTCGACTCTATTGTATATGTTAGCGGTGATCGTGAAGTTCAGTAATGGAAATGATACAGCCGTGATCATCTCAGGCAGGAGAGTTATACTTTGTATTAAGCGAATGATGGTGTGCAGTGTGATTGTTTTCTGGTATGGTAGATATATGGGGTACATAATGATGAAATAACCATCGTAATTGACCAACTTTCCAAGATTAGATATCATCGAAATGAAAAAAATTGAACCGCATGATGCCACGAAGATTTTCATTACGGATTTACCCAAAAATGAAGTACAGAATGAAGCGTAGTTTCTCGTCTTATCCAATGGTGGCACACGTTCAGCTGATTGGTGATCTTCGTGATTCAGAAAATCGAATAATTTCGAAAATACATCTCTCGAAAAGTAAATCCAAAGGTAGAAACCGCATTTTGCAAATACCCCGCACATAATCGGAGTTGGCATGAAGAAATCGTAGTAATCGTTTATTGGTGCGTTGAGTAAGTAAAATACGCATGATGAGATAACAAAAATATCTTTAATAACGTTGAAAATGGTCCAAAATTTTCTGAAGCTCGTTCGCACATCGTCATGGAAACAAAATCCTCCGGAGCAGCAATACAATATGAAAATTTGCTTGTTCGTTGCATTTTGATACTTTTGGTCAAATTCGTCAATGAAAATAAAGTCTTTGATTTTTTTTCTAGCGGTGGAGAAAATTTTCATTGTTTTGAAAAACAACTACGCGGAACTTACACTTACACCAAACTTTAGACAATTGTTCCTCAAATAATACTTCAACAATACTGCGAGCTGATTATCGGAAAGGTATGTTACAATATTGTTGTGCCTACTTAACTAGGTACCTACTACTCTAATGATCTGAGTAAATATTATTCAATATTTTCACAAACATAAATGAGAAGTGAAATTATGTACGAATTTTAAATTCTATTGTTGCCATATAAAATGAAATAATTCGTGTAGCTCTTTATACCTTGAAGTTTAATTATGTGTAGGTATACTTACTACGTACTTAGGTACCTAGTTTATCTCACCTCATCAATAAGTCAATTGTTTTTCAAATTCTTCGTTTGACAACAAAAATTATTTTTTTCGACCAACCAAACATTCCAAAAATATAAAATGGTACGTAGGTGAGTAGGTGGGTAGGTACCTAACAAAATTGTAATAAGGAACAACATTTTCTATTCCAACTAAAAAATTTATTTTGGGAGAAATGGTCATAAAGAAAAATCGATCGGGTGTTTGAATCAGCACAAAATAGCATAGCAGCTTAGGTATACTCGTAGGGCAAATTAGTTCCTCTGGTGGGGATTTTGGGATTGATCAGTAGAAGTTGGTTATTATGGTCAAAAACTGCTATGATAAAACTTTTATATCGTACTCAAATATCACCGGGGGCTAATCTCTCCAAAATGAGTAAAATTTACATTTCTTTTATTTGTCAAGAATTTTCACAATTTTTGAACAAATAAGAAGAAATTTATGATATTTTATCAAAATCTTTATCCATTTTGATGATTTTGCGTGACACTTATTTTCAAAAATCTCGAAAATTATGGTCTAATTTTGAGCTCAAGATTTTTCAGAAACGCTTAAAAGAATTTATCGAAAGATTTGAATTTTTTGTCAAATTTTAATTGTGACAATTTTAGCAAGAAGCCAAACTTTTGAGCCATATTTTTGGGAGAAAGTAATTTTTTTCACAAAAAAGCTACAATTTTTAGATTTTATTTGGAAAAAACTAAAATTTTTACAATAAAACAACTTATTGCTTCTGGTTTTGACAGAAAAATGACTTTTGTTAGTCGTCAGACCTGTTATCAAATTTTTACAACGAAACGAATCTTTTTAGAAACTATGAGAGTATGTATGTATGTGTAGTTCTGGTTGGAAGAGCAAACTTCTCTGAAATTTTAATAAAAAACAAGAATCAGTATTTTTTGCGAAAAGTAAGAATTGTTCGGGAAAAAGTGAGAATCTTAGCTAATTTTTGGCGAAAATAATTACAGACTTTAGACATATTGATATAGTTAAGGGATGAATTACCTGGATGGTGGGAATCGTTGTATTTAATTCTCACTGGATCGGGATAATAATTATTCCTTACGTGGGGAATAATTATTACTTACCTAGCTAGCTCTAGAGATGAAATGGGGTAGATAATCCTATCCTAACTAATCACGTATGTACTCTAATAACAATAAAACACATTCGTGGTGACTACTAAAATGTCTTTATTACATATTAGTTACTTACATATAAGAAAGTACGTAGAAAGCAATTACAAACTACACGTATTTGAACATAATGAAATGGTCAAGTGCGTTACCTGCCATTACGACCTAGATAAGGAAAGAATTCCAATTAATTACGTATTAAATGAGTACCTAATACATAATTAATTGGAATGTCACCAATGACTGCGATGAGGTTACAATCACTATGAGTTAATTTGGGTAGGTGTCACAAATAATATATTCCTACTTCGACTAACTCAATTAACTAAAACTAATTATAATTAATTGAGGGAACCATCAGGCCCAAATAAGTATTTTTCAATACTTACCAAAGACACTGTACATATTACCTATCCAATCGGCGTATCCACTAATTCCTGGTACTTGATAGGTACGTACTACACGAGGTTCGATGTAATGCGAGAAATGCCTTTGATGCCCGGGTGATCAAATGTGCATTCAAAAGAACCATATTGATTACGTCGGATTAATCAATATGTTCAGAGAAACACTAATTACCACGCTAGAAGTGGGTTAAATACGATAAATGGTACTTGGTATTAAGTACCAAGCACTTTCACATTTTCCGGTGCCGAAGCGAGAATACATATTTACAACGTTGACTTAGCTCCAGAGAGCTTGAGATTCCGGTGCTAAGTGAAGAGCCTTGCTCGTGATCTTGCAACAGTTGCTGCCGGATCCACGAACAGAGAATCCCCCACGTTCCCCTTACTTCCAGTATAGGTGTAATTTTAGAGAGAGCAAGTAACGAAGTATCTCCCTATAAATAGATCGAGTAATATTGTGCAAAAAGGGGGTTATACTAATAATCGCTAAGGCGGTTACGGGCATCCTGCCTCTCACAATATGTATTTAGAAAAAAGTGGCCCTTTTTTTAGCAATTTTTGACTACAAAACAAAAATTTTTAGCAACGCAAGATTTTCTAGAAATTTTGATGAAAGGTAGGTAGGAATTTTTGTCAATTTCTGACAAACAACAAACCTTACAATTCTGGCAAAAAACGAGACCTGAGCAACTACATATTTAGAAAGAAAGTAAGTCTTCCTGTTTTTTTGCAAAAAAAAAAAAGAGAATTTTTTGAAATTTTAGACAAGAAACGTTTGGTTATTTTGACAAAAGGAAAGATTTAAATCTGGTTTTGGCGAAAGCGATAAATACTCGACTTTTTCTTTAGTAGAACGGACTTTTCTAGAAGCTTTAATTGAAAAAGCGAGGCTTTTCTAAAACTTACATAAAAAGCGAGAATTTATGTCAATTTTTGACAAAAAAACAACACTTCAACAATTTCAGGAGCAAGCTATACTTTTTGCAAAAAAGTAGATAAGAATTTCTGGAAATTTTCTACAAAAAGGCAGGTCTATTGACAATTTTAGCAAAAAGCAGGGCTTTTGGCCATTTCTGACAAATAGCTTCTTGTTGACGTCAAGGGCCAAGATGCCGGACGTCGTTAAATAAACTTTCGATGATGATGATGATTCTAAACAATTTTTTTTTTAAATGAAACTTTTCAGATTTTTGCTGAGACACAACAACTTTTAGAAACTTCTTAAGTTACAGAAAACCTGCTAACATTTTATGAAAATTCCGGCAAACCGTGAATCTTTTTGATTAAGTTTTCAAAAAATGGAAGGAACTCTATTACAAATTTCAGCTCATTCTGTCATTTATTACTCAAGAGTTGAGGATCACCCAGACAAATTCTAGGAATAGCTGGGATTTTGGAGGTGAATTTTTTTAGATGAAAAACAAACCTCAGATAATGATTTTGATCTCACAGTGGTCCATTATAAAAGAGGTTTAATGAGCCCTAAAATGTCAAAACTGTGAAATTTCACCGAATTATGGGGAATTTCTGGGTAACAAAAATAGGAATTGAACAATCCAAAGACTCTCCAGACTGGTTAATTATTCTTGTTTTAACCATCACCTTACATAAATTTGTTCACTTATCTCGTTATAAATAGGTGCCTACAATAAATTTTGTAAAAAAAAGAAGAATTCAACTTTTTTTTAGAACAAAAAGTTCTTGGCACTCGATAATTTTTATTCACAACTTTGACTTTTTTTTATCCACTTCTCAATGTAATAGTTGAAGTTGATTTTTCCTCAAAATTTCAAAATACTAATTTCACGATTCACTCTTTCTTCATCAATGAACACCCTGCAGCTTTCCATGATCAAATTTCAAAACTCCGGTATTCTCCCATCTACTGGGAATGAACAAATAAACGATCAACATGAGAAAGAAACCAGAACATCGATTTTGTTGCAAAACGAAAACTCAACCAACACGTCACACAGGTTATTATGATTTTCCACATCTCTCAGAACTTTCTCCACACGTCGAAAAATTATTATTCCACACACGATTGTCAATTTTTGGCACGAATTTTGGCAATATTACTACTTCGTTAGCTATCGCAAATAAGTATACAAAACATCTACCTACCTATACAATCTACATGCGTAAACATAATGATTTACTCGAGTAAAATACCTCTCTATGCCTTTCCAAAAAAAAAAAGTCGATGAAACAGCCACAAAGGCAAATGTAGAAATTTGCAAGAACATTTATTAAACCGTAGATTACCATTGAGTATTTTGTATGGCAGTTCAGTGGCGCGCACAGGCAATAGCATCGTTCACGAATAATTACATTTTTCGCAAACCGACTTCTCGCCTGCGACCCCCTCCTCTCATTCCTCACCTGATCCGGCTTTTAACTGGTATGGCTATGCAAGCGCAACACGAAAGCTTTTTCGAAATGTGCCGACTTTATTTTCATTTTCTTTTTCGCGTTTCGGTGCCACCGCTGCAACTTCTCCACTGTATACTGGTGGGTATTATTACTTAGTGTATGGTATGCTGAGTGAAGCAGCAAGCACGCGGTATAGTTTGTAATTTATCTACGCTCTGGTCTGAAATACGCCGAGTTGTATTTCATTTTCACTTTTCTTTTTCTTCTCCACCTTTCCCCCTCTGTTTCGCGCTGTACAGTGTATATTATGTGAACGTCTACGTACACAGCAATAGCTGTATAACGAATACTTTCAAATTGAACGACTCGTGAACTGTACACGTAGATACGAGAAGCCACCCCACCCCTCCCCCTGCGTCTCCTTTGACTCCGAGTCGGAATGGGAAAAGAAAAAGAGGAGAAAAGTTGCCGACTTGAATTGATTTTAATTGCGTAGAATAGTATGAAAAGCTCGACACAACTGGGCGGTTTATAACGTTTATAATTTTCTAAATGAAACATCACCATGCACGAAGGAGACGAAGAGTTCTTTTCCTACTGTAAACTTTCGTCGGGACTTCTCTCATCTTTCTGTTGATTTTTATGTTCCCTCTAACAACGTACGTACCTATACCTACCCATACAATTCCCCATTCACCGTGAATATAGAGAGAAAGAGAGAATTTTTGTACAATGATGGCAACTCTCGCGAGTACACGTAACGTAGATTTTCATTTTAATATTCGCGTCGAGGTGTTGCAATTTCACTCCTTGAAATAGGGTACCAGTATTTGTAATTTTTGTTCGTTTTGTGAAGAAAAAAAAGAAGTTGGCTGTATGATGCGCCGTCTGTCTCGTCAAACGAAGCCTCTGTATAAAGTTTAATCTCGCTCATTATCAAGTTTTCTCTGATTGGTTGCCCACGAAAATTCCAGGGTTTAATAATCGACATAGTTTTGTATAGTTATTTTGTTGATTCGACTTTGAGACATCAAATGGAAAATTCTCCAATATGCCAGCTTTCAAAAAGTGAAATTTATCTCGCGATAAGAAAAGAAGATCACAGGCACAAAGAGTCGATTATATTCCAGCGGAAAATTGCCACTGGATGAATTGGATAGCTAACTAATTAAAATTTTCCTCTATCGAAAAGACAACGTAGATAAAAAGTTACACGAGGTGTGAATTAACGAACTCGTCGATATTCTGAAATTGGTTTGTTTACGATGTAAAGGTAAACAACAACAATAAACAACGATACTTTCTGGAGGGCTCCTTTCTCCCAAAATGCGTAATCATTCGAAAGAAATTCAATTTTCCTAGCAGCTTTATGGTGTAAACAAACTCAATTGCTTACCTACCTGGTGTTTGGTTAGTCAACGGACGATTAAAAATTAAAACTAGGTACTTGCTAATTCAAAAAAAAAAAAAAAAAGGCAATAATGAAGTGCACACTGCACAAAGAGCTTAAAATTCAGCTGTCAGAAAATTAAGCAATTTCACCAAAAACCAAAAGAAAAGAACGCTGTGATTTTAAAATTTTATGACCTTTTCTCCTTCCAAATTGAAAATTGTTTTTAAAAAATTTCAGCCGTTCGAGTATGACCTTTTGATTTTTGGCTGATTTTTGAAAACTCAAAATTAACCATTTTTAGCGATTTGTGTTTTTCTTTTCTTTTTTTCTTTTTTTAATGTAAAGTACCTACCTACTTATTTATTCAGTAAAAAATTATGGAAATTAGTCTTGAAAGTAATATTAACCCCTCCGAACCTTCTGGAGCATCCAGCGTAATTTTTGGTTTCTCCAGAATCTTTTAGAATTTCCTCAAAAAGTGTTGAAATCAATTTGGACCACTAAAAATCAAAATGTGGCGTATTTTCTACCTGTTTGAAGGGTTTATCCATATTTGAGCTGATTCCCAGGAAGGCCTAGCTCTCAAGTGCATTTTTTTTTGACAAAACCATGTGTCAGGCTTGTACTTGAGGGAAAAATTGAAATTTTTCTGTTCGAAGGGAAACTTTTGACATTTATACAAATGGCTGTAGCTCGTCTAAAAGTATAGCCCTTTAAATCAGTTTCGATTTTATCGGGATTTTAAATTTTCTCCAGAAGGCGTGGACATTAATTTGGACAGCTAAAAATCGAGTTGCGCTCTATGCTGAATTGCTGAACCTATTTGTCCTATTCAGGTAGTTCATCCACTTTTGGGCCATTTTCCAGAAGAGAATGCAGAAAAACATATTCATGTCAAAAAGCTGTTCCCCCAAAGCTTCCAAAATGAAAAATTTTCGACTTCTAACAATTTTTCAGGGAAATTTTCTAATTTCATCTCGCCACTTTTCCACCTACCTAAAATTCAAACTTTTCAACAGAGAATTGAATGAAATGATTGGATACAAAAATTGTGTACCTAACCTTTGTACAGATAAACAGTTTCAATTGATTTGGACTTTTATTTTGATAATCGAAAAATCGTGTGCTCAAAGCACAACAAAAAAGTAGGAAAAATGTCTAATTTCCACGATCAAATTATTGTAGTTCACCAGTTTAGGAATTAGAATGATCTTTGACTTTTTCCAAAAATTCACAATATAATGTATAAATCAACAACCCATCACCTCATTTTCAAAAAGAGAAACATTTTAGTATTCTGAAACTATTCGTGCGTAAAAATTCATCCCAACTGAATTCGTAGTTAAAAATTGTATGCACTTACCACTATATCGATTTTTCATGTACCTATTATTACAAATGGCATGTACAAGTTACCTTGAACAAACAAAAAAAAAAATCATTCCATTATTTAGAGTGAAATTTAAAGAGTTTTACTGTAATTTTCTCTACTTTTTTTATCAAAGTTCTAGCCGTATCTTGTAATTTAATTTTTTTAATTTTTTTTTTGGAAAAGTTCCAACTAGGTAGGTATGTCAGGAATGTTTTTTACAAAATTATCTATCAAAAAATTGAAGAGATGTGCTTAATTGTTCATAATTTCTCTAAAAACGTCTGATATTGCCCCAGAGCAAAACTTTTTCCTCAAATCATCTTTCCATACCTAATAATATCGGTTTCTAGGTTGAATAAGCGGGTATAATTTTTTTTGTATTTTGTTCTCATGGCTCTACCAATACCAATATATTCCATGCATAAAATCAAGCCACAAAAAAATATTCCACAACACAAAGCGCAACCATATAGATACGGCATCGGCACGATCGGTAATATCTCATTGATATTCGTGGTATGTTTTCGAATAAAAAAACAATCAACGTTGCAACATTTTTGTCGCACGTATTAGCGTCCTTTGATACACATCATCAAAGGCACATCATCAAAAGCTTTATTCGCGTAATTCTGCGCAATTTTTATTTTCAAAAAAATATTTCCTTATCGGCACCCAAAGGCCTGTACAGTGTACACACGTAGGTGTATAGAAATTTCCAACATTGTGTTATAATTTATCGACGAATATCATTTGTTTGATTATTTGTGCTTCAAATATATTCTCCTCCTCCTTCTTCTCCTTCTTTTTCTTCTTCATAGGGATACAAAAAATAAAAAACAAAGAGTGGGAGTTTCAGGACACGTTTTTCTGATCTACCTAGCTTAGCTGGCTTAGTTTCATTCAGAGTGCCAGTTCATAACGTATTATGAGCTGGCCTTGCAAATTCCTTCAAAATTCTGTGATATTAAAGCTGGAGTATTGAACATTAGGTAACACTTCATGAAGTTATATGTGAACTGGTGTTTATCAATCATTCAAGACACTTAATTTACCTACGTTCGAAGTACGATACTTGAATCATGAAAATTTTTTAGTTGGTGTAAAATAAATTATTCAGAAATTATCCAAGTAGATAAAGACGAACGAATTTTTCATCGAGGCTTTTTTCCATCATGATTGAAATAATCATTGAGACAAAGAAAATTAATTTAATACTAAAATATTTCATCAATGATACATTGCATTGCAGGGGTGCTTAATTATTAAAAAATCTACATTTAACAATTGTAAACATCCATATTATTCAAAAATTTAACAATTACAGTGATAAAAATAGTCAAAAAAGTCATTGACGGATTTTTCCATCATGTTTAAAATAGGTGATAAATAAGACATAGAAACTTCATTTGATGCTAAAATACTTTATCAACGATACATTGCATTGCAGGAGTGCTGAATACCTATAAAATCTACATTTTATAATTGTGATCATTATGATAGGGTGATTAAAATGCTAAAACGAGAACAATTTTCATCAGTAAAATAATTAAGATGCGAGTAGCAGACTCGGATATAAACTACGAGTAGCTGCGTTAATAATCAACCTTTAAGCTTTTTAAACTGAAGAGTGCGAAGTATCTGCACGTGAGAGTAGATGTTATCCAATATTTTTGGAAACACTGATAGATTCACAGGGTATATTTTGAAAGCGCAGATCGCGAGAGGTCGTTGAAGAATTGTGAGAAATGTAAAAATAAGCTGACGATCCTTTGGTTCGAGGTGGTACCATGGACTGCAATAAATCTCATTGGAGATGATTTCGTTCTGAAAAATGTAAGCTAGTAATTAACGAGGAAATCTCGAAAGGATTAGTTTTTCTTTTCTTCCTTTCTTCATTATATATGAGACTTGAAATGGAGTTGATGTTTATGGAGTTTCAAGCCAATTAACGCAGACTGTCTGGCGACAGAAAAGATAGGTACCTACCTAATACGTGGGCAAACATTTCTGAACCAGACAAATACAGAGTGCACTTTTGATTCGGGATACACATCATATGGGAGTACACTTTCTGTTGGTCCGAGTCTGTATATTGTTGCACTCCTTCATGATGCGTATACCAAATCAAATGTGCACTCTGTAGAAATTGATAGAGGACCTCAGAATAGACAACCAGCATCAATTACTGGAGCTGAAATTCATTTTTTAGTTTTTGAATAATTTTTTAAAATTCAAATTTAGCCCATAAATCGATAAAAAAAATCAAAATTTTCTCCAAATTTACCAAGACAACTTAAATGTGGTTTATTCTACTAGTAGAATTCACTCTCACTAGTCGCTCGAGTGATCAAATGCGCATTTTCTTCCCACGTTTGGATAAAATAGTCTACAATCCACGAACGTAAAAGTGTTACCATACTGAACTTTTTTGCTTACCAAAAAAATTATCCGGCAAAGTGTAGAAGGGACCCGCGAAAACCCAAAACACATGATTTCAATATTTCAAAATTGCACAATAGGGGGCTACAGCCTCAAAGGGGTGTATTTATGAACGTGGGCGCTACCAAAAAATGAAACGTAGTCGTGAAGGGTGTCACCGCCAGATACCAAATATGTGTTTTGTTCTGTTGGAAAGTAGCACAAACGGATTTTATTGCACTTTGAATGCAGTTTTTATGCATTTTTATTCATTTTTGATGGTTAAATCGTTCTGTAGTCATAAGTATGCGCGGCTACCAAAAAATTTTTGTGAAACTGGTTCGTAAAGATTATTTCCAACCGAATTGAAAAAGAATGGCTGAAAAATACCTGCACAATGACGAGTAATGGCGCAGAGAAGTGGTTGAGAGGTTACCCCCACCCCAAAATTTAGTTTGACATTTTTTCCCCCGAAGTACTCGTGCGACCTATCAAAATGTATTAAAACTTTGCGTAGAATACGATTATACCATTAATTTTTAATTTCAACCCTTCTGTGCCTCTCTCCCCGCCCTAAATTGTAGTTTGACAATTTTTTTTATGAATAATTCCATGCAACCTATCAAAATGCATCAAAATTTTGCATAAAATCTGAATATACCATTAATTTTGAATTTTAACCCTTGTGTGCCCCCTCCCCTTCCGTAAAGTGTACTTTGACAACTTTTCAGCGAATACTCACGTGCGACCCATCAAAATACACTAAAATGTTGCGTAGAATCCGAATATGACATCAGTTTTGAATTTTAACCCTTGTGTGCCCTCCCCCACCCTACAGTGTACTTTGACAATTTTTTTGTGAATGCTCATGTGTGACCCATCAAAATGCACTAAAATTTCGCATTTTTTTATGCCCCTCTCCTCATCCAATGTTTTTTCTAAGTTGATAAGTAAAATTTTAACAGTTTATTACAAAATAAAAATGAAAATTGTACAACCAAATGCTTATTCATACTAATTATTGTACAACTAAATATTCTTACCATCTAGAAACTAAAACTTACAAGGGAATCTCTTGAGGTGTCACATTCCGATTTGAACGGGACCGCGATTTTTGGAAAGAGCATAGTCTAAAACCCCCAAAACCAAATTTTCAGCTGTCCAAGTTCATTTTTCGATTACCACTCTTGAGGTGTCACTCCCAAAATTGGCTCAAATGTAGATAAACTCGTTAAATAGATCGAGTATAATACACAACCCGATTTTTAGTTGTCCAACTGCATATTCACGCCTTCTGGAGCAAATTCAAAATTCTGGAGAAATTGAAAAATCGAACTGGAGGCTCCAGAATGGCTGAAAATCGTGAAATTTCGGTTTGGGTGATTAATATTAGCTTTGGGACTTATTTTGACCATTTTTACTGATCAAGTACGTACTTTTTTAAAAAAAGCATAAATCGCCAAAAACATTCAATTTTGAATTTTCAAAAATTCGCCAAAAACCAAAAAATGAACTTGGGCAGCTGAAAATTAGGTTTTGGGGGTTTAGACTATGCTCTTTCCTAAAATCGCGGTCCCGTTCAAATCGGAGTGTGACACCTCAAGAGGTTCCCTTGTTACTCGAAATCACTGTCTGTGTAAGTATAAGTAATCGTCTGAATCGCTCATGGATTCTGTGTTTAAACATGAGGTGCAATTACATAGAATACATTTGTTGTCATTTTTTTTTTACAAGAAAAGCGATGGTTTTTGTAAACATGAATTTTTTTGGACATTTCCTTTCACCTCCAGATCAATTTTAATGAAAGGTTATAACGCAAAATGTTTTCCAAAAGTTGAAATATTTCCTCTTTAAGATTTTATTTTTCGAAGTGTTCCTATGCTAAATGAAGGTACGATACCAGATCTTTAAAATTAGGAGCTATTCATTCCTCACAATTAATTATAAGTTGATGAAAATAATGAATCAAGTTTTTAGAGAAAAGAAAATCACTCTCCAGTAAAATTTCACTTTTTTGAGATGTAACCTTATTACTCCTAAGGTGCGATCTAGGGTACTTATTCGATTTCACCAGTCGATAATTATTTTCGAATTCTCCAGTTTTCGGGAAAACTAGGTAAATAGGTGGGTATGCATATTATGGTAAAAAAGAAATTCAACACTTATGTACTATAAACTCGGAATCACCATCTTTGTTACCCTTTCAATCGATTTAGGCACATTTTTGTGTTTTAAAAATCGTTTTGTGCCAATTATCAAATCTAAAATATGCCACAGTGATTATTTTCAGAAAAAAAATATATAGGTAAAAATAAAAGGTCATCCTTCGCGAACATGCGAACAAAAAATGGCTGGAATTTAGTTTGTACCCTATTTTCGACCCTTTCTCCTACCCCAACCAGTAAATTGGTAATGTTTTCAAACCGTTGTGGAGTTATCCGTGAATTTCAATTCATTTCTTTTCTTCAAAAATACTTATAGGAGGAAGTATGAGGCGAGCAGAATATCGTAGTAGAAGATATAAGGAACATGCAGAAAGCTGAAGTATTTAGCTCATAAAATACGAGAAAACGGTATTTTCATGCTAGCGGTACAGGGGAAAATTCAAGGAAGAAGACGAGAGGGAGGAAACGATAGGAGATGTTAACAACAAACTCACCGGCCAACTCTCCCTGTAATAAGACCCTGAAAGAAACAGTTTTAAGCGTCGAATTTCATTTACTCCATATACCTAGGTATTTATGGTGCTTTTCCGAAACTTGAAGAATCCGAAAATTCGCTGGATGCTCCAGAACAGTTCGAAATCATCACCAATTGGCCTAGGAAGTCTAAAATATGACAGCAACCAAATTTAATCGTTCTTGGGCAGTTTGATGACATTTCTGTCTTACCTCCCCCACCCCCCCCCCCCCCATTTTTGGCCAGAATTTGAATTAAAATACCAGAATAAACTCGGCGAAAATCGGAAAATATTTCAGCACTCATCTGAAATTTTGGCTGGTGGTGTATTTTATGGTACTCTATGGATTCTCTGTTTGTGCGTTCAGAGATTTTCGAGCCGGGTGGAATACATTCCCTTGTGAGTGTTATTCTACTTGATTTATTACCAGATCGCGGAACATTTCTCCCAAGAAACAGTAAGCCAGCCAACATGATACTGCTGTACTCAATGACCCTGTAATAGCCAGGAAATATTGATTGAAGCGTCCAGTTTCAGTGATCTATTCAATTATAAGATATCACTAAACATGCCTATTATTTCGGCCTGTACGGTTTTAAGATAAATGGGTAATCAATTGAACGTACCGAACTGACAAAAAATGCCAACGTCACAGCAGCCAAATTTATTTCTGCATAAGTCATCGAAAAAATCAAATTCATCTTCTTACTATATTGTTTTGCAACGCTACAGCAAAAAACAGAATCATGTTTCATCAAAAATGTACTCAAGTAATACAATAATAATTAAAGCTACTTACGAATACAGTTTTTGATGTTTTTCAATCAAGACAGTTGTTTTTGAGACGAATTCATCCAGCGCAAGAGCTTTTTTTATTTTCAACTCGTCAATTTTCATCAAACTGCTCGGTATACGTTTCTCATGCATGGCCATTTCCAAATTGTGGACTTCATCGATGCGCAGAAAAACCGAGTACGAAGTATCGCGTAAACATAAAGCCAGTAACTCGAATCTGTTGTATATGTTGGCGGTGACCATGAAATTCAGTAATGGAAATGACGCAACCGATATCAACTCAGGCAGAATAGTTACACTTTGTAATAAGCGAATGATGGTGCGCAGTGTGATTGTTTTACGGTATGGTAGATATATCGGGTAATTATTGACGAAATAACCGTCGTGATTGACAAAATTTTCAAGATCATGTATCATTGAAAGGGAAAAAAGGAAACAGCATGATGCCACGAAGATTTTCATCTCGGATTTTTTCAAAAATCTGGTACAGAATGAAGCGTAGTTTCCCGTCTTATCCGATGGTGGTACAGGTTGAGCTGATTGGTGGTCTTCGTGATTCAGAAAATCGAATAATTTCGAGAATACATCTCTCGAAAAGTAAACCCAAAGGTAGAAGCCGTATTTTGCAGATACCCCGCACATAGCCGGAGTAGGCACGAGAAAAGTGTAGTAATCGTATATCGGCGCGTTGAGTAAGTAATATAAGCATGACGAGGTAATGAAAATATCTTTAACGACGTTGAAAATGATCCAAAATTTTCTGAAGCTAGTTCGCACATCGTCGTGGAAGAAAAATCCTCCGCAGCAGCAATACAATATGAAAATTACCTTGTTTGTTGCATTTTCATACTTTTGGTCAAATTCGTCAATGAAAATAAAGTCTTTGATTTTTTTTCTAACGGTGGAGAAAAATTTCATTTTTTTGAAAAACAACTAACTACACGAAACTAACACTTAGGTACACCAAACTTTGGACAGTTATTTCTCAAAGAAAACTTCAACAATACTACAAGCAGATTAGGTATCGAAAATGTACGTTACAATCGTTGTACCTACTTAACTAACTCTAATGATCTGATTACCTAAATATTGTTCAATATTTTCACAAACAGAAATGAGAAGTGAAATTATGTACGAATTTTAAATTATACTGTTGTTATAAAACGAAATAATTCAGTTGATGTATAGGTAAGTCAATTGAATTTCAAATTCTTCGTAGTTTTTGACAATAAAAATTGATTTTTTTTTGGACCAACCAAATGTTCTAAAAACATAAAGTGATAGGTAAGTATCTACCTAACAAAATTGTAATTTTGGGAAAAATTTCAGTTCCCTGCTGAGATTTTGAAATTACACAACCAGTAGAAGTTGGTTCTTGTGGTACAAAACTCCTATGACAAAATTTTCAGATCGCTACACTTAAATCACTCCTAATCCTTTCAAAAAGGCCAAGATTTACATTTCTTCTAAAAACTTAAAATTTTTACAATTTTTTACCAAAAAAAAAAAACAAATAAAAACAGAAGTTTTTGATTCATTTCCGAAACTTTACTCTTATTATGATCCAATTTTAGGCGCAAGATTTTTCAGAAACACTGAAAATATTTTAATCAAAGTTTTTGAATTTTTCGCCAGTTTTCAACTTTGACAATTTTAACAAAAAGATAAACTATAGGTATTCAGCTTTTTTTGGAAAAAGGTAATTCTTTTTTTTTTTTGCAAAAAAGCGGCAATTTTTCGATTTTTTGGGAAAAAACGAAAACGTTTACAAATATGGAGCTTTGTTGCCGGTTTCGACAGAAAACGAGAACTTTTCTGCAATTTTGATAAAAATCGAGGTCGAGGATTCGTGCCAATTTTGAGGAAAAACAAATACTTTGGAAAATTCACCAAAAAGCGAGAATTTTTGAGCAAAAAGTGCAAATTTCAGGCAATTTTTGGAAAGTATTTAGATTCAGACAATTTTTGAAAAAATGATGTCGCACGAATTATTGTCAAGAGCTTCATTCGCGTGATTTTGCGTAATTTTTGTTTTCAGAAAAATATTTCCTTAAAGGCACCCAAAGGCAAACACACACGTAACTTGGTGTATAGAAATTACCAGCATTGTGTCGTAATTATAATCGATGAATATCATTTGTACGTATGACTATTTGTGTTTCAAATTTATCCTTCTTCTTTTTCTTTTTTTTCTTGCTCATACACATTCAAAAAATAAAAAACAAAGAATGGGAGTTTCAAGGCATGTTGTTTTGATCTACCTAGCGAAGCTGGCTTAGTTTTATTCAGAGTATTCAGAGTGCCAGTTCGAAACGTTTTATGAGCTGACCTACTACAAATTTCCTCAAAATTCTGCGATGTTGAAACTGAGAGGTTGAACACTTCATGTGAACTTTAGTTTATCGATCATTTAAAGCCACTTAATTTACTATAAATTTGAAGTAAATAATAGTTGAATTATGAAAATTTAGATTAAAATATGCGTAAATAATTCAGAAATTAACAAAGTAGAAATAGTATGGCCGAATTTTTCATCGAGGCATTACCTATCCCATCATGATTGAAATAATGATAAAGACAAGGAAAATTCATTTGGTGTTGAAATATTTCATTAATGATAAGTAAGTACATACATTGAATTGCAGGGGTGCTTATTTATTACAAAACCTACATTTAATAATAATCGTGATCATTATGATAGGGTGATTAAAATGCTAAAAATAGAACAATTTTCAGCAGTAAAATAATTGAGGTGCGTGATTGCGATTAGCAGACTCTGATATAAACTAGCTGCGTTAATAATCAACCTTTGAGCTTTTTAAACTGAAGAGTGCGAAGTATCTGCACATTAGAGTAGATGTTATCCAGTGTTTTTGGAAACACTGATAGATTCACAGGGTATATTTTGAAAGCGTAGATCGCGAGAGGTCGTTGAAGAATTGTGAGAAATGTAAGAATCAGCTGACGATCCTTTGGTTCGAGGTGGTACCATGGACTGCAATAAATCTCATTGGAGATGATTTCGTTCTGAAAAATGTAAGCTAGTAATTAACGAGGAAATCTCGAAAGGATTAGATTTTATTTTCTTCCTTTTTTTTTATTTTATTATTATGAGACTTGAAATAAAGTTGATGAGATGTTTATGGAGTTTGAGGTTTATTTACGTGGACTATGCCTGGGCAAAAATGTCTAAACCAGACAAATACGGGGTGTACTTTTGATTCGGGATAGACATCATAAGAGAGTATAGTATACGATATCTGATTCGCATGAGCACACAGATAACGACTATCTATTGGTCCGAGTCTGTATATTGTTCCACTCTACCCTCATAATGTACATATAATTTATGTGTACATATACCAAATCAAATGTGCACACTGTAGGCATTGATAGAGGGCCTCAGAATAGACGACCAGCATAAATAACAGAAGCTGAAGTTCATTTTTCAGTTTCTGATTAATTTTGGAAAATTTTAATTTGGTCCCGAAAATGGGAGGAAATTCAAAGTTTATCAAATTGGCCAATTAGGCTTAAATTTGGTTTGCACCATATTTTCGATCTTCCAAAAACCATTCTAGAACCCTCAGCTCATTTTCGAATTCTTCAGTCCCCGCCCCCCCCCCCCGGTAAACTTACCAGATTTATAGTGTTTTTTCGTTACCCGGAGAATCTTTAAACAATCCGCTGCACTGGAGGCTCCATGCATATGGTTCGAAACGAAGACCAATTGGCTAAGAAAGTCTGAAATATGGCACTAACCAAATTAAGGCTTTCTTGGTCAACTTGATGAAATTTTGATTTTTTCCCACGTTTTTGGCCCAAATTTGAATTAGGTTCTAAGAACTTGCCAAAAATATTTCAGCTCCTGAAATTTTGGCTTGTGATGTATTGGATTCCCATTTTTTCCGGTTCAAAAAATTTTGTACCGTTTGAGACATTTTCTCGGGCGTTTTATTTTTTATACAAATACATAAGTACTTGATTTATTACCAGATCGCGGAACATTTCTCCCAAGAAACAGTAAGCCAGCCAACACGATACTGTTACAATCAATGCCCATGTAATAGCAAGAAAATATTGATTGAAGCGTCCGGTTTCGGTGATCTGTTCAAATAAAAAATATCAAAATTGCCAATTATTTCAACGAAAAAAAAAATATAGGTCAGTAAGGATTCAACTTGATTATTAGGTCATCACTTGAACGTACCGAACTGACAAAAAATGCCAACATCACAGCAGCCAAGCTTATTTCTGCATAAGTCATCGAATAAATTAAATTTATCTTCTCACTATACAGTTTCGCAACGCTACAGCAAAAAACAGAGAAAGATAGGTACTAGGGTAGCCTAAAAGGTAACTAGGTTTAACTGTTCGCTTTCTGTAACATGTGTACTTACCTACCTAATTCTTGTAATTATTTAAAATTACCTAAGTTAATAGAATAATAATTAAAGTTACTTACGAATACAGGTTTTGATGTTTTTTAATCAACACTGTTGTTTTTGAGGTGAATTCATCCAGCGCCAGAGCCTTTTTTATTTTCAACTCGTCAATTTTCATCAAACTGCTCGGTATACGTTTCTCATGCATGGCCATTTCCAAATTGTGGACTTCATCGATGCACAGGAAAACCGAGTACGAAGTATCACGTAGAAATAAAGCCAGTAACTCGACTCTATTGTATATGTTAGCGGTGATCGTGAAGTTCAGTAATGGAAATGATACAGCCGTGATCATCTCAGGCAGGAGAGTTACACTTTGTACTAAGCGAATGATGGTGCGCAGTGTGATCGTTTTATGGTATGGTAGATATATGGGATAATTACTGATAAAATAACCATCATGATTGACATAATTTCCAAAATTTCCAAAATTTTGTATCATCGAAACGAAAAAAATACAAAAGCATAATCCCACGAAAATTTTCATCATTTCGGATTTTTTCAAAAATCTGGTACACAATGAGGCATAGTTGTCCGATGGTTGTACAGATTCAGCTGAATGGTGGTCTTCGTGATTCAGAAAATCGAATAATTTCGAGAATACACCTCTCGAAAAGTAAATCCAAAGGTAGAAGCCGTATTTTGCAGATACCCCGCACATAGCCGGAGTAGGCACGAGAAAAGTGTAGTAATCGTATATCGGCGCGTTTAGTAAGTAAAATAAGCACGATGAGATGATAAAAATATCTTTGATAACGTTGAAAATGATCCAAAATTTTCTGAATCTCCTTCGCACATCGTCATGGAAGAAAAATCCTCCGGAGCAGCAATACAATATGAAAATTAGCTTGTTTGTTGCATTTTCATACTTTTGGTCAAATTCGTCGATGAAAATAAAATCTTGGATTTTTTTTCCAGCCGCGGAGAAAAATTCCATGTTTTGTAAAACAACTACGCGAAACTTGCACTTGCACCAAACTTTGTACAGTTATTCCCCAAAGAAAACTTCAACAATACTGCGAGTTGATTTTTGGAAATAATGTATGTTACAATCGTTGTGCTCACTTAACTACCCACTCTAATGATCTGAGTAGGTAAATATTATTCAATATTTTCACAAACAGAAATGAGAAGTGAAATTATGTACGAATTTTAAATTCTATATTACCTACTGTTGTCGTGAAATGAAATAATTCATGTAGCTTTTTATACTCGTAGGTACCTTGATGTTTAATAATGTGTATACTATACCTACTTACTACCTAGTTTATCTCATCTTATCAATAAGTCAATTGAATTTCAAATTCTTCGTAGTTTTTGATAGTTAAATTTTGTTTTTTTGGAACCAACAAAACATTCTAAATACAAAATGATAGATATGTACTAACTAAATTGTAATTTTGGGCAAAATCAGTTCATGACTGAAATTTTTGAAATTAACCTATAGAAGTTGGCTGTTGTGGTCCGAAATTCCTACAATGAAATTTTCAGATCGCTATATACTCTAATCACCCCTGATCGCTTCAAAATCTTTATGAGACATGATCAAAACTCACTATTTTGGAGATAGAAACAGTGAAGGGTGAATATCAGATCCAAATTCACTTGAGAAAAGTAGAAAATTGAATAATTTTGAGATCCCAGATCAGATGGGAAGAAAGGCGGGTTCTGCGCTAGGAGGCAGATAATTACCCTTATTTGCTTTCCTTTGAATACAATTCCGGCTAAATCCATCAAAATCTGACAATTTTACTGAAAATGGAATCAATCAAGAAACTAAAATCAAATTCAGAATCTTATTGGCAGTACTCAACTGCAGATATTTGTGCACCAGCATTCTGCTTCTTGAGCTTTTTCTTTCTTTGAATAAAAACACAATCAGTTAAATGTGGCGAAAAGTCACAAGTCTAAAGGAAGTTGAGGTTCAGCTAAGGATTTGACGAGTGTAACACAAAATAAAACGTCATTTATTCGTATTAGTACAGTCATTTTAGCAAAATTTTTAGTCGAACCTCGAAAAAATTGGGGGCAAGCTGAATTTTACATTAATTTGTTCAGATTGGTCTCTAAAACAACCCATCAAAAGTTGCACCCCGCAACTTGACTGCTACCCCCGCAAGAGGTCATTAACCTTAGCCGAAACATGTTTTTCGGCTTTATCGCCGAAATGAAGGGTCCAAGAGGGAAAATGTTCAAATAAATATTATTCTACGTTAAATTTCCTATTACCATGACCAGTTCAGTTTTTCCCAAAATGGCGATTTCACCCTTACTAAGGAGGGGGTAAAGTTGTCAATTTTATGAAAATTGTTTTAAAAAATGAAAATCGACCATTTAGAACGTGAACTCGATCCACGGTACACTCGAAAATATTTTGACCAAAGTTGCACACCGCAACTTGTATGCTACCCCCGCAAGAGGTCATTAACCTTTGTCAATCTACGTTTTTTGGCAATTTAACCGAAATGAATGGTCGGAGGGGAAAAAGTGATTGAACTAAAATTGTTCTACGTTAAATTTCCTATAAGCATGACCAGTTCAGCTTTTCTCAAAATGGCGATTTCACGCTTACTCAGGGGGGAGAGGGATAAAGTTGTCAATTTCATGAAAATTGTTTTAAAAAATGAAAATTGACAATTTGAAACGTGAACTCGATCCAAGGTACATTCGAAAATATTTTGACCAAAATTGCACACCGCAACTTGTCCATCACCCCGTCACCCCCCCCCCCCGGCAAGAGGTCATTAACCTTTGTTAATCTACGATTTTCGGCTATACCGCCGAAATGAAGGGTCGGAGGGATAAAAGTAATTGAGCTAAAATTATTCTAAGTAAAATTTCCTATGAGTATGACCAGTTCAGTTGTTCGTGAATTAGCAATTTCTGTATTTTATGGTGGGGTGGGAGTGAATTTTCGATTTGAAATAATATATTACATATAAATGATATGCAGGAAAAAATATTACCTCACGTGCAAGCACTTAAGCAACGGATTCCACGTCATCAGTATCACAATCATCTTCACTCTCGCTCTCAGAATCCATTTGATGAGAAACTTCGATGGCATTAAGGCACTCTATACCATTACACTCCCGGCAAATTTTCGAGCATTTTAAACCTGAAAATTTATTTTTTGTATTTCTCACATGTAATGAGCGTTTTATCATAATATGTATGTCTACGTACCATGTTTGCGGCATGTGCACGCATTGCCACATTGCTTTTTGCAATTGCAGTGAATTGTTTTCAGGAGACATTCCGGCGCTGGCGGTGCATACATTGTTACTGGCTGCAATATCCCATTCATCCTTCTCCATCCATAATCAGTAGGATTCAACTTATTACCCAACCATAACTGAATTTGGTAATATACTCGTAGACCATGTTGCTGAGCAGCATCTTCCGTAGGGGGTAGCGAAATGAAATTATTTTTGTTCTTCATGGCTGCTTTCATAAACGAACGGAATCTCCAGAAATTTAGATCTTTTACATTTTGTGGTGCCGCATAATAAGCCAGCAAAAACCGAATTGTTGCTGACTTCACCTCAGCTATTGACGAGTTCTTGTCATTAAATATTTCGACTATTTCCAGAAGTTTGTTATTTTTTTCCAGTAAGTTGAAACACTTGATTTTACCCATGTTAGGTAACGTTGAGGTGGTGTCACAACCACTAAACGCGTGCAGGAATAATATTTTTTCTTTTAATTCATCTTGATTTTTCGTTTCAAACACTTCGATTCCGCGATTTCCCATACTAGGGCGAATAAAAAAGAGGTTTTTTTCGGGAGGGGTCAATGCAACCATTAGACACAACAAATCGACATCTTGACCAATCACTGCTACTGGTTTGGTGGCATTTTCCAATTTTCTGATAGCTGTGTTGACAATCAGGGTATCTGCGTCGTCCGATGCTTGGTAAACTTCTATTTTTTCGTTTCGAAATTCTTCGCTGAGCAGAGTAATTAAATCAGATTTGTTAAGGTTATTTTGAAAAAATTTATTTTGGTTGAGTGAAAGAGTTGTCTGCTTTGTTGGTTTAATCCTAGCAGACGAAGTGGTGCCTCTTCGTAGCCGTTCCACACTCTTGGTGCTGTTTTCAGTGTCACTGTAGCCATCGAATACAACAACACAATTGGAACCATAGTGTTTCAGTATGTAATTGATGTATGCTTCACAAACCTGGCCGTAGTTGGTAGCAGCTCCCCAGATGACGCGGCGCAATAAATACCCTCCGTCGATCACAGTGATAAAATTCGGAATATGGTAATTATTTTCCGATTTTTGAAAAAGCTGCGCTATTTTAGACTTGTCAGTCTTACGAAAACCATTGTTATGGAAGAGGCTCACTGGGTAAGGTGCGAGCTCGTATTTTAAATATTCCTCCAATTCCTCGTCACTCTTTTTCAGCACAGAAATTCTTTGAAACAGGAGAAATGGATCGATTGCTACATTTTCATCATTGATTTTAATTGTTGTTGTTGTGTTGGCTAGCGTTTTTATTTTCTCTTTTCGCTTGTAGTGCACCTCTGCAAAATTTTGACCAATAGTAACATTCATCGCATTGCATCCAACTTCGTAACTCTTGAAACAATTTACATCATCAGTTCCAAGCAATCCAGTGGAAATCGACTTAATGTTATTTTCTTGCTCAAATGGAGGGTGAAGATTGAACCAGTCGACCAACTTTCCAATGTCTCGTTCATCCTGGTTTTTTTTGATGCTCTCAGCTCTACATGCTGTTCACTGAATGTAGCCTTTACACCAGAATACATTTCCACCGCACTGCATAAACTACTACTTGCTGGCATAGCTTCAATCCATCGGTTTTCAACACTCTCAGTCATGCCACGACCACGTGTTAATCCACCTGTAGCTTTCATATCCCGCATCAACGATTGTTCAATTATTAAATCGGACCAAAGTCCTGCCCATCTTTTATCAGTTCGTCTTACAGTGAAAAATTCATTTTCCACAAATTGGCGATGTTCTTCTTCTGACAATGTATCTCGAAGTTTTTTCATATCCTCCAGGTACAAATGTGCACTTTTTGCGTAGTTGAAATGTCCGCAAGCATGGAAATAAGGAAGCATTTTTCGAACACATTCTAAATGTAAATACCACTTGCCATTTCTCTCAGCCATTATGTAATTTTTCATGATTGTGACCAACCGAAAATATTGTACCCAAAGTTGAGCAGTAGGTCCTTGCATTAGGTACAGTTTTTTCCAACACATTTTCCAATTCTTGCTTAATACGTTTTAGGGATTCCATATTGTTTAATTCTTCTTCACTGGGTGTGTTTTCGTTGAAATTTTTTAAGCAAGATTCAACTTCGAAATGATCTTCTTCATTAATTTCCATTTCAGGAAATAAAATTTTACTCAAGGCAGCTTGAACAATAAAATGTCCTCTAATACCTCTTGCAACAGCATGTCCTGCCATCATTTTGACAATCGAATTTTCAGCATATACGGTGGCAAGAGCATCTGAAAGGCCACTTCCTTCCATTGTGTGGCCAATACAACCCATAAATGACATAAGTAAGTGAAAGCCGCCCAATCTCACTATGACATTTTTCAGCGGACTTGCTTCTTCAACGTTACTTGTGAAGGTTCTTGCCTTGAGGTATAGGGGCTGGTCAAACGTCACAAAACACGATTTTTGCCCATTTTTGATGCTGTCATTTGCTGCAAAATTTAATACTGTAAGAATGGCGTCATCACTACTCGCTGGAAGTCGAACAAAAGGCAGGTATGTAATTTTTGAAGATTCAAATGGTAAATTTTTCACAACTTGTTGCATGAATCCGGCCCATCCACCGATGTTTTTGATTTTAAACACTGTGTCGAACACCCATAAGGCATCTGCCAAGGTGAAATGATGAGGATCTTGGCTGTTGAAAGGCTTGATGTCGGTGATCGTAATTTTTTTTAAACCATCGTTGGATTTTTCTTCACAATACACAATAGGTATCTTGTTTACGTTTGCTAAGGTGGTTTTCGATGGTATTTTATTCAATCGTGGGATTGGAGGTGGTGAAGTAAGCGACGAAGAGGGTGTTGTGATTTTAATACCTCCGGTGATATGAATGGTGTTCAAACCATTCAATGTACATGCATTAAAGTCGGCATTATCAAATGCGTACTGACAGAAGCTTTTTTCCGTTACTGTACTCTGTGTGCATGACATCGCAGACGCTTCGTATAGAACAACTTCGTTATAAGATGCAGAGAATCCAAGATTGTGGAGAATGGATATAAAAATTTTTGAAGAAAATTTCCTGTGCACATATACACCAATTCCTAGTTGTAAGGTTGAAATGAATGAACGAGGCCTCACCGCCGATACAATAGAATGTGCGATCGCTTCGCATTTTTTCTTTTCTGAATTTGTAGGTATTCTACCTTTTTTGCAAATAAGACCTGAGAAACAAAAATGTGAAAGAATATAGGAAAGTACATAAGGATACAATGACGTCGCTATGTAGTTCTTTCTCTGCACCGCCCAGATTATCCATATTTCCAGTGATGTCAGCATGAACGACAAGTTCGCGAACGCAAATGGAACACTTTCTTTTTGCAAGAACGCAAACGTAAACGCATTCATTTTAAAAGAATGCAAATTTGAAAATTTTCGCCAAAACAGTACAATTTTTAAAATTTATGTCGCAAAATTGTACTTAATGAACAAAAATCAAGAGATAGGGACGAAATCTTACAAAAAATATCATTTTTTATATTTCTCGAAGTACTGATTTTCAAGAGCATTTTTACCCTTGCTTTGCCAGGCCTAAAAATTATATTTTCGACATGCTCTCGCTTAAAAAAAGTTGAAGACATCGCAAAAGTGAAAAGGATGAATATAAAATTTCACCTATTTCACTCCCCGCTTAAAAATTTCTCATTTGTTTAAAAAATGTCCTGCTAAAAGTCTTCCTTAAAAAATTTGAGTTGAAAATTTCAAGGCAAAAAATGTTACCCATTGTCATTTTTATGCCCCCCCCCCTCTGAAAACCCCCTTTGGTCAATTTGGTTGAAATGAATGCAAACGAGTTCAAAATTTTTGAAAACACTGCCATTCCTGCATATTTCAGTTATTTTACATTGATACTCAAGTTGTTCTAATTTGTGTGCTCGGCTGCTCGCCCCCTTAAAAAAAAACACCTTCGCGACGTAACTGTAAGGATAACATAATATAGGAATAATTAAATATACCTTCTAGGAAAAAATTCAGGGAATCAGGGATTTCATCAACAACTGCTTCACGAAAATTGTCCGCAGATTCGTACGTTGAATTTTTGCAACATTTCAGCTGAATGTCATTTTTTAATACTTCGGCTGCTGATTTTAAAATTTCATGCTTCTTATCCATAATTTCCAGAAATTCTTCAGCATTGCTATTCGAATTTTTTGATTTCCTCTCATACCTAAAAATTGTTGTTAGTTTCAAAAATTTAGTAGTCCTTAGGATATTATGAAATGCATCGTATACTCGTACCATTCTTTTGCCACAACAGATTTAGCAGTGTCTGATAGGCAAATAATACTCGATTTTCCTGGTAGATGGTGAATAATAATTTGATCATTGTAACGTTCTTTCAATTTGGCGCATACCGTATTTTTTGAAGGTTTATCTCTAAAAATTTTTGAAAAATTAATAATAAGTTCTAGAATAAATCATTTATTAATGAATTTGAAATTTTCTTACCCCTTAGTCAGCTCCATCAGTTCATTGAGGGAGAATTGACAATTGTCCGAGTTTTCCAATAGATTGAATATCTCATTCATGAATATTTCAATGTTGCTGTCAAGAGGTCGACCTATTGGAAGAACCTGATGAGCATGGAAAAATTTTTTCTGGCAGTCTCTATGGTACACTGCGTTTTCCAATGCCAAATTAGAAACGCCTCGTAATTTTTTCTGAACCTTCTGCCCCCAGTCATCGCCTCTTTCCACACATTTTTCAATTATAGTTTCGTGATATTTTTCTTCTGTAACATAACCCACTGGGCGGCGACATTCAAGATTTTTCTTTTTTTCTTTTTCAAAAAAATCATCATCAATGGGATCAAAACAGAACAAACATTTGTAGCTTAACATATATCTACCCGATGATCTCAAACGAGGAGGAGACTGAGGAATTTCCTATTCAAAAACAATGAAGACAATATTACAATACTTGATATCATTGAAAAAAATTGCCTGAGAAACATGCAAAAACACTCAACATACCATCTCTTCTTCTAAAGTAGCTTCAACGAATATTGCATTTTCAGCTTTCTTGATATTTCTTTCGTGGATGTATTTTGAACGGCAGTCGACATGTACGTGTATACTTTCCTTATCTTCCAACACCTTCCACATCTCATCTTGTCGCCGATGACTGGCTTTCACTATTGAAAGGAGACCTTTTTTCAGAACCTTGATGGTCCCCTTTTCCAAAAGTGCTTTTTTACAGATAACACATTCATCCATCTATATAATTCAAAATTTTAAAATCTAAGTAAAAGGTATGAAATTTAAAGAAAACATACAAAGATTTACTTACATTTCTGACTTTGTATTCGATCCATTAGCGTAAAACCGTACCAAATAGTAAAAATCAAATTTACGAGTAATTGTATCACAAAAAAGATTGAAATAACACATCACACCCAACAAAAAAATAAACACTTATTTGTTAGCCAATTATTTGTTGAAAAAACAAAAAAAAAGTGGTCAACTGTTGATGACACAGATAATGTGGACTCCGTAGCAGTAATAATATTTTTTTCGCAGATTTTTTTCAAAAATAAAACAATGAAACACTTCTACTATAAGGCTGAAATTACGATTACGCAAGCAACTGAACTGGTCATGCTTATAGGAAATTTTACTTAGAATAATTTTAGTTCAATTACTTTTATCCCTCCGACCCTTCATTTCGGCGGTATAGCCGAAAATCGGCTGCCATGCAATTGCGCCAAATATACCCTGAATTGCGCCGAGTAAAAAAATAAGCATACCTGCAATTGCGCCAGATAGGGAAATGTGTTCATGGGGAATTGCGCCAATCAAAAGAACGAATCTTCCCGACCCTTTGCTCACACTGCGGACTGTCAGAATCGTAATTTTGGTGTAGTTGAATAATTCGTTCTTATAATTAGGTGTAGACACCGTAAACGTAGGGGCATGAGGTACTTAAATTGCTATTATATTTTCACTTTTTATAAACATAAATTTTTGCAATCTAAAAACATTGTTTTCTTACTTCTGGAAACAAGTTTTGTCCTCGCTTCGTTCACGTCTGTTTCATTTTCATTTTCAAAATTGAAATTTTCAAAAACTCAACATTCAAATTCTAAAATTCTTGAGCAGAAAAAGAAATAAGTTTTTAAAAAATACATTGTTTTTCACTTCTTGAAATACAAATTTTTGAATACTTTTGTCCTCATTTTGCTCGGACCAATTCCTATCTCTTTTCCAAACTAAAAAAATTTCATACATATTTGGAACTTCCATAAATTCAAAAGTGAAAATTACAATTTTTAAATAAGCTTTAATGGATGAGTGAGTACCTATTTAGAAATGCATCATTTTATTCGGCAAAATTGGTATTTTTTCCCCTCATACCAATCGGAAAATTCTCAGTCACCCTCCCCACCCCCTCTCGAACAAACCTCTAATTTTGTTCCTGTTTGTTGAACCTATTTTTTTGTGACATTAGGTGGGGGAAGATTCTGGAGTGGCCGAATAAATCATAGATATAACTTTTGCGACTGAACGATTCATTCATATCTTGTTCGTTTCGCATTTCTTAAACTCGGCGCAATTGCCAGTATACTTTTTTGAACACCCGGCGCAATTCCGGGTACATGATTTTGGTGGTTTGGCGCAATTGCAGGGCTCCCCCGAAAATCGTAGATTAACAAAGGTTAATGACCTCTTGCCGGGGGGGGGGGGGTGACGGGGTGATGGACAAGTTGCGGTGTGCAATTTTGGTCAAAATATTTTCGAATGTACCTTGGATCGAGTTCACGTTTCAAATTGTCAATTTTCATTTTTTAAAACAATTTTCATGAAATTGACAACTTTATCCCTCTCCCCCCTGAGTAAGCGTGAAATCGCCATTTTGAGAAAAGCTGAACTGGTCATGCTTATAGGAAATTTAACGTAGAACAATTTTAGTTCAATCACTTTTTCCCCTCCGACCATTCATTTCGGTTAAATTGCCAAAAAACGTAGATTGACAAAGGTTAATGACCTCTTGCGGGGGTAGCATACAAGTTGCGGTGTGCAACTTTGGTCAAAATATTTTCGAGTGTACCGTGGATCGAGTTCACGTTCTAAATGGTCGATTTTCATTTTTTAAAACAATTTTCATAAAATTGACAACTTTACCCCCTCCTTAGTAAGGGTGAAATCGCCATTTTGGGAAAAACTGAACTGGTCATGGTAATAGGAAATTTAACGTAGAATAATATTTATTTGAACATTTTCCCTCTTGGACCCTTCATTTCGGCGATAAAGCCGAAAAACATGTTTCGGCTAAGGTTAATGACCTCTTGCGGGGGTAGCAGTCAAGTTGCGGGGTGCAACTTTTGATGGGTTGTTTTAGAGACCAATCTGAACAAATTAATGTAAAATTCAGCTTGCCCCCAATTTTTTCGAGGTTCGACTAAAAATTTTGCTAAAATGACTGTACTAAACAGCTGGAAGTCAATTACAGGAGAGACCGCTTATAGTTAAGGGGATGATAAAAACTAAAACACGTTCTGAAGCTATTGGGGGGGGGGGAATACAAAATTACAAAAAAAAAAAAAAAAAAAGTAAGAAACCGAAAATGTATCATAGGTTTTGTTAAACAATAATAAATGATGATCCATCAGAAGTTACCTGATTGTAAGTTAATTAGCCATTTTCAAAATCCGGTCAGCAAAAATGGTTCAATTTTTCACGCTCTACAACTTTTATTTCAAGCATTTTTCTCTGTCTGCAATTTTTAGGTGATTGTCAAAAACTGTTTCCTAAATGCGAACCAATGAACCGGTTTCAAAATCTGATTAGACAGAATTGTGTAATTTTTCGAACTCTACAACTTTTGTTTCAAGCTTTTTTCTCGATCTCCAATTTTTAGGTAATTTTGATAACTGGTTGCAAATTAATGAACCGGTTTCAAAATCCGATCAGTGAAAATGGTTCAATTTTTCACGCTCTACAACTTTTGTTTCAGCATTTTTCTCTATCTTCAATTTTTTGGTGATTGTCAAAAACTGGTTGCTAAATGCGAACCAGTGAACCGGTTTCAAAATGTGATTAGACAGAATTGTGTAATTTTTCACGCTCTACAACTTTTGTTTCAAACTTTTTTATCTATCTACAATTTTTGGGTATTTTTTGTTAACTAGTTGCAAATTAACGAACCGGTTTCAAAAAATTCATATCACGTTTTTGTCGCCTCAATGTGTAGAATACATTGCGCCAATAAAAACCAGTTTGAATTTTTTGACCAAACTGGTTTTTCAATTTATGGACACCCTGTGCGCGAACCTGACATTTTCAAGGTTGCTTTTGAAAGCCCTTATTTTTCCCTACTCAACGCCGCTTCATTCATCTCTCTAGCTCTTTCCACTTGGAAATAAATGCCATCGGGCACTACTTCTGTGTCATACTGTATAAGCTGTAGATAAACTGGTATAAAGATTGCTCATAATGTGATTTCTATCAACTTTTTATTTGGAATTTCGATTTTTTTGTGATGAGTTTATTTCATCGAGTGAAAGGGTTTTTTCAACTTTTTCTACAGATACGTAAAAATAAGCGTCAAATGGGTCAATTTCACTGGTCAAAACTTTTTTTAATGTTTTAAATCAAAAAATCGCATTTTTCCCGCCAACTTTCAATTTTTTTAAATCGACATTACGACATAATGCCATCCCAATTTTTTAATATGTTGTTCAGTATAAAAAGTTGTCCATATTATATTTTTTCAGAATTTTTGAGAGTCGGAACCATATTAAAACCACGTTTCGAAACATTTCAAGCTAATTTTTCGTATAAAAAACTTACTATTGGAAAAAGTTCCATTTTGGTAGGTATCGCGGTTATCGAGTAATCCACTGCTGAAATTGATGATATTTCAAGTTCATTGAAAACTTTGACACCCCCTAGCAGCCTTCAAAAAAGGGATAGGGGGCTGCGATTTGCACCATTGTTCATCCCTTCGGAAGGTATTTCTACAGGAAATATTTTCACGTTTGGTAGAGCCCTAACAGAAGTTTCGAATTTCGATGGAAATGACCCAGGTCGAAGTAGAATATTAGAATAATATCTGTTGGAACTGGGTCATTTTCTCCAAAATAAAGTTGAATACACGAGGGCTGTCGGGGATACCTCTTGGTCTGAAAAAATTCCCAGGTGACTTTAAACTTGAAACTATAAAGTCTCCACTGATTTTGATCAATATCAAATGAATTTTTTTCGCGATCCACGCTGTATAGGTACATGTACAACATAGTTGCAGTTGTAGGAACTACGTAGGCTTTACGTACTTATATCGTTACAAGTTGGTTAATACACGCTTTGCAGTAACGACGGACGCATAAAAATTAATTTTCTTTCAAAATTGAGCTATTTCTCGGCGCAGAAACGAGACAATTCAACTACAATGCACACGAAGAAGTATTTTTTTCATCTGCAGGTATAAAGCCGTAGGCTGGTAAAAATGAAGGATGGAGAAGCTACGGGGCGAAAACGCGAGCAAAAGCAACGGCTTAGTGTGAATACGTTGATGGTTAGGTTTGAGTTCGCGGTGACGACGACGTCATCGTGGTGAAAATAAATTTTTCGAGAACAAGGTTTGTATTTCTGTGGGGAAAAAAATAAGAGAGCGAAGGAAGAAGGAAGAAGGAGGAAATGTCTGCAGCGCTGTCGAAGGGTGGAATGAAAAATAAGAATGAATTTTACTCTCATATACTTACGTAGGTACCTACTTGTTTTATGATACTTTAGGCTACGAAGGGATTCTACTCTACCCTAATCACCTACATACCCTCTCCAATCCCACTTCACTCATTCAAGTTTCATTATTGGTAGGCGTTAAAACACTCGTCGTGGCTCATATTTTTCGAAACCATGCTATAGATTGAAATTAAAACCTGGTAGCTTATTTACAAATCATACAGGTGAGATATTTCAATTTTTTGTTTTATTTTTTGTGATCAAACGGGAAAACTCTCAAGTCCGCCTATCCTCAACTTCATGGTATGTACTCGAACGTCTATTGACCATGAGTTGAATTTATTCATCAAAAATAATTTCTTTGTACCTATATGTACCTACCTACGACGTTTCCGTACGTATTTATACGTAGTACGTACTTTGTTAACTTCAACACGAATTCGGAATTCTTTTCAAAAAAATACATATTTCTACAACCACAATTTGAATCACTATTGGTATTGGTATTCCGTGAATTGAAAATTGTGAGCAATATAGGTAAAATGATTTGTAAATTCTTTCGCACACAACCGAATCCGAACAGGAAAAGTTTTTAAGTATTTACGGTTTGTTCATTTACGTAGAAAGTTAAAGGTTATCTGCCAAAGTTTTTCACCTGACACAGGAAGACGGTTGGTATTTCATCGAATAACGAATTTATGAAATTGAAGAATGTAAAGTCGATAAGGGTGAATTTTATACGATTCTAGGTTTCGAGAGGGAGAGAAAGGAGAGATAAAAATTGTTGTACATATTTTCACTATTAAAAACTCTTTGAAAAGAATTCAGCTTCCTATCTACTTTCGAAATTAAACTCACGGAAGCGTTTTGTCGACGACTATGGGTTCTCATAACATTATTGTGAGGAATTCTGCTAAAATACTGTAGAAATATTTCGAGAGCGGATAAACAGGAGTAGGTGTGCTTTTTTCCAGGAGTAAAATGGCGCGCTCCTTTTCAAAACAGCTAGTGAAACGAGATTCCCAGATAAAATAATGAAACAATTACTACATACATACTTCTAAAGGAAATTTTTATTTATTTTTTATTCTCAATACTCGAGAACTTTTGGAACTTACATCCTCTGATTTAAAATAAGTACATACTCGTAGCTATAATTATCGAAAAAGCATGTAATGAGTGAGACACTCGTAGCCAAAAATTAAAGTTCTTACTGAAACTAATTTTTGAATTTTTGGTAAGTAATTTTAGAAAATTTTAAAACTTTTTAGAAGTAGTTTTTTGAGCGATTTTCAAAATTTTTCATGAAGTAGGAGGTAGGTACCTCAGGGGTGTCCAGGGAATGGTTGTACAAACTTCAGATTTGAATGTAACCGGGTAGGTACGAGTAAAAAAAAACGTAGAATGAACAAGATGCCAATCTTGAAAATTGAAGCCGGGGCAAAATACGTTTTCAAAATCCAAGAGCCAAGATACTATTTTGACTATGTGGGTCGGTAGTGCTTTGAAAAATAAACAAAATTACTTATTATGACTTTTTGCCTAAGTTGCAAATTCAAGGGACTACAAATGGTTTTTTTAATTTCAAAAAATCGCGATGAAAAAAATGAATGTGGAAATGAATACTAGGTCAAAAAATGAACAAATGTTATGATAATTTTTTTCCTTACTCTAAAATTGAAGAAGTTTTTGAAGTTTGAATGTTGTAAAAATGAAATTTTTATCAAATCGAAAATTGTTGAGCTTCAAAATCTTCTTAAATTTTAGAGTAAGAAAAAAAAATGATCTGAACAAAATTTGTTTACTTTTTGACCTAATACTTATTCATTTCCGCATTCATTTTTTTTTTCATCGTGATTTTCGCTCTAGAAAGGATGAAAAAAGAACTTTAGCACCTGTAATTTTAGTTGGAGCCTAAGGGACGTCCTCTCCACCGTTTCGGAGGGTCATCTCGAAATTCCAGGATTTTTGAAGTTGTAAATTCCAGAAAAAGTGAAAAAATTAAATTCCTTATTTTCAAAAAAAGTACCATGAGTAGTTTCTTCTTTTGTTTGTTTACAATTCATCGTCTGATGTATCTACATGATCACATCTGACTTGAAAACAATCTCAATTTGATTTTTTGGGGCCTTCAACAAGTTTTAAAATTCTTCCAGAAATTCCAAATCACTCTGGAAAGACAAAACATGAACTTTTGACACTTGTAACGTTGGTTTGTGCTTATTGGGCACTCCCATTGACTGTTTTCGTTAGGTATATAGGTATTTTTTTCATTTGAAAATTGTATTCTTTGTTTCACTTTTCCTGGAATTTACAAATTGTGGTCAAAAACTCACTTTTGAACTTTCCTACACTCTTGGGATTTTGTGGTAATTACCCAAAGTAGAGTCTAGAGAGTACATATCTAATAGGATGGGGTATCGTCGACTTTTTTTTTGGAAAATTATAGGAAAGATTGGATAAAAAGTTGTCGGATTAAGACCTCAAAAAACGACAGGAAAACTTTTGGATCCCATGGCTATGAACCATCACTTTGATTCGTGAGATCAAAAATCAGGCAAACATCAAACCTCAATTTTATCAAATTTTGACATTTTTCACGAAAAATACCTTTTGAATTTTCGAAAATTTACCAAAAATAGAAAAATGAAATTCTCCAGTCAAATCACTCTGGAAAGGCCACAAAATGTATGTACTTTGGCAACTACAAGATAACACTTTGGTTTATGCTTATTGGATACTACCTAGACCTACCTACAGGGTGGGGCGTTTTTGACAAAGTATTTTTCGGAAAATCGGAAAGGAGGTTCATAATCATAATTGCATGCTTTTGGGAATTAGGACACCGTTTTTGAAATTTTTTAAATTTTTACACAAATTTTGAATAATACGTCCAAAATTGTAATATTTTTGTAAGGTTGTGCAACACTCCTGGAATAGTGCAAAAAATGCAAGTATGATTAGGTAGCTTACTTCTAAGTGGAATTATCATCCAATTTTTTTCAAAAAGTCTTAAAATTTTAAATTTTGATAGAAATCAAACTATCCTCCGATTTTGAAAAAAAAAAAAATGTTGACTGAGAGACTCATTTCTTCCAACTTCTTCCTGCCGTCCCTCAAATTTTCTTCAAAATCTGTAAAACATACTGAGAGAAGGAGAATTGCATAGGTAGCCTAGGCTACATAAAAAATTTCATAATTTTCAGATAAAAGTGCTAATTCATTTTTCTCAGTGTTGTTTCAACAAAATCTAGTCTCAAAATCAGTAGGAAATTTGTTATCTTAGAAGCGAGAATGATCGGCGAAATAGATGCTTTTAGGCACGACTGTGTTGATAATTAATCTCATAAATATCACCTAAGGGAGGACATTTATGCGACTCCCAGCTAGCTCAGATGGGAGTTCTCTTGGATGATCAAACTGATTTCTAAGTCATCAAGTGTGCATAAATAATCAACATTTAAATATTATTTATGTACATAAGGTTTATTTTGAGAAGATATTCACTACATAGACTACATATATAACATATCGTTATATGTTATTAATTCGTTGAATGTGTTCTTATCTAAACAAATAGGCAAGTACTGAAGGTAAGGTACTCGTCCTGGCAAATCATGGCAATTATACTTGGAATTGATACCTTACTAACTACGTAATCTACAATAGTTATGTATGCGAAAAAGGTTCATGATGACGTGAGTGAGGAATCTATGCTCCATCCCTCACGTCTATTGACATCATCTATTAATTATGATAAAGTTATAATTAATATAGTGGCTGAGAGACCACCATGTAAGTATCTACTTACCAAACACTGCTCACTGTCACACCACCTCTTTTCCTTAGCCTACCCCAATAATAGTGGCTGTCGGTGGCTGCTTTACGAAGAGACACACGTAACACACGCTCTATCTGTTGATGTCTAGATCATCTAGATAGCCGCAAAAAGGAGATAAGAAGGTATTCGCGAACGATACAGAAAGTAATTACGTTAATTACTCGACCGGCGAATGAGTAAACCAATTTATAGAATTACCACGCTAGAAGTGGGTTAAACACGATTTATCGGTCTCATCGGGAGACTCAAGCATTTATTCGACACTATGTAGCACAATGCCACTTGATACCTTACGCTGCAGACGATAGAAAACAAGTGAGGATCGTGGCGGAATTCTCATAGAGAGTTGCCACGAGATCCGCACGATCTTGGATCACCCCTTTGGGTGGCAGGTGCTACTTGACATGATTTATGTGTAAAATACACCTATTGTCAAGTAGCTTAATGTAGAAATAGTTCCCACGTTACGACGATTCCCCTAACCAGGTAATCTTTCCGAGAATGTCCACCTAGAGGGTGAAGGCATATTACACTATATCAAATTCAATCAGGTAATCCTCGTTTCAATAATTTCTTCCCTTTTTAAAAAAAAATTCAAAATTTTCGAAAAGATATAAATTGCTTACAGCTGAAAATTAACTCGAGGGAATTCCTAACAAAAAACAGAAATGTGCCACCCTGTTCATCTGAAAATTTTTCGCTCAGAAAGCCATACACCTGAGTCTTCCAAAAACCCCCACTTCCCACGGCACTTTTAGGAAAGTCCATATGCTACACAGGCTAAATTATCTAACCCATTTTTGAAACATCTCATATCATATTTGACTTTACCTCGAACCAAATTCAACACCACGACATCGACGTAGTTCGGAAATTCAAAACGATGTATCGATTTACTCTCGTTTCTCACGTACACAAAAACTCAACCAAGGCCATAACCGCGAATCCATCTTGTACGAATCAAGAAGAACTTTATTTTCAATTTATAGAACGAGTCGCAGCGCAACAGTAGAAAAGAGAAAAAAAACACAACTCAACAAGGGAAACCCGAAAAATTCATAAAACAAAAAACCAAGTCTACCTTCTGTGTAAGTTTTTTTTTCTGCTTCGCTTTGCAACAGCACGAGAAGAGAAGTAAACGACTCACGCTGAATTCGAAGAAACGCGTTATCCAGCAAAAATACTTTATACTCGTAGGATGTTTCAAACATTAACTTGCTTCTTATGAACGCATCGGCAGGAAAAAAATATGGTAATAAATGCGTTAAGACGATATGAGCGAAAAAGGCTGATACAGAAAAGGAGAAAGAAAGAGAGAAAAAAAACAGCTACGCAAAATACATTACTGCTGAAAAATATATATAAGTCAGCATCTCGTGAATATCGGCAACAACCGACCTTGTCAACCCTGGGTGATGAATTGAATAGTAAAATAGGCAGCTTCCAGTTTCCACAATTTATCAAACTTTTCCGCTCTCCTATTCGCGCTTTTTCTTCGCCTTTCTCTCTTACTCTTTCTTTTTTACCATAATCAGAGATGAGAAAGAGAGTATGACGAACGTGTGCAAAAAACCAGCGCGGGTCTTTCTCCGCATAAAAGAAACTATCCAATTGCCTCTCTTTCTTAGACATTTTATGTCTTTAATATATTTTTCTTTTCAATATTAACCCCCTCTCTCCCGTAACCCCTTCCAGAGCTATGAGATACGTCAATCTTTTTCAAGCTAAGTACGATTTTTTTGGCCACAAATTCGTCTTTATTTCGGGGTGATTTTTTTTTCTTCGTATTTTTCAAATCTCGTACACCTCGTCACATCTTTGTTACTCGAAAAAAAGCTTCTTCGACGCCTAGTTAGGCATTGTTAAATTATTATATTTGTTTGTTATATTGTACTATTATTACAACGAGCCGTCCGTTTTTTTTTCTTTTTTTCCTCCTCGTTATCGTAAAAATGAATAATCGTCTTACGAAAGGCAAAAAAAACTCAAAATTGTATTTTCGAAGCTGCTTGTCGCGTAAATTACGCCTATTTTGCGTTTTATTTTTTTTTTTCGACATAATGGTAATAGAGACGATGGAGGTGCTTATGCTTACGTCAATAGTGAGTTGAATTGAAAAACATCGAATAATTATTATACAACTCATCAATTATTTTTCAATGATCATTGATGTTCGGTTGGTCTTACTATGCTCTAACTTATTCATCTTATAGGTATTCCATGACTGTGAGTCATTTTAACATTGACATTGACGAATTTTTCAAGGGTAAATTAAACGATTCAAAATGACCATGTTGACAATTTTTTTTTCAAAATGACCTAATATTTTTTTCAAATCATATTATTCAGAAGGACGCAGGCTTAAAATAGCCTTTAACGGTTTACAGAGGACGAAAAAAATCGACATCGTATAAAAAAAATCATCTTTTTTTGTGCCTGGATACCAAAGTATTGATTGGAATAAGCCGAAAAAGAACGCAAGCACACACTTGAGATTGTAAACATGAAAAAAATTGACAACTTGCAAGTTACAAACAAGATATTTTCATTTCTCCAAAAATAATACGCGATGGTAATTTTAGAAACCCTGAAAAAGAAAAATCCTAGAAATCAACAACTTTGACAACATTTTGCGCAAAAAAGTAACCATTTTTATAAAGTCTGTTTCTCGAAAAACAAAAAAAATGTCTCTGACTTTCTGTTATGAAATTTTTTGCTTTCCAATTTGAACCTTTGACTTTTTTGAAGCAAAATAAATCGTAATATCCCCAAAGTAAACTTTCATCCATTATAATAGATATCTACCCTACATCCATATTTTTTTGCGATTTTTTTTTTGTTGAAAAAATTACCTAAGGTACTGGTATTTAGTTTGAACATCACAAAAATTTGCTATCCTTTTCATAATTTGAAATGTAGGTACTTATTCTACATAATGAAGATGTAATTCACCCACATCAAATCCAGATTTTAAGCTGCTGAATTTGATTCATCAATTCTTAGCAAATTTTTGAAACATCGTAACAATATTCCATCGGTTCATCAACTTTTTGCATAAATTATTAATCACGAGATTATGGTCAGAAATTTGGTGCAAAAGCTGTTCTCTCTCCTCCTTCCCCCGAGTTAATTTCAATCATTTTTGAACTATGATTTTCTATAGAGCGTTCAGAAATTGTTGGAGGACAATGAACTTTTTCTGGAGACTCCAGATCAGCTCAGAAGTGGTTGTAGTAGAATTAGGGCAGTCGATTTGAATAATGGCAGGGGAAATTTCGAGTGATTTTCTAAAAAAATATACGATTTTGGATTTTTTTAAGGCAATAGTTGGATAAGAAGAGTTTTTTTGCCTCTAAAAGCTTTCGGCTTGATATTTGCATGGAAAGTTGGTACCACCAAGAAACTTTCGTGTGCAAATTTTTAGACCTCCTCTCTCTCCTCAGCTTCTCAGATATCTCCCTTTTTTTGAAATCACAATTTAAAACAAAATTCTAAGCCCCATACAAGCCTTTTTTTTCTTATTTTCAGTACGTTTGTGAGCATCTACATATAAGGAGTCACCCCATAAAAATTTTCGCCCCTGCTTTCATAATTCATATTTTCTCCTAAAAATGACGTTTTGGAACTTGATTAAATTTTTTCACCAACGGAAATCACGAAGTGGGCAATTCCACGTCAAATTGGACAAAAATTGCACGATAGGTTGCTGATTTTTTAATATCTTTTGCATATGTGTAAACTGTAGAGACAATTAAACGATGAATGCGCAAGCTGTTTGGTAGAAACAGAAAGTTTTTCAAAAATCATGGATCGAGATTTTACATGATTTTTTAGTCATATTTTATTCAAATTTTAAACACTAAAAGTGAAATTTTTTCGAAATTAAAAAATCCATTCTAAAAGTACAAACTTTTTGTTGGAGATAAGCTCAAGAAAAAATCGTGTTGTAACCGTTTTTTTGTTTTTTTTTTTTAATTGAAGAGTTAGCGAATTGGCGAGAAGTAGGTAGGTTGTATTTCAAATCTAATCAGAGATCAGTAGGGCTTTTTTTAAAAATGCTTATCAATAATACTCAGACACCAAAATCAAAATGTTAACCTACCTACCTATGTAGATATTCGCGCGAGGTAAGTATGATTAGTAGGACAATGAAAAAATGAAAAAAAAAAAACACGAGTTCATTTGGAGCAGTTTTTAAAGAATCATAAATTATTTCGACCTATCGATTCATCAAGAAGGAATATCTCTTTAATGAATTTTTCAACGAATGTTTCTCATCACAGTCATCACCCACCTTCCAGAAAGAAAATTTCTGTTGAAATCGCACCCATGCTAAAACACAGGCTACCTAAGTACCTAACCGAACATTAGTAAGCAAGAAAATCGAATGATAAATTTTAAAAAAACTCATTTTGTGACACTTATTAGAGCACGCCTTTCTTAATAAAGTATCAGACAATGAATCTTGAAAATCATCATTAGGTAAGTATTTGAAGACGAAAGTAGGTAATTCAAGATGGAGTGTATGTATTCTGAAAAAAATGAATTATTCATGATTAAGAAAGTGAAAAGTAACGTGATATTGAAAATTTCACGGATCAAATGAGTAGTGGTGTTCAAGTTCCCGCGTGTAAATAATGTTTCAAACTTGACAATTCGCGATTAGGTATAGCAATCCTCTTTTTCTTGAAAAAAAAATGCCGATTTTCTCAAGTGCGTGGAAAAAAATCGAAAATTACGTTTACATCGATGGGTTCAACCAAAGATACCAAAATGAAGAGACCAAATTTATTTTCGTATTATATTGCTGTTGCGGAGGGTTCTGTTTCGATACAAATGTCCGAACGAGATTCCGAAAATTCTGGATTATTTTCAATATCTTCAATTTGGTGTTGGTGTGCTCATCGATCGTATTTTACTTAATCAATGCACGGATCAACGATTATTTCTCTTTTTTTGTGATAACACCGCTAATGTTTGGCTCGCCGGCAAAACTCGGCATTTATCTTTGGACATTTCTCTGGAGAGATTCATTTTCCAAATTATTCGACTTTTTCGAAGATAAAGATGACGAATCCACTCAACCCATGCCATCGTTGAATGAGAGAGAAAAATATGCTTCATTTTACACAACGAATTTGAAAAAATTCAGAATCGAGATTGTTGTGGCAACGTTTGGTTTCCTGCTCTTGTGTACGATGATGATTGATTATGGAGCATATGTCAGTAAAGACGATTACATTATCTTCATTTACCCAATATACATCAGCACTGGCAACAAAACTTTGGCACTACGCATTATTGTTCGATTGATAGAAATTACAACTGTCGTGCCCGAGATGACCATTTCTTCAGCGTTTCCAATGTTCATTTTCATGATCACCGTCCACATATACAACAGATTTGAGTTCTTGAGTTTATTTTTACGAGAAACTTCGTACTCGGTTGTCCTGTGTATCGATGAAGTCCACAATTTGGAAATGGCCATGTATGAGAAACGTATACCGAGCAGTTTGACAAAAATCGACGAAATGAAAATTAAAAGGGCTCTAGCATTAGATGAACTCACCACAAAAACTATCTTCGTCATAAAACACCATCAAAGATTGTACTTGTGAGTAGACTATACATTACACTACATTTTAAAACGTTTTCGCAGTTTTGCTGGTAATTTTTTCAGAAATTCAGTAGGTATCTAAGAACAGGGGAATGACCTCGAGGAACGAGTATGGGGGTTGGTTGCTAGATATTTTTTCATTATTAATTCTACAAAAAAAAATTTTTGTGTGTGATATCTATGCAGGATTGCAAAATTATTCAGCGAGCAGTTGAGTATTATTTTATCCTTGAGTTACACGAGTTCTTACATCATAGCCATAAGTTTGGCATTTTTCGCCTTCTCGGTAAGTACCATCTCTCAAATCAATTTATGACTATTGTTCAGTGGGTAACTATAATTTCAAAAACAATCATTGATATTTTAAATGCTTTATTCCAAATAGATTGATGGAGCAAAATACAATCTCGAGATATTGGTAGTTTTCACTTCATCCTTGATCGCAGTAATGCTATTTGTATTATTTGACTGTTTCATTGGACAAATGTTCTTTGATATGGTACGCAAGTATAACAAAATAAATAAATAATAGCCTTCATTAGAACTATAGGTGATGTATAACATCATAAAGTAACAGAAAAAAAAAAAACGTTTCTTGAAATAATTGACAAACTCATAGTTCTAAGCCCATGTTATGGGAGAAGGCCTCTCTCAAACGCTGCCATTGGGCAGGTCACGAGCTACTCCCTCAAACTGATAGCCCAGTCAATATGCAATTTGACCCAAACATAATTACAAACAAAGGTTTTTTTGGTGAATATTGTCTAGGGTGGTGTGCTGAACAACATACTAAAAGTCCCTGCCCCTACCCCACGAGCTAACCCCCCCCCACAGTGGATCAAAGCCCCCCAAAATCAGTTTTTCATCAAGAACTCCTGAAATATTGAATTTTGAGTAAAATGAGCCCAGTGATCATTTCATCTCCTCCCCAATACCTATCAAATGAGCTATCGACCAACTCCCTAGCCTCAAGGGGGATGGCGCTACGACCCCTCAAAGTGATGTGATTTCAATGATTGTACATTTTATGATTTGGGACTTGTAACTTGTTTTAATTGATAAAATGAAGTCAAACTTGGGGAATGGGATTCTTTTGGGAGCTAGAGTTGACCTCTGGAGTGGGGAGGGTCAAAGTTGAAAATTACAGAAAGGTCATTTTTTTGGAGGGGCATAACATGACCCCAAATAGATGAAAAGGGTCCAAAATCATACCATCGGACAGTTCCCTATCTGTGATCAACATATCCAAATTTTAGTTTCCTAGGTCATCCCCACTCCTTTTAAGATGGAAAAAACCGAAAATAGGGGCAAAATAAGGGGGTTTTTAGCCTAATTCCGCTTTAAATGGGGTGGGGATGACCTAGGAAGCTAAAATTTGGATATGTTGATCACAGATAGGGAACTGTCCGATGGTATGATTTTGGACCCTTTTCATCAATTTGGGGTCATGTTATGCCCCTCCAAAAAAATGACTTTTCTGCAATTTTCAACTTTGACCCTCCCCACTCCAGAGGTCAACTCTAGCTCCCAAAAGAATCCCATTCCCCAAGTTTGACTTCATTTTATCAATTAGAACAGGTTACAAGTCCCAAATCATAAAATGTACAATCATTGAAATCACATCACTTTGAGGGGTCGTAGCACCACCCCCTTGAGGCTAGGGAGTTGGTCGATAGCTCATTTGATAGGTATTGGGGAAGAGATGAAATGATCACTGGGCTCATTTTACTCAAAATTTAATATTTCGGGAGTTCTTGATGAAAAACTGATTTTGGGGGGCTTTGATCCACTGTGGGGGGTTAGCTCGTGGGGTAGGGGCGGGGACTTTTAGTATGTTGTTCAGCACACCACTCTAGACAATATTCACCAAAAAAACCTTTGTTTGCAATTATGTTTGGGTTCGCCCATTTTTTTCTGCAATTTGCCTGGGCTATGACAGTTAAGATTGAAATTAAAAATTATGTCTCTCCATCCAGCTTTTCATCTCTCTTGTTTACGTTATGAGTACCTTTTTTTTTTTGCGGGAGTCTCCAGTGGTAACCAATAATTTATTGCTATGGTCCATCTTTGACCACTAAGCCTAGCGATGTATCGCCCGATACACCTGTTTAAATTTTTATTTTATTTTCTATTTTCTTTAATGATCAGAATTTTTTGAAAAAATAAATAAGTAAAATGTCAATTGAAATAGCTTGGCATCCTCAGTGAGACTGCGGAGCGGATATAAGTGAGATAAAAAAATTAGGTCATTGTGGTATTCAGAATTTTAAAAAACATAAGTAGGTACCTATGTACAATTCGATATATCGCACGTTAAGTACCTAGAGTATATACCTAACAATTTTTTTAAACATAAACTGGAATGGGGATTCCGAAATACCTAGTAGATACTGTGACCAAAAATCCAGATATTTTTACAACAACAAAAAATCACAAATAAATGAAAAAGTTTATAATGTAGGTAGAATCATATTCTACAGATTTTTTGCACTTCTAACTTTTTTTATTAATTTTTCAGAATGAAATCATTGAGACAGAGATTTTTTGCTGCCGGTGGTACCTTTTGGAACCGAAAGATCGTAAACTCATTCTCACTTTTTTGACCATCGTTCAACGACCAATAGCTCTGTACTTTAATCGAATATATAAAGCGAATTTATCATTATTTCCGACCACGGCAAACGACATTTACTCTCAAGTAAATGTACTTCGCACACTTCAACACAGGAAACGCTAATCCTGAGATTTGTTTTTTATGTATTCTATTCACTCGCACGTTTCAAGTTCTCAATTGCAAAATCGAATCACCTACCTATTGTAAATGATCAACTGAATGAAAATCGTGGCTTAATAATATTGTTATACGTAGGTAGGCTGTATTTAATTGCTAACGGATGATGTAGGAACTAGATTTCATTCGATAGCCATTCTATTTTATTCACTTATTAATTTCCACCTTTCAATCACTAAATCACCAGAATTAAGTATTGTAACAATCACTCTAATAAAACTAAAAATTTGAATACGATTTTCCATTCATTTAGAATTTGAACGAAACTATTTACCTACTTATGCGTTCAAAAAACGTAGATAAAGTAATACCTAAGAGAGCTGACAATAAACCGCAGTCTCAGCACAGCATCGTTGTTTCTCGTTTGAAATGTTATTCCCAATTTTCCCACATTATCAACTCCCCCTCCCCTCCTCCAAATACCACAGCCTGGCATTTACCAACTGATTCATCTTTGTAGCATATAGGTAAAGTGGGATAGAGAGAGAGAGAGAGAGAAAGAAGTGGGTTTCCCAAAAAAACGAATGAAAAACACGATGAGATAAAATAAAACCTTGCACTTTCTGGTACCTATTACACTAGGGTTTTATCAATAGAAAATCTTACACCAAAAAAGCTACGGACGCAGAAAATTTTTTCCAAAAAAAAGTATCAACTGCGAGTATACTCGTACTTGATACGAGGCGATGCAAAGAGGTACGTAGGACAGATTTTAGTAAAACAAAACACGACCGAGAGCAATTAATAATGGCAAAAGCGAGAATTGTTTTTCTTTTAGCCGTTTCAAATTAACTTCAATTTTAACTGCTATCTTCGTATAACATCTTTTACGTTCCATTAAAAATAAATTATGAGATGAAAAATCGAGTTTTGTTTTAGGTTTTTCTAGCCATAGCCGCCATTGTTGTGATAACAGTGCTTTGGCTCAGAGTTCAGAAATTCGAATTGACAAAAGTTGCGAAATTGCGATGTGGATCTCATCGCAACCATCCAAAGAGATGACGAATATTTATGATTTTGGACAATCAGCCCCATAATTACCGTTCAATTCAATATATCGAAGGTCAATTTTAAACCATGTTTTAAAAATTATTGTGGTCGTAGGTAATTCTTGAACGATTCCATTCGAATTTTCAATTCTTAACAAACAATTGATCATTTCGTTTTAGGCCTAAGTCCAAATCAATTTCATACATAATTCAAGGAAGATACTATGGGTTAGGTATCTACGTATTTAAACTTTCAAGCTCGAAATAATTCATATGTACCTATAGTTTGAATGATTCGTTCAAATATGTAGCACCTACCTAATTCATTGACGGAATGGATTCTATTATCTGTAGTGATGAAGGCTAAAATATTTTTGAATCATTTACAAAGGGACGAGATAGGCTACCAAGGCAAGCATCCATTTGAATTTTTAAAAGTTGAAAATGTTCAGTAAAAAATCGATGAAATGACTTTTAAGAAACAAGTATGTAGGTAGTTGTAAATTCCCGGTCCGAAGTTTTAATCTCTCACTATAGAAGAGATTGAAAATATTAAAATTTTCAAAATGTTTGAAAAATTGAAAATTGTTTGTTTGAAATATGGCTACTCCCTCACCAGCACAACCCCCCCGCCCCCCCCCCCAACAATAAAAAATATATGTGAAATGGAATTTTCGAGTCATTTTGAAAACGATAGTGGCGAAAACGAAAAATCGGAACAGAATTTTACTCACTAAAAAAGTATGTCACTCAAACCTCACAGATCTCAGAATTACATTTTGAGCTGCCAAAGATTGATTTTTTAAATTTGGGCAAATTTTTCAAAATGATGGTCCCACAAAAAAAGTACCTAGATGAATAATATAGGGGGATAAAAATCTGAAACTCGGTTTATATCCTGAAATTGATCCCTCATCAAATCTATTGTCCCCATTTTCAAGCTGATCTAAAGCTTCTAAAAAAGAGTTTACTTCTCTCCAGCACTTTCAAATCGCTCCAAATGACAATGTAATCCACTTCGGCAGCTGGAAATTTATTTTTGCCATGAAGTTGACAATATCTTAGAACGCAATAGTGCTAATTTCAAAAAATCGAAAAAAATTTTCAAGTTTTTGGCTATATTTTCGATTTTTTGAAATAGGCAAAAATTGTCCAAAAATTGGAAACACTGCGTTCTAAAATATTTCCTCAGTTTTAGAAATTATCTTTCAATATTTTGTCATGTAATTAATGGGAAATATTTATCAAGAAAACGTTTTTAAAATAGGTACGAATTTATCGAAAAATGAGCGATTTGAAAATTTTCAACCGCTCTTTAGAACTCTTAAAGTTTGTCTTGGATGCGAAAAAACCAAGATTTTATCTAAAATGACCTCTCTTTGAGAGTCCAAATCTTCCCTCCAGGGGTACCTACGGAGCTAAAAAAATTTGTGGGTAACTTTAAACTCAAAATGAAGCCTCTGCTGAATTTGCTCGTACAAAATCGATCCTCATCTAGCAACTTTGCACGTTAAAAGAAAAAAGGCACAGCAGGCCGAAAAAAATTCAAATTCAATATCCACTTCTTTTTGAAGCCTCTGCTGCACTGTGGTACTTGGTTGCTAACTCGTATACAAACGAACGATGAAATATAAATCACTTTTTTCAACAAATTGAAAAACGTTTTTCTAGAGCATTTAGTGTACGAAATAAAATAGAGAAAGAGAGAAAAAAATAAAAAGTTGAAAGTTTACCGTCAATAAAAAATTACTTATTCCGTCCGGGTTTGCCTCACTGTACTCCTTTCTATCCCATCTTTCTCCTCTCATACCCCATCGTTCACATCTCATCGTCAAATGCAGACCTAGAATAAAATACGCGAAAAGTTCGATATTTGGCTCGGTTGTCGTTTGAACTGCGGATTAAGTGATAAAGTTTATATGTACTTACGTGAATGAATGCGAAGAAGAGGCAGAGGGTGAAAATATAAGGTCCCGTGAAACATACAAGCAGATGAATTTCAAATCACACCTACCTACGTTTCATTTTACGGTGAATGGTCAAATTATGTCGAACAAATAATTATCAACTTATGCGAGTGTGGAAAAGGAGTACAATAATGATGGTGGACAATCTGGACAGAATATTCGTATTCCTCATCGTGAAGTCAGCTGCGGTGCAATATTCTCGAATTAGTAATATTTTCACGAGTCGTAACTCGTAACTTCCAGGAGACCACAAGAAATGGGGATTTATCAAGTGTACTTTCTTAAAGTTAAAAGTTATGACCTTAATCGAGAAATAAGAATTATTCCATATGCTTCTCTAGGAAAAATACGAACAAATTATAGCAAAATGAAAAACTCGTATCAATGATTTGAGGTCAAGAGAATACAGCTACGAAATTATGACGTTGGAATCTCTACCTACCTAATTTTCCGGACATCTAATTGAATAAAATTTAAGAACAGAGGCAGCGACTATTAATTGACAGAATTGATAAAAATTCCATTACCAGAGTACCAGACGAATCCTTTGTTAAAACTAATATAGGATAGGCCTATGCAATACATATTAAAAGAGGTTTCGTCTGACGAAAAAGTCTTCCTTAGTTTTCATATCAGTTCTCTCGTCTTTATACCTACTCTTTAAAAGATAATGCTCGCTGCTATTATTTCGCTGCTGGCCGGTAATGAAATGATAATACTATAAAGACGTAACCATAGAGCATAGACCACAGAAACCAAACCTTATATAGTTGGTAGATTTATGCCTTAAATTTATATAATACCGCGTATAGAAAATGGCAACGAAAATCTCCACAGATAACTCGCTATTCGCCAAAAAGTTTTAATGGTAGTTCGCTGTTTTTTACTATATCAGTGCGGTTTTTTTGCATTTAGAATAAATTTAATTTAAGCCAAACTTTAACCGCGAGTTGCTGCTTAAGATATCGAAGTTCGGGATAAATTAAACGAATTAAAATCTCTAAATCAAAGATATAAAATCCGAGCTAATCGTCGCGGTATCGTTTTAAATCAAATTCTAGTCTCTTTTGTGAAAAGTTTCAGCGTGGAAAAAGGGTGCAGAAGTGCAGAAGTGAAATGAAGCCAGGTAATATTTGGAGATGGAGTAAGTAGCAAGTAAAAATTAAAATTTTTTTTTCAAAGTACTCATAAGTATTTAAAAGTCAGACAAAATATTGTGAAATTAAATTAGTTTAAATTCATCAAATTTCTCTTCAACTTTATAAAGGTCCAAGATAACATTGCAAATTCAACAACTAATTTTTTTCCCGAGTTTTTGAGAGTTCGCCATAAATATTGAATGCCGTTTTTTTGTCTTTGAAATTATTCTAACTAATCTGATGTCAAAAATTTTTCAAGATTTTTTTCAAGTAAATTTTTGCAAAATCAGGTGCCATAATGATTAGGAAGGAATTTTAAAAATTGGAAATTTACCTATCCAATCATTTCCAATTTTTTAACAGTTGGGCGTAAAAATCCAACAAAATATCAGCGTCACGTAAATTTCAAACTGACCCCGGCCAAAAAAAATGTTCATGTCAAAATCTGAAACTCGCTTTAAACATCTAAGTTGCCTCCTTCCCCAACTCGATTTCCACCATTTTCGAGCCGATTTGGACCCTCCCTTCCCATTGAATTTTCTCCAGCAATTTCAAATTACTCGGGAGCTGAAAATTAAATTCTGTCATAGGTAAGTTTCAATAACTTATTCTGAATTCTATCAGCGCAGATGAATTGAAAATTCAAGGTGGAAGTCGAAAAATGGAAATAAGTACTTACCTAAGGTATTTTTTTACAAGTTAGAAATCTCAAACTTTGAAATTTTCGAGATTATCTGGAGCCTTCAGTCAGGACTTTACTTTTCTTTTTACCTTATTTCAAATCGCTCGATTGGCAGTTTAATTAATGTACTTCTCATGAATTGGAAAATCTTGAATAAAAAAATCCCAAAGTCGTAAATTTAATCAATTAATTACTTACACGAAACTTTTTCTACGCTCTCCTATAAAGACTTCTCATTCCATCATAGCATGTCTTAAAGGCCCATTTTTATGGGTGCTAAAAAATGAACGTCGAGTGCCTGCCTGCCTGGAATGATCCAGTTTTTTAAATTGACAATTTTGGAACTTTTTCAAACTTGGAGATTTTCTGACTTCCTGGCTTCACAAGTCGTCTGTCGAGCCTATTAAGGTCATTGACCCGTGTGTCTGGAATCTCAAAATCATAGACCAACCTGTCTATCCTCCCAAGGTCGTCTGTCTGTCTGTCTGTCTGTCTGCCTGTCTGTCTGTCTGTCTATCTAGTCTCTTATAAGATCATTGACCCATCAGTATGACTTCTCAAGGTCGTCTGTCTGTCTGTCTGGCTGGCCTGTTAAGGTTACTGACCTACCTCATACCTGTCTAGCATCACGCGGTTGCCTATCTGCTTGTCTGGTCTCTCAAGGTTGTCTACGTGCCAATCTGGCTTCCCAATGTTGTTTGTCTGTTCTCTGAAGGTCGTTGACCTGTCTGTCGAGATTCTCAAGGTAGTCTGTCTTCTTGTCTGGCCTCTTAAGGTCACTAACCTGTACTTGTCTAACCTCCCAAGGTCGTCAATCTGCCTGCCTGGCCTTATCTCAAGGCCATTGAAACGTCAGTATGGCTTCCCAAGGTCGCCTGACCGACCTCATAAGGTCATTGACCCGTGTCTCTGGACACTCAGGGGCACTGCTCCACCTGCCTAGTCTCCTAAGATGGACTGTCTGCCTGTCTGGCATCTTTTAAGGTCATTGACCCGTCTGTCTGGCCTCTCGAGGTCATTAGCCCATCTATTTGGCTTCTCAAGGTCAATGACCCCATCTGGGTGACCTCTGATGGTAGTTTGTGTACCTATTGAGAATTTCAACAATTTTTTACTTCAAGACTTCGCGCTTATGTAAAAGTCCACTTAAATACAAGTAAAAATTTCAAATATTGGCAATTTTTTTCAACTCGAAGTTGACCACGATCACAGTTTCTGAAATAACTTGAAATTGTAGGAGAAAAGTCAACTTATGCTGGTGCTTCCAGATCGGCTCGAAAATGGTGAAAATTGATTCGAGGGATCGACTTACTTTATACCTGAATTGATAATCTAATAATTTCATTCATTTTCAAAAATTTTCCAAAATAGAAAAATGAACTAGGTACGTAAATCTTCAGCTCAAAATTTGATTCGTAGAGCTTGGTGATGTGTTCTATTGCTTGAATATGTAATTTCATTCCTAATTTCTTTTTTATTCAGTTTCAATTTTCCATACCAATCCTTTATCTAGGTAAGTAAACATAGGTATAAATTATCAATCGATTTTTTTCAACTCGAGTAGGTACCTACCTATCTTTACGTACAAATTGAATCATTTAAACGGTTCGTAATTTCATCGATATTTTTGTTACAAAATATTAAAATTATTCAAGTTTAGTGTTTTTTTTTCTTAATTTTAAAATTGTGTTCGATGAAATCCTGAAATCTTTCATAAAACTCGAAAATAGTTAGTCTATGATTTGGTGGCAACTCTAACATTTTCCTACATATTTTCAAAAAAAAAAAAAAAGAAGAAGAAGAAGAAATCTGCTATAGCAACTATGAATTGGAATCTCCTTTTCCCTTGCATTTTAAAAATAAAAATCTGCAGGTACTTGGGGAAAACGATAACAAAGCTTGTGGTTGCGGCAGGCGGCAGCCTTGCTAGCTAAAGATAGTTTAACTACTTTGTTTTTCGAAGAAAGAATAATTGATTTTTTCAATGCCATAAGGGTGCTAAAAAAATACTAAATTTCTTTCGCGAATTTCTTCGTGGATTTTCCATTTAAAAAGCTCATAAAGCTCCAAGCACTAGGTACATAATTATGATAACGGAGCAAAGAAAGGTGGAAAAAATGAACTCATTCTACACTAGCCAATAATCAATTGAACCATTTCCGAAAAAAAAAAAAAAAAAATACACAGTGATGAGGAATAAAGTGAGGTTTTTGAACAATTTCTAATACAAAGTGGCAATTTGAATAAAACAAAAGTTAAAGTCTACGTGACCACATACGACATATTATATTTTCCAAAAAAACTGATAGGAAAAAAAATGAGCAAAATTTCATTCCAAATGATAAGCTTTTCAAAGTGACGAGAGAACTCGAACCTTGCCATTCAGGCAGATAATTCGTGTCTTATTAAAGTGAACGATTCGCCGTTCAATACAGCGTTTTAGATACTGGGTCAAAATTAATTTGATATTTGAACCTCATAATTCGTAAATTAATTTGGAAAATTTCGATGCAATTATCTTATCGTATTAGAATCCAATACATTTAAATACAAGCAGCAACAACAAAACGTGTAAGCTCAAGTGTTACATATTGCAAAAAAACATTTTAGGACAATGTCGTCGTCTTTTAGACACCTAATTTTCATAATGTATCCGCTTTAGTTTATCACAAATAGTTGTATTTATGACTGATACTGTTGAAGGCACACCATTTATGTTACAGCTGCTCATATATCGAAAAGATAATTTTCGAAAACTTTACGTCACCGAAGGTCATCGTTGAAAGCGCCGAAAAAAAATACGACCATAACACAACATAGGTATAACCATATGAGGTATCTACATATACGTGGAAATATTTACTCAACTAGTGATAAATGTGAAAATTATGATATTTGACGTTACGTCTTTGGCAAAAGTAACCATAGTGAAATGAATTAGAGAATGAAATAATTTTAAATTTGTGCATTTAAAATTAGATACATACTTGTGCAATAAGTGTGATAATTTGCTCGTGTTTTATAGTGCAATAAAAATGGCAGACCTAATTTATGCGATGTTCAGGTACCTACTTTCATGTTCAAAATATACCTATACCTACTTAAAGTATAACTTTAGTTTAAACAAAAAATGTTTCGAATTCGTAAATAATCACAATGCAATCGTATCCATCTCTTATTATCTATTATGGTAATTAAAAAATCATCAAATATCAAAGTGAAAGCTGATGCATCATATTCGAAAGACCATAAAATTAATCAGATAAAAGTCCAATTCTCTTTTTACCCAATTAATTAAGAACCCGGCAAAGAAAAAGGTTAAAGCATTTCATTTCAAGGGTAAATCAACACGAAATTTAACGCTTTTATAAATTCATATCTTTAATCCGGCCGCCATTCGCGAGTTGAGTTCATCTCAAGCATATCTCTCGTCGAATACATTTTAAGAAATTTGTTGTTACCTACATAGTTTAGTGTTAGTGATATAATATTTTATACCCTCGGTAGATTTGCAGCATAAAATTAATTCAGGTAGGTTAGCATTTCAATTACTCGAGTTTATAATAATTTCCTATTTTATGAAAAATTCTCCGTATTTCTAATTCGCGAATGAAAAATTCTTCTCCAGTGTAAGAGTTATTTCGCGTTTATAGTACCAGATATGAATTGAACGTAATAATTTAACTCGAATGTTATTTTCACGTAGTTCTATAAACGACGGTTACATTTATCAATGTAATATTTTATATCTTTCGCCAATATAGTCAAAGATATACGATATCGTAAAGAATACTATTTCACGAAATGTTACAGTTTGAGCAATAACAACGTTACCATATCAGATAAACGGCTTCAATTTGTCTTAATATCCACTGCAAAAAATAACCTTATAAGTTTAGGTACGTGTCGATGCGAAAAACCACCGGCATCGGCAATTCATTCGTTTGTGTAATAAAAATAATGCATTTCAATTTTACCATCGCGAATTTCTCAGCTACTAGTAAAATATAAAATGATGCATTTCAAGGTGAATACGACTGCATAATATTATGGAGTTCAATGTTGGAAATGATTTTGAAAAAGGAGCGATGGGGGTGTTGAGGTAAAGTAGGTGTTAACGAGCTGATTGCTACCTATTTTGAAACCTAAAAAAAAAGCAAATTGATAGGTAAGAAATGAAAATTCAAGGAATGCATAAATTTTCTCAGCTAAAAATGATAATGAGGGCTGATGTGTCTTAAAATTTTGAAAAAATTATAATCACCCACAGATATTTGAACTCTTTAAAGAAAAAGTTGAGAATATGAGAGAATCAATCCCGAGTAAGTATCTAGGTAATGGAGGTTTACTTTCGAAGAAGAGAAAATGGCTGTTCTTGACTTGTAAAAATATAATGCCATTTTCTACCACAAAATTGAATGACGAATAGAGATATCGGAAATCGAAAATTTTTACCATAAGTAGGTAAATGTTTTCAACGTTTTGAAAGTACCTGTAAATAAATTAACTCTATGGTTTTAGGCAGAGAATTTTTTTATAAAAGTAATGCTAATCTTTTTTCGATACACGCACTTTTTTGTCATTAGACTTTCAGAACCTTGAAAAAATGTATGGTAGCAGTCTAGAGTCTACTTATCTACTTTAGAATTAGCCTCAATTCATGAAGTAGGTAATGATGATTTTCACCTTGCCATAAACTCGTTCATTTTGTGTTGTTGGATATGGGTTAAAAATAAAAACAACTTACTTCGCAGATTTTAGAATTTAAAGACCACTTCCTCCAACCAAGCCATTTTCGCCACTTCTTAAAATTGACACATTTTCACCTCGATTCATTTACCTATGTTTATTCATATAAGTATTATCTACGAAATTTTTTCAAAAACTTCCCCTCCCTCTCAGTTTCATTTTGCATCAGATGATTTTTCACGTTAGTAAATTTATGCATTGCTTCCAATTTTCAGATCAGAAAAGCAATTTTGTTATTTACACAGTTATACCTATTCGATATTTTAGAATACCTATCCTACTTTCTAACAGATTAATTTGATGACTGAAAAACACCTGCTAAATAAAATGTAGATATTTATGTACAATTGATTCATTTATTTTTTATACAAACCTAACTATTGTACCTACCTAATTGGTGAAAAATTATTTTAAATTCAAATTATTAGATAGATAGATATAAATACTACGATGATTAAGAAACTGATGACTATTTTTTTTTTTTTAATTTCGAATGTGATCATAATTTAAAATTCGTCAAGCTCAAGTTTTGTTTAAAGTGAAACTGAAGAGAGAAATTTGAAATTACATATTTCAAGATTTCAAAATGATCTAGCAAAAAATGTCATCACACCTCGATTTACCTATCACCATCAGGACGGAAATCTGATTTTCTACGTTGAATAAATTCTAAAAATTTCTCCTCCCTAAATCCCCACCTGAAATGAAAACCAATACTTACTCTATGCTTTTTAAGGAATAAATCAAAAATTTTGATCTAAAAATTGAAGGTAAAGTTGCGTACCTAGCCTTATATATAGGTACGTTATCTACTATTTTGCTCTGTGAGGTAATCTAAATCAATGTAAACTCTTTGTTTTTTCCTCAGTGGTTCTAAAACATCGTAAAATATGATAAGTACATACCTAAGTACATAGTTAGTTGTTTCAAACGATCTCATCAGTGAAAATCAATGTTACATTTATTTATCATTTTTGACCTCTTCCTATTGAACTATTTACATGGACTTAAAAATCAAGTCAAGTTCCCTGATTCATCTCAATTTATTTTTACATGTTCTTTCCGATAGTCTAGTGAAATAACCACCATCATTTTCGTACTTCAGTTCTGATTTTCTAGGAAGGTAAGCAAAGAAGTCTCGTAATTTTCACTCTTTTGCGACTCCTTGCCAAACTGTTGAACTTTGTTGGCTCGTATCTTGAAACTGTTAAAGCTTTGAATTTTGAGAAAATTTGTTCGTGAGATTCCTTCTAATAAAAGTAAATCTTTTGCAATAAAAACCCAATTTTTGAAATAAGATTTTCACACCCTTGGGGAAACTAGGATCCTTAATTTCAACCAAATTTGAAAAAAGTTGCCCCCAAAACATAATATGGATTTTTTAGATTTTCTTTTTTATCATTTTTAAAATTTAGCTCAACCAACTTTCAACTTTGAAAAATTTCTAAAAAAAATAAGAACATTTCGAATCATCTTTGAATTTTTCAATTTTTCTTCTGATGACGCAAAGTCATTTACAAAAAGGAGTGTATTGATGAATATTTCTGCAGATACAATTTTTCTCTTCAGTTGAAAAAAAAAATGAGAAAAAATCATTGGCTGATAAAACGATCGTTTTCGAAAACTTCCAAAACAGAGAATACCTATGGGAGGGAGGGAAGAGGTATGAAGGGATACATTTGGGTCATTCTACGTCAAATCAGCCCAGCTAATTTTGATTTATATAGGTCCTCAGATTTTTCTTAAACCTTATTTGTTAGTAAATTCCCGATTCTTCAGAATATTGGGAAAGAAAAAAAAATCGCTATAATTGTCTTCCAACCTGCTTGGGAAAAGTGGAGTGGGATTTCTTATTTTTCAGTTGTTTAAATTTCTCGACATGATGCCCAATTTGGACTTGAATTGCTTGGGGCTGCTCCAACTATAATACAAAATCTACTCTTCAGATGTTCAGGAGATTTGTTGCTCTATTTTTTTGCTTTTAGGTACCATCGATTCCAGAATTTTGTGAACCCCCCCCCCCCCCCCCTAATTCAAATTGGCGAGAGCCAATGAACGTTTCGCATGCGTAGAATAATTTTTAAAAAAACACGAGCAAATATTCGTATTCAACTCTACCAAAAATTTAATAATCCATCGCACAGCTACTCGTACTTCAATTTTTAGGAAATTTGGCAAGCATTAGAACGCTGAAAGGAGGAGGGGGGCGAATCATAAAAATAAGTTTTTATTTGTGATCAACCCCCTCCAAAACCTAAAAAATGATATATTATCTCGTGATTTTTTTCAATTTTTTGGAAATTTTGGGAAACCAATAGGGAGGGGCCGTATGAGGGGTTTTAAAAAATGATTCAATATTTGTGTTCGGTGCTCTTGAATACACATGAAACAATACGTCACACGATATTTAACATTTTTTAATACCTATTTTTACCAAAATTTTGAGGCTCCTTGCCTACTCCCTCCTTCCTCCTCCCTCTATGATAGCCGTGGGCCCGCAAAAGGATCAATTGCACCCCCTGCTAATCCTCCGGGACAACTTTTTTCTTAAATCATGAGTGCTAAGGAAGATTTCTAGCACTTCTCCTCAAAAAAAAAAAAAAACATGGCCCTACTCGCAAAATGGCGGTCATTTTGATTGACAGGTCATCCGAAATCGCAGATTTTGCGTTCCAACATAGTGCTTGCACGAAATTTTTTAAACCTTACAAAAGTAGATCGAAAGAGCAAGTAAAAATTCATCATCTGACAAAATTTGAAGTGCTAAAGTGCCTTTTTCGATTTTTGGTGAATTTTTGAAAATCAAATTAAGGCCAAAAATGAAGGGAAAAATCAAAATCTTACCAAATTGACCTAGAAAGCTGAAATTTGGGATATACCCTATTTTCGACCTGACAAATCAATAGGAAACTGTTTCAGACCGTTTAGGGTGGTTCTGGAGCCTCCAGCAGATTTTTGAAACTTGAAATTCACACAAAATTTCATCAAATAGAGTTGGAAAGACGAAATTTATTCTGCAAACTGATTTCAAGACGCTACGAAGTCGACTGCAGGTGGATTTCAAGTCGTTTTGGAGTCTCCAGCGACTTTTTGAAAATTCCAGATTTTTGAAACTTGAAATATTTTAACAAAATTTCATCAAATAAAGTTAGAAAACCGAAATTTTCCAAGCAAATTCAATTTTAAAACCTATCCATAAGCCAGACTGATTTGACAATTAACATGGAAATGGTCCATTTGAAAAAATCTGTTGAGAAATGATTTCAAAATGCAAGAAATATTTTCAATGATTATTCTCGTTAGATCAAAAATCACCATCAATATTTTGGATTGAATTTTAATAAAATTGTTTCAATTTTTTTTTCAACTTATCAAATTGAAATACGATGAGTGAAAAAGTTGAAAAATTTAGTCAGATGGGGAAAGAAGAAATTACAAGGTTGATGAAACCTATAAGTACTTTGGTATATACTGATAACAATATTGTTTCTATTACGCTAGAAACTTTTTCATCAATCTGTTTACTCTTTTTTATTACAAAATTTCGATGTTTATTTTGTTCATTCAACTCAGCTTTCTCAAGTAAACATTGAAACCGTATACCTATCTACGGTTCGTGTATAATGGAACTTCCCCGTCCTAACTTCTTATCTTTGTAATTTAATACCAATTATTTTAGATAACGAATTCTACATAGTATGTAGGTTTCGATAATTTTCTGACGAAGCGACCAATTAATTAATTCAACATCAGCTGTAAAATTATGATTGAGAAAATTTATAGTGAAAAATACTACGAGTTGAGTGACCGAGAATCTAAACGTTGTTTGGTATTTTAAAATCATCTTATCAACTCGTGAATTATTGAGTAATTCAGTGGGTAAATCGGTTATAAATTAATTACACCGATGGCTCATTAACGTACATTTCTTCAATTTTTTCAAGGTAGGTAGTAAGTGTATTTGGTTCACGGATGTTTGCTGAACCTGTACAAAATTTTCGGCGTCGACTGCAGCAATCTGAAACTGATAAAAAATATCGATTAATATCCGTTCAATGTTTCATTTAAATGTTTTACTTGTATCATTTAATTTAGTCTACCTACCTACCGTTCATTTCCTTTTAATTATTAGGTACCTATATAGGTAGTCGTATTTTTGAAATTATAGTACCTAATAGTTTTAGTTTGGCCCACGTATTTGAATCTGATCCAGATAATATGTATAGACCTTGTGCTAATGAATTTTCAATTTGTTTACAGGATGGATCTCGTTCTAACAACGTTAATAAGTATTCTAATCATCATACCTCTGTATTACTTTTTGAAAGCGCACAATAAAAAGCAGAGGATAGCCAAATACATAGATAAATTACCGGGCCCAAAAGCGATGCCATTATTTGGCAACGTTTTACAGTTGAAAGTCGCTCGAAATAGTGAGTATATTTGAATTTTCACCGTTTTATATAGCAATGTAACTCGAATATATTTTTTCTCTCAAATTCCAGAACAGTAACAGATACATTATATATTATGCTAAATATATTCATGTGTTTATAATAGAAGAAATATTACACGAATCGTTAATCTCGGCGAAATAAATTCCGCTCGCCTTTTTCGTTGCTAGTATTTCAAAACAAAAAGATGAACATCCGAGGATGCACACGATCGTGTGATACGTTTTATCATTCGCGTAAATTATAAAATCTGACCTATTTTATAAGTCTATACTCGTAGTAAATGGAAGTACTAATTTTATACCAGGGCTATGAAAATGGCCACACGATGAAAACCGGAAAACTTAATATTGGTACTTTGGCGGGCTACACAGTACAGCATTAATGGCATTTAATGAAACAGAACCGATATTCGGCTCGAAAAGAAATGCAAACATCGTCGACGAAAAATATTCGCCTCCTTCGCGCGCACTTCGTCGCCCTATCTGCCGTATTAAAATATTAATCAAGTTAATTCGCGAAAATTGCTAATTTCTAAAAACAACCGTAGAATAAAGAAGAAAAAATATAAATTTTATACCAAAGTTAATTAAAGTTGAACGCGTTTTTTTTGGTTACCGTTATTACAGTTCTACTATCGTGTTTTACTGCGGGCGCATTTTAATCAGAAAAATAAGCTCAACAAGCTGTATAGTATACCGCTAAGACTAAACTTTTTTCCTACTTTTATTTTCTCTCGATAACGATTAAGCCTTTTTATAAAAGCAAAAAACATCCGGCAAATTAAAAATTTCAACCGTAAATCTCTTATAATATTTCCAAACGTTCGATATTCATGCTTATGTAGGTATCCAGCACCAGTCTTACCAAATTACATAACTCGCCTTGCTTTTTAATTTTCAGCTATTTTTTAATCAAGTTTTAAAAATAGTCCAACACGGTATCTTTTTCACTGGTTTGTGACCTTTTTTTTTCTCCCCAACACCTTTGAGAATTTATGTATTTTAGTACACGTTCGTGTTTGGAATTACCTACCAATAAGAGAGACGTGGTTTGGTGCAGATTACCTACTTACATAGGTATCTGCCTTTTTCGTTAATACAACTAACTTTAATTAGAGGAATAGTGCACCTGATCGGTTTCGTGTTTAATGAACATTGATAAACATTATATATGTACAAGTTGAACTTATTAGAATTATTATCCTAAGGCACTTTTCAAATTTCATATGTTTGTCTGACGAAAAACATATCTGAGTACTTACATTATGTAGGTAGAGGTATTGGTAGGTATATTCGTTCGTGTACCTACCTCTACCGTAAACTATTTTCAACATGAGCTTGTTCACTTGTTTAAATTTTCCCTTTTGCAACATTCTAACAATTGTTTCAACTTATTACGAAGTATATTTTATTAGTCGTGCTTGTTAAATTTCCTAATGAAAAGTTGAGCTTTTCGAGCAGTTGAACGAGATTTAGATTTGGTCTTGTTTGCGAAAGGTTTCCATGCAAGTGTAGGAAATTTTCCATTAGGTTCGCGACCCTGTTTATTACATGAAATGAGTTGGCCTGTTGAACTGATACGCACGTAGATATTTTCCATTTCGTGAATCGACTTTATTTTTTAAAAGATGGAAACTTTTTTTTTTGTTATTTATTTACTTATATTTTCATTAAACTGTCTAAAAATATTTCAGCTTGTAGTTTGAATTATTTCGCAACAGAAAATTGATAATTTGAAGGTCAGGATCAGGGTACTTTTGAACTGAAATTTTTAAAGCGATCTTACATTTTTTATGAAGCACAAGGCCCACACATTCCATTTTGTGCTCTTTTCACCATAGGTATCTTTTCTCGTTCGTTTTGAATATGGAACCATAAAAGTAAACAAGGAGCAAACTAGCAAAGTATTACATTGTGGGTCATTCCATGTCAATTCGACCCAGCTTTTTGAGTCATGTCTTTCGATTTCGCTCAACTTTTTTTTTACAATATCTACCCACCCAGTAAGTAAGAAACCTGCAATCAGTTTGGTCCCACCCCCCTCAGGGGGCGGGTGGGGGCTTCCATTATTTTCACATTGTTTCGAGGTACTCAACTTCAGCAGCGCATTCCTCCGAAGCTATGATACATTGATCAAAACTGATTTCACAGTTCGAACGAGCATTGAATTTTAAATTTTTTAAGCATTTTGAAATTTGCAAAAGTTGAAAGTTGAACTTTCAAATTGAAAGTTCAAATTTCAAACTGGCGCTGTAAGTGGGAGCTACCATTTAAAAATCTGAAAAAATGACCATCGATGTATCTTTTGATGCTTTTTTGAAATATCTTATTTTCAAGATGGGATCTCTCAATTTGGGGGGAATACCCCCACCACCAATTTTGGGCAAAACTTTCGAAAAAAAAACTGGGGCATGTGACATATTGAATTGTATGTTTTTGGTGACGTTGAACACGAATATGACGTCAGATTTTTGATTGGACCCCATCCACGGCCCCCAGCACTTCCCCAAAGGTGGTAAATGTCGAAAAAAATGATTCCATTCGTGTGACATATGAAATAGCATGTTTTTGGTGACGCTGAATTCGAATATGGTGTCAGATTTTGAATTGGACCTTATCCACGGCCCCCAGCACCTCCCCAAAGGGGTAAAAGTCAAAAAAATGGTTTCATTCGTGTGACACATGAAATAGTATGTTTTCGATATCGCTGAACACGAATATAGCCTTAGATTTTCAAATTGCCTCACCCATGGCCTCCAAAACCTCCCTAAATAGGTAAAAGTCCAACAATTTCATATGTCACACGAATGAAACCATTTTTTTGACTTTTACCCCTTTGGGGAGGTGCTGGGGGCCGTGGATAAGGTCCAATTCAAAATCTGACACCATATTCGAATTCAGCGTCACCAAAAACATGCTATTTCATATGTCACACGAATGGAATCATTTTTTTTCGACATTTACCCCCTTTGGGGAGGTGCTGGGGGCCGTGGATGGGGTCCAATCAAAAATCTGACGTCATATTCGTGTTCAACGTCACCAAAAACATACAATTCAATATGTCACATGCCCCAGTTTTTTTTTCGAAAGTTTTGCCCAAAATTGGTGGTGGGGGTACTCCCCCCAAATTGAGAGATCCCATCTTGAAAATAAGATATTTCAAAAAAGCATCAAAAGATACATCGATGGTAATTTTTTCAGATTTTTAAATGGTAGCTCCCACTTACAGCGCCAGTTTGAAATTTGAACTTTCAATTGGAAAGTTCAACTTTCAACTTTTGCACATTTCAAAATGCTTAAAAAATTCAAATTTCAATGCCCGTTTGAACTATGAAATCAGTTTTGATCAATATATCATCGCTTCGAAGATGGAATGACCCAAGTGCTATTTCATAGTCTACTCAATATTGTGACCTAAGAACTGGAAGAGAGAGAGGAATTCATTTTACTAGCACGAATATTTTCATGTTGTAAAATTGAAAATGTATTGAAAAAGTGATTAGGTATCACCAATCGTTATGGAAGGTTGGATCCTGGTTTTAAAATTTCAAAAATGAAAAAATAACTACTTACGTAATTTACGATGTAAATACTGTCTCTTTTTTTCAAATTTTCAAATTGTCGTTGAGCATGAATAAAAACCACTATAAAGTCTTCAGAGAAATAGAAAAATGCGAAAAAATGCTATTAAAAATGCATATGGTTTTAAAACCACTGTCTTGAATGACTTAGGTGCCCAAATTTAGGAAGTTTTAAACATACGCAATTCGTCGGAGTTTTTCGGTCTTCACTGTTCTGGAAGCTGAAAAATGATTCTACTTTTCCAAAAATCGAATAAAAAATGCAAAAACGACCTTACCTACTCTAGTCCTCATTTTTTTAGTACTCACTTGTTCGAAACAATGTCTTACCAAGTTCCTTAGGTTTCTGAATTTATGTTCTGCATTATTATGGGGGGGGGGGAGAGAGGCTCAATCACTGGTTGCAGTATTTCCAAAAAAAAAAAACAAAAAAAAATACTCAATGAATTTCCAATAAAGAACTTCTCCTGATTTTCTGTTACACCATAAAAACGGTTAATTTTCATACATTTTGATGACAAAACGACCAAAAAATGCGTGTACAATGTTACAAAAAACGATAGATTTTAGATTTAATCTACCACCGCCCCCCTCTCAATCGTCAGATTTTTATATTTGAATACCTGACTCATTCAAAAACTTCGATGTAACTTACTTATCTAAAATAGTTTCAAGTTTTACGCTAAATTTGAAAATCAAGATCGGTTTTTTATTTCGATATACCCTTAGTGGAGTTCTCAAGCCCCTGAATTGAATACAAGTTAGGAAAATGGGCAACTTTCTGTATATTAACACCACTTAAAACATTTTCTTGAGATTTCCTACCCCCTCCCAGACCACCTTATTTTCGCCGTTCTGTCTCCTTTCTTCTCAAGAAATTGCCAACAGAAATCTCAATCCGTAAAATATTTTCGAACTGGACAAAGCTAAATCGACAAAGTCCTAAAAACATATAGGCTAATCACCAGCCAAAATTTTCCAGTGCTGAAAAATCGTTGGTACAAAAATACGAAAGAATTAAAAATTTCACCAAATTAACTTGAGAAGCTGAGATTTTATATGTTTCTTAAATTTGGCTCCTCCTTCCCCTCCCCGAAATTGTTTGGAAACTGTTTCGAAGAATTTTTTGAGCATTTATGGAACCTCCCGCAGATTTTTGTAATTTCTTAAAATACCCAATAATGTTGGAAAACTGAAATTAATTTTGGACCCTAATTTCAACATGCTGAGTAGATCGGGAGAGATTTCAGGCCATTCTGAGATCTCCAGCCATATTTTGGAAATTCTAGATTCTCAAAAAAATGTCGTAAAAGTTGTCCATTGACTGATGCTTGTTAATGACCTAGGTACATTACTTGATGGATTACACACAATTTTTCTATCTGATTTACTTACATACAAACGTTCATTTTTCTTGGTTAGTTTGGTGAAATTTTGATTTTTTTGCATTTAAAACGTGAAAGTTTGGCTGGTGATGTAAATAATAGATATCTACATATTTTTGCATGCTCTTTTTATTTTTGAAATTGTTCATTTTTCTGTTGATGAAGAAAAAAATTGAACATAAAATTGTGAATTTATTGATTTTTTTTATTTACAAAAATAATGCTGGAGAGTAATAGATTTTCACATTTCCCTTCCTCCTCACCCCCCCACAATTATTGAAAATTCATGTAGTTAAATATAAGTAGATTCCAAAGTCCTTCTTTTCAATTCCAAGTTTCAGGCTCTACGTGTATGTATTTATTTCCTACCCATTTCGCTATTTCAAACGTTACAGAGACCTTTATATAAAATGAAGGAGGAACTAGAAAATTTCCAAAATTATCAAGGTTGATATGAAAATGACTTGTTAAATTTTCAACTTCATGAGCCCATTTCAAGTTGAAGAATAGTTTAGGTAGGTACTTCTGTTTCTGTACTGCATTTTAGGAGTTTTTGAAAATGATTATAAAATTGTATTTTTGAATGACTCTCACGGTAGAGGAAAATTGACCCCATGGAGTGAAAACAACTGTGCGACAATCATTTCAATAATTTACTCAAAAAATGAGACTTTGGATTTTAAAAATTTCAATACGAAGGACTTGTTCACTTTCCTCTTTTTTTCAGCAAAAATATTTTCTGGGAACTAGATGCCTTTGAAATTTGAGAAATTTTAAAATTGACAGTTAGAAATCAAACACTACTTTAAAATTTATTCGCTTCTGTGTGGAATGTTTTTCAAACTCCTGAATGACATTTCACAAATTGAAAATTACTTTTGAAATATTGTTTGTTCAAATGGGGAAGATTACATTATATTTTGTTCAATTTTTCCAGCGCTTTTTTTCTCACCTAATTGAAATTAAATTCCATTGGAAACTGATCGTTGGTGTCAAAACATAGGTATCCAGTTAAATAATTTTGAAAAAATCGTGGTGGCTGGGCTCCATTCCACAGGCCCTCTTTCAATTTTTGCTGTAAAATTACGTACTTCTCAAATGGACTCGAGATGTTAAAATATGTTCAAATCGATAGCTTTGTAAAATTTTGATTTCGGTCATATTCATCTCCACCTTTAAAAATTTTTCTCACATTTGTATTGAAAAAAAAATGAAATTCATTTTGAAGCATTTTTATGCTGAAAAATTCTAGTTCTAGTAGGTAATTGCCCATAAAACAAAAACATGAATTGGTACACAGCTATTCTGCAGAGCTTCTTAGACATGATCTCATCAATAACTGAACCAATATTTTAAATATTGGCAATAAATTCAATAGAAAATCAATGCTTTTAGGTAGGTACTTACAATAAATTTTCTACATTTCTTTCTTTCTTTCAATAATAAGGTCCATTTTAACGTAGGTAACGTGTTACAAATAGTGAAATAATTTTCACATAGATACCCAACTAAAATTTTATTTGTCAGTTTTTTACGTAGGTAGTTTCAATGAAACATTTTTGCAAATTTGTCGAAATAATTCAATGGGTATCTACAAAAAGAAAAACGAGCTGTGTTTGACATTTTTTATGACACACGACGATACCTATTAAATGTAAACTAGTACAATGAAATCCTCCCGAACACTCGAACAAAATTATCAGCATCAGCTGTAGTTGGATAAAATTTCAAAACACTTTCTCATTCAAAAAAGCAGCCTTCGTAAATCGATTCCTCACGTAAGAAAATTTCAAAATTGAGATTGAAAACGTGTTTAAAATATTCTGCTATTTATTGGAAGTTGCTTTTTGAAAGTTTAAAACATACGTCGGATACGTTCAACTTTAATTTATTACTCGGTCAAAGCTTCTGACGTTTATATAGAAACATATAAAAGACACACGAACTTGTTGATACGTAGCTTTCGATGAAAGGGTAACAGTAGATACTCGTAGGTAGAAATAGGGAAACTTCAACTGTCAAACTGTTTTTATAGCGTTATTTATACGTATCCTTGCGCTAATATTCGCGATTTTTTATTCGTGTTTCAGAATTGTTCAAAGTAATTGACCAAAGGACCAAACGATTCAGTCCATTGTTTCGTTCATGGGTTGGACCTGTACCTTTCGTCCATATCCTGAGACCGGAACACGCCGAGGTAAATTTTGAAAAAAAAAATGTAAAACAGGTACCTAGAAAACAAATTACGCGATGGGATTCGAGCTCGAGAATTGGTTAAATAGATTAAACGTACACTGGAGAGGAGAAAGAGGAATTTGCAAAATTATATTTTCAAAAAGAGCGATAAAGTTTTTCACGAGTAATAAATGTTATGAAATTATTTTTCTTAATTTTTCACAGGAAATTAAGAAAAGTAGACGTTTACACTTGGGTAATAAAGATCGTTGTAAAAATACCGGTTACTTGTGATAATTTTCTCTCTACTTTTTTTTTTTTTTTTTTGGAACGTTGGGGTAAAATAAAATAAATAAAAATTCGTGTAAATTAATAACATTTTACTGATCCGTTTAATATTTTGATTTCGAATGAAATTTGATACTTTCGTAATCAAAATTCGACTAATGAAATGATAATTGACTCCAAAGTATAGTTTAATTGTTGAGAAAAAAAAGAGAGTGATAATAAATTTCGACTTATGAGATGAGAGTATTTAATTCGCGAATGACAGCGAGAGGCACTTTTTAACGGACTTTATCGCACACCTTTGGGACATTGTCGGCGTCGTGATTTCAAGGTAAATTAAATGTCACGAACGAGTACAAAAATCAATTTACTTATCTTGGCAGTGCGTCTGTTAGGCACACGAATGAATTTAATTACTCTAAATTATGTTTTAATTTACAGATAATTATGAGCAGTTCGAAACATATCGAGAAATCTTTAACGTATAAGTTTCTGTACCCGTGGCTTGGTACTGGATTGTTAACGAGCTCTGGTGAGTTTGATTTGAAATATGATAAAGAGTGTGCCTCTTCTTACCCGCAATACCGATTCCGATATCGGTCTTTTATGTGGGGAGAATTGTTACGACGATAAATAAGCCATTAAGTCTGATTGATGGCATGAACTTTTTAAGCAGATTATACCGTCGGTCGTCGTTGATACCCCTACAACAAAATTCCAACATTCTTGCCAAGGTTATCTCCCTGTGTGGTAAACGCGACCTCCGCGAGCTTTTTCTTCATCTTTACATAAGGCGCGCCTTTTTATCGCCCATTATGCAATACGTTTCTTAACAACATGTAAACTTATGCATATTAGAAAATATTCAAATGATAGAGAAGTAGGTAAATGCCTACCTACTTTAAGCGTAGTTGTTATGCAAAATACGCTGTACGAGTACGCGAACTGAAGATGACGACGACGGTATAAACTGAAAGAAAAGGAATACTTATGTTTAAAAACAGTTTTCGAAATGTATAATTTTTAATTTTTCCATCTCGTGTTTCAGGCAGCAAATGGCACTCGCATCGTAAAATGATCACGCCGACTTTCCATTTCAAAATTTTAGATATTTTCTTCGAAGTTATGCAAGAAAAAGTTGATATTCTAGTCAATCGATTGAAAGAAAAATGCCACAAGCCACCCTTCGACGTTTACCCCTACATTACCTTATGCGCCTTGGATATTATTTGCGGTAAGAGAATACAATATGTCAACTCGTGGTTAGTTTTTGCAGTATGTATCTGACGATGGAGTGAATTGTGGTGCTATCTAAATGGTGAATAGTGTATGAGAATGGGAATTGTGAGAAATTATTCTGTTTGTAGTCGTTGCGTTGTCTAATGGAAAACCGAGTTCTATTAGAAGTCAGTAGATGTCGGTATAGTTTATGTTTTTTGACACGAAATGTTTGAAAAAAATTTGAAAGATGGACTCGATGAATTGAAAATTTGATTTTTGCGAAGTGAATTAGTTTAGAATACCTACTGGAGAAGAGAGGTGGGAATGTCAACACTGATTTCTCAAGCTGCTCTCAATTTCACACAGGAACCTCTCAATCACTCAGATATCAATAGATTTTTCTCATTTTTCGCCAAAGCTAACCGAAACAAAAAGGTTTATGCAGGCTAATGAAATAAATAATTCACAAAAACATCAAATTCTAAATAATGCCCGTCAAAAAATTACGATCCCACTGGTATTGCAATTTTTCAAAATACTCCAAAAATTGCTATCTATTGCCCTGGAAAACGTTTTTGATTAAGTTTCAACTATAATCAGGTTTCGAGGTCCAATTTTGATCCAGAGGGGTAAATACTATTTTTAAAACCCAAATTTTTCAAAAAAAAAAAAAAAAGGAACACTGTCAACAAAATGGATTGAGACTTGAGTAGCTGCAGTCATTTCATGAGGGAATTTTCCACTCTGATGCTATTACCTACACTATATCATCGCGTTTTGAGATCTCACATTCAACATGAGTGGAAAAAAGTGTGTGTTTTTTTTTTGTTGGAACTATTTAAGAATACAAAAAAAAAAAACTTTTCCTCGTTCTTGGTGAAAATGTCTCTCAAAATGCGACGACAAAGAAGGATATTACGGAGTTTTGGTCTCGGAATCACATTTTTAGGCATCATAAATGTTAAATAATTGTATCCCTTCTCCCTTATTTCGTCGCAAATGCAGAAAAAAAATTGTCGAATAGTACATATCAAAAACAATGTCTCGAAAAATCCAAAATTCATGCAACTTTCAAAACTGTTACTTTAGGTACGGAATGAGAACCAAAAAATTGACAAAAAATTACCTTTGAAAAATATACGTAGATACCTATACAGGGTTGGTATCTGGTGAGTGAATGTCAAAACTTCAGATTTAGATACAGCCGGGTAGGACTTGAAAAAAACGATAGATGGATAAGTTGCCTACCTTTAAAATTTAAGGGGCAACCGAAATTTGAAAAAAATTGCGAAAAACGTATTTTTGACCTTGAGAATTGGCAATACTTACTTTGGAAAATAAACAAATTTGGTCATCTTGAATTTTTGTCCAACTTTGAAGCTGAAGAAGGGTCTAAAAATATGTATTTTAGAAGAAAAAATTGAGAAAAACGTGTTTTTGACCTTAGGAATAGGCAGCACTTTGGAATAATAAACAAATTTGATAACTAAGAATTTTTGCTTAACTTTGAAGTTGAAGGGGCTAGAAATATTTTAGAAGAAAAAATTGAGGACTACTTTGGAAAATAAACAAATTTTGTTATTATGGATTTTTGTCAAACTTGGAAATGGCAGGAGTCAGAAATATTTTATTTTTTTTTAAATATCTATGTACCTTTAATTTTAAGATATTTCTGACCCCTTAAATTTAAAAGTTGGGCAAAAATTTACAATGACAAAATTTGTTTATTTTCCATAGTACTGCCCATTCCCAAGGTCAAAAATACGTTTTTCGCATTTTTTTTTTTTTTTCAAAGCTCGGTTGCCCCTCAAATTTCAAAGATGGGCAACTTATCCATCATCTTTCTTTTCATGTCGTTCACCAAAAAACGAAAAAAAAACGCCCCCCCCCCAGAATTTTGCCCAACATGTCTTCTTCAATAAAAATGTAAAAAAATAAAAAGTTTTGAAAATTGGCATTATGATTTCAAATTCAATTTTTTTTAAATTTTGAATTCTATTTTATATGAAAAATCATTCAAAATTGTGCAAAAATTGACCCATAACATAAGAAAAAAAAGATCAAAAACTTAAAGGAAGGTTAATCTTGATTGTAGGAAAACCAACTTTAAATCATCTGTAATGTCCTTTTAAAATCAAAAAGTTTCGTGAAAATTATCAGTCTACCTACCTATTCAAAACATTTTTGGAAAAGAAAATCATCATTTTAAAAAACTACCTATCTACTTACTCATTTCAAAATCTACAGGTTGAAAATCGGCTATTAAATCGAAAAAAAAAAAAAAATTCTAAAAAGAGGTTCGAAATTAGTTCAAAGTCGTCAAGATGGAAGAACTGTTTGGAAACAATTTCAAAACCGATTAAAAATTTTCAAAAAATGCATCAAAATTGGTATCAAAATTGTCCAGAAAGTTTGAAGTTGTCTCGAGATGATTTAAATAAAATTAGAAAATTGTTCAAAAGCTGTTTTAAATCTGTGCAGAATTGTTTGGAAATTTGAAATCAACGAGTATTCCTTGCTCAGATTATATTTTTCCAAAAATTTCTCGAAAATCTACAAAATTAGTTTCAAACTTCTTAGATAATTGGGAGTATCCAGGTAGGCCTATGCAGAAAATAAAAAAATTCTTTTGATAAATGAATTTAAAATCCACTAAAAAGCTGAAAAAATCCCGAAACTTTTGGCAAAATCCATCAAAATAAGTAGTAGCTTTTTTTTTGAAAGATGAAAAAAACCACCTAAAACTGCTTAAAAGCTGTTCGAGTGTCTGAAAAATAATCAAGGTTTTTTATAAAAATGGTACCTACAGAATTATTAGACCCCAAAACTTATTTATGAAGATCGGTTTAAGGTCATTTAGAAATGAATTCAGAATTTGAATTTCAACTTCATATTATGGGAATGGGAAGAGGGCCTTCAAAACGATAAAATTGAAAAACTCAGACTGTACTTAACAAAATACGTCATAAGATCCACTTGATTTGTTTGAAATTTCATCTTGAGAAATTAACTTTGGGCCTTCGCAGCTCTCGACGATTCTGATTACAGCCATTAGGAATAATATGAAGGAACAGGACAGGGAGGTTGGTTTCCTCCCTATTTTTAGATTATTAAATAGCCGAATAATGCCATGAACTATGCATTAAACTGAATTGAGTCAATAGTCAAAATGGTATGAAATTTTGCCATAGGTACAAAAATATTCCTGCTTGTTTTGATTGGCATTTTTTCAACAAAAAAAATGAAAATTCACAGTAAGTAAGAAATATCACACCCCTTTGTTTATTTTTTTCGCGTATTCTGCCACCCCAACCCCCTCTCCTTTTTGAAAGTCGTACAGGAAGATTTTTATGTGGTTCTTAGGGCAGAAAGTTGAATAGGTAATTCAAGTTGAAACTTTTTTTTTTTAAACATAGTGATTTTTTTAGGTTGGGATTCTGAAATAGGTAGGTACCTCAAATTTTCCTTTTTTCACTTCCTCCATTTGCTTTACATTCTGAGTTTCTGTGTTATTAATTGAAATCGATTTATTTCGACTACAGTTTGAAAGATGAGAAGATGCTTAAAAATATTAAAATGCAAATTATGCTTCAAATTCGAGATGATTGGATCAAAATAGAATTGCAAAATTTTATTTAATTTTACAATATTGTCGTCCTTTTTTAGTTAGGTTCCTAGGAAGCTTAAGCCAAAAAATTTATAACATGATCTCATCCAATTGATATCAAAATAAAACTTTGGTTCGCCTAGTTCAATACATCTTTCGATTTGTGGCAGTCACTCCAAAAGCATAAGCCTATAAAAAAAATTCTCGCAAATTGAGTCGGTCACGTCAGCATATTTTTTTCATCTTTTGGGTCATTATTAAAGCCATTAAAACATTTTATTTTCCAGTAACAGTAACAGCATATTCGATGTGATAGTTTTAAGTAAAATTTGATGTTTTCCCAGCTTAACGGCGCCTTTAATATTCAACGTGGGCAAAATATGTACATTAAGTTTTCTTACATCGCGAAAGAAAATTCTGGCCAAAAAAATAAGAGGGTTTTACATATTTTTTATCACATTTTAATGATAAAGGCGCCAAAATGTATACCGAAGTCTGGCTATGGTCTGAGCTTATGGTATGGTTGGAAAGTTGATATTGAAAATTTATCGTACTTTAGGGGTTCATCACTGTCAATCAGCAGCAATCTCTGAGGAAACGTGGAGACACTATAAGGTTACACCCTTACACGCCTTTTTTTTTTCTGTTCTGAAACGAAAATTTCCTTAAAATTATTATTCGAAGATTGATTTAGTAGATTTTATTTTTTTATGCCAAATTCGTACCCGATATTCTTGTCCATGCAGTCCTCCATTTCTTTATTCATCTCGTTATGAAAAATTTTTTATGTTGAAAATATCTCGAGCTTGATAACATTATATTTGTATTCGTAGCCGGACAAATTTTTTTGCCTACGGTTTGAGAATACCAAGTTGGAATACAAATACAATAAAGTATAAGTGTAGCTTGTTTCATCCCTATATAAAAAATTCATCTCGAGACGATATTTTTTAAAAGTGGAAAAATTTATTCGAACAAAAGTACGAAATTATGGGATTGAAAAAAAATTAATATAAAGTTTTTCGTTTCGTCGAGTTTTTTAGGCGAACCAGTTATTTGTTTGGTGAGTTTGATGGGGAAAAATTCACTTTGTAAGCATAAATTTGGGATATTTTCCTACAAACGAAGATTTCGTGGATTTTTTATTTTAATATCTTCCTCAGAATGGTAACTTGATGTACGTTTCAATAGGTATCTCGGTAATTTTTAAATTGAAAAAATTATCTAATTTGAAAATTCTAAAAATAAATCGTGAAAGTTTCACGATCAAAGCTTCGTGGTTTTTTTTCAATCAGTTGAATGAGAGCTTTTTGAAAATGAATATAGTAGAAAATTTATATACGACGTGGGTAAGTAATAAGAGTAGTATAATTCGAGTAAATGAAAATTCACAAAAATTTTACGCTTTTTTGAATAAGCTCGACATTAAATTGAAGTTTTTCTCGTGAAAATAAGAAGTTGAAAGATTATAGAAAGTACCTCAGTACGATGCTGAGCTACTCGAGGAATGAAAGTAATTTAATATTTTTCTACGAGAGACGTCTTGAGAGAGGTAACGAGATACACCGAAGCGTATTTTTAATGTACTTAATTTTAATAATTTATAATACACGACTCTGGTTCAATTGAAATATTCGTAGTGAACGTCTGTAATGGTAATAATTTTGCAAATGTTTACAGAAACCGCGATGGGTGTTCCAATTGACGCGCAAAAAGATCTCGAATCTGAATACGTGAAAGCAATTTACGAGTAAGTAGATATATATTAAGTTGCGGAAAAGCTCGTTCGTTTCTTAGTTGTGTGTATCGAGGAATAAGTTGTTCATAAAGTGAATTACAGCGAGAAGGAAATTTTAAATTAGTACCCTGAGAATTTCGTATAAATGTTCGCACGTGCTGTAAATGAATAAAAACAAAAGACACGACGGTTGCTGAGGCTGGGGCTATTACGTTGTTAGCTAGCGTGGTTTCACTTTTACTCGTTGGCGAGAAAATTTATCACTGCGAATGTCTTCGTGTAAAAGATTTTTCTTCTTATTGTCTTCCTTATTTAGGATTTATTAAAAGGGTTAAAATTAAATTAAACGTAAAAAATACCCTCTAAATGGTGGTATTGTTTGTAACTTAAGTAGTCATTAATTTGCAGCCAGCGATGTTGGAATTGTTTTTAAGACTCGGGTTCCTCTATAGCATTTGTTTGAAACGCAAAGGGCAACCAACTCTCACGTAACTTTTTCCTATTTAATGCATTTGTATTAAATTAATGAGTTTAAGATGTACACGAGAACTAGGTGTATGAGGTGTTTGAACTGCTCCGCCAGCGACAGCGATGTAATGGCCAAGTTAATGATAAATTTTAGAAGAATATTTTACGTCGTAATGGTGCCTTTTAAAATGTTTCTTTTTGACGTTTTTTTCCTTTTCTTACTCTGTCGTCGCAGTTGTTGCGTTTTCAAAAGAAGCTGAAAGTTGGAAATTTTTCGAAATATTATTGTTCGTTTTATCGTCGAACTATTCTTTAAGTTTTAATGCTGTGGAAATTTTTTTCTGCGGTTTAAATGGTGTTTGAATGAGAAACCTTTTAGGTATTTTTCTGTCTTGGAATTATTTTTTTGTAGGCCTCCTTCTTTTAGAAATCCTTGAAGTGTTGAAAAAGCCTTAAAATTTTAAATAAGTTTTCTGTTGTTTAAAATTTTTACATTATTTATTTTAAATTTTGTGCTAATTGAATCCTACCTTTTCAACTGCTGAAATAGTATGGAATGGAAAATTTATTATTACTCCCCTATAGGTACTTATACTCTTGCCCCGCCAAAAAATGTATAACCTTTTTCAGCTTACCCAGTATTCTCCTTTAAACTTCTTATTTTTCTTCCCCTTTCAGAATGTCTGATTGTGATTAAATTTTCAAAAGGACTGAAAGCATCATAAAAATGTTTGTGATTTTATGATTTTTTGACAGGTGACCACTTTTCAATACCCCTCAAATTTTTCAAAAAAAAATAAATAAATAAATAAATAAATATGAAGAAAACAATGATGAATTAAGCTGTCTATTAATAAATCAATCCAGTAGGTACCAAAATACCTATCTTGCTCAAATGAAGAGTCATTTTCAAAAATTAATTCAAAACTAATTTTCAAATTGAAAACATTTTCAAAAAAAAGTACTTAGCAAGAAGAATTGAGAGCCATGAGGAGCCAATAAGTTAATATTGGAATGCCAAAATGGATTTTGAAAGAGAAGATTGTGCATAGATGGGTAATACGAAATGAAGCTGCTGATGGAGAAGACATGAGAGTAACTATAACCTAGAAACGCTCATGTGCTTCATTGATCTGGAGAAGGGGTACAATCGAGTATGAAGGAAGAAGTTGTTTGAAATCCTGAGGAAAATTGAAGTGAACCCAGTTGGGTGAAAATCTGCCCTAACGCGACTTAAAAACGCGGGCAGAATTCCGGCACTTTACACCAATACATATCTGCCTATTAATCAGCACATATTTTGTTTTTCTGCCCCTAATCGTAAAAATCTGCCATTGCTGTTTGTTCATGAAAAATGTTTTGGCACAGCCGGGGATCGACCTTGGGTCCCCGGATTGGCGAGCAAGAACTCTCATACCCTAACCATCAGGGCACTTGATATCAAGTGAATAAATATTTATACATTGGTACTAAGCTAAAACACGGGTAAAATACCACATTTACGCGCGTTTTTTCAGCAAGTATGCTAATAAATACACTACAAAACATTCTCATAGCATATTTTGTAGCTGGTTTCTTTTGACGTGCAAATATATGCCACTTAATTTAAAAGCATAGCAGCCTTACTTGAGAAAAATAGGCTACAAAATATTCCTGTAGCGTGTTTTTTAGCAGAAATTTTTTTTCTGCTGTGCAAAAAATGTAACGACCTAAAAAGTCGCTTCAAATTACACCTGTGAATTGGCGTTTAAGTATAAAACACCAATTAAACGGCTCTTTACGGCGTTTTCATTGGCAGAAGGGCAGATTTTCATCCAACTGGGAACAAACAAATAGTATGCTTAATTGAAGAAATATACACTGATAATATAATAAGAGTAAGATCTGGAAACATGTTGGAAGCAAAGAAGATAAGAAGAAGAGTAAGACAGGGATGCCCAATGTCCTGTAGCCTGTTCAACATCTACTTTGATGGCATGATTAAAGAGTGGCTGAAAACCAAGCCAAAAAGGCTAGATGTCAATGACACCCATGTCAATACCCTGCTATTCTCTGATGATCTGGTGGTCTTTGCTGACAACAAAGATGACTCGCAGAGAGCGATGTACAACCATCAGAAAGTAGCAGATGCATACAGAATGAGAATCTCATTATTAAAAACAAAGGAAATGGCCTTTGAGGGGAAAGAGCCAATTACCGTCAGGTGGGGTTGCTTTGATTACGCAAGGTGACTTTGATAGCGCTTATTTTTCTGCATGTTTTGGTCTGTGGAGCAAGTAAAACGTCTAATTACATTTTTTTTCCCAAGCGAAGTGGTTACACTGATGGTGAATTGATAGGATAACAGTGATGAGTTGGTAAATAATTATTTTCGTCCCTGCTTTTATTCAAGTTTTTTAAAAGTGGTAATTTTTTAAGATTTTTAATCACTCAACAAAAGATGATGTTATAGTATTTTCAGATATGTAATAGAACATTGACTGATAGTCTATTGTAAAGCTACACTCCTTGGGAAACATCTCCAAAAATTTCGAGTTTCTAGGTTGAGGTGCCTCCGATCCTTGGCCCATTGTTCTCAGTGGGGATGCTATCGATTTTTGATTTTTGAGGCTAAAAATTTAAGTTTTGAGACTAAAGTGAAAATCAATGCCATTTTCGGATTCAGTGTGAAATTTCATCCCATTTTGATAGGTCGCAAAGGTATTTTATTGAATATCTAAAAATTTTGTTTAAAAAAAAACTGAATTTTATAAAAAAAATTGAGGAAATACAGGGGCTTTTATTGCTTTTTCAATAATATGATGACTTCCTCTCGGCCAAAATTGATGAAATTTTGTATGGTAGGTCTAAAGGTGATGAGAAATCATTTTTTGAAAAAAAAGTACCCCTATCAAAGTGGGCCCATCTCGTGGGTGACTTTGATACGGCCTTTTAGGGCAATTTTGAGGCACAAAAAAAACAAAAAACAAAAAGGTCATTTGGTGCGTTTTGACGAACTTTACACACTGAGTGGTGCAATTTTTTCAAAAACATCTTTCTACACTGCACAGAGCAGAAAACACATTTTTTTTTTATCAAAGCGACCCCGCCTGATGGTATGCAGTAGAATTGTTGTAAATGGACTGCCAGTAGAACAAGTTAGAAGCTTGAAATATCTTGGGTGCAGGGTGCGAGATATCTTATGAAGAAGCGGTTGATGCACAACTTAAGATCCAGAAATTCCTGAGAGTAAGTGGGGCGATAAACCGAGGCATCCCTCCTAGAAAAGTCAGAGAATCTACAATGCGCTGGCAAGACCACTGCTATACGTACTGTTGGAAGCAAAACATGGATGATGAGAAAGTGATATAAAAAGCAGAGTAACCACAGTGGAAATGAGATTCATGCGAGCCACAGCAGGATATATTAGACAGGATAGGAAAAGGAATGAAGACATCCTGAAGGAGCTAGGAGCAGAGTCAATCATTGGGCGGGTGAAAGATTACAGAAAGAAATGGTGAAAACACATGATAGAATGCCTGACAAACAGTCCCCTTCCACTCCAACTGGCAGGAGGAGCAGAGGAAGACCAAAGAAAAAACTTGACGATACATCAGCGAGCAATTCTGCTACAGTTTCCCATACGGGCTGAACAGCTCACTGGGTCAAAGTCCAATGATGATGATGATGATGATGATGATGACCAAAAATTGCTGAATTATCTCAGAATTTGAGCGAAATTTCGTGAAAGTTGCAAATATTTTAAACATAGCGTATCAATAAAATTATTAAAATGTCACCAAGGGGAATAAAAATTGACACAAATTACCTACATAAAGCAAAAGCACCATAAAAAACCTGAGAAATGAGCATAAAAATGACAAAAATTGATGAAAAGTAAAATTTAGGTGAATTTGATAATAAAAACTCTTTGAAACGTCATTTAAAAATCATAATGTATCTCAGGCCAATCAACTCCAAAATCAGAATAGAAAAATGTTTAAAAATACAATTTTTCAATTTTCATATCAAAATAAAAACTAAAACTGAGCTCCCAGATGAGGAATGGGCTCAAAATTTTTAAAAATGTGGTATGGCATCAAAATCTAGTCTTTCTGAGGAGCTCATTTTTGATTTTAAGGTCATATGGTTTTTGAAAAATGGAAAAATATGGTTTTTCGAAGCCTTAATGTACCTACGAAAATTGATTTCCTAGTTAAATAATGAGTATAATTTTGAAACGATTTTTCCCTCTATTTTTGAGAAGTTTTCAAGTTGAAGAGGATAGGGGAGGGATCGAGGAGTAAGAAGAGGGAACATTGATCTTATAAAAAGTGTGAAAGAAGAAAATCAATGGCATGGGCACAGGTATGATTGAACCAAATAATTTTATTGTTTTTAAAAATTTGAAAATTTTAAATTAAATTGTAAAAAATTGAAAAATGAGCTAAAAAATTAGGAGAACACTTAGAGCTGAAAATTGATAATTATATTCCATTTTTTTTTTTTTTTTTTATAATAACGAATTACCTACTGGTGAGTGCCTGAGTGGTGAAAAATTCTCATTATCTTCAATTTGGCCAAATTTGACATCATATTTGTTTCACAACCAAACGAAATGCTGCCTAGGAATAAACATTGACCATTTTCGATTTGGGAAAAAATAATAGACCTACGCCTTGTTGTAAAAATCGCATCACCATCAACACGTCACTTCATAACATATTTATTTTGCTTTCAGAATCAGCGAATTAACCATTCAACGTACAATTCGTCCGTGGATGTGGCCTGTAGGTATATTCAAGTGGACCGAAATGGGTAAAAAATATTTCAAGAGTTTGAGAATCCTACACGGATTTTCTCGAAGTGTAAGTTTACTGTATACCTATATCTACAATTCTACATACAGGACTTAGCAACCTAACGTATAGAAATAGAAAATAAACACCGTATTTACTTTCGGTGCAAATGTCCGGCAAACGGTAACGAAACCGTGTAAATATTTACATTGTGTAGTCGAGCTATGGGAATTTGACGACCTTTATTTTTAACATCGTTAAGGCGTTAAGTAAAGTGTACTATAAAAGTGTTTTTTGAACGAATATACGTTGATCCTACTCGCTTATACCTAGATATAGGTATTTGTAATAACTATACTAAATATTGCACGAGTAGGTACCTACGTTTTTCGTTTATTTTATATCTTGGTCGGGTTATATGGTCTGCGACTGGGTTTTTGTGCTAAAAATTAAAAACCGTATTCGTATTAGCATTACAACAAGAGAATAGAGTAAATATGGCGAAGTTTTATAAAATGTACTAGGTTTCTCATCGCCGTACTTTGGGATTTTGTATTGTTATTGTACTTATGGTTTTCTCGTGTCTGCGATATGGTTTAGAATATAAAATCGTCTGGTTTCAGGTTATTCGAGAGCGTAAAGAGTTTCGTAGAAATGTGGGCAACGTTTTGGAAACCGAAAAAGAAGATGATATTGGTAAAGTTGCTGTTGTATTTTGCGTTTTACATTGTTTTAACTCAACCCTTTAGTTGAACAACTTCATGCAGAAAAAAAACACAGAATTCACGATGATTTCTACGAGTTATCGTACCTACCATACACGCTGTGTTAGCTTGTGTTTTTTTTTTTCGGGTTCATTTTCGCGACCGCATTGCATCGTTTAGATAACTCGAAGAAATTGCAACGATGCGATTTTCGCTCGACTAAATTCCCCGCTGCTTCGATTCAGCGAAGATGAAAAAAAAATAACGAATTTAAATACTCACTCGCGTAAATTACAACAACGATGTTTGGTTTACGTTTCAGGAACGAAGAAACGTTTAGCATTTTTAGATTTATTGCTGCAAGCTTCAGCCGACGGTATGAGCTTGACAGATGAAGAAATAAGAGAAGAAGTGGATACGTTTATGTTCGAAGTAAGTTATTTGCTTTTTCTAAACATGTCAAATGTGATTATCTAATTGTTTCGTTTCTATCTGTGACGCCCACCGTTTGCACTGTTTTAGGGTCACGATACCACTACCGCGTCTATTTGCTGGGTATTATATTTATTAGGATCGCATCCGGAGCATCAGGTAATGAATTTCACGTTTGCATGGATATGGAAGCCTTAGTACCGTGTACGCCAAAACGTGTAGTTATACTTAACTTACGTACAGTACGAGTATTTTGAAAAGATATTTTATCGTTAACACTCCCATAGAGTTTCTCATTTGTTGTGATACTCGAGTAGTTCTGTTTGGATGATGTGTGAGGGAGAGAGGGAGGAAGGCAGATGAGATTTTGTGCGGTCTTCGGTCTATGCTTACCTACCTACAGATGTACCTATTTCTTATTTTTTAGGCTCATTATACGCTGATTTTAATTTTTTTTTTAATTTTTAGGAAAAAGTTGTCGAAGAATTGGATTCTATATTTGGAGATAGTAACAGGGCTGTCACACTTAGAGATATGACTGAAATGAAGTATTTGGAAAGAGTTATCAAAGAAACGCTCAGATTGTTCCCGAGTGTACCGTTTATTGGACGTACCCTCAATGAAGATGTTACGATTGGTGAGTGATTGTAATTTATCTTGATTTAATTTTGAGAAGGGTGAAGGGAATGAAAAAGAGTAGGTACCTTAGGAATTAGGAATGGAAATTATTAAATAAATATTTAGCCAAGAGGTGTCAAATTCAGAAGGCAGGCAACGAGAAATTACAAATCATAGAGAAATTTTTGTACCTGGCAAAGAAATATTGAAAGTGCATTCAAAAGATTCTTTTTTAATTTCACTTCATGATTTTTGGAAAACTTTTAACAATTCAGATTTTACTCATTGTCTGTTCCCGTGAAAAAAATCCAAATTTTATCAAAGAGAAGTGGAAAATTCACAGCGAGTGCGTTCATAGAGCTGAAATATTACCTACCAGACATTTTTCATTTATGGCGATACCACCATCATCATCATCATCATCATCATCATCATCATCATCATCATCCCCGAGCCAAATTTATTTTAAAAAAATAAATCAGTGACGAAACTAGAGGTTTTCGAAAATTTTTCGACTGATTTGGAAAAAAATACTTATTTTGTCAAGTACGAGTAAATGGTGAATTTTTGAGGAGAAATAAGAAACAAAAATTGACAACTTTGCTGATTGACGTAGTATTCAATTCAGATTTATGATTGATGAAAATTATCATTTTTTAAAAAAATATTTCGAAGCTCCAAATATGGAATGTTTTATTCTTGAAAAGAGAAATAAATGAACCCGAGTAAAATGAGGGCAGACGCTTTCGAAAATTCGTATTTCAAGACGTGAAAGAACAATTTTTTCATGAGAGGACGAAGAGTTTATTTTTTTGGCTTTAAAACTTTGGAATTTTAAGAATGCTTTTTTTTTAATTAAAAAAAATAAAAACGAAGTAAGTGAGCCTAAGCAAAGGAAGGGTTGAAGTTTTTTAAAATTTACCTAGTTCAAGAAGTAAATTATTTGGTTTCAAAACTGTCTAACTCAAGTTTTAAAAATATTGGAAAACGAGGTCTCTATGCCAATTTTCCTATGATAAATCTTGCAACTGAAAATTTACCAAATGAGTCGAGATTGAGGAAGTGTAGCAACCCTCTTCAAGTTTCGTCCCTGTCAGAAGTTGATCATCAGCTTGTTGCTAAAGACCTAATACCTATACTCTTAGTCACTTCTTTTCAACTTTTCAACATATTTTTCAATTTTAATTTTTGTTTGATTTTTCAAGTTGAAAAAATGTTTTAATTTGAAAAACTTTTCAGTTTCTTGAGACATTTTTTTGCAAATTATTCAAAGTGGTTTTTTTAAAAATTTTGAATATAGGTAAAATGAAAATCTACGTTTTTTTAGCTTGTTAGGTGCTGTAGGATTTTTGTCAACTCATGTTTTCAAAATTGGTAGGTAGCTGAAGGGACACTGCATGAGGAGGCACGACCTTTGATTTTTCAATGGTTTTAGACTTTTTGCCATATTTAAAACACTGGAGTGGGCGAGAGAAGTCGAATCAAAAACCCAACTCATAATGGTAAATACTGTACAAATGTGAAAATTGAGTGAATTCGAAAGATCTGACTTCAATTTTGCTTCGAGTTGATGTAGAATAAGTCTGAAGTCTCGTTTGATTTTATGAGAGAATCGTTGAACCCCCTTTTTTTGCTTCAAAATTCACTAGACACCTTAAATGATGAAATTAACAGCTTAGAGAGTGTTTTTGATGCATATGACCCCCCCCCCCCCAAAAAAAAAACAATAATCTTGAAATAGTTAAAGATATTGCGAAAGTAAATATGAAAATTAACATAAGGGTAAGGTGCCCTAATGCCGACCACTACTCTAATTCCGACCACCTGCCAATTTCATTCAAATGATGCCGGAACTTTTCCGGAAAAGATGTATTTCTATTTCTTTTTCACAGACAAAACGAATGACACCAAAATCGTAACCCTAAAACCAAAATTGAATTAAGTAGATAGAGAAGAAAATTGGTTTTGAAGGGACAAAAACTTTTTGGGTCTTCTCACATTGCGTTTTATGACTTCGGTGATTAATGTGATTTTAATTATGTGAGGCATCTTTTGAGAATAAAAAAAGACAAGGAATTCAATGAAATGAGAATTTTTCAAATTTAACAAAGGTAAGTTGGAAAATTTCTCACATTTTTTTTTTTTTGAAAAGTGCTCTAATGTCGACCACCTCATATTTCTCCTAAATTACAAACAAATCACATTACCTATACATACCTATTAGGGCGGATCTGAAAAATTTACGCAATCTTTGATTTTGCTAAAAATTGAAATATTATGTTAAAGATTTGGAGTTGAAACAGCCCCAAAAAATTTTTCAGTTTTCACCTGCCCCTGCTTTGGAACGGTGGTCTCTCAAAGTAGGGTCATTTTAGGAAAAACACTAGGAATGCTCTCAAAAAATCAGTAGGGGAAAGTCTCCCAATAGTGCGCACTTAGTACCAAAATCGCTGTCATTCCGCCGCAAAGTTACCTAGGATCGTGATTTTTTGATATGTTGTAGCTGTATCATTCAGCTACATAATTCCAGAGTTTCAAAATTTTTCATTTATAACTGACTGAGAAATCCTACCTTGAGTAAAAAATGTCAAATGCGCACTATTAGGAGCCATGGGCTCCTTCAAAGTGCGCAGTAGGGTTCCTAATAGTGCGCGATGTGTAAATTTACTTCAAAAAAATTAATTCTTGACAAAAATCGCAATAATACGTTTCATTATCACGAGAACACTGAGAACAGATATAAAAAACATGAGTACTTGACGAAAATTGCGAAAATATGTTTTACTATGAGTAGGGGTTATGTGTGAGCTTATTTCTGCATAGAAAGCCCATTGTTCAAGTATTCTTTCACTCTTAGGAATGTTTCTTCACTGAAAACTAACACCCTTTAGCCTTTTACAGGTATTTAACACTCCATTCTATCAAAACAAAAGTCAGGTAGTGAAAAACACAAGCGTGTTTACAGATTTTCTAGGATGCGCACTATTGGGAATCCATGGTTCAAAAATATCCTCTATTTCTTTAAAAATTATTTTCAAGAAAACGAAAGGATGAATTTTCAAACTTTTACAACAATATTAAAGAGGATAAAATTCCCTACAAAATGATATAATATAAGTTATCTCATAAATTTTTGCAATTCAACGAGAGCAATACAAATTGTTAACTTTTCACAAAAAAAAATTATATCAGAAATTGAAAATTCACATTTTTTGACTTTGCACACGTAAAATTTAGCCAAATGGCTTGTATGATACATCAAAATAATCGTCACGACACGCTCTTTCAAATGAGCTACCTCACGAATTTTTCAGTGGTGCCAATCGCGAGATATGGCGCTGCGCACTATTAGGAGACTGCGCACTTTTAGGGGACTTTCCCCTATGTCTATAGCTATTGCTTAAGTGGACGATAAAGTTATGAAAAGTATTTTACTTGCAAATAAATTGATTTTGTACTTCTTTTTAGACACTTATTTTTCAATTTTAGGGGTGGTCGGAATTAGGACCCAAAAATTTGAAATTCAACTTTTGAGTTGTTGAGGAAAAACTTTTGTAAAAACTTTGGAAATTTATTGATGTCAAATGAGCTTTTGGCATGTGTTGAGGGAAGGATCAAGGTGTATTTTAAGCCATTTTCGGGATTTCTATCTCAAAACTTGTTTGTTTAGCAGCCAAAAGAAAAAATGTGGTCGACATTAGAGCACCTTACCCTTATATGCAAAATTTCAACTTCCTCCTCCCGAACGGTTACTTCCCCGAACACATATTTTCTTCGAATCCCATTTCCCCCAATCCGATCCCCAAAATTAAAATTACCCGAACAACCCTTCTCCCGAATAGTTTTTTTTTCACAATTCGTATAAGTATTGCCGCAAGCACTTCGTATCCCTTCAAAATATGAAGCTTGTCTGATTTTTAAAAATTCCAGGTAAGTACTCGATCCAAATTCGCGAAAAATAAATTGTGTATTTTTACAAGTTTTCCAGGCGTTGAGAATATCAAAAATTTTCCAAAAAAGGGCGTAGAGCCATGGCTTGATTTTTGCCTCATAATTTTATTGAACCTTTTAAGATGAAAAATATATTTTTGAAACCAAAAAAGGATGCATTTTTCTATGATTTTGTTTACCTCTTGAATTAAAGACCAAAGAAAGAGGGCTGGGTTGCGATTTTTGAACTTTTAGGACTTTTTTACATCCAGACATCACGTTCCTCTCATTTAAAAAAAAAAAAGTCAATCGGATCAAAAAATTGACCGCATCTGGAGAAGTTTGATCAGATCTAATTATTTGCACGGATTCAATTGAATCGGATTAGATCGCAGTTTTGATTGGACTAGATCTGGCCAGATCACATCACATCAGATTATTTTTCCCTGGAATATTTTTGAAAAAAAGTTTTAAAATTTTTTATAAAATTTTGCGAATTCGGGGATTTGAGTATTCGGGAAAATGGGATTCGGGGAAATGTCCGTTTGGGATATTGAATTTGGGCGAGTGTTCGGGAACCGAGCTGAAGAGAGTATTTTTGATACCCTTTCAAGAAAAAATCTGCAGGGAACGTTGGAAGACATCGTGAAAACGAATAAAAATTGTTGACACCCCCCCCTCCCTCCTCATAAAATATTTTGTCAAATGTTCTGTTAAAGTCGATTTTTATTTTGAAATTATGTTAGACACTTTGAATCATGAAATTAAGAGATCAATATTTGAAATTTAGTTTTGAGAAGTCTATAAGTTATTTGAGGAAAAAATGTCATTTTCCTCACTTGCATAAGTGTAAGTACTTGGCTCTTTCCGTCTTATCCACGAACCCACAACTTTTGCAAGGGACAGTTTAGCATAGTTACACGTGTTATTGATCGTCTATACTTACGAATACGTTCAACTATCCATGCCTAATACCACCTATTATTATTATTTGTACAGAAAATTATGTAGTACCCAAAGGAACTCATTTGAATATTCAACTGTATCACATCCACCGATGCCCCGACCAGTTCCCGAACCCGGAGCAATTCAACCCGGATAACTTCTTACCGGAAAATGTGGCTAAACGTCATCCTTATTCGTATGTACCATTCAGCGCCGGTCCTAGGAACTGTATCGGTACGTATAATGGATTTTCGAAAATGCCAAGGTTGGTGAACCCGTGTAACATGTGTCTGGGTGTTGGTATATCTGTATAGCATAGCTATTTCATTTTGACAAGTACTTTGGCAGATTTTACGCGCCACAGAGCCCAGCCATCGAGCATCCCTGTGTATCTCGGGTACCAGGTACCTATACCTATACTACGTGGGTTGGGTATACTGTTCACATGTACCTACTCGTGTACAATATGATCTAGAGAATAATATTATTTTTCACTCCCGTGCACATCGAGTCGAGCTCGTCTCTATGTGTATAAGACGTGTGTGTAAGTAAGTGTACGTGGTACCTTAATCACGATGCAATGAAAACAGTGGCAGTATCAGCAGCAGCAGCAGCAGTAGTGTAGCTGGTTTAGAATATCGTCTTAATTTCCTGCGAATGTAAGAAAGAGAGTAAGACCGAGAGACATAGTCGAACACTAATAAACAAAGTACGTTTAATGCCACAAAGGAAATGAATGAAAAACGGCAGTCAAACTTTATTTGACGTAAAGTGCAATAAGACGCAGACGAGCAAATTGCTAAGCGAATTATATCCCTTAGAAAAAGCCATCTCAGCGGAAACTGCTAGCGATGCAGCAGTTTACACGGGTTCACGATGACACAATGATTGCCAAACTGCGATATTTTCCAACTATTAACATGCAAATTTCTCGCCATTTTTCAGGTCAAAAGTTCGCGTTAATGGAAGAAAAAACCATGCTGTCCCAAATCCTACGTTACTACAAAGTCGAAGCTAAAGAAAAATTCCAAGACATGAATTTAATGAACGAACTCGTGCTGCGTCCGGAGAACGGTATCATTTTGACTATTTCGGAGAGAAAGAAATAATTCGTCGCTGTTTTGTCCTCGTCCTCGTCCATGTTGCTCGTCGACAACTTTGTCGTCGATATTGTTACTTTCAGCCCTCCCGGTTATACGCAGGCGAGTTACCGAGAATTTATTACGAAATTTAATTAATGAGCTTATTTTTATAATCCCTTTTATTTCAATTTGTGTTTTTTTTTATCGTGCCTTTTCTGTGGTAATATCGTGTGATGCATTTCAAGACCTATGTTGTTATTGTAATTTATATTTTTGTTTAAAGTTTAATTTCGAAAAATTGAGTGTGGTCAGGTTGACTCGGTTCCAGGTCCAGATTTAGATGGAGGTGTAAAAAAGTCAAAAATTGAAAAAATTTGAAATCTACTTGAAATTTATTGTTTTGAAATTTTATTTTTGGTTTGAGTCTCTGTAAGAAAAGTCAGGGATTTTAAGTTGTCGAATACTTTTTCGTCTTATTTAATTCTCATTCTTCGGAGGTTCTAAATATGGGCCTGGTGAGTGTGAAGTGTATGTGATGGAATTTCAATCAAGTTTTTGAATGAATTTGTTGCATTGTGATTGTTTTTAAAATGAAAATTATATTTTGAAAAAATCTAGGTATTTTATTTAATTTTTATTTTCACCATGATTTCATGTTTAATTTCTAGGTAGGTATAGGTAGTTTTTATTGTTTTTTCAAATTTTCTATTTTTTAAACCATTTAATGCTTGGCCGAACTTTTTTATTCGAAAACAATGTATTCAGTCTGTCAGAAAACCTGTCATCCTCAAACAATCGTTTTGATCCTGTCCCGAGCATTCGGAACCCATTATTGTGCAACTAGTGTAAAAAATATCGTCGATAAAACTTCATTAGATATTTTTTAAAAGTTAAAGTAGGCTTAATGATACGTTTTTGAGACACCTTATTAAATGACTCGTTAACGGGAACATTCATCGATGTCAAAACATCTCACATAGAACTTAAATAAGTTGCTTATTGAAACATGGCAGGAAACCCTATACTACCTCTACGATACAGGATTTTAACAAAACAGGCGGCAAATTGTTGTTCACTTTAACACAGCTTCCATTTTAAATAAAAAAAGAGGTAAATTCCATCAAAGTTTCAAACTCGTATAAAGCCATCATTGAACTAGGATAGTTTGAAACTACTGGCGTTAAAGGTGGAAATTTTTACGTGAAAACACGACGCGTTGATTTTTTATTCAAAGGTTGAACGTGATGCCTTTGGGATCAACGAATAAGTACGAATAGGACAACTTTTTATTCGATTATTTGCATAGAAACGATATCAAATTACGAGTTCATGAAGTTATATTACCTACTATACGTACGTACGATATACTAGTACCTACCTGGTACATCTACATACATGTCCTGTAACAAGGCAGAATTTATTGTAAGGTTTGAATTGACGAGCTGAATCGAATGTGTATGGGTTTAACATAGGACAAGTCTTGGTCTTGGCGAGTTTATTCGTATGGTATTATTGTGACAGTTAAGGCGTTGAAATATGAAAAGGCTGGAGTTTTTCAGGTAGGTCTCCTTTAACTGGGTTAGAATTTCTGGTACAATTGCCAAGAATGATTTATTTTTTCATTGCGTCGTAGTACACCTATGTACTGAGACTTACTATACTTACCTGACGGGTACCCCGTGTGGTCAGTTTAATTTTTCTTTCATTAGCCTGGCTGGTGAACTACGTAGCAGTGTCGGACGATCATTGACCTCGAATTTGTTTATCGTTGGTTTGAAATGGATATTTTTTTTGGCTGAAAAATGAATCTTGATTTTCAATACGGTTCTTATAAAACGTTGAATGAAATAAAGCTTAAGTACGTAATCAGTTTAAATAATTTTTTTCTAATCCATCTTTTTGTACGTTTTTTTACGTTTTCTTTTCTTTTTTCTAAAATGCTGGTAAAATTTGAAAATCGCAAATGTTTATCGGACGTTCCGTTCTAAGCATTCAAGAATTCGCCTGATAATACAGCAACCCAAACTATAGAAGTGTGAATTGATTTGCCGACCCTTGGAATTCAAAAGGCAACATTATGGACTATTTAGGGTTAGGTAAGCACTAAGCATCTTTTTAAAACTAATTGAAAATTATTGTACTATGTTGAAAGACTAGAAATGAAGCACAAAAAAGTCATTATCAAATTTTAGTTCTCAACTTCAAAGTACTGGAAGAGGAAAAGCTACGATTGTTAATTTTTGAAGTAGTCCAGACAGGGTTAATATTGAAAATGGGCGAAAAATGAATATACATATATAGCTTACTTTATGGATCATTGATGAATGCTCTGTAGCCCTCCTTGAGACCATACAAAGGGACTGAGTGTGAGAAATAAGTAAGTGTTCGTACTCAGTGACGTCGAATTGGTGGGAATCAACACATCAAACCACAATTTAGTTCATTGTGTGAAACTTTTCTCAACATGGTGATTGATGAGAGAGGAGTTGGAGGAGCATTCAGAGGTGTTATTCAAAAATTTAAACTAAAACCAAACCTACGACACGTTGTGTTATTTTTAATTTTCTGTATATTTTTAAGCAATATACAATTTTGAGGGGAGAGAAGGGGGAATATGAGGGAGTGAATCCGTAAAATAAATACCAAAATGTCACTTTGCTTGATTTTTTTGGAATTTGTATCAAAATTGGAGCATTCTCTTTTTCCCCGCCCCATTTTGAAAAAAATCTTAAAGTAGGGCTGGTGAAATGGCAACCCTATTTATGCAGTCAAAACCTGTGAAAGTTATGTTGAAACATAGAGCGGTGTATAGAGCACTAAATCCTGACGTTGGAACACCTCATCGCTTTCCTCCCTCACTTCATTTTTTTAAAAAGTAGAGTTTAGCCCTACCTTTGTTGCAAAATCAGCGAATGGGCGGGCAGACGACCTTGAAAGGCTATGCAGGTAGGTCAGTGACCTTAAGAGGCCTCACAGAGAGGAAGACAGACAACCTTGAGAACCTAGAAAGGTTGGTCAGTGACCTTGAGAAACCCGACCAGTAGACAGACGACCTCAGAAATCCTGACAGGCAGGTAAATGACCTTAAGAGGCAAAATATACGACCTTGAGAAGACTGACAGACAGGTCAATAGCCTTAGGATGGTAGACCTGCAGACAATAATGACCTTTATCACGAAGAATTTTAAAAAAATCATTTGAAAATAATCAAGTATCTTTGATGTGTATAAATCTTTAGTACGTCACAAATAGTTTATCTCGTTCTAGCCAATTTCATCGTATGTATTCTCTCTCTGTAGCCAGTCTTATCTCGCACCTGATGAAGGCACTGTGTGTCGAAACGTTGTGTTTCTATGCTTTTAACGTAATAATAAAAACCTATATTCAATCGAGTTATAATGTGTCATTTCGAATTTTATTTTACCTATTTTGGATAATGACCTTTGGGATGCGAGACAGACACGCATACAACCTAGAAAAGCTAGACCGCTAGGTCAATCACCTTAAGAAGCCAGTCAGTCGGGACAATGACCTTGAAATGCCAGAAAGTCAGACAGATGACCTAGAAAAGCCATACTCGACAGGTCAATGACCTCAAGAGGTCGGACAAGAAGACAAACAGATAGACAAACGACCTTAGGAAGCCAGATATATATGTTATAGGATCTCGAAAGGCCAGGCAAACGACCTTGAGAGGTCAAAGAAGACAGGTTGATGACCTTGAGAGGTAAGACAGATGGGTCAGTGCCCTGAGAGGCCTGACAGGCAAGGTAACCATGTAACTTTGAGTGACCCGACAGGAAAGGTTGTTCTATAATGAGGGGAAAAGGGAAGTGCTCTTTCTGTCAAAATTATCTGAAAGACCCACTTTTTGTCAAAATTGTAAAAAAGTTCCAACTTTGGTAAAAATTGTCAGAAGTCTTAATTTTTGTCAAAAAATCCTGCTTTTTGTAAAAATTGTGAAAAAATTCTCTTTTGTATCAGCATGCTATAAAAAGTCCTGTTTTCTGTTTACTTTTTTTAAAAATTCTGTTTTTCGTTATAATGGCCAAAAAATGTTCCACTTTTTGCAAAGATCATAAGAAAGTTCAAATTTTTGCCCAAGTTGTTAAAAAGTTTCATTTTTTGACAAAATTATAGAAAAAAAGAATTTTCAGAATAAGTACATTGTAAAAAAAATTGTTTATGTCAAAAATGCCCAAAAGGTTCTGCTTTTTTTTGCAATGCTGTCTGGAAGTTCCATTTTCTTAGGAAAGTCAAAAAAAATAATTTCTTCAAAAGAGTGGACATCAAGTAGGTAACATCTTCAATTGTATGTTAAAGAGTAACAAGGTCAATGATCTAGTTGGATCATCAATCATTATTTGTCTGTTTTTGTCAATTATGAACTGTCAGTGTTATCACATTTCCTTCCTTCATTAGGTAGGGCAAATGATCACTATTAAAGCTGACTCAAACTAATAAAGCATCCGAAAGTTATAATATAACATAACCTTTCACCTTTGCATGGATAGTATTCACGATGGCTCAGTTATTGGTGAAAATTTCGATTGGCAAATTTACACCCCCCCCCCCCCCTCCTTGAACACAATTTTCCATCAGCTAACCTATTAAAGCTGCTTTCAACTTTCAAGTTTCAATTATAATTCCCCAAAACAATTTAAATTTCACACTATATCGTGAAATGACGGTCTCGAGAAAAGAAAACAATACGTACTTAAGAGGAAAATTAAACAAAAAATCGCTGCACACGTGTGTTGAACGAACCTCGAGAATCGAGACGTATACATACACAACAAGACAAGTTGAAGTAGGTTGAAAATTACAGTACACTGTGCAGGGCATGCATGGGCAGAAAAAACACACGACTTTATCCGAGACCGAGCTTATAGTGTTCGGTAAATGATAGAGAAACGTGAAGAAATCAGCAGTTTTATTTCAATAACACCGCCATGGAAACTGACATTTGTAAACAATTTGAATACATCCAAGCTGGGCGATGATATCTATAAATAAGTAAATTTTATTTATTTAACGTATCCAGTATACGTGATTAGCGAATCGTTGTTATTTTACAATTTTAAAATATTAATTAGCGAATTGCTAAGGATTCATGGTAAACGTTTGCCAATCCGCGGCTCGGCGTGCACATGTGACTGACAAGTTCATAGCTTACACGTGGGCATAATAATCTATACTAGGATATGGCAGCGAGGTAGTGATGCGATGCGATGCGAAAAAATAAAAAAAGAGAGAAAAAAAACTCTAAATGGTTACGAAAGGATGATTTTCACCGTATATGACAGCGGCTCATTAACCAATGAATTCCATTTTTGAGCGATTACGTTTGAAAAAAATAAAAATGTAATCTCATCAATGATTGATAATGTCACGCAGAATGCGCACGTACCACGATGCTTTTATTTTGAAAACATTGACCTCGTTCAAAAATACATTAACTAAGTTAATTTACTAGGATGCTCTTTCTATAGTCTTCGTATTTGGACGTGTTCAAACGTAATAAGGAAGTTTACACACGACGCAGATACGTCGAAGACAAATTTAGATAACAGTTCAATGTCATAATACATAAAACATCACCGTAAATATAAATTTTCAATGCTGTGAAAACTTTTCAATTCTTACATAATTTTTACGGGGGTAATTATAAACACTCTCATGGATCTAGAACATTAACAAATCCGCCTTATAATTTACGAGCTATTCATCAGTTCGTAAATAAAATTCTCTTTTTTACGAGTTTCTTCATTTTTTCCCTCTTCTGCATTCGAGTTGTACTAATCGACGCATTAACTCATTCGATTATTATACCCAGAGCTGCCTACAACTGCAAGACGTGAAAAGACAATTTAAAGAAGAACAAACGTGTTAACAAGCCAATGTGCCACCACTATAAGAGTAGGCTACGAGTGTATTTTTTCGCACTTTTATTAACATCGTGCTTCGTGCATGTTTTTTAATAATCACGTATTACAAGCATTCGCTGTCCTTATATAAATGAACCTATTTGAAAAAATGTACCATTTATCTAGTTCTTATCGCAATCGCCTCTATTTCATATTATGCTATAGCCTATATCGTATAAAAATGTCGTCATAGTGTCATCAGAAACTTCATAATGATGTACTCTTATTTTACCTTAGGCATATATTAATGGACAATATTTTTTATCTACCTAGTATCTTTCTAAACCTACGCATCCTATACTTTCTCGTTCCATCGAGTAAATTATTATTGGGAATCGTTCCAATGAATTTAGTTTACTTATTGGAAAATACATAACTTGATGATGTTAATACTATGGATGCCCACTGAAAAGATATCATCTACCTAAGAATTAGAATGGTAATTTTTAGGGAAGAGAGGGAAGGAAGAATTTACATTGCATAGTGACAATTTTATCCTCGGTCTGATGTAATCACCTCAGGAAAATAAATTTACTGAGATTTTGAAAACAATTGTACCTACCTGATATACGTTAATTTCAACTGTGGATCGAGAAAAAAATAATAAAATTCTTGGATTTTGACGAAAATTGAGAAACAGCTTGCTCTGGAAAGAAGACTGCAGGAAATTTTTGCATTTTATCTAGCCACGCAGAAAGCTGACAAGGCTTAAGGTGTCACACTCCGATTTGAACGGGACCGCGATTTTTGGAAAGAGCATAGTCTGAAACCCCCAAAACCAAATTATCAGCTGCCCAAGTTCATTTTTCGATTTTTGGCGAATTTTTGAAAATTCAAAATTGACTGTTTTTGGCGATTTATGCTTTTTTCTAAAAAAAAATACGTACTTGATCAATGAAAATTGTCAAAATAAGTCCCAAAAGTAATATTAATTACCCAAATCCAAATTTCACAATTTCCAGTCATTCTGGAGCCTCCAGCGCAATTTTTCAATTTCTCCAGAATTTTTAATTTGCTCCAGAAGGCGTGAATATGAAGTTGGGCAGCTAAAAATCGAGTTATATATTACACTCGACCTATTGAACGAGTTTATCTACATTTGACCCGATTTTGAGAGTGACACCACAAGAGTGGTTTTTTGAGGTGTCACTCTCGCTCCAATACTGCTGGAAATGGTAGAATTTTCGCTCCGGGGGTTAGTTCTTGAAGAAATACAGCGATTCGCGCAAATTTCAAAAATTTCCTCCACAAACGGTTATCTTTTGATTTTTTGGATTTTTTAATTATGAAAAAAGCTGGTCAAAAAACCATACTCTTGAGGTGTCACTCCCAAAATTGGCTCAAATGTAAATAAACTCGTTAAACAGGTCGAGTATGTATGTTGTACAGGGTGTTCCAGAATAACCTTTCACATTTGTTTTTCTTATTACTCTGAGAGAAAAATGTTTACAAAAATTCTTTTACAACCAAAATGAAGTAGAAACATGCCGTTTTTAGACCATATATTTGAGTTTCCATTAAAAATAAAGTTTTAAAAATTTTTCCATCGAGATATTTTCCATCATTTTTGACACATTCAACCAAACATTTTTTCGAATTATTGAACACTTCTCTTCCAATCAGTCTCAACTCACGATTAATATCACCTAGAAGATGTTTTAGAGTCCTAGATTCATCCTGATACACTTTTAACTTGAGGTAACTCCATAAAAAAAATCATAGGCGGAAAAATCAGGGGATCGAGGTAGCCATTAAATTTCTGTGTTCAACGAAATTATTCAATGACCGAAGTGCTCACGCGCTAAACATATTGTGTTGGTCTCTGAATGATAGGTAGCTCCAACATGTTGTAACCAAGTAAGTAACTATACATACACTATATAATCGTCTGCCTTTCAGTTCAGGAACAAGAAACTCGTTCAACATTTTGCCTTACCCCTCACCGTTACTGTTTCATTAAACACACATGGTCCCACTACACCAAACTTAGCCACGCCCAACCAAACAGTCAACTTGGCGGAGTGTAGAGGTTTCTCGAGTATTATCAACTGATTCTCTGTACACTTGAAGCGCACATTCTGTATATTCACTTCACTGTTTAGTTAAAAATGAGCTTTGTTACTGATGAGTAAAGTAAAGGGGTCCGGGAGTCTTTATTTTTAAAAAAGGACCTCACAGTAAAAGTACACTGTGCAGCCATCTACTTCTCCAGGGCAAAAAATAACTATTGAAACATAATTCGGCATGCTTTGGCTACCTAGAACCGCCTTTACCATTCCCCTAGCTCCTCTTGAACACAGATCAGTGGTTACCAAAATGTGAAAGGTTATTCTGGAACACCCTGTATAATACACAACTCGATTTTTAGCTGCCCATACTTCATATTCACGCCTTCCAGAGCAAATTAAAAATTCTGGAGAAATTGAAAAATCGCGCTGGAGGCTCCAGAATGACTGGAAATTGTGAAATTTGGACTTGGGTAATTATTATTAGTTTTGGGACTTATTTTGACCATTTTTATTGATCAAGTACGTACTTCTTTAAAAAAAGCATAAATCGCCAAAATCAGTCAATTGATTTTGAATTTTCAAAAATTGGCCAAAAATCGAAAAATGAACTTGAGCAGCTGAAAATTTGGTTTTGGGGGTCTTGGACTATGCTCTTTCAAAAATCGCGCTCCCGTTCAAATTGAAGTGTGACACCTCAAGAGGTTCCCTTGTGAGTAAGCAATCCTCAAAGTTGAGTCATTTTTGAAAGGGAAAAAATTGACTGGAAAGCTAGACTTTTAGGAAATTTTTGAAAAAAGTGGTAGGTAGGTACTTTGAGAATTTTTGGGGGGAAAAGTGATATGTTTTAGCAAGTGTGCAAGAAAGCGACACAGTTTTTGTTGGCTTTTGGCACTATGGAAAACTTTTAAAAATATAGAACATCATCTCAAAATATACTGGAAACCGACTCCATATTGTCTGATAATCAGTTCAAAATTTGGCAACATTCATCTGGAAAGCAGAAATATCAGAGAAAAAATCCAAAAACAAAACAAATAATTATTCACTCACACATAATTTGTGAATAAAATCCACTGGAAATCGAAACATTTTCATATTGTTCAAAATCACCCAGAAAAGCTGTCTTAAAATCCATTAATAAACAAATTTCTACCGCGTAATTTTTTCAAAATCTGTTAAACATTTCAACAATAATTCAACTCAAAGTAGAAAACCAAATGACTACCTATCTCAGTTACCTACTATGTAATCACAAAATCAAATTGCCTAAAACTATCGTAAAATAAATCATCATAGTAAAATGGATTTAAATTCTTAAAAAAATTATAAAATTGATTTCAAAATTGTCACATCTATTGAAATTCTGAAAATCTCTCAAAAATTATCTGAATCCCTATTCAAAATGAAAAATCTTACCATATTCATCGAGAAAAACGATAGGTATTATTTGGAATAATTTTTTAGGATCAAATCAAATAGAAATTAAAAATTTAATTACCTCTCAAAATTATTTGAAAACTGCATTCAAATTTAAATGATCTTTTTTGACATGTTTCGAAATTTCAGAATTCATTCATAATTGAAAAAACTTTCTAGGATTGAGAAAAATAGCCAAAAGCTTACCTTTTTCAGTTTTTTTAAATTGGCACCACTGTATTCCAAAATATTTCCTCAATTTTGAAAATTATATTTTTCGATGTTTTGGCTTAATTAATGCGAAATATTTTAGAAGGAAATATTTTCAAAAGACGGCTTTACCCAAAAATAAACGATCTGCAAATTTTTCAATCGCTCAGAACCCTGAAAGTAGTCTTGGATTTTGACTGAAATTGGTCTACTACTAATAATAGGTTGGTGCAGAATCAGAATTGCAAATATCTTTTGATTGGGTATTTCTTTTTCAACAAAGTTTGGGTAGGAGCAGGAGGGGAAACATCATTTTTTCGAAAATTCTACCTCTTTGAAAACCCATATTTCCTCTCCAAGGGCACCTTCAGAGCCAATTTTTTTTGAGTGACTTTTAACTCAAAATAAGGATGTTTACTGAATTTGATCAAAATCCTCCAAACAGCTTTTTTCACGATTCACCCAAGTGTAGGTAGATCGTTATTTTGTAGAGAAAAAAATCACACAAGCAAAGAGTCAAAAAAATTCAAAAAATCAAAATCATGTTTTTCAATTTAAAAACCACGAAAAAAATTTAAAAATGGCATTGAATCGTTTATAGGAATATGAGAAACCTTTCCCACCGTTTGAATTTTCAAAAAAAAAAAATTAAAATGAATTGGAATATTTTATTGAAACGTAAATATTAATTTTCTAATATCTAAAAAAAAAGGAAAAAATTTTCAAAAAAGAAACTAAATTTGAGATGAATTCAGATGGAATGTTGAAAAAATTGAATCAATAAAATTAAAAACAAGACGACCAAAAATTTGAGGAACCTAAGCAATTTTTTCTTCCACAGAAAATACTCGATCGTGGGTATATTTTTGAGATTCATTATAAGTACAGCAAGTAAACCTTGTAATATTAAAATGGAAACCAACACGGGATTTATTTCAACAAGTACCTAATAATCAAATTTTTGATTAATACTGAATTCAGAGGAGGGGGTGTGTTGAAAAAATATTGCTTTCTTTTGGTTTCATTTTCTGGGACAATGTTTTCTCTCTGAAAAACATCTAAAAATATTATAAAAATTGTTTTGAGAAAACTTGAAAAACTCCATGAAGAACAGTTTTGTGAAAAAAGAAGAGAGGAATCCTGTCAAAAATTAATGGCTTCTGTTAAGACTTATCGAAGATGAACATGCAGGGCCTGGTTACCTGCATAGTGAGTATCTCCCCTCTCCCCCCTCACACAGCTCATCGGTCACGATTCTCAAAAGTGCATTCTTTAAGGAGCCCTCTCAAGGCTTTACGGTTTAAAAAATGTAATATTAGATTTTTTTCGCGAATGAAGTTATCAAAGTTGTTATTTTACTTTTGAAATTCTTATAATTTCTAAGCACAGTGAACTTTTACTAGTCTACCTACCTATCCATTTTCTATTTTTACTATATAACGAGTTAGTACCTATCTAAAACCTATATAGGTACATCACGTATGGTTCAAAAATTATCAATAAATATTGGAAATTTAAACGTTTTTGTTTTCGGTTCAATAACCTTAAAATAGGTTCATCGTATGGCATATCGCTATTTAGTCTCGTTTTCCTAAACTCTGCGATAAGAATATTTCAATTTTATTTGACATGTTGAATAAACGAGCACTCAATATGGAATAATTGAATTAATTGGAATTGAAGTGTGTGTATAAATATACGCAGTATCAATATAGCGGTTTATTTAAAAGGATTTGGTACATACTTCTCCTTTGAATATATAGAGTGAAATAATAACATAATCAGAAAAGATGGATGTTTAATATATCAGCGTAATATTTCGACTGTTTTAGTTTACTGTGTTGTATTTCATATTCGAGGATAAATGGTTGCATATTCGATGCTCCTGAAAGTAAACCAAGCAGCGTGTTTGGAGGAATGAAAGTAATGCCTGATGTTTGGAAATAGGCCACCACAATCACATACAATATCTATGGTCTGTTACATTTATATGTAGATACTTAGGTATCTATCTATAAACCCATATCATTCGTCAGAGATTTAAAAAAGAAACCTTTATCAATAGGTATTAGTTTTTTCTTCATTATAATGATACAGGTATAACAAACGATGCATCGATCCACTGATACAAAGATTTTAAAAAAAATATGGTACCTACATTATTTAGTTACCTTACCCACTAATAATTCTTCAACTACGGTAGGTCTTTAAGGAAACTTCACACAGTTTGAAAGATAACACACGATGGTACGAGATGACATTTTGATATAAAATCACGAGTCACTAATCTGTACCACCGACTGAGTATACAATACATCGGATTACGTCTGTTGACATAAATGGATGAGTCGAAAAGCCATTTGCACTTCCACAAATTTGAACAAGTTTTGTCGAAATGAAAAAACTGCTCACCGGTCAACAAATTGTTCTCTCTAGGGTAAAAAAAAATTCCACCTACTCGATCTACGTAGGTAGGTATTCGTACACTCGAAAAACCTAACCAGCTCGAGTGGATCCCGTTAACCGCTAATTGTTCGTTTTAAAACCAATGACATTGCAATGTAATTTCGTATAGCCAGAAATTTAAATGGAATAACGCTGTTGAAAGAAAAAAAAAAAATTCAATCCTATGTAAATGTAAAATGGTTAAGTATACGGCTAAGTGGACGGAAATCGAGAAAGATGGTTGGAAATTTAAACACCACGAGGAAGCATTCGACGATTAAGAACTTTAAGAAGGATGTTAACGTTTCCTTAAGCATGTCAGTTCAGTACACAATTTCAAAGTGGATTCCTAAACCTACATTACTTCTCGCACAGTTTCTAAATTGTAACGATATCAGTCGAATTTAATAATTTGCTGAACTTGTATAAGTATATCTGCCAGCTACGACATCTTCGCGTTCTTCGCACCGTTGGAAAAAGTTTACTCACTTTACATATCTCTATGTACCTACCTTTTGCGACTTAGTAATGAACTTGGAGTGGTTAGTTTTTAAATGGCAGCTTATTTCACGACGACGATTATATGTTCAAAGTCCAGTCTCCATTTCTAAAGTCATTAAAACTTTTAAAAGGATTACCTACGAAAGACACACTGTTAGGAAACTAATTTCAAAATAACATCGGTAATTAGACGACTCTAGGTACGTATCAAGTACCTTCTCGTACTATCTAAATTAGCCGAAAGTTAAATTCACTCAACCAAAGTATCGAAATCCTGTTCGTATTTTACGCTGCAGATACCCTGCGGATTTGGAAAAAATATATATCGACGCCGTTGATCCCGCTGCGGTGCTATTAGGCTACTCGTGTAAATTGACCAACACTGTATAAAAATCATTAAATCGTTTCCATGTCAGGGTCGTAAAGGCGAGAGACTTTTTACGTCGCATCTGAAAAAAAAAAAAATCAGGTAATTGAGCTAACATTTTGAACGATGAGTGTTGTAAAAGGTATACCTAGGTTTTAGGTAAGTATATTACAAATATAAAGTGTTTCAAGATGACTTTCCATCTCTCTCTTTTACAGTCTACCAAAGATGCATTTAATACTTGAAAAATAAAACCAACTTCTATAATCATTAGCGCGGTTAAATCTATGTGTTTTTATTTGATGAAGCATCAAAATGTAGAGTAAACGTACTAAACATACTCTATAGAAGATACATGGGCTAAATTTGATGAGAGGAAAGGTATGGGTATAACAGCACTTTTATTATAGCCATATCGTCAATCGTAAGTATTTGAAAAGGGGTGATAGTAATCTAAGCTACCAAAACTGTGAAGTACCACATAAAAATTTCGTCTTGTATGCTGTTGTAGAATAAACGTTATTACATTAGATTTTCGATGCAGGTATGAGGTAGGTAGTAGGTACATAGATAATGGTTTATAGGGACTAAAATACTTATACTCCATTGGTTGGTACCTACTTGATCAATTTTTTCATTTCATAAGACTTATTTCATATTGTTGGTAAAATTGATTGAAATTTAGAAACAGAGCTTTTGAAAGGCGGATATAGTAGTCTCTTGTTTAACATCTTCACTCGTATACGAATGTAGTTTGTAAATTTGAATTTTTCACGAGTTCGTAGGACCAGAGCAGACGATAGCAAGAATTTTCTGTTGAATTTAAATCAGCATGTTTAGATTCATTCATTCGTGTCACATACACTATCTTTTGTAGACACTACGTTGTTCATGAAATATTCACAGCTTTTAGCTCCTGAAAACATATAGTTGAAATAGAGAATGGAGACAATTTTCAGTTTGATTTATGTGTTGTGTTACTAGCTGTAGAAGGAAAATACGTGTAAGAAGATAAGTAAGAATGTTAAAATTATTTAAATGAAATTAAAATTGATCAAAATTCAAAATTAATACCATTAAAAGAATCAGCGACACGTTATGACTTTTAAGTAAAAATATACATACAAGGTACATAGGTAACTAGGTAAATGAACTAATTTTTCGAGTTTTTGAGGGCCCTCATTTTAAGACATTTTCAACACCGTTTCATATATTTTTGGCGATTTTTTTTCAAGTAGGTACTTACCATTTGGTAACTTTTAATGATGCTTTTTTTGAGTGTATCTGCATTTAGGTAGATGCCTAATTACATCATTTTAATTCGTTTTTAATTTTCAATACATTTTTATAGGCTTTTTTGTGGGAAAATTTATGAAGTTTTTACAACTTTTCTTTAATTTTCGAAGACTTCAATTCCTACATTTTTTAATGTTTTTACGCCACTTTAACAAGTTTTCAACAATTTTTTGTGCAATTAAGGCAAATTTTGTTAAATTTCATTATTTAGTATTCAGAAGAGGTTTCAACGATGTTATATGCAAATTCAGGTTGCTGAATTTTGTTAAACTTGATCGAAATATTTCATTAGTTTTTGGTAATTTTCAGTGACTTTCAATGCTTCATTTATATTTCAAGTTACCTACATATTTTTAAAATGTTTTTTGTGAATTTTTCTACATTTAAATTCATTTTGGTAAAATTTCTTCTGTTTATAATAATTTTTATGGATTTTAATGCTCTTTTAAAATATGTTTTTAAGCATTTTCCACATTCCTCAAATTCAAGTTTAGGTAGGTATAGGTACCTGATTTTACCAATTTTTTATGATACACAATTTTGGTTACATTTTGTCAAATTTTTCATCTTTTTTTGTGATTGTCACTTTTGTCATTGATTTTAATGCTTTTTTGAGCGATTTTTACATCACTTAAACGAGTTTTCAACATTTTTTCGTGCAATTTTTGTCAACTTTGATCAAAACTCCATCAAACAATGTTTTACATAATTTAAAAGGCACATTTCGTGAAATTTTACTGAAATTGCATCATTTTTTGATGACTTTTAAGTGATACATATTTCAATGCTTTATTGAGTGTTTTCAAGTTTTACATCATTCTAGTAACAACACGCCCTAGCTCTTTTAAAAAATTTTCATCTTTTTTTTTGTTTTTATAATTTTAATGATGTTTTACACAAATTGGGGTCGCATTTCTGTTTTTACATTATTTTAAAACAATTTTTTCATGCATTTTTTACAAAAATTTTATTGAAATTTCATCAATTTTATGTTTTCATGTTATTTCAGCGATTCATACAATTTTGGGTACATTTTGGCAAATTTTACTTAAATTTCCCCTTTATGTGCAATTTCTACAAATTTTGTTGAAATTTCATCAATTTCAGTTTTTTTTTTCTTAGTGATTTTAACGAAATTTTATACCTATTTACAGCTTATTTGGCTGTGTCTTGTGAAATTTTACTAAAATTTCGTCTTCTTTTTTGATGTTTTTTCAAAGAGATTTTTGAGTGATTTCAATATTTTTTTGTGTGTTTTTACTTCCATTATTTATTTTTATTTTGACACGTAGGCCCTAATTATTATTTTTTTATACAATTTATTTTGGCTGTCTTGTGTGAAATTTTAATGAACTTTAATTTCGTCGTTTTTTTGTGTGTGTGATTTTCGCAGTGACTTTATTGCTTTCATGACTTCATGAGCTTTTTCACATCATTTTAAGTCTGATTTTTAACATGATTTGTTTTTTATGCAATTTTTTCAGATGTTGAAATTTCATCAATGTGTTTTTGATTAATTTTAACGGCGGTGTTTTAGACAATTTTGGCTGTTTTTTGTCAAATTTACTGAAATGCATCCTTTTTGGTGATTTTTTTTTTTTAGTGATTTGAATGGTTTTTTGTTGTTATTTTTTTTAGTGTTGTTACTTGTTAAATATATGAGGTAGGTATAATATGTAGTTTAACACGTTTTCAAGCATTTTTGGCAAGCTTTATTGACTTTTTTTTGTAAGGTCTTTCTGATGGACGTTTTTATTTCAGACTTCACTTCACCATTCAGTTTTCATCCACCAAAATCAATCGGTCTCAGTTCTTTTTTTTTTTTTATATGCCTCACAATCAGGGCTTAAAACCATCTGGATTATAATTGGTTGTTGTGGTTTGTGGTAGGTGGTTTTTAAAGGACTCAAAAATAATGGTTTTTGGTTATGGTTTCTGAATTGGTTTTCCAATCACAAACCATAAGGGTGCCGAATTGGTTTTAAAATTTAAGTTTCAAAATTTTTCTGGTTTTGGTTTTGAAATAGTTTCAATTTTTTTTTAATATGGTGTGAATGTGGTTTTGGTTCTGTAATAATATTTTTTTTGTGGTAATGCCGGTAGTGGTGGTTTTTCACATCAAAAACCATTTCAAATTTTCTAATGGTTTTGGTGGTTGACTGGATGTGGTGGTTTTTTATGTCAAAAACAATTTTGATTTTCAAATAAATTTACAGAAATACTAATTCAGGACTACTAAAAGTATGATTTGACACAAAAAACCAGAAAATTTCCATCACTGATCACAGGTCTGGAAAAATTGAAAAAAAAATTGCAAAAACCAAAAAGAACCATTTCATGAATTGGTTGTTATTGGTTATGGTTACATTTGAAATTCATTGAAAATTGAAATGGTTCTTGTGGTTGTGGTTTTCTCCAAAAAACATAGGTATTAACTTTTTGGTGGTTTTGTTTTAGTTTTTTCAATTAAAATTTTTTTTCCAAATGGTTGTTTTTAAATGAATTGGTTTTCATTTTTTTCAAACATATTGATTTGTTTGTTCATTGTTGTTGTTGCTGTTGTTGTTTTTGAAATTTACAAAAAGAAGTTGAAATGGTTGTGCCGTTGTGGTAGTGGTTAAAACCGATTGAAAAACAATTGTTAAATGGTGGTTTTATTTGGTTTTGATGGTTTTATTTAACTTAAGCCCTGCTCACAATCAGAGTAATTTAAATTTAAAAAGATGATATACTAACGTTAATTAATTAGTTTCCAATTTCCATTTTTTCTGATTTTCTCTTTGACAATGGTTTCTTAAAAAAATAAATAAATAAAATAACAATAATAATAATAAATTTTTATTTGGCAACACTGGTTATTTGATTAATTTGTTTTTGTTTACATGATAAGGCGCCAAATTTCAGTGTCTTTTTATTTTCATCTTTCGTGTTTCTTTTTTCAGTTTCACGTAAATTCTGTCGATTATTTCGGTAAATTTTCTTCAAAAACGCCTTATTTTATGAGTAATATTATTCGCCAACGTATAATTTACGCTTCAAGTTCAAAGTAGGTAAGTTCATAGCATTGAATTCACTTGATCTCTTTGTCTAATGTTCATTCCAGTGATACTGATAACGTTTCGTTTGACTATTTCAGATTCAGTACCCATAATCGAGATGGAAAACCCCTCCAAACGAATAGCATTTCCGTCATTGAGACCGTTCTTCGTAATCCTTTCATATGTCGGACATCGGAAAATAATCCTTATACCTTATCAAAGTATTAGTATTTAGATTGATTGACGTACAACATTAGTTATCTCACCAGCTAGGTATAGAGGTAAGACTACGAAGATATTCCGTTCGATAGAATGAAAGAAAAACACCTTATAGGTAACTTCTTCACCACCTCATGATACACACCGTGTTCTTTATATATATATTAACAGGATTCGAACTCGATTAACCAGTCAGATTACCCGAACAAATAGACCTCGAACATCGATATAACAGAAGTTTCAAAAGGAAAAGGAAGTTGAATTGTACACGGTCGATGAATCGATATACTTACTTTTGCGATGTAAAACTTTCAGCCAGTATTGGAGGCGGTTTAATTGTACAAATGTCGAAGAGCTATAAGTTTTAATACATGGCGGAAATGACAAAACAAGGTAAAGGTAATGTGTATAGTATAAACATTGTGGAGTGGATGTCGGTTCGTTAATTTCAACGTCGTCGTCGTCGTTGATCGTTGACGTTATTTAATTGATAAAGAAAAAAAAATATACGGAAAAACGTGAAATTCTAAAGGTATTTTTACAATTTACGTCATACGTGAGAATAAAATGTCATCGGTCGATATTTGTAAATAATTGAGATCAACGAATTATATTATGTGTACTGTGGAGAGGTGAACGTATCTTTGGTTATTACCTTTTATTTATTAAGTATGATCATTAAGGTAATTTTTATTACTACGGTGGAATTTTTTTTCTGTATTTTTCGTAGGTACATATCAGATTCCAGATATTTAAAGACTCAGAACCGGAATCAACTTTTATTGGCGATTGTTATACCCGAAACAATGGTTGAAAAAACAACAGGTGATTAGCGAATTTCTCCGGTTTGTGCTTTTTTTCTGCTTCTAAATCGTATCGTCGATTTGATGAACATTGAACGCAGTGTTGTTACGTAATTTTATATTCCAAAGTGCAACGAATGTTGCCCTTTTAACGAGAGAAGTGAACTGTGAGTGGAGTAAAACAGGTTGTCAACTGAAGTGAGATGGAGTGAGAAGAAGAAAAAAAGCCCACAGTGGTGTTGATTTTGCATTCTATTACATAGCAGGAATTTTATGAATTAAATATTACTGGAACCAGATGTTGAGAAAACGTTACGCAGTTAATCCGCGTCAGTAACGAGTTTCAATTTCCAGGTGCAAATCTTTTAAGAAGCTTTTGTATGGCTCATGTTGGGTATATACTGCTTACTCGCGGCACGGGTCTTTCAAATGTATACGTCCTCGTTCTATGGTTCTTTTCAATGACGAGAGAAAAAGGTACGGTAACGGGGTAACCCTTTAAGAAACTGCATAATGGTTGTTGAACTCGTCCACCACGTACCAGCGTTCCAAGGCGAAATTTTCAATGCATCGTCCAGAAATTGATAAGCTGTAGGTTCGTGTAAGAGAGTAATTTGGCGTAAAAAAAAAAAAGGAACCATAATCAGGGCGCCCTCATACCAAAGGAAGTGGGTCCAGTTGTAACATTACTGATACGAACAGCTGAGTTTTCTTCGATATGGCGAATTACTTTGGCTTGTGTTTCATATAGGTACGGTCGTAGTAGTAATCGTTATTTAGAATAACGAACTGTAGTTGTTTTTTTTTTTTCATTAAGCTGACTCGTCGTAATGTGTGTACTCGCATATTGATAATCGTCGTTTGCAATCTGCCCAGCTTGGCGCAGTCGGTCGCCGTAATTCTATTATGAATTTTAAATCATCCATGCATAAAAACCTAGCGGATCGAATTTTATAGATTTTTAAAAACTAACAATTTTCACGAATACTCGTTTGCGCCCACCCGAATGCGAATTTTAAACCGTCGTAAAATGCCGGCTAGACTCGTAAAATTCAACGACCAGGATTTAACGAAATTCAGCACGCGACGTTTAAAATTCAATACCGTTGTATTCGAGCCGTTTCTAAACTACCGCTGGCTTGAAGAAGTGTAGGGCAATATGCCGAGTAAACTGAATTGAAAATGTATGCTAAACTCCAAGAAGGATTTTTCAACGTCGTAAACTTCATCCTGGTCTTCTGCTGGATTAAATTTAACGCTGGACAACGATGAACGAATGCATTGCTTTTGAATCCGATGTTCGTAAATTTTTATCGAATTTTTATGGAGTGAAGGAGTTGTGGAAGTTTTGGGTAGAAATGATAAAGTGAAAATGGAATTGAAGTGCCTAAAGTTGAGAGAAAAATTTCCACCTTTTTGTAGTAAATTTTCAAAAAAAATTGATACCTAACCTATTTACATAAGTATGGGTCATTCCCACGTTAATTGGACCAAAAAGTGGTAGGTGGGTTCGGCGATTTTTTTGAAATTTATCCTGTGGAAAGACCTTCCGAAGGGATGACCAATGGCGCAAATCGCATCCCTCTTGCCCATTTTTAAAGACAGTCAGGGGGCGTCAAAGTTTTAAGTGAACCTTAAATATCATCCATTTCAGGAGTGGATTACTCGATAACCGCGATACCTACCGAAATGGAACTTTTCCCAATAGTTAGGGGTTTTGAAAGGCTTTTTGGTGATATCATAAAAATCAGTGTTGCCACCTTTTTTGTACAAAAAATTAGCTCAAAAAGTTTCAAAACGTAGTTTTCATATCGTTCCGACTCTCAAAAATTCTAAAAAAAATATATTATGGACAACTGTTTATGCTGAACAACATATTAAAAAATTGGGATGGTAACTTGTAACAAAGCCGATTTAAAAAAATTTAAACTTTGCGAAAAAATGCGATTTTTTTATTTAAAACATGAAAAAAAGTTTTGATTGGTAAAGTTGACCCATTTGACCCCTATTTTTACATATCTGTTGAAAAAGTTGAAAAAACTCCTTTCACTCAATAAAATGAACTCATCACAAAAAAATCAAAATTCGAAAAAATTCATTTTCAATTTCAAACATCAAAAACAGTTTAAAATTCAGTTGTCTTATTTTGACCACTTTCTGACGTATTTCATGAAAAAGTTGATAAAAATCTCACTCACAGCAAAAAAAATAAAATTTGCTTTTTTTTTGAAATTTTTTGAATTTTGATTTTTTTGTGATGAGTTAATTTCACCGAGTGAAGGGGTTTTTTCAACTTTTTCAACAGATACGTAAAAATAGGGGTCAAATGGGTCAACTTCACCTATCAAAACTTTTTTTCATGTTTTAAATCGAAAAATCGCATTTTTTTTCGCAAAGTTTAAATTTTTTTAAATCGACTTTGTTACAAGTTACCATCCCAATTTTTTAATATGTTGTTCAGCATAAACAGTTGTCCATAATATATTTTTTTTAGAATTTTTGAGAGTCGGAACGATATAAAAACTACGTTTTGAAACTTTTTGAGCTAATTTTTTGTACAAAAAAAGTGGCAACACTGATTTTTATGATATCACCAAAAAGCCTTTCAAAACCCCTAACTATTGGGAAAAGTTCCATTTCGGTAGGTATCGCGGTTATCGAGCAATCCACTGCTGAAATGGATGATATTTTAGGTTCACTGAAAACTTTGACACCCCCTGGCTGCCGTTAAAAATGGGCTAGAGGGCTGCGATTTGCGCCATTGGTCATCCATTCGGAAGGTCTTTCCACAGGAAAAATTTCAAAAAAATCGCCGAACCCACCTACCACTTTTTGGTCCAATTGACGTGGAATGACCCGTATGGCTTGTGGGTGAAATTAAAAGCTGTGACATTTTTTTAAATTTCCATTCCCTTCCCCTTATTATTAGCCAAATTTTTGTAATAAATGGGGCTATTTGCGGTAGAGCAGTCATTTTATTTATTTATTTATTTTATTCATTTATATCTACGTTTCAGTCCAATGGCGATTTTCACGTTTTATGACCTGGAGCCTGTTCTAATTGATCAAATAAAGTCAAACTTGGGGAATGGGGTTTTCTTGGGAGCTAGAATTGACCCCTGTAGTTTGGAGGGTCAAAGTTGAGAATTACAGAAAGGTCATTTTTTTGGAGAAGCATAATTTGGCCCTAAATTGATGAAAATGCCCCAAATTCATACCACTGGTGAGTATCGCCATTGTTAACAACATATCTAAATTTCAGAATCCTAGGTCATCTCCATCTCATGTAAGGTGGAGAAAACCTGATTTTGACCCTATTTTGACCCCACCTCACTCTTAAAATTAATCTAAGGAGTCCCAATGTCCAGCATACAATGAAATGGTGCCACTTGAGTGCCTTTGGCGGGTTCCAACCTTCTAACCCTATTTGACCCCTCTCCAGTGTTAAAAAAGTGGATTTCTTGGTCATTTTACGTGTTTTTCGACCTTTAAGAAAGCCTACAGCCCCTCCAAATTGACCTGGCGGGTTCAAATTTTCACAGTACATTGAGAACATATACCCAAAATGCCTTTTGTAGGTTTCAACCTTCTAACCCTATTTGACCCCTCTGCAGGATTGAAAAAGGTATTTTTTGGCCATTTTACATGTTTTTCGACCTTTAGGAAAGCCTACAGCCCCTCCAAATTGACCTGGAGGGTTCAAATTTTCACAGTACATTTGGAGGATGTGCCCCAAGTGCCTTTTGCAGGTTTCAGCCTTCCAAACCCATTTGACTTCCTTCCAGAGTCAAAACACTGGATTTTCAGCCGAATTTTTAGCCAAATTTTTGTAAAAAAATGGGGCTACTTTGCGGTAGGCCAGTCATTTTATTTTTCTTTTCCATGAATAATTTCACCCTTGACCTCACAACAATTTGTACACCAAGTATGTGAAGAAAAAAAAATACCTAAATAAATTCTCAGTACGTCTGCGAGTTTCAGAATCTTCTTTACTTTAGGAAAGAAAAAAAACACCCGAACCGAACACCTTTTCTATATAAATATTTTCGCTTTTTATTAGCACTACAGGCGGTACCTTTAAGGCGTGGTTTTTCAAAAGGTTGTTTAAATTACTGTTAGACTCTCTAAATGACCGAGTACTTTCTTATACTCCACACTAGATTTTTATATGGTCCGTAGTGAAGAGCATTCGTGTGAGGAAGTAAAAGCGAACGAACGAGGAAAAAATGGCTGTACTAGGATGACTTTTCAACTTGGAAGAATTTCAAATAGACGAAATTAATTTTGTGTTGACAAAAGAGGACGAGAACGTTAGAAAAGGATTCGAGTGGGTTAAAGTACTCGAAAGAAAAAATATAAAGGGATCGGTCCGATATTTAGTTACTATTTAACTTAACTCCTATACGAGTATATCTAGTAAGTATCTACTTACTCTACGTATAGACGTTAGTTCGATGGTTTTTCATAAATTTTTTCTCAAAAACTTTGAGTAGGTACCACTCGTGTATCTACAAATAGGTACACTTTGCGTTCTACATGTTTTTAGAAAATTCAATAAACTAGAGACTACCTAATCGATGTAGAGGGTGTACTATCTAATTAAATCTATGCGTTTAATTAGCGCCTTATGCTATTATTTTGCTTTCTGGTGAAATTTTATCTGGGTGAGTTGCTCGGCTTGGGTTATGGGTTCGATTAACGCCAAATGTTTAAAGTTTGCTAGAGAATGTGAAATGAAATAACATAAGAGTCTGGGTAGCATTCGGTCTATGTCAGAGTCACAGCGGGAGAGCAGATATGGTGGTTGGTTTTTTTTTTCTTCGTAGGTAGGTATCTGTGCGGTAATGAAACGAACAACTGCAAATGGGTAAAAGGATCGGGTCTCTTGAATGATGAAGGGAGATAGAGTGTCATAATTTCTATTTTTTTTTCCATCGTGAGTTGCAGTGTTTTTAAATGAAGGTACATACAAGGATGGTTATGGGTTTGAGGTGAATGAGCTATATACCTACTATGTCATGCTTGTGTGAGTAAGTGTTGTTTGTTTTCTGTGGATGGGGGGGGGGGGGGTGGTACAAATAGATTAGGCTGAATAACGAAAAAAAAAAAAAAAGGTCTAAGAATTTGGAACGTTAGCCAGATCTTTATTTATTGTGCTTAGTGGATATTTGTTTCAGAATTTTATTGCTTCCAATTTTGGTAATTTGGTTTGTTTTAGTACAAAAAAATGAGATTTTAGATTCTAAATCTTGAAAATCAACACTTTTTGCCAAATTGACAAAGGAATTGTTGAAATTCTTTTAAAAATCCATATCTATAAAATGCTCTAAAATGTAAAATTTTATATTGAAAAAAATCAAAATGATTTTGCGATATCGAAAAAATTATTCAAAATATCTCAAAATTGCTCAAAATGTAAGAAAACTCCGTAAAATTAAGATACGAGTTACTGATGAACATAACAAGAATTGACGAAAAGCACCTAGATACTTACTGAAAGTACATAATATTGTGAAATATCGAATAAATAATTCATTACAAAATCTCAAAATTGCTCAAAACACAGGAAGATTTTGTAAAATTCGCATAAAAGTTGCTGAAAATAACAGAAATTGATTTAAAAAAATAGTAAATCAACACGAAACAGCGAGAAAATTTGCACGTCAGTATCTCTAAAAGCGAAAAAACTCCTTAAAATCGGCATAAAACTTGTTGAAGAGAATAAAATATACATATAAGAACATTGAAACCTAACATCGCTCAAAATGCAAAAAACATTTGTAAAATTAGCATACAAATTTCTAAAAATTGCTCAAATTGATGAAAAAAATATTTAAATCAATAATTCGAAATGCAGTCAAAAAATTATTCACAGAATTTCAAAGTTGATTAAAACACCTGAAAACTATGCAAAATGATAATTAAAAATTCTGAAAATGGCAGAAATTGATGAAAATAAATGTTTTAAATTGATGTAAAATACTTTAAAAAATCATCTAAAGCACCTGAAAATTGCTCAAAACGCACGAATTTATTTCAAGAAACGATTAAATTAATGTGAAACATCTATCGAAAAAATTACCTATCCAGTTCCTCAAAATTGTTCAAAATGGAAAAACCTCCCTGAAATTAATAAAAGCATATGAAAATAACATACCTTAATAATAGGGAAAATATTCAAAATGTAACCTTGAACAAATTGTTAACACTATTTTAAAATTACTCCGAACACGAAAGAACCTTTCTAACAAGGGAATCTCTTGAGGTGTCACACTCCGATTTGAAGGGGACCGCGATTTTTGGAAAGAGGACAGTCTAAAACTTCCAAAACCAACTTTTCAGTTACCCAAGTTCATTTTTCGATTTTTGGCGAATTTTTGAAAATTCAAAATTGACTATTTTTGGCGACTTTTGCTTTTTTTTTTAAAGTACGAACTTGATCAGTAAAAATGGTCAAAATAAGTCCCAAAACGAATATTAATTACCCAAATCCAAATTTTAGCATTTCCAGCCATTCTGGAGCCTCCAGCGCGATTTTCAATTTCTCCAGAATTTTGAATTTGCTTCAGAAGGCGTGAATACGCAGTTATCTACATTTGAGCCGATTTTGGGTGACATTTCAAGAGTAAATTTTTAACCAGCTTTTTTCAAAATTAAAATATCCAAAAAGTCATAAGATAATCGTTTGTGAGGAAATTTTTGAAATTTGTGCGAATCGCTGTATTTCTTCAAGAACTAACCCCCGGAGCGCAAATTCTACCATTTCCAGCCGGTTTGGAGCGAGAGTGACACCTCAAGAAACCACTATTGTGGTGTGACTCTCAAAATAGGCTCAAGTGTGGATAAACTCGTTAAACAGGTCGTGTATAATACACAACTCGATTTCTAGCTGCCCAACTGCATATTCTTGCCTTCTGGAGCAAATTCAAAATTCTGGAGAAATTGAAAATCGCCCTGGAAGCTCCAGAATGGCTGGAAATAGTAAAATTTTGATTTGGGGAGTTGGTTACGAACAAAATACAGCGATTCACGCAAATTTCAAAAATTTCCACACAAACGGAAAACTTTTGATTTTTTGGATTTTTTAATTTTGAAAAAAACTGGTCAAAAAACCACTCTTGAGGTGGCACTCCCAAAATCGGCTCAAATGTAGATAAACTCGTTAAACAGGTCAAGTATAATACACAACTCGATTTTTAGCTGCCCAACTGCATATTCACGCCTTCTGGAGCAAATTCAAAATTCTGGAGAAATTGAAAAATCGCGCTGGAGGCTCCAGAATGGCTGGAAATTGTGAAATTTGGATTTGGAGTGTTAGTTATGGACAAAAAAAAAGTGATTCGCGTGAATTTCAAAAATTTCCACCCAAACGGGAAACTTTTGATTTTTTGGATTTTTTAATTTTGAAAAAATCTTGTCAAAAAGCCACTTTTGAAGTGTCACTCTCAAAATCGGCTCACATGTAGATAAACTCGTTAAACAGGTCAAGTATAATACACAACTCGATTTTTAGCTGCCCAACTGCATATTCACGCCTTCTGGAGCAAAATTCAAAATTCTGGAGAAATTGAAAAATTGCGCTGGAGGCTCCAGAATGGCTGGAAATGGTGAAATTTAGTTTTGAGTAATTAATATTAGTTTTGGGACTTATTTTGACGATTTTTATTTATCAAGTACGTACTTTTTGAAAAAAGCATAAATCGCCAAAAACAGTCAATTTTGAATTTTCAAAAATTCGACAAAAATCAAAAAATTAACTTGGGCAGCTGAAAGTTTGGTTTTGGGGGTTTTAGAGTATGTTCTTTCCAAAAATCGCGGTCCCGTTCAAATTGGAGTGTGACACCTCAAGAGGTTCTCTTGTAAGATGGGAAAGTTGTTGAAAACAACAAAATCAATGTAACGAATAATTATCAAAAATTTACCTGAAATTACATGAAAAATGGTTCAAAGTACCGTAAATTTCCCTAAACTGCGACAAATCATCTTCACATTACCATAAAAATTAAAAAAGTATCAAAACATGAGGAAATATAATTATCAAAAACTGTAAGTACCTAATAAAATATCGTCAAAATTCCTACAGATGTAAAAAAAAAAATAATAATAAATCGAAATTGGGAATTACTTACCAAAAAAAATAAAATTGAATAAAATAAATAGCTAGGAGGAAAAATCAACTGCGTTTTCACAACAAAATTCTTAAAATGCAAATAAAGTTCCTGAAGTGATGTATAAAAATCATTAAATTTTTTTTTTAAATGATGAAATTACAATGAAAATTGCTGAAAATTTCTCGAAAGTTATGAAAACGTGATCAAAATTGTACCTACTCGTATGTAAAAGTCGAATACTTCCATTTTCAACGATCATTAGAAGAGGCATGAAACAATCTTCAAAATCTCAAACACGTAACCCTCTTTCACCGCACTCATCACTCTTTTCAAAAAATCAATCTTGCCATTATTTATGACGTACTTATAAGAAAAAATTCGAATGCAATGACACATATTACATGTCTCATGCAAGTACGAGTAATAATGCAAACCCAGACGATTTTAGGATACAAAAGAATTGATATACTGCATAGAAAAACACGTATTATAGATAAGTTGCAATATAGCTGGCATTGCATATTCGGTCTCATCAAGGCCTCTCATTGTTATTGGTTAAAATTTATGGAGAAAAAAATTGTTCACGTATTCGCGTATATAATGCAATAATAAAGAACAGGTCGGTTTAGTTGAAATGCAGATTTTATGGAAATGATTCATCTACTTCACGAATATCGATAGCGATAGGTAAAATGTAGGACTTTCGTTTCGCATACGCGCGCATTGAAATGACTCATCTGTCGAAAAAAGGTGACTGCGCTCTCCGTTTGTCCAGCGAGAATTTCACGTACTCGTATACTATAAACACGTTTGTATTTAATATGAATCATCGGTCATCTGAGGCGTCAAAAGGTAAATACACGATACAATGGTATAATATAACTAGTAGGTAAGGTACCTAGACCTAGGTATACATTGGTGTAATAATTCTTCATACGCAAGCATCACGAATAAGAATTTTTTTTCCTCATAAAATGAACGCTTCTTAAGTAATCTGGCAACAGAGCGAACCCCGAGCCCGAACCAAAAACACTTGTAAAGGAAAAGATCTTTTAAGAGGAAGTGGTTAAAAGGATGACCTTGGAGATGCCCTTGCCTCTACATAACAGGTGGTACGTAAAAAGAATCTCCCATTTGAAAACATGTTCTTTTCTGACAATGACAAGCAACCGAAACCTGATATTAGGGCTAAGACTCGGTTCTCCACTCTATCTTACACCTCCACCGCGAAAACTATTTATTTTCAATCATTCCACCCTCTTTTAAATGACTCGAACAAATCTTTCGAGGTTTATTTTTAACCGAGAGGTTGTTAACGCACTACCCAAGAAAAAAAAGCATCCCAGTGTTGACGCTGGGTAGAGGGTAGTATGTGTGCGTGAGGTAAATAAACGAGCAGCAAAACGATAACTTGGAATTTACCTAATTTCCCTTTTTGTTCTATTGTGTTTCAAATTTCGAGTGTTTCATAAAGATACTAACAATAAGTGGGTTTTTGGTACTATAATACCTAAACAAACGAGAGTTGAAATTATATAAGTACAATAAAATAAAATATTAAATTTATGACTCTAGCACCGTTTAAATCGGCTTATCTAAAAATGTCATTCACCGTTCGGATTTTACCATTATCTCATATGTACATATGTATAATCGTGGTCATCGAATAATATACGACGTTGAAAATTTCATTGACGTAGAGTCGCGGATTTTTTTCATATTGCGAAATATTATAGTCACCAGAATAGATATTTATATTAATCCATTAATTTATTTCGAAATTGCGAAACAAAATTCTGACGTGAAAAATTAATATTGAGACGTAAATATGAAAGTGATACGAAGGGCGAAGATCAAAATTTATCATCAGAACTTATCAGCGTTATGAGTCAAAAACTATCTATACTAATCTACGCATTATTTTTTAGCAAAGAAAACGAGTAAAAAAAATGGAAAAATAAAAAAAAACAATAAACTTTGTATAAAAAAATCATTATCTAGGTAATTTAGCATGGTGAAATTGAGAACGACTTTCCACAAAATTTTCTGTAAAATAACTTGTATTTTTTCACTTCTTTTTCTTATTCAATAAGAGTACAAAAATCTGCAATTTTTTTTTTTTTAATTTGATTAACTGACACAATATTAGAAAATTAAAAATATAATCAAATCAATTTTGAATGCTTCCATTTCTTGAGATGACTGCAGACTCTGCCCTGCCCTCCACCAGGCTTCAAACCGGAGCTGGCACTCTGGATTTGCTCGATCGAGCAACTTCACAACTCACAGTAATTTCAAATGATGAAGAATGGAAATAAAGTTCTTACAAAAATTTGTAGGGGTCAAAATTCCAAAAATTTGGTTTATAAGACATATCTCACTCTATACAGACCCTAAAAGATTCAAAGTTTGGATTTGAGGTAAAATATTACTTATCTGGAAAAAAAACAGATGGAATCTCATCCAGCATTTTTAGATTTTACTTACGAGTAGAATTCTTTTTCCAGCACTTCATAAAATTTCAGCGTAATTTTTTAAGAAGCAGGACTTTTTGCAGGACTTGAAGCGATTTCGAGACACTTTGAATAAGTGTCTTTTGGCATATTGAACATTGAACATTGATTTTTTTTTTTTTTCATTCTATATATTTCCATCATTTCGAACAATTTTTGCACCAATTTAACAAAGTTTCTTGACATTTCAAGCAATGTTCTTACAATTTGAGTAAGTTTGGCTGCATTTTGCCTGAATTTGAATATTTTGTCTTAAATTTGTGTTGATTTTTAAATTTTTAGGCCAATCTAATCTTATTTTTCTTTCGTTAATGTTATTCATTTCAACAATTTTTAGGTTTATTCAACTATTTTTTTCAAAATTTTGAACATAATTTTCAACTTTTGTTGGCTTTCAGTCATTTTTATGTCAATTTAACAAATTTTGCTCGCATTTAGCACATTTTTCTTGAAATTGAATTTTTTTGTACCTAATATTTCATTTTTAGGGAACCTATTGAAGTATCATACTCCGATTTGAACGGGGCCGCGATTTTTGGAAAGAGCATACTCTAAAACCACCAAAACTAAATTTTCAGTTGCCCAAGTTCATTTTTTGATTTTTGGCGAATTTTTGAAAATTCAAAATTGACTGATTCTGGCGATTTATGCTTTTTTTAAAAAAGTACGTACTTGAACAGTAAAAATGGTCAAAATAAGTCCCAAAACTAATATTATTTACCCAAATCAAAATTTTACAATTTCCAGCCATTCTGGAGCCTCCGTGGTTTTTTGAGGTGTCACTCTCGCTCCAAAACGGCTGGAACCAGTCTTGAGGTGTCACTCCCAAAATCGGCTCAAATGTAGATAAACTCGTTAAACAGGTCAAGTAGGTATAATACACAACTCGATTATTAGCTGCCCAACTGCATATTCACGCCTTCTGGAGCAAATTCAAAATTCTGGAGAAATTGAAAAATCGCGCTGGAGGCTCCATGAATGGATGGAAATTGTGAAATTTGGATTTGAGGGATTAGTTTTGGACAAAATACAGCGATTCGCGTGAATTTCAAAAATTTCCACAGAAACCGGAAACTTTTGATTTTTTGGATTTTTTAATTTTGAAAAAAGCTGGTCAAAAATCCACTTTTGAGGTGTCACTCTCAAAATCGGTTCAAATGTGGATAAAATCGTTTAACATGTCGAGGGTAATATACAACTCGATTTTTAGCTGCCCAACTTCATATTCACACCTTCTGGAGCAAATTCAAAATTCTGGAGAAATTGAAAATCGTGCTGGAAGCTCCAGAATGGCTGGAAATTGTAAAATTTTGATTTGGGTAAATAATATTAGTTTTGGGAGTTATTTTGACCATTTTTACTGATCAAGTACGTACTTTTAAAAAAAAGCATAAATCGCCAAAAACAGTCAATTTTTAATTTTCAAAAATTCGCCAAAAATCTAAAAATGAACTTGGGCTGCTGAAAATTTGGTTTCGGGGGTTTTAGACTATGATCTTTCCAAAAATCGTGGTCCTGTTCAAATCGGAGTGTGACAACTCAAGAGGTTCGCTTGTTGGCTACTTTTTATTTATTGCGTTTTAAGCAATCATCATAAGAATTTATGTCTTCAGCAATTTTACCTGATTTTTTTGGGTATGATGTTTTTTTTGAACAAATTTTATGATTTTTTAAGATTTAAAACGGTTTTTAAGAATTAAGAGCAATTTTTGAGATCCATGTGTTTCGATTCTGACGATATTTTGATTTTTCGCGAATACATTGTTTCATTTTTCAGCATTCCGAAAAGTTTTTTGAAGCCATTTCAAAGGAGGGAGGGGGTTCTATCAAACCAATTCTATTTAATTTTACATATTTTTCGCTAAATTTTGAAAATTTCTGGTGCTTTTCAACAATTTTTGGGTATTTTAAGCTGAGTACATTTTGTTTGTTTCGACAATTTTTGCAATATTTCCAACTACATACCTCTAGGTGTGTATAATATGCTCAACTATTGACTTGATATTTCACCCCCCCCCCCTATCCGCTATCTTCTGAAAACCTGAAGACGAAATTATTTTCTCGTATTTCAATTGTATTTCCCAGATATTTCAATCAAATTTCCTCATCAAAACAGAGCTCATCAGGAATCACGTTCCATTTTCATTCCATTTTGTTCGGTCAGCAGATTGACGATACCTATACTTGCAAAATACACAGATGACCTTAAGTTCAAGTTTACTTCAGGTTTTATAAACGGTGATTAATTTCGCAGATACACTCGGATTGGAAAATCTCAGATTCAGAACGAATATTCAAAGGATAATTACGTGTAATCGAAGATGACCCATTTCGAGGATCCTTGTGACGTACGAATTTTCCGCCTGCACAGCGATTCAATCCGTATAACGAAGGTAATGTTTTAACGAAATTAAATTCTTACGCGACGCGAAACACTCGGTAATACGTAAGCTGATTTTACGTTTCGAATGTAAATTCGCAAAATCGCTAACGCGGAATAACGTTTTATATTCGCGATTCCTTTGCGAAAATTAAATTTATTACAGTCGCGAAATACGTATACGAGGGTAAGAAGACTAGCTGAATCACGTGTTGAGATTCGTACTCGTATGCGTATTCATTCGCTATGTTTCTGCATAGAGGATATAGCAATATGTAATAATATCTAGCTAGGCACGTATGTTGAGATGTAATTCGATAATTTATTTATATATTTATGGCGCACGGTAGCGTGAAAAGTTGCTAATTTTTTACAACCTCGATTTTATCGAATTAATTGATATCGATGGTTACGTTGATTGTGTTTTATGGTATTTTAAACGGTTTTCTCTGAAATTAAACATTGCTTGAGAGAAGGCACGATTTAGCCAAAATTTATACGAAATGCAATTTGATTTCTTCATGATTTTATTGAGATGCAGATTAAGGGGCATGATGAGAGTTGAAAACATTATTAGTTCTCCTTCTGTCTATTCAAGCCAAAAAATATCGGAATATCTGAAGTGGGTCGAAAATTTCAACTAATAAATTTTTTTGAACCGAGTGAAGACAGATCGAAAGAGCGTGCAAAAAGTATTACCTACCATTCAAAATTTCAAATTCCGATGTGCATTTTTCGATTTTTGGCAAATTTTTGAAAATCTCTGGCTCAAAAATGGAAAAAATTAAAATTTTTCCAAATTGGCCTAGAAAGTTGAAATTTGGTATATACCTCATCTTTGACATCCAAAAATGATTGAAAACAGTTTCGGACCGTTTTGAGCAGTTCTGGAGTCTCCAGTAAATTTTTAGATGCTGAAATTTTCACAAAAACTTCACCAAATGAAGTTGGAAAGCTGAAATTCTTTTTATACAAAAATTTTACCAAATGAAGTTGGAAAGCTGAAATTCTTTTTAAATACCTCAATTTTAACATGCTGAGTCGACTGGAAGTGGTTTCAAGCAATTCTGGAGCCTCTAGGAATTTTCTAAAAATTCTTGTTTCTCAAAAAGCTCCGAAAAATTTTTTCAAATCAACTTTTACCTGCATTGTGGCTATTGGTGCTCATTATATTGGTGACCCTCTTAACCGACCACACCATTTTTTTCAAAATCGATGTCTGCCATTTCAGAACCCTATTTTTTCTCAGCAGTTTTGTAGTACGTGAACAAAAATTCGAAAAATTCACTGTTTGCTTTTTCTGTTTGACAAAAAAAAAATTGATATACCGAGTCGATTATAGGTGGTTTTGCAAGCCGTATATCAAGTTCTAAAAAATTGAGAAAAAATTGCGAAATACATAATTATACATAACATAAGTACCTAGTAATGTTTTCATTTGAAAAATTTGAACAGATAGACGCTTCATTTTTTTTTTTTTTGAGTAAATGATTTTGGTCGGATTTTTAGATAGATTTTCAAAACAATTTTGGGCTTATTTAAAATTTTCAACAGATTTCTGTACGATTTTACAAAGATTTCTCAATTTTGAACATGTGCCAACGAAGCATTTTTTTATTTTACAAAAACATAGATTTTTGTGCAATTTTTTAAAATAATGTTTAGTTGAGTTTTTGGGTCATTTTGAAAGAATTTCTGATACTTACAATTTTGGGACTTTTTTGATTTATGGACATGGTTTGTTTGTTTTTCTGAGGATTATTCTATTTTGATTTTTTTTCATAATTTTCGAATTCGGTGGCACCTTTGATACCTCGTATGTGACTTTTTTTTCTTCAAAAATGACTTGTTTTCATCATCCAATGACGTAAAAATGGCCTTAGGAGGAAGTTATATTACGAGGTGTAAAAAAAGCCAAACATAGATTGAGGGAAGCATCAACTTTTAGTTGTTCATAAGTGGTTGATTTTGCTTTTAGATGAGACTTTACTTCCCTTTTTAATCTTTTATTTCTGAAACTTTTTTGTTCTTTAATGTCACTTTTTTGAAGGAAATAATGGAATTAAAAGGCCTGGCTGTTGATAGAAGAAGAGATGAAATACCTCTTAGTTAAGAAAGAATAAAAGAGAAAGAAAATATTTGAGAATAATAATTTCTATTTTCATCTTAGCTTTTTCCCTATTTTATTTTAATAAGGATAACGAAAGGCTGATTTATTGAGAAAAATCTGTTCTAAACATGTTGAATTTTCGTAGAACAAGGCAGCATGAAGAGGAAGAAGTGTATTCAGAACTGCAAAGAAGTGAGAAGAGCAATTTATTCATTTTTATTTTGGTCTTCAACAAATCGAAATTTTAGTACAAATTTAGAAAAATGTATGGCCTCATGCTCGTTAAAATTAAATTTGCCTATGCTGAATATGTAGAACTGCATTATCTAATTTAGGTAATTGATGTGCAACCCTTTTCTCCATTCTTTCTCGCCTTTCTTTTTTTTAAATTATCCCTTTCCTAATTGATTTTTTTTTCATTCCAAAAAAAGCATCTTCCTTTGCTCGGCATTAAAAGTAACCATCCATGTTTAATACGGAAAAAATTCCGTATAAAACCTTTATGTCTAATTTTCCGAGAAAAAAATTGTCAAAAAAATTTCGAAAAATTTCGCAACGACAAAATTTACGCGTATATTGTAAAACAATGGGTTAGTAGTAAGTAAAAGTAAGCTACTAATTCAACGGGTCTAGTACACGATAAAAAATGTGTCATCCTGTATATTTAAGCCAATAGTCTGCTTACTTTTCAAGGCATTACGACTTATAAATCATTGGTGAAAAGATAAAGAGAAAAAAAATAACTCTACGATGATTGCTTTTTTTTTCTTTTACTTTTTCTTTTGTTTCGTTTACGTATTTTTTCGAATCGCATATGTCCACATTATTTTAAATAGCTTGGGTCTTTGTCGTGCTACGGATAAATAAAACGTGACTCATTGGACACATTTTTTTTTTTACGTTTAAGCATACGATTACTGACCTCAATTCAAAAGTATAGGCACAAATTAGAAATTAGTTATAAAAGGTTCGAAGACAAAATGGAAATAAATATGTACATTCGTAGACGACTGTCGTATTTATGCAGTTAGATTTCCATTAAAGTGAAAAAAATTTATAACCGAGCTTGTCTTAATTTCGATTCTAATGTAGTTTTCTTGTTTGTACACGAGAAAAGAGGGAAACTAGGTTAAAAGGGGCAGAGGACGAGAGAAAAATTGGTAAAAATTTAAAAATTCCGTTGGCATGTGTGTTTTTTTGGTAATGTCAGTATATGGTGGTGTAGCCTTGACCTAAACTTGAGCTTTCCATTAATTAACTCGCTCGCAAGTTCATAGAAGACTCGAGGTACTTAAATTTCTGTAGCTGTGTTGGTAATTTATTATAACGGAAAATATGTACAAATATCCCGGCCATGTCGCGATTAAACTTGTCGTTGTAATAATTTTAACCCCGTTAAGTAAATTTTTTTCCACAATTTCAAAAAACCGGTTGCAAATACGTAAATTTCGCTGCGTGTCGTGTTTAGTATATGAGTACATACTTGAAAAGATTACGGTATATTGTATTTTTAAGACGGACAAGAAAAACAAAATACATTTCGTAATAATTTTTCTTCAAACGTCAATCGCGAGCTTTTAAATTAGCGTGAATTTTATTCTCAAAAAAATTATACCTACATTGAAGGAAGTCTGCTGTATAATGGCTCGGTTAAAATGTTCTATTTTTTATTTCATGTAGAATGAAAATGGAGTTTACTTTTTGTAAAACTCGAGCACGCCGCAAGTAAGTACTCGACTCTGGAGTAATTTTCATTTCGAAAATGTATCAAAAGTACAGACTGCAAAATGAGACGAGTCGATGATGAAGACCATAGAATGTTGATTAGGTGTTGTTTTTTGTCGAAAAGATCCTTTGATGTTTTTTTTTTTTATCTACGTTGGTTGTCTTTTTTTTTAATGTTCGCTTTCTAGCTCCAGATCTTCAGCTTCCATATTGGAAGAAGAGTTTGAAATATGCTACATTGAACTCGTCGCTCTTTGATGAAGTATTTTGTTCTCCATTGTTATAGAAATACGATCATTTTTATATCTCGACGTTTTTCTACACATTTATTAGTGCTGTGTGAATATGATGTTTGATGGTTGCACAACGAAGTGGTTTTTTTCACTGCCTTTGCTACTGCTGTTGGGTACTTTCTGACTTTATATTCATATTTTATATTATACACTCGGTGCTATCATCGATATAAAAAAGTAAAGTGTTTGTTTTGTATGTTCTTATAAGACCAGCAGAAGAAGATGGGCGATAAATTGTTTCACGATATTTCATTACGTAGGTACATATAAAAAAAAAATAAATAAACGTGTATCAGTTCAGTGTATGTACGTTTATAATGTTTGCTGTATTGTTTTACCAGACGTTTTAATTGTCGAAACGGTAATTGAAAAACAATTAACCGAGTCTGAGCAGTCGTCTTTGTAACATATTCGATAATAAAATATGAGATTTTTTCATCGATAAATCAATTTCTGGTTATATTCGGATAAAGGTTATCGCCGCGGTTGAAATATTATTATAAGCCGGTGTCGTACGATACGCGATTACGTGTTTTCTTGTTTTTATTACGGGGATTTTGATGTTTTTTTTTTTTCGATCGATTATTTTTACAAAAAAGTCTGGCCAGGTCCGGGTCCGGATTTGCTGAGGTTATGAGAAAGAGAGCTGGTATGTGAGCCCTGGTCTGGTACTTTGAAAAAAAGGAAATGAAATTTTTACGAGATTTTAATTGAAATTTTCAGCTAATTGATTATCTTGACCTCTGTTGTGTTGTGTATGGAAAATTTTCGAGTTGATTTTTGTATTTTTAAGCAGGTAGGAAGAGTTTATCGCGAGATCATCGTAAAGAGAGATATTTTGGTTCTCTATGGTTCTTTGCATTTCATCGTTCATCTCTCTGAATGAAACGTTTTGAAATAGATTCCATTTTTGATCTTATATATGGGTACCTCTTCCTTGTTGTTGTCTTTGCCCTATCTCTAGGCATTTACAATGTTTATGAGAAAATTGGGTGGAAAAACTAGAAAATTTTGATGATGAAAAAAAAAAAATAAAACCATCGTACGTACAGTCGTACATATTGTAATATGTATTATGAAAAATATCGAAAGAGAATGTGTGAGAAGGTAATGAAAAGCAAGGTTTCTTTTCCGAGTCCCGAGCTGATGGAAATTTCCATGAAACCCGAGATGACGCTGACGTGTGCCAGAGACGAATTTCAATTCATTTACCTTCCAAAGGGCTTTTTCCATTTGAATAGTTGCTGTTGCGAGATCACTCGAGAAAATAATTTTGGACACGGTCACGTGTATGTCACATACTGAATGTGAATGTAATGAAGTCGTGGAAAATATGTACCTACACGTGAGAAATTAAAGTGAAGAAGATGTTTAAGACGTATATGAGCTAATTTTTTCTAAACGATGAATTGAAATTGAAAACCTAAAATGTGGAAAACCCCTTTGAACGTGAAATTGTCAACGTGGTCGTTTGAAAAATTGTTTTTCTGAAAATGGCAGAAAACTAGATTTGATCGTGGTGGAAATTTCCATGATGAATTAGTTCGTATTTTTTAAAGTGGAAAACAGGCGAGTGTCCGTTCAAGATTGTAATTTTTCAACTGAGGAATCTGCAGGTCAGTTTTAGGTGGGGACGTTTATGATCTCGTCTTCATTTCCCTATTACTAATGATTTCGATCTATTAACCCTTTCAAACCCGAAAAGAATCTGATGGATGAAAATTGAAATATTTTATTATATGGGAAGGACTGGAGTAGGTATAACTTCGTTAAGCAGATTTTTTTGAAAATTGAAGTTTACTCAAAATTTCATTTTGGAAATTTAGGAAATGCTCAAAATGGGCATTTTTTCTATACCGATTCCCAAAATGAATTTTCGATGTAGGAATACGAAAATTTTCCAGAAAAATGATTTTCTGCACAATTTAGAGGTGACATAATTTTTCAATCAAAAAAATTTTCGGTCAAATTTTTTTTTTTGGGAAAATGAAGAAATTGACGCTGGGGATTTGTAATTTAAAAAAAAAATACTTATTTTGGAAATTGAGTTTCAAGGTCGTTCCGTGAAAAATATCATTTTTTGTAAAAATGATAGATACCTATTTATGGATATTTGAAAGTGCTTACAACACAATAATTTTGGTTTTATAAAGCACTTATAATATTTTTTGAAAAATTAAATTAGATAGAATAATTTAGCATTCTTGATTAATTTAGAAATGAGAATTGATAAATTTTGAAGAATTTTTACAGAGATCTGAGATATACATACAAAATTCAAAGAATCTACAATGTGAAAGCTCACTCACTGGGGTCAAATTTTATTTTGGAATCTTGGGTCGAAGTATTAAGATACTATTGATCTCACCCCAAAGAATGTTTTAACAAGACAGAACAAATTTTTATCAGTATATTTTTCTGACCCGTTGTCCCAATATTTTCTGTGAAATTTGTGCCTCTCGCTCATTCGTTCATTTTGGAAATTGGGAACACATAATGTTTTCATCCTTGAGTTACATTTCTCCGCGCATAGAAAATAGATAGGTACCTACTTGAAATAAATTTCCAAAAAAGGGAATAGTAAAATTTTCAAAATTTGCATGGTAGGTCTAGGTACTGAATAGTAAAGTAGGAAGGTTGAATTTTCGATCGCCTTGAAAAGTTTTAAGTCTACAAAAATGATATTTTCCATGACGGACCTTGGAACGACCTTGAAACTCAATTTCCAAAATTTTTTTTTTTCAAAATAAGGATCACCATCGTCAATTTTTTCATTTTTGACCCAAAATTTTTTTGATTCAAAAATTATGCTTTATTTTTTCTCAACAGTTTGGATTTTCGCTTCAAATATTTGACGTTATAAATTATTTTGGAAATTAACATAGAAAAAACACCCATTTTGACGAAACTTCAATTTTTTAAAAAACCTGCTTAACGAATGTTATACTCCTTCCCGTATCTTGGGTCCCAACAGGTTAAGGGAATCTATTGTGCTAGTACATATAACGAAACCCAGCCAGATCGAAAGAGCATCCTCTAAACCCCCTTAACTGAAAATTTCAAGTACTGAAGTTAATTTTTGTTTTTTTTACGAATTTTGGAAAGTTTGAAATACTAAAAAAAATTGTTTTATGAGCGATTTTGATGTTTTTTTTTGTCATGAGAGATATTTTTTTTTAGCAAAGGTGAACCAATGTGAATAATTCCATCGCTCGCAACGGCCAAAAATGGCCTTGAGGACTTATAATTTTGGTCAATGCTTTTTCACCTCCCTATCGACCGTTTTAGGTGGTGTGTGAATTTGTTGGCCAATTTATGAATTCCAGACAAAGTGGGCAGGGGGAATCAAAATTTCAAAGAAAGTACATAACAAGCGGTTGTTTTCACAAGTTATCGTCTGGTACGTGTCAGCATTTTGAAAATGTTTTTCAATTACAATTCTTCGTTGGGTGAGTTTGTTTTCATTTTTATTTCAGCATAATTTGTACTCGTAAATACTCAAGTAGCTTATTTCATACTCTAATTTCAATCCATGCTATTCCACCCGATCAATGCTTTGATATATCTGAGTGTTTGTGGTGCCTTGAATACACCAAGGAAAAGTATGTATATGAGCGTACAGTTTTTAGGCCTTCGTGTGACTAACCAGGGGGAAAATGTGACAATTTCTACGCCCTATTACTCAGATATAAAAAGAATTTCATGAACATTGTTTTCAAGACTCTGTGAACTATTTATCCACATTGAATTTTTCAACCACTAAAATCACATTTGTTTTACAAAAATATGGCCACAATTCTTATCGTAATAAGAATAAATTTTCTACGCTTCAAAGAAAATAGTATACTGTCCCGTCGACACGATTCAATTTTCAATTATACCTATTGGTACGCCTAATATACCAACAATAGCCCATGATATTCTACCCATCACCTTCCAAAAAGGTTTACGTATTAAAATAATAAAAACAAACACCTCGTTAACTGCAACTAACACGAATATACCGAGAACATTATTCTTTATAAAAATGACGTGCTTATACATCGAATCGGTGGTTAAGACATTTTCAAACTTTTATCTCATCGTCGTACCTACGACTATTTCAATCAAAAGAAAGAAAAGGAGAGAATCTGTTGGAAAACATTTCATTTCAATTGCTGCTTATTTATTTTCTCCATTAAAAATGAAAACGACGATGTGACGTTTGTCGATATCTACTACGCTCTCTCGGTTGGTGGATTTTCACGAAGCTTTTTGAAATGTTCTGCGAATATACGCGGTTTAAAACGACCATTACTTTAGTATTTACAAGGTAGTAATTGCGAGACTCGGTTTGACAGGAAATTTCACCCTTTTCATATTAACTGACTTTATGTGGGTATGTTCCTGGTATACGTCTGACGGATTTTCCAAGAACATGGTTGGTGGAAATCAATTTCGAAATGAATTTTAGATTATCGCTACCTATCTATTTATGTTCTTATGCTTACGTACGTTGTGTGAGTGGTGTATGCATTAGTAATTCATTGAAGAATGAAATTCGACGATGAATGACGACGGCAAAGGATGAGGTATCGATCGATTATTTTCGTCTTATATTGTATCAAGTTCCATAATACGTCATTAAGGTAAATTCAGCTTAGATAGCTTTTAAATGTCGAATTAGCACTTATTGTAGATTTTGGAATGTATTCAATCAATTAGGTGTAAACTTTATTTCGAGTTGAAAGTGGCTAGCTCCAAAGATACCTCAAGAAAGTAGACATAAGTCCTAGAACTTTAAAGAGGAAACATTTTCAAAAAATCGTGTTTTTTTTATCTAGTCCTACTCAACCTATTTTTGGAAAAATGGCCAACTCCTCCAAATATGGTATTTCAGATTTTTCATCGATCAGGCCACTGCTATAAAATACAATACAAATTCAAGGTGCTACTGAGCGTTGAAAATTTTCAAGACGCTTATTTTAGAGAAAACTCGTGTTTTGAAGATTTTTTCTTCCCAAACATTTCGTATTAATTATGCACAAAACACCGAAAGATGTCTTTTCTGAAACTGGAGAAATGTTTTGCTGATTATTGTCAATTTCAAAAAAATCGGAAAAAATAGCCAAAAATTTTTATTTTTTATTTTTATGAAATCGACCAAAAAATTGGTACCACTACATTTGGAAGTGTTGATCCAGTTTCAGGAACGATATTTTTCTCAACTTTTTCATGAAATACGTCAGAAAGAAGTCAAAAATAAGAACTGAATAAAGGAGGAGTTGCGATAAGGCCATTTTTTGGCCCCACCTAGTTTTCGACTCGATCACTCTAAAAATGTTGTAATAAATGTCCGAAATACGAATCCGTGGTTAGTTAACCCAAAATCACCATTTTTTGGGCCGCAGGAGTTCTCAAAGTTGCGAATAAGAAAATGATTTTAGGAACCACTGAGTATTATTTTCAAAAACTTTTTTAGCGTAAAATATTTGTTAGAAGCCGATAAACGTTATGAGAGGAGATTTTTTTATTTTCGAACCTCGGAGGCAGAAATTAGGGGGGTTTGATTTTTTGAAAATTTTGGAACCCCCATTTTGATCTTACCCCTTTGAACCTCGCTAAAAAGCTTTTCACAGTTTATTAGTATCTGGGAGACCACAATCCTACCAAATTTTGAGCTCAATAAAAATTTTCGCTGGTACTCAAAAATCCAATTTTCCAATTTTTTGTAATTTCGATATTTTGGGAACCCCTGGAAAACTAGAAACCTGCGATTTGCGCCAAACGTAACGTTTTGAGGTATATAATCGATTATCTATATGAAAAAGTTGAATTTAGCTCCCTGTGTATTCGTTATTTTGAACACTTTTTTCAGAGCCCCCATTTTAGGCACCCCTAAAAAAGGCGTTTATGCATATTTTTTGAAATAAATTGAAGAATTTACATTTGAAGTACACTAGCAAGTGCTCGATAATTTTTCGAATGGTTTTTCCACTAACTTTCAAAATTGAGCTATTTTGGGTCAAATCCTGAGATTTTTACTTTGATGAAATCGTGAAAACGTGATTTTAACATCTTTTCGAAGAGTTAAATCTCAGAATTTGACCCAAAATAGCTCAATTTTGAAAGTTGATGGAAAAGTCATTCGAAAAATTATCGAGCACTTGCTAGTGTACTTCAAATGTAAATTCTTCAATTCATTTCATAAAATATGCATAAACGCCTTTTTTAGGGGTGCCTAAAATGGGGGGCTCAGAAAAAAGGGTTCAAAATTACGAATACACAGGGAGCTAAATTCAACTTTTTCATATAGATAATCTCGACTATATACCTCAAAACGTTACGTTTGGCGCAAATCCCAAGTTTCTAGCTTTCCAGGGGTTCCCAAAATATCGAAATTACGAAAAATTGGAAAATTTGATTTTTGAGTGCCAGCGAAAATTTTTATTGAGCTCAAAATTTGGTAGGATGGAGATCTTTCAGATACTAATAAACTGTGAAAAGCTTTTTAGCGAGGCTCAAAGGAGTAGGTTCAAAACGGTGGTTCCAAAATTTTTCAAATATCAAAACCCCCTCAATTTCTGCCCCTGAGGGTCGAAAGTAGAAAAATCACCTCACATAATGTTTATCAGGTTCAAACAGATATTTTACGCTAAGAAAGTTTTTGAAAATAATACTTAGTGGTTCCTAAAATTATTTTTTTATTCGCAACTTTGGGAACCCCTGTAGCCTAAAAAATGGTCATTTTGGGTTAACTAACCACGGGTTCGTATTTCGGACATTTATTACAACATTTTTAGAGTGGTCGAGTTGAAAACTAGGTGGGGCCAAAAAATGGCCTTATCGCAACTCCTCCTTTAAACTATTTTTGATGTTTGGAATTGAAAATTGAATTTTTTCGAATTTTGATTTTTTTTTTTTCATTTCATCGAGTGAAAGGTTTTTTTAAAACTTTTATCAACGCATAGGTACGTAAAAATAGGGGTCAAATGGATCAACTTGACCAATCAAAACTTTTTTCGTGTTTTAAATCAAAAAATTGCATTTTCTCGCAAACTTTCAATTTTTTTAAATCGACTCTTCGAAATAACACCATCCCAATTTTTTAATGTGTTGTTCAGCATGAAAAGTTTTCCATAATATATTTTTTTCAGAATTTTTCAGAGCCGGAACAATATAAAAACCACGTTTTGAAATTTTTCAAGCCAATTTTTTGTGCAAAGAAGTGGAAACACTGACTTTTAGGTATCGTGGTTATTGAGTTATCCACTGCTGAAATTTATACTTATTTCAAGTTCACTGAAAACTTTGACACCCCCTAGCAGCCTTTAAAATAGGGCTAGAGGGCTGTGATTGGCGCCATTGGTCATCCCTTCAAAAGGTCTTTCCACAGAAAAAATTTCAAAAAAATCGCTGACCCCCCCTTACTACTTCTTGGTCGAATTAACGTGGAAGACCCTCTTGAAAGGTGGATTTTTGAGTTAAACTCTGCAGTTTTGACCAATTTTGGCTTAACTTTTCCATAATTTTTCCATTTTGAGCGGATTTTCTGAAGATTTTCAAGTAACTATAAATCGTTCAGATAGTTTTGAATGAAATTGTAGATTATTGCATAGTTTTTATTTTACGAGTTTGGTCAAATTCCTTTTCAATTCAAACGAACCCGTATCTAATTGTATATGGATATCTTGGAGATCTTCAATAGATTTCTTCAAAATTTTGACCTTTGGAAAGGTTTTGAGTGATTTTAAATTTTTTATATACTTAATTTTGGTAAAATTTTGATTGAAATTCCATCAAGAAATGAATGGAACGAGAGCAAAACAGGTATTACCCAATTTTACTCCATTTCGGGTTTTTAAATTATCCGAAGATCTACTTTCACGAGTTGATTTCAAAATTCCAGCCGAGGGGCTACGATCAACCATTTAAACATACATTTATAGAGCGTTATCACGAAGGAATCTTCGACTATCATCTACATTCAAAGCAGGACGTATACGATAGGAGAGGGAAGAGAAACTGGATTTCGAAAAAGGGATGTATGGATGACCGTTTCGGAAATTCATACAGAATCGTCGAACTGTGAGAGCCATGTGAAATAATTTGGTCTGTTCGAATTAATGATATAGAACTGGTTTACCTGCTATTCACGTTTGGATCGACTTTTTCACCTTCTTCTCAGTGCGTTCTCGGTTGATAAAAATGATTCTTTGAAACATCATACCACGAATCTAAAGACTCATCTGTTTGTAAATTTATCGATCTGAAAGTTCGAATTACCTTCGAAGAAAAATTACTTAGATCGAATCAGAATCTAGACAGACGAAACGAATTTTTTCAGGGATATTAGTTAGGTACTTAGGCCTATATTGGACGGTAAAGATGGATAGAGAGAGGATATTACGATGTATGTACCTTGATCATCGTATGAATCGGATCGACCTGTCTTGTCCTTGTACGCCTCCGGTACGACACTTTTTCGCATAAAAATTTTTTTCGTCTCGTAAAAAAACCTACACCGAAGTTAATTATTATACGGATTAATTGATCCGAGTGTTTTTTTGCCTCTTTCGATACGTAAAAACTCCTCCGTGATGATGTTTATAGTATGACGACAACGACGTTGTATTAATTGTTTTTTTTCTCTCTTCGGTTTTAATCGTATCAAGGTACAAGGAGTGATTTCGCAGAGGTAATCGTAAATATACGAACGGATGAAGGCTAAGAGAAAAAAATCTTGGCCGATAATGCCGTTTTTTTTTCTACACTCAATAGTTGCTACTATACGTAGTACGTACAATTTGCTACTGTATGCAACTTTATGTGGCAGGTTTAGCTGTAGTTTGAGCTACGAGTACCTACAACTTGAATAGGTACATTAAAGCTGCTGAGTTGGATTTTATCGTCCGCTGTACATTTCGAGACTCGTAGTAAAGTCTAGGTACGATATTATATGCCCATTTCTACCTCGATTGTACAGAGTAATTTTCCGGATATCCTGTAATTTAATCGATCAATGAAAAATATCTTTACGGTGATAAACTTCTTGAAAATTTAATACCTGGTATAGCTTGTATCCTTCTGTTTTCAATTACTATTTTTTTTTTATTTCTTAACGTAACCGTTTGTTTAGCGAAATATTATTGATGTGGAATCGTTGATAACTGAAATCTCTCATCTGCGATAATTTTTATAACTTTTTTTCAAAAAGGGTATGGTTAGGAAGCAAGAAGAGAAATTATGGCATGACGTTCTCATTCTTGAAACGCATCAACGTGAAATCTTGAATTTAGAGATGAAAAGAGGGAGCTAAAGAGAGAAAAAAAGCATAAATAATCTACGCTTCAATACGTTGTACGTGGGTCATTTATAACTCCGGGAGTTTTTTTTTCGTAGGTTAGGGGTAAAAAAAGTGAAGTTTAAGAAAATTTACCCTATCCCTTTTTTTGCTCCAGGTTTATTCCGTGAAAAAATACCGATGATGGGAATGGTTCCGATGCAAACAGATTTCGTAAAAATGATGTCGATAATTTTATAGCTTAAGGGAATCAGTTGACCAAAAGGAAGTATCCCAATCGTACCAAAATTTTTGAATCAGACAAAGATGTATTGAAAAAATATATCACCATATTTTCTGATGGCAAAGTGCATTATTTGATTTTTGGTGAATTTTTGAGAATCAAAAAACCAAAAAATGAGAAAAAAATCAAAATTTTGCCAAACTGACCAAGAAATTTGAAATTTGGGATATACCCTATTTTCGACCCGCAGAATCGATTGGAAACACTTTCGAACCGTTTTGAGCTGCTCCGAAGTCTCCAGCAGGTTTTTAAATGGTTCAAATGTGAATTCGACTGCAAATTCGTTTTCAGAAGGTTCGATTTATATGAAAACGACACCCATATCGGCGACTTGATTTTTATTTTCATCAAAATAACTGTTTGGGGAGAGGGAGAAGGGGGTTGGTGGGTGGGTAGGAGGTTAGGGCTCCACACAAACATTTTCTGTTGGCTCCAGAATGAAATGATTTCATTAAAATCAACATTTAATAGCTGTTTTCCCATAACTTGTACTTATGTGTATTGTGTAGTTTAGAGCAAGGGGTGGTCGGTTTATATTTTTTTTTGACAAACTTCCACCACTCCAAAATTTTTAAAATTTTTATGGTATGTTTACAGATAAATAACACGTGTTTGGACTAAAAAAATTTTATTGGCACTTTGACCCTTCATTACAAAATGGCGGCTCAAAATTTTCAAAACGGCATTAACCCCCCCAAAAATTTCCCAAAATTTTTTTCCTAAATTTGTTTTGTTCTTTGGACTCCCTAGAACCCATCTAAAAAACGCGAAATTTTTATCAGCATTTGGTGGGAAACGAGAAAATTAATTTTAAAAAACAAATTTTAGCCCCTCTCCCCCCAAATACTTGCTCTAGGGGTCCAAAATTTTCATCACAGTTTTTTCTCATGATGGTTGACCTTTTGGGGCAGGAGCAGTCAATACCTTTTTCGGGGGCCAAATCATCATACTACACCGGCTATATCCACCTACATAATAGTAAAGTTATAAACAGCCTAAATTTGCCCTATATGTCGTAATTTCAACACACTGAGTCCACTGGAGGTGGTTTCCAGTCTTTTTGGAGCCTCGAAGCACCATTCTTGAGCATACGTATTTAAAGTTGATTTGGACAGATTTGATGCTCTTTTTTTTTCGGAAAACTGGAATTTCCAAACAGTCGCTGGAGTTTGTAGAATATATTGAAACTAGCTTCAGTTAACTCAACGTGGTTAGATTAAAGTACGGAATGAATTTCAGATTTACAACTTCACTGGGTAAAATTTTGTGGAAATTTCTAGTTTCAAAAATTTACTGGAGACTCCAGAACTGCTCAAAGCCAACGATTCGAAACTGTTTTTAATCAATTTTTCGGGTCGCAAATGGGACATATCCCAAATTCCAGCTTTCTAGATCAATTTGGTAAAATTTTGATTTTTTTCAATTTTCAGCCCAAATTTGATTTATAAAAATTCAACTTCAGAATTCGAAATTTGGGCGGGTGATAAACACATTTTTGCATGCTCTTTCGACCATCCTTTGTCCCATTCAAAAATGTTTGGGCAAATTGGGATCATTGGAAAGTAATTTTCTGAAATTTCGAGCAATGAATTGTAGATTTAGATATGTGTTGAATATAACCGTACAAAGCGCAGACTTGGTTTTTAAAAGCATGCACTCTGGCATCTAAAAAACCAAAACAATAAAGAAATGACTTTTTGAAATATCAACTCGAAACGTGGAATCAAAACCTTACAATGTTTGGCCTGTTGAACATAAATGACTGCTTATTTTGAAACAAAGGAGTAGATTGTACTAAAAAAAATCGCTGGATTTCGTCTAAATTCAGCAGAAAACTTTATTATAAGTTGAAAGTCACTCAGAAAAATCTTTACCTCTCAAATTGTCCTAGCTGAGTGGGGAGGGAAGAGATATGAGGCTTCAAAGTAAGGGCATCTTCAAAAAAATTGTGTTTTTTTCGCTCTGATCCTAAATGAAAGTATTTGCTTTAGGGGTCTATTGAGCGGTTAAAAATTTGCAAATCGCTTATTTTTGGAAAATTTTGTTTTTGAAAATTTTTTCTTCTCAAATATGTATTTTGCATTAATTCGTTCAAAATATTGAAAGATCTGATTCCTGAAACTGAGGAAATAATTGAAACATTGTGGAGTCAATTTTTCATCAATTATTGCCAATTTCAAAAAATCAAAAAATTTCATATAGGTAAATGTAAATACGTATTATTTACATAATATGTAATAAAGTTCTTTGATTTTTTGAAGTTAGCAATAATAACTAAAAAATTGGATCCGCAATTTTCCAAAATATTTTCTCAGTTTCAGAAACCGTACCTATCTTTCAATATTTTGGCACAGTAATGCGAAATACTTGCAAAGAAAAAATTCTCAAAACACAAATTTTCCTTAAAATTATCGGTTTGCAAATTTTTAACCGTAAAGTAGAACTCTAAAAGTGGTCTCAGATTTTATAGCAATGGCCTAGGTCGACGCAGAATCTCAAATACCATCCTTTAGAAGCTAAACATTTTCCCCAAAACTGCTTTTAGGGTGAAAAAAACCACAATTTTTCGAAAATCCCCTTCTCTGGGGGGCTTATCTATCCCCTCCAAGAGCACCTACGGAGCTGAAAATTTTTCTGCATAAATTTCAACTAAAAATGAAGGTCTCTGCTAGCTTTACCGGTTTTTCTTTCTCGAAAAAATTTTGAATCGTGTTTCAAAGATCATTACCTCAAAGAACCTTAATAAGAAGACCAATTCCATTCACGACCCTTGACGATACTCCCTCATCAGGTAAATCATATCATCATCGAAATCAACGCAAACTATATAGTTACCTACGCAATATTTCTCAAGGGATGTCGAAAACAGAGCAAAAAATATATCTCCAATTAACCTCGTGTTCGTTGTTACAAAGTCAAAAACCCCTTTTAAGAATCATATTGCCATGTATGATTCAATAGACAACGTTGAATTTCTTTCTTTATACCTTTAAAACTCTCAAAAAAAATACCCCAACGAAACAATAATACTCTTTAGCAAATCTCCATGGACAATTCGCCATGCCATAGCGAAGGATACGAGGAAAAAAAATACCTCGAGGGTTACCTAATACTGGAAAAAAAAGGGCAAAGATATTAGCAAATGATTTTGTGAAATAAGATAAAACGCTTTTAAAAAATGAATAACTCTCATTTCGAATTTTATAAAATATATAAAAGTCACGTTCGCTTTCACTTTTCTATAATACGACGTAAGAGATACCCTAGTATACCTGAAGGAAAACGAAAAAATCTGATAAAAAGTTAAAAAGATGACGAACGTTAATCTACATAAACTACTCGTGTTTTCCTATACGTATATTTCCTACGTATAAGTGTACAAAAACGTGTAATTTTATTTCCCTTTCTAGGAATACAGCAGCATCAGGTATCTATTTAGATGAATAGGTACCTACCTACGAGTATTCCAGGGTAGGAAAAAAGTACTCGTGTTTTCCAACTGCTGTAGGTATCATTCGATTACATCCAAACTCATATTACGTCGTGTCTCGGTCTTCTCGGGTCAATGAGGTGAAAAATCTTCTCTCAACTTTACCATCGTCGTCGTCAGTTTACGTTTAAAATTAGAATATGCACGTACTTACTTGAAAAATTTTCTCAGCAGCTCTTTAGATCTCGTACATTTTGCATAGGTAGCTCGAAGCTACATTATTATTAAAATTTATAAAGTCGTACGTATAGTACCTACTCAGACTCACATACGTATATATAAACTCGCAACAAGATTTTAATAGCGTAATTCAATATACAACAATCTCGTTTCGTTCGAGTACGTTAAAATTTTCGTGTTTTAATAAACTACTATGCGCTCATATTCAAATAAGCGGAAATTTTCCGGATAACGATTTTAATTAGCGTTACTCTCTCGTGGCGTTTTTCCTCTCTTTTTATCGTAGTTTTATACATATATTCGTGTACTATAGTTGTATAGTAGGTACATAGGTTTTAGGTACTACTACGCTACGTAAGTATCGTATTTTCACGCGTTAACTTTTCCTCGGTTCCTTGTGTAATAATATCGTCAAATTTTATATCATATGTAAGTATATTCGACAAGTAAATAAGGATACGGTTACATGGGAAATAGCTATGGTACGCGGGACGAGGTGCAGGAGAAGGGGTAGGAGGGAAGAAACGTACTTATCGTAAATTTGAAAATTCGCCAGAGCGAAATACGCCAGTGAGTAGGTACATAAAGTACGAAGAAAATTAAATTGATAAATAAACCGGTGAAATATTTCCCAAAGCAAGCAATACAGATTTTTCTCGTAATAATCCTTATATCAACAGCCTTCGAGGTATATTTTCAAACGCTCCATCGCGCCTACAACATCAACTGTGGGCAAAAATATAAACTACATATTTTTTGAAATCTCCAAAATTAAAAAATATCGAATATCTGTATTTTCTTACGTTTCTTGGGAAGATTAAAAGGAAGCTGGAAAGACAAGGGAGAAAATTACACTACATCACAAAATAGACAAAAACTCCCCAAAAATGGTGGAAGAAGAACATTAAAAATTGAGCTGATTGCAGAATACAAAAGTCAATGTGATCTCAACAAAATAAAGAACTTTTAACCAACGTTTATAACCTTTCCTCCTCTCCTAAAAGCAATTTGTACTCATGGAACCAAAATAACAACTTAGGCAACCTCTTCAGGTGACAAACTCCGATTTGAACGGTACTGCGATTTTTGGAAAGAGCATAGTCTAAAATACCCAAAATCAAATTTTCAGCTGCCCAAGCTCATTTTTCGATTTTTGGCGAATTTTTGAAAATTCAAAATTGACTGTTTTTGGCGATTTATGCTTTTTTTTTAAAGTACGTACTTGATCAGTAAAAATGGTCAAAATAAGTCCCAAAACTAATAATAATTACGCAAATCCAAATTTCACCATTTCCAGCCATTCTGGAGCCTCCAGCGCGATTTTTAAATTTCTCCAGAATTTTGAATTTACTCCAGAAGGCGTGAATATGCAGTTGGGCAGCTAAAAATCGAGTTGTATATTACACTCGACCTGTGTAACGAGTTCATCTACATTTGAGCCGATTTTGAGAGTGACACCTCAAAAGTGGCTTTTTGACCAGCTGTTTTCAAAATTAAAAAATCAAAAAAATCAAAAGTTTCCCGTTTGTGTGGAAATTTTTGAAATTCACGCGAATCGCTGTATTTTGTCCAAAACTATCACCCCAAATTCAAATTTCACACTTTCCAGCCATTCTGGAGCCTCCAGCGCGATTTTACAATTTCTCCAGAATTTTGAATTTTGCTGCAGAAGACGTGAATATGAAGTTGGACAGCTAAAAATCGAGTTGTATATTACACTCGACCTGTTTAAAGAGTTTATCCACATTTGAGCCGATTTTGAGAGTGACACCTCAAAAGTGGCTTTTTGACCAGCTTTTTTCAAAATTAAAAAATCCAAAAAAACAAAAGTTTCCCGTTTGTGTGGAAATTTTTGAAATTCACGCGAATCGTTGTATATTGTCCAAAACTAACCCCCAAATCCAAATTTCATAGTTTCCAGCCATCTGGAGCCTCCAGCGCGATTTTTCAATTTCTCCAGAATTTTGAATTTGCTCCAGAAGGCGTGAATATGCAATTGGGCAGCTCAAAATCGAGTTGTGTATTATACTCGACTTGCTTAGCGAGTTTATCCACATTTGCACCGATTTTGGAAGTGACACCTCAAGAGTGGTTTTTTGACCAGCTTTTTTCAAAATTAAAAAATCCAAAAAATCAAAAGATAACCGTTTGTGAGGAAATTTTTGAAATTCTTTCAGAAATTTTAAATTACTTACTCTAGAAAGGCTTGATGTTTTGCAGAAAAAAAAAAACAGGTCGTTGTGTACCATCTTTAAAAATCTGATTTTTTCACTTTTTCTGGAATTTGCGAATTTGTCAAAAATTAACTCCTGAACTAGCACTTTTGGAATTTCACGATCACCATTTGAAAAGGTTGAGAGAGCACCGACTAAAATTATGGATGTTTATGTTCATTTCTCGCTTTTCAGAGTGTTTTGATGCTCAGCTAGTGAGCTAGAGCAAATGAAAAATCGTTATAGGCTCAAGAATGGCCCAGAGCTAGTAGTAGTAGTTGTTGATATGTGGGAGTGAAATGAAAGGAATTGATTCACATTGCTTCGCTTTGCTCCAAAAAAGTAATATTTCCTGAAAATATTTAAAAATTGGCCTCGAGGCTGGTCTTTAAAATTTTTAAAATTTTCAACAATTCTCAAGAAGATTCCATAAATCAGGTTTTTTGAAAGAATTAAGTTTGATGGAGATTTTTTGAAAGATTTGAGGGAATCTCATTGTGATAAGAGCCACTCGACTATTTTTCAGAAGATAGATTATCACTTATTTCACAACCACAGTCATTTCTGTAGATACCTACATACTTATTTGGTTTTGTTTTTGGAGAATTATGCATTTGATAAAGTATAGCTGACTTCGGTTGGTGGTCTAGAAATTGAGTTGAATTCAACGACCCCTCGACAATTTTTGAGCACCAAAATCAATCCGTTTTTACTTCTTGAATTATAAATTTTTAAAGCTTTCGACCTATCGCTTCGCTCGAGCTAAATCATCGTCCATTTCTATGGCCAAATTTCAAACTATTGAGGGTAAAATAATTGATTTCTCACATCAAAATTAATGCGGGTTTCCTTCTGGAGAATAAATTGTGAATTTTCGAAAACTTTTGCCCTCGCTTCGCTCTGACCAAATTTACCTACTCATATTTTCAAAAATATTGGAATTTTCTGATAAATTTTGTTAGAATTTAAAAACATTGAAGGCGTAAAAATCCAACTTCTTGTTTCGAAAAATGATGTTTTATTTTTCGAATTACCTATCAATTTTTCAAATCTTTTGCCCTCGCCTCACCCTAGCTGACTAAGTGAGTTCAATTCTATGAATTTTCAACAATTTCTAAGAATGGAAAAATAAAATTGAAAAATTCCATAAACATAAAAAGATTAACAGAAAATTTTTTGTACGTTCCTAATCTTTCTCTAAATCCTCCAGCCACCCCCCCCCCCGAAAAATGAAAAATTGTTCGACCCTCCTTTAAAAATCAAAAAAATGCTGAACAAGCCCTGTCTTTTGCTCAGAAGTTTACATTTCTCAAACAAAAATTCGTCTCGAATTGATTTTTTCTTCATTAATTAGGTAATGCAGAAAAAAACTGTACCTAGCTGAATTACCTACACTTTATTTCATGTTTTGATTTAGTGATTTGGAGGTTAAATCTGATGAAAGCTTGATTTTCCAGAGGAAGGGGGTGAAGAACATGAAAAAATAAATACTTTAAAATTTTGAGAGGATGTTTTTTAACGGAGATCAAGGGAAAGGGGATAAAAATCTGAGAAATACCAGACCCAAAACTCGGTAGAAATTCTGAAAAGGTCCTGCGGAAGTCCTGCATGGTGATTATGTCTGAAAAACGCCCTCAGATGTTAAGAGTGCACTTTTGGGCAGAAGGAGGTGAAGAATTCGAGAAAAAAATGAGCTCTCAAATTTTGAGAGGATGTGTTTTGATGAAGAAAGAAGTAATAATCTGAAGAAGTGTGTGCTCAGGGTTCTGTTAAAATTTGAAGAGGTCCTGCAGAAGTCCTGTATCCATAGTTTTGTCTGAAAAACGTTCTCGAATGTTGAAAGCGTACTTTTGAAGGGGAGAGAATGAGTAATTTAAAAAAATGAATATTTCCCTGATTTTGAGATGTGTTTTGAAGTGGGAAAGGAGTAAAAATCTGAGAAAAATCGGCTCAAAGTTCTGCAGAAATTTTCAGTAGGTTCGTAAGTCCTGCAGTTGCATAAAAAATAAGCACTTGGGTAGGTATACCTAAGTATTCTTGTTAAAATTAAAATAAATTGCACCAAAAAACTTGAGATTCAAATTTTTTGATTCTGAATCATTTGCCTTTGGTTTTCAGCCCGTTAGTCAGACTCTTTAACAACTGATCGATCGCATAAGCCTGTTCGATTAAATTTTTCCATTAAGATGCTTCAATTTCCAGTGACCCATCTCGAAAAAACCGTGTTTCCGTTTTTAGTGTCATCTGCTGGTGTACTATCAATTTTTTTTTATCAAAACCGAAAAGGTTTGTTGTTGTTGGGAATGTTGGCAAAAATTTTACACTATACAGGTAGATGCCCTTTGAAAAATTTCACCATCATGGTCTTTTGGAGTTTCAAAAAGAGTCACGTTGGAAATTGAGGTCTCTTCGAAATCTGCTTCCTACTTCCGGATTTTGAAATCATGTACTTTGAATTTTTTTAATGGGCAATCCCATCATGATCAATCCTTTCATTTTGAAGAAAAAAACTCTTCGTTCATGACCCCAGGTGAGGTTCACTGTTGTAGGATTAAAAAGATCTCAGGATTTAGAAATTCTTTACAATTTTTCATGGTGAATGTTCGGTTACATTAATAAATTCTTGCCACTTCCACGGTCTGAATCGATTAAAATTTCATTGAGTACGTCTTTTTTTTTTTTGGAACCGGAGTCGAATTTCATTGCCTACCTCAACGTGTATTAGTATGAGGTAACGAGTCGCATAGGTGTAAGTAATAAATTCGTATAAGTGATAAATTTTCGCATCTGTGATGGTTTCACCTTCACCAGGCTTCCTGTTGAGCTGCTACGACGACGAACTTGACACTGGCGAAAAAAATTTACACTTCCTTTGCTCGCAACGTGAATCGTGGTGTCTGGTTTTTTATGCTTGTTGTGGTGCTGCTGGTGCTTTCGTTTGCGAAATAGTCGGCGTATTTTTTTCCAACTCGCATATTTGAATTAATCGATTAGATTTCGTCGTCTGATGCCAAAAAAACACGTACTTATCCTATAGAGAGATTTAAGAAGATGTACTTGGCCGGCGGAAGCGCCATAGTACATAAACAGGACGACCTTTCCTTCCGCTCCCACGATGGTTTTTAGTCTTGTGACACGATTCGAGTCCTCCTAAGCACTGTAGGTAGATACTCTCTATATTTATACGATGTGATATTGTTCCAGACGTATAAAGAGAGGAGTACCTACTCTTTTTTATGGGGTATTGATGGCGAAGAAAATACCGTTGTATTAACGATATCGAGATCCGAGAGAAGGAAATATGGTAGAATGGTTACTCGTATTTTTCACGTCGGGTAATTTAAATTAAACAGAATAGTGAGGAAGAATTAACGTTTAAAATTTTTTTTTTCGCGGTCGCAATACTTTACCTTTTAACTCTTAAGGTATATAAAATTCAATCAATGGTAAACTGCTGACAGGTCACCTGAAACTAATGCTCGTTGTACAGTTATCGTCGAGATGTTAAACTATTTAACCGCACAGCACATTCACAGGCTTCGCAGACAGACAGACGATCAACGACCAAGATCTGTTGCTTTACTTATTGTTTTCCGCTTTTAGGTAATTTAAACGTCGAATCTCGAGTCATTTTTCAGCTGTACTGTGCTGTGCTATGCCTCAGCCGAGCACATAGGCTTTCCAATCAACGCTTTGCATTTAGCTGCCGAGCCGCAGAGAGACCAGAGACCCGCAGCGCAGTGATATGCCTAGACGAACACAATCGTCCGGCCACCGCGCCGAGGCGTTCATTAATCATCGTCATTATTCGAGGGTCAGTATTCCGGGCCGAGTTACTCTATACGATAATCAGCAATCGCGTATAGTAATCTGAATTTAATTATGTTCGCATGTAATTACGCTCGCAGCTTCTGTCCGTATTCGTATACAGCTAAAGTACTGGCAGAGTAACTCGTCCTATAGTGTAATTTTCAATAGTTGTCCATTTGAAAAGCACGTCCGCGTTGAAGTTATTTTTAACCGTATTACGCTTCGTGATTCGGTTGTAGGTTTTTTTATTTATTTATTTTTTCATTTTTTTTTTTTTTTATTCATACACTATGGATAGATTTGCCCTGAGGGCGGTTTTTTACTCGACAGAGGTCGTTTGTAATGCAGTTGCCATTGTACTATTGGTAGATCTACAGCTATATGGTGAAGTTGAGGAGTTCATGGTGAGGAAGTGAGGATTCGTAGAGGAAATGAGTCTCGAGTTAGGTTTGATACTGGCCTAGCTCTGAATAGTGTACACTTGAAAAATTAGTCTATGGTCGTGTGAATTGCACACGAGGAAATTGCCTGCTTGATTTTTAGCTGCGATAATGGTCCGAGGAAGAGAGACTAATGGGTTTGGGAGTAGACTATTGAATTTTAGATTTGATGCGCAGGTTCTTTTAAAGACTTCCTTTGGGTTTCGTGGTGTTATTATTGGTTTGAGATATTTTTCATGGCTGTTTAATGCAGGTCGTTTGAAAGGCTGGTTTTTTGATTTCGTTCGTGTCTATTGAATGAGTAGAGATTTAAAAAGCTCTTTTTTGCTACTTTTTAGTGCTTTTTTACCTAAATTTCTGAAAAAATATTTTTTTTTTGTTTTTTAAACAAACGTTATCACTTTTCCATTATTTTAGAATTTTGAAATTTAAATTATTTTCCACCATTTTTTATCTCTATACGAAAATTGAAAAATTGAGGCTTGAGAACATTTTACCACCTACCTCCCTTCTTCACCCACTTTTTTAAAATATCAAACATTTTTTTAATGTCTTGCTGAAAGACCTTTGATTATATATTCACTTTTCCTGAGCGTTTAAAAATTTGCAAATCGCGTACTTTCTGATTAAAATTGTAAAAAAGTCCCGTTTCATGCCAATATTGATTAAAACTGTTTTTTTTTTTTCTACTGAAAACTGTCAAAAGTGTCCACTTTTTTGCCATAAAGTCGAGTACTTTGGGGGATAGTTGCGAAAAACTATCCCTTCATTGCCAATAATTTTCAAAAAGACCTTAATTTGTGTGCTTAAGTTTTCAGTTTGTTTTATTGTCAAAAATTGTCACTTTTTCACCAAAAATTTTCAATTAACCTCACTTTATTCATAAAAATTATTGCTTTAAAATAAGCTCTGCCTTTTTCTAAAATTCTCAAAATGTATTAAAACAGAAATAGCAAAAGTTTTGACTTTAGTCAAAGTCGCCCAAAAGTCTCTTTGTTTTTTTTCCAAAAAATTGACCAAATGTTGTGATTTTTTCCTCAAAATTGAAAAAAATTCACACTTTGGCTCATATTGTGCAAGTCATGTTTTTTTTGTAAAAACTTCCAAAAATCTCACTTTTTTACCAAAAATTGCAAAATCTTATTTTTTGTTAGAAAATTGCAAAAAAGTCTCACCTTTATTTTCGAAAAATTTTCAAAAAGCCTCACACTTGATCAAAAATTGCTGAAAATTACTGCCTTCTTCTAGAATTGTCGAAGACTTGTTTTCAAACTAAAAATCAAAAAATTTCACTTTTTGTCAAAGTTTATAAAAATAATGGTCTCGTTTTTCCAAAAAATTATGTTACTACTCAAAATTTTCGCTTTTTGACAAAAAATTCCCAAAAAATCTCATTTTTTTTTACAAAACTTGCCTAAAAAACTGATTTTTGCTCAAATTGTCAGTCTCTCGTTTTTCAGTAGTGGTCCAAAAGTTTCATTTTCCTATTATAAATAGCTAAAAAGTTCTGTGTTTTTTACAAAAAAAAAAAAAAAATCATCCAATTTTTATGACCAAAATTGCGACAAATATCACTTTCCCGCCAATTAAAAATTTTAAATGCTTTGCTGGCGTTTTGTAATTTTTTTTTCGTTACTTAAGTACTTTTAAAAAATTGTTTGTTTAGTAAAATAACTCAATAAAAAAATAGTATGCCTTTTTTTGTGCATTTATTTTGTTTAATTTTTCAATATTTCTCAAACTTGTGACATATTAAGAATTGATTTTGAAGCATTTCCTACCTATTAGTGCAATCAATTATTTAATAATTGGCAACCATTTTATTTTTTGCTAAATTTTTAGCCAAATTTTTGTTATTGTCACTTCTGGGAGGTCTTTTTAAAGTTATGATCAGGAATGAAAAGCCTTAAAATGAAACTTCAGCTTTTGGGTTTTTTAGCTTGAAATTTCAAAATTGAAACTTTTGGATTTATCTTTCAGCTATCTCGAAAAATTAGATCAGGTACATTGATTTCATAATTAGTGATAGTGGAGAATATTCATTGCTAGAATTTTTTTTTTTTCATTTCATTAAATCGCATTAAAATAAAATTGAATGCAATTTTTTTAATTTTTTTGTTTCTTCTGAATTTAGAGAATTCAATTCTGCAAAAAAGCCTTTGAAAAAGCCCAAAAAAAAGAAACTTTTGGCTAGCTTTTGGCTAGGAAAAAATGAAACCTTCAAACCTTAAGCTTTTGGCTTGGTGCAAAAATCTGCTCGGGTTTCAGCTTTTGGCTTTAAGCTTTCAGCTAGCTTTTCATCCCTGGTTATGATGATCTTTTATCAATTTTTTTGTGATTTTTAGCATTTGTTTCTGCAGTTTTCCTCGATTGCACACTACATACTTTAACCACTTTTTTCTTCACTTTCAATAATTTTTGTGTACACTTTGCCCTTTTGCATCATTTTGCTGAATATTTGATTATTTCACGTGATTTTGTTGGTATATTTTGTGAAATTTTCGTAGCGTACTTAGTACAAAGTTTTAGCGCAATTTCAACAATTTTCAAGTTACTTTGAACAATTTTCTCGTGAATTTAGCTACATATTTTTTTGTCACTTTTAACAATTTTACGTGTCATAAATTCTTAATTATTTTATCAAAATTGTGATCATTTTTATCTTTTGCGTAATCTTTTAATTCCAATTTTTCAACTTTGCACAATTTTTGAATTATCTCGCAAATTTTTGCGAAATTTTACACGATTTTCAGTTTTACTCCCTCCCCCTTCGTCTCCTCTTTTCGCTTCAATTGCTCATTTTTCATCAAAAGCTGTCGAATGATCTTGAACTTAATTGCGACTCCTATGTTCTGATGAGGTTACTTTCATTTTGAATCTTTGTGTTCATATTTGTTCACAATTTATAATTTGAGTACATAAGTCAATTTTAAGAGATTGCAATTTTTTTATTCATTTTTTTTGTTGAAAAATTTCATTACTGTGCCACTTGATTTGATACTAAATTTAATGTGCTTTTAATCCTATAATTTCTGGCGAAAAACTTCATGACCTAATTCTGAGTCATAATTCTTCATACGGTTTCAATTTTCCTTAAAAATGAAAAATTTCTGGGCTAAAAATAAAGCTGAAAAATACGATGGTCTTAATTTTACGCAGGTATTTTTTTACTCATACCAGACATTATGTAATTAGGTATAATTTGATAAATTCCGCTCGTTAATAAAATTATCGTCGAAAATATGTCAAAGTTATTAGGTAAATGCGTATAATAATTTCGAACGAATTAATTTTTAGAATGGTTATCGCCTTCGTCGTGCAACTGTCTTACGCCTTACGGTCGTTTTGCTGCGCATCGACCAAATTTAGGTAAAAATTTTCTCGCATTTTACCGCACAAAAATGCCTGGAATAACCACGAAACGCAGAGAAATTGTATTCGGAAACGAAATCACCTGGTGCGGTTATACAAAAAGAGGCGAATAGTTCTCCAGCATGTACGGTAAGCAGCTGTTTTTCGGTTCCACATGGTGTTACATCAACTCTACCCGAGTAGATAACATTGCTGGTAAATAGGACGTTTTAGGGTTTCTTAAATTGGTTAGTGGATTTTTTTTCTCATTTTGTGGTGCCAAAGTGTATGGGAAATTGTCGAGATTTTTTTTTCCTCGTTGAAACTTTACCTCGAGTGAATATTTTTTCTGGGTCGCCAGTCTTGGAAATATGTACCTCGATGTACAGTTTAACCCCGAAAAAATCACGTCTAGTTTTTTTTTCCTTCGTGTACAAATTATCGTAATAGGTAATTTGATGTAATTTTCGAAACAATTCCGTTGACCGACTTATTATTGATAGTAGATTAACAGGTGTTTATTAATTACGTTATTTTACGAATTTTATTCTTCCACTATGTTGGAACGTGTCTGGTTGTAACAATTAGCCCCGTTTGGTTTTTATATAAGTTTTTTTTTATTCTGTTACGAGTAACAATATGGTATATGTAGATGGCTTGAAATTATCCCTGGCATTGGGTTAAAAAATGCTACCAATTTGTAGCCAGCCTGCTGCTAGTTTGTCACGGTCGTAACTTCGTCATCGAAATGTGCAGTGCACCACTTTCGATTCTCGAGTAGTCATTTATTCAGGTATTCCCAGCTGGCTTACTCGATAGGTGAAAATTACACGCTGGAATTTTCTTAATTAGTCTCATTTTTGTGATTGAATATGAAATTGAGCTAATTACGAAATAAGTAATAAGCGAATTTATCGAGTTGTTTTTTTTTCACGTTGGGAAATATTTTAAGGTACGATCTGACGTCGTCGTCCTGTCATCCTTCTGTGCGTGGTTTCAGTATTACAAGGTGTCTCGTTCGTTTGTCATTTTAGGTATTTCCTGTTTGTTTATTTTTCAATTTGATCCATTTTTTTCTGTTGTTGTTATTTTAAATTGTTGGTGTCCTTCGGTTTTGCTGAAACGTTCGGCTGTATTATTTTTTTGCTGACGTTTTGTGTTTTGTTTATCTGTAAATGGATTAGTTTGCTTTAATCTTAGTCAATTGTGCGGTCAAAATTTTCCATTGGAGAGATCTGGGAATGCAGGTGTCTTTGTTTATGATTTCTTTTGACAGTGGATGTTGATGTTGAGATGATAATTTTGCAATGTTTTGTTTCCATTGAGCCTCGGAATGCCGTTACGATTTTTCGGTATTTTGAACTTGTTTGAAGGTGAGGGGAGCGTTTTTAATCCTCTTAAGCCCCATGAAAAAATATGTCACATAACTTTTGAGCTTTTCTGGCATTTTAACCAAAACTTTAAGGCCTCATGGCCTCATGACCTCATTGACCTCCATCACAAAAAGATAGTGTAGATGTAAACTTGAAAAAAATTATGTCAACTGCATATTTTCAAATTTTCAAAACAGAGTTTCAAAATTTAGTAAGCTTTTAAACTTTTGGCATTTTTAACAAATTGCCTCGCTAGCCTCTCTTCTGTTAATCGTCAACGTCGGCGTTAGATTTGGAACAGTATAGTGCCAATTTTTTGGGCATAATTTCTAATTTCAAAAAATCAAAAAAACTTGATAAAATTGGCAAATTTTCTTGATTTTTTGAAATAGGTAATGGCCAAAAACTTGGCATCACTGCATTCGAAAATGTTTCCCCAGTTTCAGAGATGATATTGTTCGCTATTTTGGCATGAAAGGTCTTGAATGTTGATGGTAATGCCCTATAGGTCGACGTAGAATCTCGAATACTTTTTTTGGAACTGTTCCATTTTTCATAAAACAGGCTGAGAACCCATATTTCTCTTACTTGAGGCCCATCCTCTAGCTAAAATTAGGTTTCCAATGAGTTTGGTCAAAACTTTTGGCTACTTTTTCTACGTCAAGATTTCTAAAAGTTACATATTTTTATTTTTTATTTTTTTTTTTGAAAATACTTATTCTGAAAAATAATTTTCTTATGCATTTTGAAGGGAAAAAATGATAATTTTAGACTATCAATAAGTGAATTTGCAAAAGTAAGTGTCTATAGTAAATATAAGAACCAAATGTAAAACATTAGTAATGAACAGATTGATTATCAAGATCGTAATGAATGTTTATTTACATAACGCGATTCGAGAAGTTACAACCGAAAGAACGCCAATGCTAAATAGCCAATAATATGTGATGCTACATGTCTTTACACGTTTTTATCATTTTCCAAAATTCTAAGTGGCCATGCTGCATTTTCAGCGTTACAGTTTCGTTACCTTAATGCCAAATCCGAGTATGTCCATCCAAAAAAACATCATCGTTTTGCGTCACTGATAAGACTCTGGGAAGCCCTGAATTGAAAAATTTGCATCTGACTATGAGTACAGTTAAAATGCACCACCGAAGATGCACGAAGCTGACTGATGTTCAATCAGAACTCAACGAACCTTTCCGAGCATATCTGAACCTTATCAGTGATGCGTAAAATCGTACTTTTTTTGTATGGACATACTCGGATTTGGCATTAAGGTAACGGTTTCAAAGTCCTGCCTTTTGCTGAAATGGTCAAAGTCTCGCTTTCTGTCAAGGATAACAAAAAATTTCACCTTTAGTCAAAATTACTAAAATAGGTACCTAGTCTTTTTTCTTGCAAAAATTTTCACTGAATTGTTTGAAGGAGGGGGGTGTTTTTAATTGTTTGCCAAAAGAATTCGTTTTTTGGCCGAAAAATTGAATAAAAGTCTCCTATTTTCTATAAAGATTGCGAAAAAGTATCATTTTTTTGCCAATAATTGCCAAAAAGTCCTGCTTTTTGCTGAAATTGTCAGTTTTGATTTGGCCAAAAATTCTCGTGTTTTCAAAAATTTCTGCTTTTTTGAAAATTGACGAAAAATTTCGTTGTTTTGCAAAAAAATTCCAAAATAGATTGGATCGTTTTCTCTGAAAATTATCCAAAAGGTTTAATTTTTGCCAAAAACTGCCAAAAATTTTCTAGTTTTTTAGCAAATTGAAAGGTTTTCCTTTTAAAATTGCTACAATAAAAAATTCAATTTTACTAATTCCCAAAAAAATCTCGGATTTTTAATGAAATTGTCAAATTTTGGCTTTTTGAAAAAAATTTCCAAAGTTGTCACCCTTTTTTTAAAAAGTTGTCTAAAAGTCTTGCTTTTTTGTCAAAAATTTACATAAGCCCTTTTTTTTAATTTTTGAGGTCTCGCTTTACTCAGATAAAAAATTGGTCTATTGCCAGAAATTGAAAAATTGCCAGAAAGTCTCGCTTTTTCGCCAAATTTCAAAATAGTTCAACTTTTCAACTGTTTTTTTTTTTTAATTTTTCCTGCTGGGAAATGTTTTACTTGCATTTTGTCACTTTTTTGGTTACTTTTTGATTACTTTTTCGACCTTTTTTGGTTACTAAAATTACTTTTTTTTAGGAAAAAATTGAGTACGAGCCTTATATTTTTATTGCTAAATTGCATAATTCAAATTGAGAAGAATCAAGTTGAAAAAAAAGTGACGATAAGTATTTTTTTTAGAATTTTTTCTACCGTAAAATGTTTTTCTCGCATTTTGTCACTTTTTTGGTTACTTTTTGATTACTTTTTCAAACTTTTTTGATTACTAAAATTACTTTTTTTTAGGAAAAAATTGAGTACACGAGATTTGTATTTTTACTTTAATATTTTTATTGCCAAATTGCATAATTCAAATATGTATTGACAAGAATCAAGTTGAAAACTTTTTTTTAATAGATTTTTTTCCATCGTGAAATGTTTTGCTCGCATTTTGTCACTTTTTTGGTTAATTTTTGATTACTTTTTCGGGATTTTTTTATTGCTAAAATGATTACTATTTTTTGGAAAAAATTGAGTACACGAGCCTTGAATTTTGTATTTTTTACTTTAATATTTTTATTGCCAAATTGCATAATTCAAAATTAATTGGCAAGAATCAAGTTTAAAAAACGTGACGATAAATTCTGTGCAAACGATTGATTCGCATTCATTGAATCATTCGCGAACGACTAAAATTTGCAATTTTAAAATCTAGAGTTTTTGAAATTGGCCACTTTCCATTTGTGACCGACCACCTATTCAAAACTTTGAAACATCTTGTATTTCGAATCAGTCGCGAACGAGTGTTGGCTGATCTGATTCGACTTGTTTTAATTTATTCAAAATTGTTTTTTTTTGTTCAAATCAATGAAACCTTTTACTCGAGCAATACACTCGAGTATCCTTCAAAGATTTTTCTGCATCGTTGCAATAAACTTGCAAAAATGTCAGAAAATTGATCCTTCAAGGAACATAAATTCATTCCATTTCCTCCCTCGCCACACGTCGACAAGCTAAAAAATCAAAATCACCGAAAAAGCTGGTAATTTCATTTCATCCCCTTTCTCATCTCGTATCCTGTTCGACTCCTCTCCCCTCCCGCGTTCATTTTTACTACCGAATAACTTTCTGATAGCGCTTGCAGCCAACAGTTTTCCCAACTTTTCACGACTCAAGTTCTTAATGATGAGCCATTAATAAAAAGACACGATAGGGAGAGATGAAGACTTTAAGAAAAAAAGTAATAAATGGCTGGCGGTCATATAAAACAAGTTCAACACAAAGGCTGTGCTGTGTGGTGCTATTCGAGAATCATGACGAAGCCATCTTCCACTCTTGCATTGATTACGTAGCCCTGCAGCGATATAACTATGTACACGAATTAATGTTTCCCAACACTCTTTTTAATGAATTTTTTCATTTGCTTAATTACCTTACTGTGTATATGGAAAAGAGATGAAAAATGAGCGTGGAAGAAGAAGAAGAAGATAAAAACGAACCCTGTGTAGTACCTACAAATAAATAAGATATTTTCAATACGACCAAGGATGATTAAACTTTTAAAAGAAGAAAAATGTAAATACGTCGTAAAAATCGGTTACCTACGTTATTATGTTAGTAATTTTACGAGAGTAAAAGATGTTTTAAAAATTTACATTTTTATCGTCGTATTTTCTTCTCGAAACGACATCCCTGATTTTCAACGTAAGTTGTATAGTTAGGATAGGTATACTGGTAGGATACGTGATTTTCCCACAAACGAGTCATTTGCGAGCTAAAAATGTGTACCTATTTGAAAAAATTTCAAAACCAGAGAAATCGCAAAGCGGTATTTAAACGATATATACCTGCGTGATAATTTGGCAAGGTGGAAAAGCGAGCCTGTTAGGTTCATTGCACCAGACCGCTGGCCGGTTTTATCAATAAATGAGTTGCGAATAAATTTTATTTTTAAAATTTTTACTATGTGAAAATACAATTTATCTAAGTTCTCAACTAATGGAAATAAAAAATTTCCAACTGGTTGTGAAATATAATTACGTACCTAAGATGTTTATCGGATTACATCATTGAAATTTTACGTACCTATATTTACGTGCCACGTTCGAAACGGATTTAATTAAAGATAATTTTTTTTATTTCAATTAACATGCTGAGAAATGATTTTTGGAATTAGTTTTGCCAAATTTTTAATTACTTTGTAGTATTTTGCTCGATTTATTTTAGGATTATCCGGCCAGTACACTTGATTTAAAAAAAAGATTCCTTTTGTAAAATGAAACCAGTTTACAGTTACATCGATAATATTTATGTTTCCTTCGGTGACTCTAGACTTAATACGATGGGAATACATGTTGTGTACTTGGATAAATTTGGAAAAATTCATTTACATTGTAATTTACGCGGTATAACCACGGGAAACTCGTATAATACGATATCAGTACCGGTAACTATACCTGCTACCTACGATATAGGTAAACTTAAAATGTACGAGGAGCAGGTGCACAACCGTCGAAAGAATTTTCGAGCGTATTCTCGGTAGAAAGTATTTACATTCCACGTATGATTGATTTTCTCTACTTTGAACATATGAACTCGAGCTCTTAAAGCAATACTTAACTTGGCAGACGGAGAAAAAGCCCTTAAATTATTTGAATGGTACTCGAAAGTGGAAACGAAAAGCGTTTGGAAACTAAACACAGATAATCTGTGTATAACATCGATTCAAATTACGAGTAAGTTGTGCACCTCGACTAAGTATGTAATGGAATAACTTTGAAGTGGAGAAACTGCGAAGTATAAGATACATATCAATACAAAGCTAAGCATACTCGTATATGTAGGTATATCTCGGCGTATACCCTGTTGTACCTACTGCAAATACCTACCCAACTGACATAACCTCAAAGTTCACTCGAACTATTCTGCACACACACACATGGGCGAACCTTTACCTATCACAGATTAAAAATATCCTCAGCAGGAGCAATACATACCCAGTATGTATCCGAGCTGAGCTTTCACATGAACCAATTCATTTCTTATGGTCGCGTATCAAAAGCTAATACGTTGGTATCACATTCACTGGTACTCGTAGGCCTACATATATCGTAACCATCATCATCACAGAATGAACATTGAAAATCATTCAAGCGCTCATAACCCTCTGCTGGTTTTCGGTTTCGTTTACCATATCCCTTCGTGCAATCCTACAGCTACGATTTCTTCTCGATGAGCAAATTAGCTATGCCTACGATTTTTTCTAGCATTTTTTTTTTCTTTTTTGCCTCGACAGCCTTAGCTGGTGCATAGCGCCGTGTACATGTCTTTTCTCCGTATCCTCATTGCTCGTTTGTGTTCGTTCGGTAGTCAAAGAAGACGTATCAGCTTGAGTTATCCTAATGCGCCTCCTGTGGTGTAATTCCATTCATCACCGAGCGTTTTCCATAAAACCAACCATTTACTAAATCGCTTCCAAGATTTAAATTTCCTAATAGATTGTATTCTCAAGTGACCGGCTTCTAGTATTTTTTCCCCTTCGTGTTCTCCTCCTTTTACTTCATTTTATCCGCCACGCCGTCGGCCTCATCTTACCGTGTTTTTTCAATCCGTGCGATAAAAAATGTGCATCCTATGTACGAGTTGTTTTTTTTACCTTTATTTTTTTTCCTTGTATAGTTTTCCATCTATCAACTAATCAAATTGATACGCCGAAGATGACAAAATAAACATCCGATGTAATTTGTGCGATTCGAAACAGATGATTTTGTACGCGGTTTCCCCCTCCTCTTGGTTGTTTGGTTTGGGTAACATTTTTTCTGCCATATGTTTGTCGGACTTGGAAATTAGCAAATTATTCAACAGTGAGGTGCTGTATCTACTTGACTTATTTCTAATTCCACAGAGAGGGGAAATGGGTACAGAAATACTCAAAATCGAGAAAAATATGATTAAATGGATAAAACCTGAATTTTTCCGTCGCATTAAAACGAAAAAGAGATGAAAAAATTATCATTTCCAAAGAGACGAGAAAGGGCAGCAGAAATGCTCGAAATCTAGAAAAACTTGGTGAATGGTTTACAACTGAATTTTCTAGTCGCATCAAAAGTATAAAAACGAAAGAAGAAATGAAAAAATGATCGATTCCAAAAGAAAGAGGGAAAAGAGCGCAGAAAAATCCCCAAAATCAAGAAATTTTTTTTTTAATATTTAACTTTTCAATTTCTTGTAGAGAGGATGTCCAATAAAGACCAACAACGTTAATTTATGAGAAAGTTTGGAAATCGTCTTTAAAATGTGCATCTTTTTAAAATTTTTCAAGTTTTTAAAAATTTTCCAAAAATTTAAAAATGAAATTTCTTAAGATTTGAAATTTTGGTTACAGTTGTTTGAAGATGTGTTGTTCGATCTAGCTTGGTTTTGTTGAAATCGGATAGCACTAGCTCAAAATTGAAGACGTCATAGCAAAAAGGACATATGTGTGAAAGTTGTATTTTGAGAAAAAAACTGTTTGAAAGTTTGAGTGCTTGTGAAGTTTAGAAATGTGCATATTTGAACATGGTGACGATTTTATTTTATTTTCCCTCTATCTAACTAGGCTATATGAAATGCTATGCACCATCAGTCTGGAGGAAACTGTGTGTTAGCGGTAAGCGCTCAAACATTTCGAATTATATGTCCTTTTTGAAGCGAAAAATTGGCCAATTTTTTTTTTTGATTTCAAAATGTTTTTGAGCAAATTTTTGGATTTAAACCAGGTAAATAAATGTAACCCATTATCTCTGAAAAAAGATCGCTATGTTGAGTGAAAAAAAAAAAACAAAAAAGATAAGTTTTTTTGGCAATTTTTTTTTTATTGATTTAAAAATGTTTTTGAGCAAATTTTTGGATTTAAACCAGGTAAATAATGGTTGACAACACAAAATCGACCATGAGTAACCCATTATCTCTGAAAAAGTAAATTTTTAATCGACTTCGCAGTTTTAAAATGGCGATATCTCACTGGTTTTTCGACTTTGTGAAGTGGGGGTGGTCTCATATGATAGAGGAAGGTCTGAAGAATAACAATATGGATTCGTCTCAAAAAGGACATATGTGTCATATATACACCTTTTTGTTATGGCGTCTTCAATTCTTCTCGTAAGCTAGAGCCATAGCTCCTCCTTTATAATTTTGAAATGATTTTCATTTTTTTTCTGACTGACGTAACAAAGGATCGAATAAAATTGCCCTAGGAGTTTGGAAACATCCCAAAAATAGCGTTAAAATATTTCACAGGGTGTCCAACAGGTCGTGTAAGTGATGCATTTGACAAAAAAAAAAACAAAAAAGAGAAAAAACTAAAAAGTTTAAAAAACTCCAAAAGAAAATCATAAAACTCAATTTTTTCTCTCTAAAAAAAATGAAAATTTGACTTTTTCCCCCTTACCAATAGTGGTCACATTCCTCTTTCTTCACCCCCCTCCACCCCAAAAAATCAACTTTTCTTCATCAACAATAATTGATTGTTGTTTTTTTTGTCAATAAAAATGTATCTATTTTTTACCTCACTGAGAAATGGCCACATTTTTTTCATTAATACTATAGATTGATACGTTTTTACTAAAAATTAATAGACTTTTTTTACTCAAAGTTGCTGCTTCTTTCATTGAAATTTGTCACAATGTTTCCCCCTCAAAGTAAGTTGCGATTTTCAATTAAAAATATTTTTTCTTGTTGAAATGATTTTTTTTTTTTTGATTTTCTACTGCAAATTTTCTCATTTTTTTCACCTGAAATTGTCATTTTTACTTGAAATTTCATTAATCTTCTTTTAAGAATTTTGAATTATTCAATTTTGTCAGAAAACTGTACTCACTTGCACCATTTTTTTAAATATACGACCCTCAAAACATACAAATCGATATATATCATACACTCATATGACCCGACTTTAAAATTCACCCCCTCCCCTCCCCTCGCCATCCACCCCTACGATTTTTTTTTGTAAAAATTTTAATCTGCGACCGTCAAAACATGCAATCGATGTACGTATCACACTCTCATATGACTCAAATTTGAAATTCACACCATTCCCTTCCCTCACCATTTCCCTCTAAGAAAATTTATTTTCGGCAAATTCGAAATCCGTGACCCTCAAAACAGACAATATCCGAACAATTTGCACAATTTTATAGAAAATTTTCGTACGTACTTACAAGAAATTGAATTTCAGCCATTGGGGGGAGGGGTCTCGGCCTGGACCACTGTGCAGTGTACAGCATCACTTAATAATCCACCTCAAGACGTTTCATTTAATTCAAATTTTTGAAAAATTCTAATTTTGCCATTTTCTGTGGAAAAAATTGGCTGCAAATTAAATATCAGATTTTTACGTCAAGGCGTTTGTGAACTTTTTTTTTCAAACTTTCTTGATTTATGATTTTTTTTTTTGGAATTAAAATTGAAAATTTGTGCACGAATAAATTAAAAAAGACAGCGAGTTTATAGATGCTGAATTACATTTTGACCCTTTTCTGGATAATTTTTCCTGAACTGAAAATTTGAAAATTTATTGGAGGCTACAGAACCTTTCGAAATCACCACCAATCAACTTGAGAGATCAAAAAAAGGTATAAACAACTACTTTCCTCTTCAGTTCAATAGAATTTTCATTTTTCACAAATAAAAAAAAGTTCTTTGAACTTTCAAAAATGTTGCCAACAATTTAAAAATGAAATTCGGCTCTATGGCGTATTTTTGGATGCTCTTAATATCGATGACAACTGTAATTTCCTAAAAATCAGATTAAAAAAAAATCAGTGAAATGACATTCGAAAATCGAAATGTTTGCAATCTGCATCTGCAGTGGACATTTTTGGCTGAATTTTTAATTTTGAAAGATTGTTACCATTTTTGAGGAATAACTCTACCCTCACCCTCCCCCTTTTCAACTGTATATTCCTTTTCTTTTCTGTCTTGTACAATGCAGCTCATGAAATTAAAACTTTCAATTTATTTTGGGATTTGAACCGTCATTGGAACGAAAATTGAAAAATGCATCCAAAAATAGGTATTACGATACGAGGCTTTTGTTATAGTTTCAAAAATAGATTCGCCTCGACGACAGTATAGATAGTAAATTGAGTTCGCCCCGAAGTCGATTAATTCACATACCTATAGGGTGATTTCCGATACTTACAAGGAATAAGTACATTAGTATATTACGTGCTGTATATCCACAATACCTACATACATAGTTAATTTTCTTAGAATTTCATTTGTTTGAAAAATTATTACTTTCAGTTTTAGACCCGCATTTGGCTTCGAGTCGTCGTCGTTTACTCGGCTGTCGACAATGAAAAAATTTTAATTGAGTCATTAAAATGTAACTCGACGCGCATGATGATTGTCAAAATGAAACTTGATCAGTATTAATCATTTAAAATGGGTAAGAAAAATTCTGTCGAGTTATTCTCCTCAACTGCAGCAACTGCAACAGCATCGCATATGCATCGGTATCGACTCTACAATGCATTTTTCCTTGTCTCTGTGTATAGCTTATGCTCTCTCCGGTATAGCTCGAGACTAATTTCTTGCTTCTTGGCGTATGGTAGAGAAAGAGAAAGAATATTTCCGTCGTTAAATATTATCAAGTCGAACTAATGCGTTGTCATTAACGATTAGCGGTCGTTAAATTCGTTACCGCACGTTGTACACATACATGAAAAACGAGCAATTTTCTTTTGTTTTTAAAAGGTTTTTGCCCTCGGTTTTCTTTTCGTCCTCGTACTGCTCCCCGCGTCGTCGTAATCGGTCTTTCATTTTTTTTCACTCGCTTATTTCGTTTTATTTTCATGTATTAAGGTCAAGGCTTTTTTTTTCAAGCTCGTTGTTTTAAAAGTCTTATCAAACTTAATAATTCATCGGCGGCGTGGCCGCAAACCCATTTCGTTTAACGAATAAGCTGACCTTCTTCGGTGTCAAGAATTGGCTAATCTGCCAAAAATGTCGCATTAAAATCTAAAAATTACGAATTTCGTTTTTATGTCAATGGCGTTTCCGCATCCATTTCCGTCCCTATGGCTGGCGAATTTTTTCTCTTTGATTCGATGAACGAAATATAGTTCTTTGATTATGATTCTGTCTTTTTCTCAATTTTTTTTCATTTCTTTCGTAATTATAATTATGATTCATTTTTAAAGCATTTGTGTAACGAAAATTCTCAACTCGAATGAATTATTAGTAAGTATCTTGGTTCGTATTAAAAATTCATTTGAAAATAATTCTAACCGTTAAAACAAAACTCGAACACGTAGATATAAGTACCGGTATAAATAGGTACGTGTAAGTAGATGATAAATAACACCGATGAAACCATCACATACTATAAGGGTAATTAAACGGTAATACCGAGTTATGATTTTTATTTCTCGGTATTTTGCATGAATCAAATCGTGTCGTACTCGCACATCGGGTATCAATCAAAAAAATCGTAGCAATTTCAGCACACGCAACTAACACGGTTCCATTACTTTATGGTTCCTATTGCCTATGATGTCAAACCCCAGCACGAATAAAGAGAAACCCTATGAATCACCTCACTCCTCGTCCTCACCTATATGCTTGTGTTTCATTTATTTTGTACTTACGCCATGTAACGAAATATTATAATAAATTTACTCTTCTCGAGGTTATCGTTTTACAGAAATATTCGAAATTATTACAATTTCTTTTTGAAATCGGTCAAAATGACGTTGACACCGTAACCGCAAGTTTCAAGTTCGAAAAAAAAAACACCTCTATTAAAACCAAATCGATAGAAAAAATAGCCCGAATTAAAATGATATTTTTCATATCATTTATGGTTTGTTTTGAAACATTCTGTTCTTAATCGAGTATGATATGTGAAATATTTGTTTCACTGGGTTTCATTAGGGTATTTACTTGGTGATTGATTTTAGTAGGTACGATTTATGAGTGTTTTTATTGCGTTGATCATGAGTCATGAAGTCCAAAAAAGTTCCCGGTAGTGAATGTTGGTTCAACTTTCAAGCATTCGAACAGATCATTCATAATTTTTAATGGTAGATTGAAGAATGTTTCATTCTACTAAGTACAATCTTGTCGTATCTGATTTAATTTTCCAATGTAGTTCTCGAATGACTCATTCGTTTCGAGCGAATCGTTCGTGAACGACTCATTCACATGTTTATGATATATTGAAGAATGTTTCATTTTAGCTGATCGTGTCGGATTTGATTTCCAAGAGATCAAGTCGTTCTCGATCATTGTTTCCGAGCGAATCGTTCGCGAACGAATCATTCACAATTTTTAATGTTGGATTGAAGAATGTTTCATTTTGTCTTTTCTTGTCTGATTTAATATCCATGTGATCGAATCGGTGTCGAATGATTCATTTTTTCTGAGCAAATCGTTCGCGAACGAATCAACTCTAATTCTTGTTTATGGATTTGTAATAACAATATAACAGTGTCATATTTTGATAGGTATGTTTCATTTTGTCTTATCGTGTCTGAATTTTATTTCCAAGTGATCCAGTAGTTCTTGAATGATTCGTCGTTTTTAAACGAATCGTTCGCGAATGACTCATTCACATTTTTATGGTACACTGAAAAATGTTTCATTTTATTTTTAGCTGATCTCGTCTGATTTGATTTCCAACAGCTCAAGTCGTTCTCGAACGATTCATTATTTCTGAGCGAATCGTTTGCGAACGAATCAACTCTAATTCATCTTGTTTATGGATTTGTAATACAGGATCATATTTTGAGAAGTACCTATGTTCCATTTTTTTTCGTGTCTAATTCAATTTTCAAGTGATCGAGTAGTTCTTGAATGATTCATAGTTTTTGAGCGAATCGTTCGCGAACGAATCATTCACTATTTATGATGGTAGATTGAAGAATGCTTCATTTTGTCTTGTCGTGTCTGATTTATTTTTCCGTGCGATCAAATCGGTCTCGAATGATTCATTTTTTCTGAGCAAGTCGTTCGCGAACGAATCAACTCTAATTCGTGTTTATGGATTCGAAATATCTGAGTATCATATTTTGAGATATTTTATCTGGTTTGTTTTATTGATGATCCATTCAATCCGTGAAAATTTTCGGACTCTGATAAAATCGTTCACGAACGAATCATCTTCAATTTCAATTTCTTATTGATGGATTTGAAAAGATCAAATTTTCCCACATTTTTCTTCCACTATATTTGACCTACCTAATAAAGATTCAGTCGTTCTCAAATGATTTGTGTATTCTGATCAACTCGTTCGTGAACGAATCAAGTCTAGTTTTTGACGAGACGATTAAAACTGTCAAGTTTGAAGTTTCATCTCGTCATCATCTATACATATACCAATTCGAGTTTTCTCATTTCTGTGATTCATTCATTCGTTCGCGATTGATTGATCTCCTCTGAGCAAATCGTTCGCGAACGAATCATTTACAATTTTTAATGGTACATTGAAGAATGTTTAATTTCGTCTTATCGTGTCTGATAAGTGATGACTGATGAGTCATTCTCGAATGATTCATCGTTTCTGAGCGAATCGTTCGCGAATGAATCGGCTCTATTTTTTGTACAATATGAATTCGTGATATCAAATTTTGAGATCTCGTACATACGTAGGTAATCTTGTATTTGATTCAATCTGATTTATGGATGATTTATTCATTCGCGATAAACTTTTAGCTTTTATCAAATTGTTCGCGAACGAATCATCTTCAAATTTATTTGATTGATTTGAAGAAGTCGAATTTTGCCACTTCCTTTTCCACTGTATTTTACCAAGTGAAGATTCAATCGTTCTCGAATGATTTATCGATTCTTATAGATACTCGTTTCGATCCGAACGAATTGAGTCTAGTTTTTGATGAGACGATTTAAACTGTCAAACGTCTCGTCAACTATATTTACGCATAGGTCAAGTTTTCAGTTTTTCGGTGATTCATTCGTTCGCGAACGACTCATCTCCTCCGGACAAATCGTTCGCGAACAAATAATTTACAATTTTTAATGGTATTTTGTCTTGTTGAGTCTGATTTGATTTCCAAGTGATTTAGTCTTCTCGAATGATTTATCGTTTCTGATACTTATATTTTTTTCAACATTTTTTTGTGCACGTAAAAGACCTTTAGAAAATGCAGAAACTGATTTTGATCGAATTTCATTTTGAAATTTTAGAAAATTCGGTTGAAGTACAAAAACTGACGCTGTTTCTATGCAACATCGACATTTTTCAGCAGAAAAACTTTCCATTTCAGAAGAATCTTGACATTTATGGAAAATGTAACCTATCAATTTAAATTTTCGTCACTTGAGTTTTTGCGATTCGATTTTTTTTAAATTCAGGTAGTAATTTCTCAATTCAATAAGTATAGGTAGGTATACTTACCTCGTCTCTCATTTTCAACCTTTTTTCTAAATCACATGGAAACAACTACAACCTAACATGATATTTGCAACAAAAAGTATAAAACAATATGGGGCGTCTAATTTGCAGAAAATTTGACATTTTCATTTCAATTACTTATTATTATTATTTTTTTTCAACTAGAAATTGAAACACATCTACGACTCGAGAATTGAAAATTCGATTTTACGAGCGTACACACCAGTATAGAGAAGGTAGGTATTTTAATAGGAAATGCTTGTTTGAAACATGAAATATACAAATGTACCCTGACACGATACAAATAGAATGAAAATTCCATATTAATTGCTTTTATGATTGGTTTACATTTATAGTATATATCTTTGTTAGGTAAAAATAAATCGTTTCGAATCAACCTGTCAATACACCACAGTCATGCAGTACATTCAAACCACATTCTACCTGTACAATTATATAGGTTTGGGACTTTGGGTATACGTCGCGTCAACTGCCCTCCTCTCCTCCAGCCTCATCCAACTTCGGAGACGCGAACCATATAATATACATATTTACTTGCATGATTGCGAGGACAAATTTGTACACCTTGAAATCGATCCCTTCGAAACTGATACTTTCCCTTTATAACGATAGTCTACCACTTGAATATTTCACTTTTTTTTCTCGCATGTTCCTAAACACACCACTTTTAGAGCAATGAATTCTTATTATATAAGAAGAAAAAACAACGCCTCCGCTATACCTAGCATCTGTTTTGTAATAAATTAGTTCTCTTAAATTTGACCTTCTCTGTGTTAATGAAAGGGAGCTGTTTTATAAATTATTTCAACTTTTTAATTTCGTATCGCCGTCAAATGAACAGGGAATACATTTCATTTTCTTTTCCAACATGTGACCAAAATATTCGAGTTTTTTTTTCCTTATCATCTTATTTATTCACTGTACTGTACGACTACAGACTCCATATCGCCTAAGAACTTTTTAATTAATATTTTTAAATAACCGTAAGATATTTTTTTTTTCGCTCTGTGCTATGGTAGAATAACCGCGCTGCAGATGGCCCAGATGGGTGATTATTTCGAGTATTTAAAACGCACGCGCGGGTAATCGACTTACGCTTAAATAATTACGTAATAATTTCCAATTTCGAATTATCCTTTAATTAACGAAATATACGACGTTGACAGTAAATTACCGTAAATTACGTTGCGTCACATAGCCATGATAACACGTAATAAATCACTGCTTCAAACGAGTGATTCATTTACCCTGGCGTGGCGCTCGTATGTCTATGTTTACCGATAAATTACCACCATAATGGCGCGAATTATATACGCGCAAATACCGTAATTTACGATTTGTTTGAAGTATCTACGAGTGCGACGAAAATATCCACTACATAGAACTAGTTAGTACAGTCATTTTAGCAAAATTTTTAGTCGAACCTCGAAAAAATTGGGGGCAAGCTGAATTTCACATTATTTGTTCAGATTGGTCTCTAAAACAACCCATCAAAAGTTGCACCCCGCAACTTGACTGCTACCCCCGCAAGAGGTCATTAACCTTTGGCGAAACATGTTTTTCGGCTTTTTCGCCGAAATGAAGGGTCCAAGAGGGAAAATGTTCGAATAAATATTATTCTACGTTAAATTTCCTATTACCATGACCAGTTCAGTTTTTCCCAAAATGGCGATTTCACCCTTACTAAGGAGGGGGTAAAGTTGTCAATTTTATGAAAATTGTTTTAAAAAATGAAAATCGACCATTTAGAACGTGAACTCGATTCACGGTACACTCGAAAATATTTTGACCAAAGTTGCACGCCGAAACTTGTATGATACCCCCGCAAGAGGTCATTAACCTTTGTCAATCTACGTTTTTTGGCAATTTAACCGAAATGAAGGGTCGGAGGGGAAAAAGTGATTGAACTAAAATTATTCTACGTTAAATTTCTTATAGGCATGGCCAGTTCAGCTTTTCCCAAAATGGCGGTTTCACGCTTACTCAGAGGGGGGAGAGGGGTAATGTTGTCAATTTTATGAAAATTGTTTTAAAAAATGAAAATTTGACAATTTGAAACGTGAACTCGATTCAAGGTACATTCGAAAATATTTTGACCAAAGTTGCACACCGCAACTTGTCCGTCACCCCCCCCCCGCGCCAAGAGGTCATTAACCTTTGTTAATCTACGTTTTTCGGCTATACCGCCGAAATGAAGGGTCGGAGGGATAAAAGTTTTCTTTTCTATTTTGAAAACTAAAAATGTCAAAAATTTCCTAGGACACTCAAAATGACTCAAAATGCCTCCCAATTGATTTCTTTGTTCGAAAATAGGCTGTAAGCCAAATCGTAGCTTTTTATGTTGATTCGTTCGCAAACTGCTATTCATTCACCTATTTTTTCAAAAAACCTCATCGGAGAAAAGTTTGAATTTGAACCAAACGAATTTGAAAATATGTTTTCAAATTAGGTACCTAATCGGAAGACACACCAAGATAATGAATCTTTTATTATTTGATACAAATTATTCCAAAACAAAAAATTTTAAAAATTCGATGGAGTCTCTTGAATCTTTTGAAACTACAACCTATCAATTCAAGAGGTCAAGAATGGTGTTTAGAAAAACAAAACTGAAGTGAGTTTATTTGATCCCCCTCGATAAATCTATATTACAAATTATAATCATTACCTCGCATTGGTCATCCTGGGCAGCATACCAGTGGAATCTTTGGTCTCTAATATTCGGTCAAAATTTGAAAGTGAAATGACATGTTGTCTGTGACCATCTCAATAAGACTAAATTCAAATATTGGTTTATTTTTTCATTTTGACTAATCAGTTGGACTTGAGCCTACCTCCCTCCTTCACTCTCTGATACCTAGTGCCCTTATTTTTTCATCACATTTTTCTGCTACATATTTAATCAAGTTTTAACTTTTAACCATTTAAAACATGATTTTCTGGTGTTTTTGATTTTTAGAGATGTTTTTGGGATTTTTAAATTTTTTAGGCAGAACTTACTAAAAAATTACCTAAATCAATTTCTTGATTTTTTCAATGTTCTATAGGTACCTATTCAACGTACTTTTTAAAAAAATTTCTAATGCTAGGTGTCGTTTTATTCTTTTTTTAAAAGCATAAAAGCAAATAGGTACCTACCTAATGAGAAAGATATGGCATAGAAAGTTAAGTATCATCTTTTCAGTTTGAAAAATTATAATTTCATCTTTTTGCTTTTTAGAATATTTTTTACCATGTTTTTCTAATTTTTAAAATGTTCATGTAACATCTATCTAGGTATTTATCAAAAAAGCAAAATCAGTTTTTTAATTACTTTTTTCAATTTGAAACACTTCCACTGTAAGGCTGAAATTACGATTACGCAAACAACTGAACTGGTCATGCTTATAAGAAATTTGACTTAGAATAATTTTAGTTCAATTACTTTTATCCCTCCGACCCTTCATTTCGGCGGTATAGCCGAAAAACGTAGATTAACAAAGGTTAATGACCTCTTGGCGCGGGGGGGGGGTGACGGACAAGTTGCGGTGTGCAACTTTGGTCAAAATATTTTCGAATGTACCTTGAATCGAGTTCACGTTTCAAATTGTCAAATTTTCATTTTTTAAAACAATTTTCATAAAATTGACAACATTACCCCTCTCCCCCCTCTGAGTAAGCGTGAAACCGCCATTTTGGGAAAAGCTGAACTGGCCATGCCTATAAGAAATTTAACGTAGAATAATTTTAGTTCAATCACTTTTTCCCCTCCGACCCTTCATTTCGGTTAAATTGCCAAAAAACGTAGATTGACAAAGGTTAATGACCTCTTGCGGGGGTATCATACAAGTTTCGGCGTGCAACTTTGGTCAAAATATTTTCGAGTGTACCGTGAATCGAGTTCACGTTCTAAATGGTCGATTTTCATTTTTTAAAACAATTTTCATAAAATTGACAACTTTACCCCCTCCTTAGTAAGGGTGAAATCGCCATTTTGGGAAAAACTGAACTGGTCATGGTAATAGGAAATTTAACGTAGAATAATATTTATTCGAACATTTTCCCTCTTGGACCCTTCATTTCGGCGAAAAAGCCGAAAAACATGTTTCGCCAAAGGTTAATGACCTCTTGCGGGGGTAGCAGTCAAGTTGCGGGGTGCAACTTTTGATGGGTTGTTTTAGAGACCAATCTGAACAAATAATGTGAAATTCAGCTTGCCCCCAATTTTTTCGAGGTTCGACTAAAAATTTTGCTAAAATGACTGTACTATAGTAAGTTACTTGATTTCGGAACGAGATGAAACAGAATTGAAATTTTGATTTGTTTGGATGGAAACGGTTACCTACTTTTTCAAAATTTTGGTCAAGTATTATAAAGTTAATTTGTTTTTAAGTTTTAAAAATTCAGTTTTTCCAAACTTTAGCTCTACTTTTTGGTGAAAAGATTGCCAAAAACTAAAAAATGCTGTTTCTTGCAAAAAATTTCATGTCTTCCTGTTTTTTTTTCAGATTTTCTAAAAGTCTTGTTTTTTTTCAAAAATTGCCAAAGCCTCGATTTTTTTCCAAAATTGTCAACAAAAAGTTTCACTTTTTACAAAATCATCTGTCGAATTAAAAATCTTATTTTTGCTTAAAAATGCCAAAGTTACTAAAAAGTGTAGCTCTTGTGCAAAAAATCCAAAAAATCTGAATTTATTCCAAAAACTGCCGAGCTTTGTCTTTTACAAAAATTGTCAAAATTTCGCATTTTCACCAAAAATTGCCAAAAAGTCTTGCTTTATTAGTTATTACCAAAAAGTTACGAAATAGGCTTACTTTTCCATCAGAAATTTGGAAAAAGTATCTTTTATACCAGTGATTGCCAAAAAGTCATTTTTATTACATTTTTAAATGATATGTTCTGACTTTTTTGAAATTTTTATTTGAAAGTTTTGCTCACATTTTGTAACTTTTTTTGGTCACTTTTGTAAACTTTTTGGTGTTGCCGAAGTTATCTTCTTTTTTTTTCGAAGAAGTTGAGTATGAGCCTTGATTCCTTCACTTTTTTCATAAGCTTCTTTAATTTCCTCATAAAATTGTTTTTTTTTTGAGGTGAAAAATCGAAAAAAGGTCAGTCTTTTGCAAATTGAATTATCATAATTATTGCCCCAAAAATGATAAGACTCAAGAGCAAAGCCCTACCTAAATAATTTCAACTTTTTATAATTATTTCAAGTTTATCGATGGCAGTTGAACTTACGAATTTTTATTGAATATTGCTCAATATGACATTTCACTCCCCCCCCCCCCATAGAAAAATGTTGACAAAAAGTTGGGAATTTTTGAGAAAAGTTGACTGCGTTGGGGAAAAGTAGAAAAAGTTGGAAAGAAGTTGTGTTGGTTCAAGGTTGGGAAAATCAAAGAACTGCCAAAAACCGATGGTTCCTCTACTCCTTGAAATGAATTTTCAAAAACTTTATCTCTTGCTTGGCTCAGGCTAGATCATTTCCTCTTTTCTGATCAAAGTTTGAGGGTAGAAAAATTGTTATTTTGATTTTGAAGAATAGTAAATTCTGGAAAACGTTTGCCCTCTCTATGCTCTGGTTAATTTAAATTTTTCCACACAAATTTTCAAAAATTTCAAAAATTTGGAAAAATAAACTTATTTAAATGAATTTTCAGAGCCATAAAATTTTTGTTTCCAACTTCCCCTTTCTGTTTGAACCACCTGTGGCCAATTACATAGTAGAAAAATCTCAAAGGAAGGAGAGAGGGGAAATCTAGGATAAAAACTTTTTCAAAAAATTGATTTTTTCATGAAAAAAAATGCGTATTTATAGAAATTTTACCGCGATTTTTGGAAAGAGCATAGCCTAAAACCCTCAAAACCAAATTTTCAGCTGCCCAAGTTCATTTTTCGATTTTTGGCGAATTTTTGAAAATTCAAAATTGGCTGCTTTTGGTGATTTGTGCTTTTTTTTGAAAAGTATGTACTTGATCAGTGAAAATGGTCAAAATATAAGTCCCAAAACTAATATTAATCACCCGAATCCAAATTTTACCATTTACAGCCATTCTAGAGCCTCCAGCGCGATTTTTCAATTTCTCCAGAATTTTGAATTTGCTCCAGAAGGCGTGAATATGAAGTTGGGCAGCATAAAAATCGATCTGTGTATTATACTCGACCTGTTTAACGAGTTTATCCACATTTAAGCTGATTTTGGGAGTGATACCTCAAGAGTGGTTTTTTGACCAGCTTTTTTCAAAATTAAAAAATTCAAAAAGTCAAAAGATAACCGTTTGTGAGGAAATTTTTGAAATTTGCGCGAATCGCTATATTTCTTTGAGAACTAACCTCCGGAGTGCAAATTTTACCATTTCCATCCGTTTTGGAGCGAGAGTGACACCTCAAAAAACCACGGAGGCTCCAGAATAGCTGGAAATGATGAAATTTGGACTTGGGTTATTAATATTAGTTTTGGGACTTATTTTGAGCATTTTTACTGATCAAGTACGTACTTTTAATAAAAAGCATAAATCGCCAAAAATAGTCAATTTTTAATTTTCAAAAATTCGCCAAAAATCGAAAAATAAACTTGGGCAGATGAAAATATGGTTTTGGGGGTTTTAGACTATGCTCTTTCCAAAAATCGCGGTCCCGTTCAAATCGGAGTGTGACACCTCAAGAGGTTCCCTTGTTAGGTTCAAACAGTCTGAAAACAATAAAAGGCTCTTAGATAAAAATGAACCACACAATCAGAAATTTTATGCTCTCCAATTTTGATTCCTCCAATTTTTTTGTCAAAGATTTTTGATTTTTTCAAAGTCGATTGTATCTATTGAAAAGGTTGAAATATTGTTCAATTTTATTTGATGAAAAGTCCATTTTTTGGAAAAAAAATCATCAATCAAACCAAAGATTGAAACGCTTAATTTATTTATAATTTGTGACTGGTGGCTTTGCGAGCGGACACTAGTTTCTCAAAATTTTTTATTAAAAATGGTACAAATCTCTCTAGACTGGGAGCCAATTGCCAATTGGTCCAAGACAATCGTTAAGTCATTTTAAAATACGAAATTTCATAATTTTTGAGAACAGATGGAATACTGAAAATACAAAGTTTCAACTCTTGTGGGTGATTTTACGATGCACCATCGTAAGTTTTTGAAATGATTGCTAAGTAAGATAGATTTTCCCAGCTCGCCACTTTTCAGAAAGAGACAGGGGACCCCCCTTGAGGGGATAGGAGGGCTGGCGAAATTTATCTTGCAAATGAAACATTGCCTGGTACAGTACTCTCAATCATTTCAAGATCACTTCCAAGGTGATCTCGAATGACTCGAATCACTTATTAATACTTATACGAGTATATAAAATGATCTCAAAGATCAATAACACCTTAATCTCTTCCTTATCTCGATATCATTACTATTCTTTATAATTATGGTTAATCGCAGTAGTGAGTGATAATCCATTCTGCAAATCTGACAGCACACGTGTCCTTAAAACAAACCAACCGCAATTGACATGTGTACGTACACACAGATGACTCATCTCATTTTAGATACTGTACACAATTAACAATCCTTAAGTAATATACATAGGTATGGAGAGAAAGAGGTACCTCCACCACTACCCAGCATGGTGCAAAAAACAAAACATATACTCATACGCGCAGGGTCGATTTATACGCTATTTTTAAAATGCACTGCCACCAGATCTCATTTCCGATGAATTTCTTTTAATAATTCCGTCGCAATTCTCAATTTCACTTCCTGGTATGACTAAACGTTGCACAGGCCAGGCGAACTAATTAAGGCGCAATGAGCACTAAACAGATAGGGACGTCTCAATAATGGAAATTTTTTAACTATCCGTATTTTAGCGCTTTGTTCTCCTACTGCACACACACAGGTGTTTATCTATACTGAAAAAAAAACACCGTTATAATGACTTAACCATTCGACATATACGACGCAAAAATAAATAAAAAAAAAACACAGACAGAGACAGAGATAGACAGAAAACAACGAACTGACACGAACTTGAAAAAATAGGTTAATTATTAATAAATGGTTTTATTCTCTTTTTTTTCTGCTCGAAAATCTGTGCGTCACCCGATTCCAAAAGTCAATTAGAACTTGAGCAAAGACACGAAGCATACCGATGATTTGCTTACGAGCACGACAATACAGCACCAGGCGGACGTCTTCTTCGTCGTGCTGATGAAGGAGAGGACGAGACCGTACAATGCGGGGTAATTACCTATCTCTGGGAACATTTTGCGGTAATTCATTATCTTAGCTTACCCTATGCCCTTGAAATGACGCGGTTGTTTTGATTTTGTAAAATCAATCGTGTATTTTATGCATATATAAGCCGCGAACAAAGACGCGTATAAATACGATTAAGACGTATAACACAGAAGCTGACAATTGAGAATTGCACTTAGGCTGATTTCAAATTCGATGACGATCGTGACGATGACTATTGCACAGTTCAGAGTGGCGAAGGTGGCGGGGGCACACCAGTCGATATATTGGCTCTTGAAAGCAGAGTGTTATAGATGTACCTTTTGACAGGATACGCATTACTTACTTGCCATATTACTTTCCAAAAACCGGTTGGTAGTTGTAATTTTTCAAAGATGCCATCCTAATGATTATTTTCCTTTTTCCTTAAACACGACCAACAACGTAACGTCGAATCAAGGGTGAAGGCACCGAACACCGACCTGAGCCAGGTAGAAAGATCGCATCATCGGGTAAATATCCTTATAACCCAAGCCCATCCCAGCCAGATTCTTTTAGATAACTCGCACACATTTTTTCTCTTCGTATAATTTTTTTTTTCCTCTTCTCTAAACCGGTAACATACATCAAGAGGATCTGGATACCTATCGACCTACCACCTACCTACATATTATTTTGAACTCCTTACAGACATCTGTGCTGTGCTGTGTGAGCAGAAAGCTTCACCCTGGACCTCCGACATCCTCTTGAGAACGTCTAATATCTTCTCGTGACATTGCCTACGTAACGATAACAAGCATCGTATCGTGCGTAACAAAAAAGAGTAAGTAAACAGGGAATCGCCGTGTAAAAATAATTCTAGGCCATTTGATAATCAAGATTGACGTACGATCAATTAACAGCTTCTGTTTAAATTAACGCCATTACCGTAGCGTAAAAGAATCGCCGAGTCGTTTACGAATCCCCACGTATATATGTATATTATGAGTAAGATATTTGTTGATTTCGCAACAAGCGTGTAAATCTGCCATTGTGTACACATAGCCACCTACAACGACTCCACCATCATCGCTGCCGAGCGTTATTTTGATGTATAGCAGAAGGAAAAAATGGCAAGTGATGGCTAGGGAATGTACTCGAAATGTGACTTGGTGTTTTGAGGCTGAAAAATCAAACGATTGATGGTCAAACAGAAGCCAAAATCTAAAGATATTTGCGTGAGTCATTCCACGTCAATTTGACCAAAAAGCTATAAGGGGGAGTCTGCGATTTTTTTGAAATTTTTCCTGTGGAAAGAGCTTCCGAAGGGATGACCAATGATGCAAATCGCAGCCCTCTAGCCCTTTTTTAAAGGCTGCTAGGGGGTGTCAAAGTTTTCAGTGAACTTGAAATATCATCCATATCAGCAGTGGATACTCGATAACCGCGATACCTACCAAAATGGAAATTTTTCTAATATTTAGGGGCTTTAAAAGGCTTTTAGTGATGTCATAAAAATCAGCGTTGCCACTTTTTTACGTACGAAAAATTAGCTCGAAAAGTTTCAAGACGTAGTTTTCATATCGTTCCGACTTTTAAAAATTCTAAAAAAATATATACATATTATGGACAACTTTTCATGCTGAACAACATATTAAAAAATTGGGATGGCGTTATGTCGTAAAGTCGATTTTAAAAAATTTAAAGTTTGCGAAAAAAATACGATTTTTTTATTTAAAACATCAAAAAAAGTTTTGATTGGTGAAGTTGGCCCATTTGACCCCTATTTTTACGTATCTGTTGAAAAAGAAAAAAAAATTAAAATTCTGAATGAATTGAAAAAATAAACAAATTTTAATTTTTTTGTTACGAGTGTAATTTTTATCAACTTTTTCATGAAATATGTCAGAAACAGGTCGAAATAAGACACCTGAATAAATTTAAACTTTTTTTGATGCTTGGAATTGAAAATTGAATTTTTTCGAATTTTGATTTTTTGTGATGAGTTCATTTCATCGAGTGAAGGGATTTTTCAACTTTTTCAACGGATACGTAAAAATAGGGGTCAAATGGGCCAACTTCACCAATCAAAACTTTTTTTGATGTTTTAAATAAAAAAATCGTATTTTTTTCGCAAACTTTAAATTTTTTAAAATCGACTTTACGAAATAATGCCATCTCAATTTTTTAATAATGTTGTTCAACATGAAAAGTTGTCCATAATATAGGTATTTTTTTCAGAATTTTTGAGAGTCGGAACGATATGAAAACTACGTCTAAAAATTTTTCGAGCTAATTTTTCGTACAAAAAAAAGTGGCAACACTGATTTTCTGTGATATCACCAAAAAGCCCTTCAAAACCCCTCACTATTGAAAAAAGTTCCATTTTGGTAGGTATCGAGGTTATCGAGCAATCCACTGCTGAAATGGATGAAATTATTCAAGTTCACTGAAAACTTTGACACCCCCTAGCAGCCTTTGAAAACTGGCTATCCCTTCGAAAGGTCTTTCCACAGGAAAAATTTCAAACAAATTGCCGACCCCCCCCCTTACCACTTCTTGGTCGAATTGACGTGGAATGACCCGCGTGGAAAGTTGCATTGAAGGTTATCCTTGTTGTGAGATCAAGTTTCCCAAAGTCCTCCATTTGTTTTCGTTTTCGACGAGTATTTCTAAGAGCGAATTAGGGCAAAAAAACTTTGGAGCAATAACTTTTATTGAAATACATATTACATATCTAATCTTTGTCTTTTTTAAAAATAAATGTTTGTGGTTTCAAGATGAATCCGAAAAAAGATTCAAAAATTAGTTTCATTGGTATATCAGAAAAAGACGAAATGGTAAAGAAAGGCTTGAAATATAATTGATTTGTTGAAATTCTCTTGAGCTTTTACGAATGGGTGACGTGGGAAGGGGATCACTTTAGCTTGGTGCCAAACTTGCATTCCAGTGAGAGAAGTATTTTTTTTAGAAGAAATGTTCTCTAAGCGACGACGCGACGTTGAAGAAATTTCATCGAACAAAATTGAAATTTTGATTCATGAAAATTATCATTTTTTAAAAATCAAGTACTTTTTGAAAAAATTGGTAGCTAGTGTTGTTTCTCAATAAAACTATTAGCTTTGGTATAGTTATTATAATTTTTTTGTGATGAAATTTTGCATTTTGTGATAAAAATTGGCAATCTTTGATAGCATTTTACCTATTTTGATAAAGATGGAATTTTTAAAAAAATGTTTACGTACCGTACATACATATATTCAATTTTTGTTAAAGGTGTTGTTTTGCATAGTCAATAAAATTATATCAGCTTTCATAATAATCATTCATTTTTTTGATCAAATTGCCACTTCGAGATAAAAATTAGTGCTTTTTGACAGAATGTGGCACTTTTTGCAAACAATTGATGTTTTGATAAATACTTACGTAATTAACATTTTTTATGATACTTAAAACTTGTCATTTCAAAAAAAATGGCAATAATAACTTTTTTAACAGAATTTTTAAGTAAATAATTTTTTTTGAAATAAAAATTTGCGTTTATTGGAAATCTGCACGTTTGATTTTCAACTTAGAAAGTCGACATTTCTGATTTTTTGATGAAAATTGACATTTTTCTGTGAGCGAAGTTTTTTAATAGATAATTGGCATTATTGCAATTTGACATTTTTCTTGATAAAAATCGACATTATTTTTTTCAAATTTACGGTTTTCAAAAAAATTGTCTTTTTTCTTAAACTGTCATCTTTCGATAAAAATGAGAATTTTTTGATGAAATTGCCATTTTGTGATATAAAGTGTTTTTTTTTTAAAGATTTATTTTTAGTAAAAATTTTCGCTTTTGATGCAGGCCCATCGAGAGCCAATGTCAGTCCAGAGAAAATATAAGTTTGCCCCATTTCTAGGGATGAAACTAAACTGCATACCTAGAAGATATTTGAGAGGCGGAAGGGGGAGATGGTTTGACTGAAAATTTGCCAACTATAGGGGAAAAATCCTTATAGATAATTTTGTTGATTCATGTCATATTCATATGACTTATAAAAAATTTAATTTTCTGTTTTGGATTTTTTGGGGTTCAAATGTGAATTTTTCCATTTTAGAACACGATTTGATTTTGTGAGAGGTCTAAAAAAGATACTTTTTTAATGCAAGGAGTTTATTTTTTGCTTTAAAAATTTTAGAATTTGAAAGATTTTTTTAAAGAATTTTAATTTTGAAAAAGAAAAGAAAACAAGCCCAAGTATGGGCGAAAGCTCTTGAAAATTTGTAGGTATTTCGTGAGGCATAAAAGCAATATTTTTTATGCGAGAAGTTCATTTTTTCACTTTAAAACCTCAAAAGTTGAATGATATTTTTTTTTTAGAAATATCTATTTCGAAATAGAAAAGAAAACAAGCCCGACGAGCGAAGTGAAGGCAAAAGTTTTTGAAAATTTGTGTTTTGAGAAGTAAAAAAACAGGGTTCTTCTTTTGCCGAGCCATCCTGAAAGCGAGGGCACGGGGCAAACTACCCCCTTCGCCCCCCTTCTTGACGGCTCTGTTTTGATGAATGTTCTTTTTTTGATAAAAATTAAAAAATTTCTGTGATCAAATTGGCATTTTGTGATAAAATTGCTATTTATGCATGTACTTATTTTTAAAAAATTCTTTTAAAAAAACACATCCTTTTTGTAAAAATGTTGCGTTTTTTGACTAAAATTGTCATTCTTGGTCTTGATGGCACCATTTTTCGATAATAGTTACAGTTGCAATTTTTAATTGTAAAAAGTGCTATTTTTTAGTTGACGTGAGATGAACTTTGCTAAAGGGAGAGGGCGACCGAAGAAAATGATCCCATAGAATCAAAAGGAAGAGAATTTGATATCAACTGAAAGTTCTGATTTTCAGAATTTCGTATCTAACAAATAAATGACATGAACTTTTCCTTCCGGAAATAATTAGAATTTTTCCACTCGAACATAAGTAGGTAAATGTAGCCAACTTTGAAAAGTCAGGTAGGTATTTCTAAAAGTTTACTATTTCAAGCGATCTTTTGTGTCTGTATAAAAAGCGTGATATTTCGAAACTTTACTTAGACGAAATTAGTTAATACTCTGTTACGTGTTGTCGCTCATTCAGATCTCATTGACCTTTTCGTCGAATATAGTGAATTGATCGATGAAGTATCCTCATAGCAGCACTTGCTGTACGAGTATTTCACAAACCAAAGAAAAAAGAACCTTATATAATGCGCCATCTCAAAGCATAATTCCGCTTTATTAAAAAGAAGGAAACGTCAAGAGTCGTCGGAAAACCGAAAAGCGAACAAAATTGCTTTACGACACTCCATAATAACAGAAATGTAAGTATAAAAAGAAGAAAGTCGAGATAAAACGTATACAATGTGTACAGAGTACACCGAGCCATCATCTGAAAAGAAAGAAAAAAAAATCCAAAGAGAACTAAGCAAAAAACCCCGAGCGTAGTGAAACACTCAAATTCGTAATTAATTTCCGTACATACCGCAACTGCTAATAAATTACTCAGTTTACAAAAAGACAGAGAAAACTATATTATACTCGTAGTTCCACTCGAAGCCACAAACTTCACCATTACATCGGATAATTGCTCTTGTCTCATATACTGCACCGCTCTCATCATTTCATCGTCGCGTATGTCGCATTTTATTAAAAAAAAATAAAAGAAGAAAAAAGATTCCTTTGACAAATTACTAGAAAAGCGAAACGAGCGCAGTGACGATGACGGTGTTTTCGAGAGTTTGAAAATTTTTGCATTATCAAAAGACGCGCCCGAGTAGAGAATACTCGAACGAGAAAATCAGTTTATATATTGATTGATGATGGTAAATTAAGATACGTAGACGTACCATAGGTAATACGAAGTGTATAAAGTTTTAATAGCATCGCTTGTGCTTTTAAGTACGATACGACAGACGGGCATGATCTGTTGTTTAAATTAAATTAGCTGTACCTTTAATATTGTCTTCTGTCGTAGCACTTGACAAGTTCGCTCGGTTAATTAAGTTTTCCACGTGTAAGTGTATTTTTCTACTCGCCCTCTCCTTGTATTCGAGAGGACTATCTAGCAGCCTTATTATTATTCTTAAAGCACGTCGATGTCAATTTTTAATCTTTGAAATTTGCATAATATTGAAAAGGCGAAAGAGCAAAAAAAAACTGCTGAGACGCTAATTAAACGAATTTACTGGAAGATTTTGAATAATATTTATTCAAATGACCTCTGTTTTCTCAGCACTTCATCATCAAACAGAATGAAAATAATGAAGATTACACGAACGAACATTTTAAAAAGCCCGAATAATTTAAAATATTGAAACGACGACTCGAAAAAGCCAGCAGGGTAAGGAAAGTTGATGAAGTATCGAATTGTCATTCAAATTTTTCAATTTTTGTGCTACATCGCTCTGAGAAAATAGAACTTGCTGATCTTGACGAGTAAAAATTCTGAAAAAATTCTCAGTTTTAGTCCTTCTCATGTACATAGAATAACATATCATAAAATTGAAATGGCGTTTTTTTCCTTTTTCGAGAAAAAAAATTACAATTTTGAAACTTACTGCTAAAACACCATCAGATACCTGAAAAATGAAAATTTTTGCATTCTTTTGATATATTTTACCAATGTGTAGACGAATATTTGAAAAAATTTCCCTCCCTCGCAATTTGTCAACGAATTGATGAGAAACACCATTTACTTATCTGGAATAATTTTAAGAGTGAAACATAATTATTGAAAAAAATTCGCCACTGTTTTAAACAAAAGCAGAAATCTAAAAAATGAATATTTTTGCATTTTTGAAATATTCCATCAATATGTAAACGGACGCATGTGAGAAATCCTCCCTCCCCCTAATTATGGTCAGTGAATTTACGAGAAATTCCATTTTTCTGCCTATGATTTTGCAATAGTGATACATATTGGAAACATTTTGACGCAGTTTTAAACAAATGAAAAGAACACCATTTTCATAAAACTTTTTACTAGGGGTGAAACCGGGTCAAGTGAACGATTTTTACTTGACCAAAAATTGTGACTATATAATGCCTGTTTCAACTTTGAGATCCCATAAATATTTTGTTGCGTATAGTCCCATCTTTTGGCTACAAAATGACTCCTCATTTTTCAAATTTGGTCCAAAAACTTGAGCTCTAGAATTTTTTTTCTGAACCAACTTATTTCGTTCCACTTGACCCGATGTTGTGTTCAAGTGGAACAGACGGGTGGGTCAAGTTGAACGAAGAGTTTCCCATAAAAAAATAATAGAAAATTAATACGTATGAATCTGAATTTTTAATAATTCTTCACCTCAACGAGAGCTCTAATTTGATATTTTTACAAGCTTTCTATGGTGAAAAATAATGTAGGTGTATAGCATTTTGAGGCAATTTTTGAAATCACAAATGTTCGTGTCAAGAGAAAACTATTAATCCGATATGAATCCAATTTTGTGCAGTGATGTAAATTAGCGTGTTATTTCAAAATAATAATGCTATTTTTCAAAAAAATCATTTTTTCATTTTTTCTTAATTTGAAAATTTCTTTCCTCTTTAACCCCCCCACCCCCTCTTCAATAAAAATTTCTCGTTTTACCATACAAAAGGATCATTTACATCATAAATTCTCGACCTGCCAACTTGAATGCTATTAAAGGAAGAATTCAGTCATATAAAAACATCATACTACCCGCGTAGCACTGATGAGATCGAGTATCCACATGATTTTATATGAAGGGGTTAATCTAACTACATTTAAGATGATTGATTAAAAATTGACACTATTTTGAAAAACTATGGTGAAAATGCTGATGGTCGTCATTGCTGTCTACATGAGGTGGATAGCAAAACGCAATAACTCCATTTTTGGTTTTTTTGGGAAATTAGGAAAAATTGTCAGGAGGGGAAGGGTGGGGGGTCGAGTTCCGAAATTGGTGTCAAATGAAAGGGGAAGGTGCCACAAATAAAATTTCCACTCAATTTCAAAATTTCGGTCACCTGGGTAAGCACAGTGAGGAAAAGAAAAAAAAGTTATTGCGTTTTGAACGCAAAATTTTTTTTTGGTGTTTTTCTGCAAAAAAAACGTATTTTTTATTTGAAAAAATTGATGTTTAATCGAGAATTTTCGATAAAAAACAATTAAAAAACTGGAATGTGAAATTCAAACAATTCCTGTGTGTGATATGGCATTCAGAGAGTGGCAACGAAAGCACCATTTTTTAAAGTAACTTCTACCCAACGATTTTCAGTACCCACCAGATGAAAAAAAACAGTGTTACCACATCTGCACAACTAAAATGTATAAAAAGTAGTGGAGTTATTGCGTTTTGCAAACAAAATCTCATTTTTCAATGCATTTAGCTCTAAAATCAGACTTGTTTTCCTCGATTGCGCTATGATATTCAACTGATGGACAAAATCTGACACCGGGAATGGATTCCCCGTTGAATTTTACATAAGGATAGATATCAAACTCAATTTTCGTAATTTTGGAGTTATTGCGTTTTGCTATCCACCTCCTCATTTGTATCTACAGTCATATGCAAGATTTCGATATATTGTAGATATCTTTGTAGACCCATGATTGATATTGAAATTCAGGTTGTCTTGTCGATCCAAAGTTGATGTCAACTATACGATCGACAAAAGCATCAATAAAATTTTGATCTTGTATAGTTACTTTTGTCAATCTAATAATTGTCATCAACTGTGGCATCGGCAAGACAGCCTGAATTTTGATATCGATTGTAGGGTCTACAAAAGTATCTACAAAATGCCGTCATCAAGTAGATACTTCTGTAGATCTTGTATTGTAATCAACATCAACCATCTGGTTAATATTGATGAGGAAGTTTGATGTTGATTACAAGATCTATAAAAGATTTTTAGAAATTTCGAAGTGTTGCCTACTCATTTGTCAATGTCTGAGTCGACAATACAATAAGAAAAATTTTCCAAGTCCAGAATAAGATGGACTGAATATTCTTTTAAGGCCTCTCCATTCATCAGCAGCAATGGTCTAATGGTTAGAGAATGTGATAGTGAGCGGCAACCTAGGTTCAATCCCTACCCAGGGCAAATTTTTTTCTTTCAAAAAAATTTTTTAGGGTGAAATATTTTTGAGAATAATTTTACTTGAATCAAAAAAAGAGTTTTGGGCACATTTCGCACATTTTTAAATTTTAATCAAAATTTGCTTCTTTTAGTCTCAAAAAAATGACACCAATGTCGAGACCTTGTCAAGACAAAAAATGAAGGGAGACGACAGTTGATTTTGATATCAACTTCTCACTCGTTAATTATCAACATTGGTGTCAACAAATGTCGTGTCAACAAGTGACAGATTAGAGATCTCATCTTTTCCATCGACTTTGGCATCACTTGTGCTATGCGGGCACCAAATCCAGTTACCTCATACCATTTAAGCAGATGTGAAGAAGTAATTTTAGCCAGGATACGAATAGGTCACAGCTCACTTTCTACAGAAAAATCTCTAAAAAAATATCCATGTTGCAATGTAAACACAATGATTCAACACATATTGGACTCATGTATTTTATACAAATCAAATGTTAAAAATATACTGGGAATAGGCTTCAAATATGATGACTTGAAAGAAGATGATGAAGACCTATGCAAAAAATTATTCACTTTCTTGAAAGTTTCCAGCCTATTTAATAATGATATTTGAAACTTTTTTCTTCTTTAATTGTTATTAATTTGATATGTTTTTCTTTTACCATTGTTATGTATTTCATTATTAATCTATGTTGGTGATTTAGTTAATTAATTTTAAAATTCAAATGTATGTGTTCCAATGTATGTAATTACTGCAGACGCTAAAAGCCTAGATGTTGGGTGTCTTTAAATGAATATTTGCAGTTCAATTCAGTTCTACAGTGGAGTCTCGATAACTCGAAGCTGAAGGGAGAAGGAGTTGACTTCAAGTTATCGGAGTTTTTGAGTTATCGGAGTTCGAGTTATAGAGGTTAATTTTGGTATATTTTGAGTTAGCGAAGTTTTGAATTAGATGAGTGTTTTTTTTTTTAAAATGGAAGCACGTATTATACCTGGTCCAAAAGATTAAAGTATGGAGTATGGAATGAGATTGTACAATAGGTACCATTGAAGATAACCAATATGTGAATGTGAAAGAGTTTTGTATCAATGAGATTCGAATTTACAAGTGTTTTCAACTAGAAATTCGAGTTATAGAGGCAAAACGTTGGCAACGTTCGACTTACAGAGGTTTTTCTTGTCTTTTTCAAAAATTTTACTTCGAGTTATCGGACTTTTTGGACTTTTTACTTCGAGGTAAAGAAGTGAATTTTACATTGAGTCTTATGGAGAGTTGAAGGGAAACAGACTTTGCTTCGAGTTATCGGAGTTTTCGAGTTAACGGAGTTTGAGTTATCAAGACTCCACTGTATTAGGTACTGTGCAAAATCTCAAGCAAATCAGTTCATTTGGAGAGGCTGTCCGCTGTAGCTCTGTCAACGGAAATTTCAGCATGAAAATTCATTGTTAATTCGTTGACAAATTGCGAGGGAGGGAAATTTTTTTCAAATGTTCGTCTACAATCTACATATTGGTATAATATCTCAAAAACGCAAAAATTCTCATTTTTCAGGTTTCTGATGGTATTTTTGCAATAAGTGCCAAACTTGTAATTTTTTTTCTCAAAAATGAAAAGAAAAGTCAGCTCAATTTTTTGATATTACTCTACATAAAAAGGACTAAAACTGAGAATTTTTTCAGCATTTTTACTCGTCAAGATCATGGTTATATTTGAATAATAAGTTTTAAAATCAATTTTTTAGGTTTTTGAAAGTGGCAACACTGATTTTTGACATCATTCGTCGATTACCCTCTCAAAGTACTACAACTTTTTCAAAATTCTATACCACGTACAACCGGAGCACTTTGCAACTGAAACTTTCCATTTTCGGCCATTTCGGAGAACTTTGAAGCCCCACAGCTCCGCCAAAAAAAATCGAAAAAAATGTCCGGTTTGCGCCATTCGTCATTGTTTGATGACCTCTAAACATGATCTGATTTTGAAAAAAATCGAAGACCCCTCGTGCAAAAATCCGCCCATTTGGCATGGAATGACCCAACTTTGATTAATTTATTGGATTGACATTTTTTGAAACATCTACCTCTTTCCATCCCTTTTTTTAGACATCCCATTTGAGGGATGAGTATCGAGCGTAGTATCAAATTATCGAGCATTTGAAGGGGAATATTTTTTAGTCATAGTAGTTTTTCTCGTAAACATCAATTTTCAGGGTAAATCACAAAAAACGTGGATCGGAACCAGTTTTTGTGGGGGGGGGGCAATGGACGAACCGGACATGAAAGAATATTTTATTTCTGAAATCAAAGCAATAAACTGATTTCTGAAAAAATTCAAAAATCTCAAGAAAAATACAAGTAAACAGAGGAATTCAGATAATATCTACAAATGACATCTATAAGTGTTTGACTATGGAAATGGTAACACATGAGCTTCCGGAACTGACGACACAGACTTCACACCTGCGCCTCTATCACCATTCCTGCCAGCCGACTCGATGGTGAAAATTTGTCTAAAACCAACGATGAAAAATGACCCCCCGGTGAACCGCTGCATTCCGATTTCGGTATCATTTTTCACCAACATTCTCGCCGTTTACGAATTCGGAAGCATCCCGCTAGACTGCTGCGGGTTCGGGTAATAAAATATGCACATTGCGATCCGAACCGCGTGCGAAGAGCGCATATAAGAATAATAGACGAATCGAAACTCATATTATAGTTGTACGACTGCAGCAGCCTCAGTCAGAATATACAAGTGATAAGCTCGGGCATGGGCAGCGGGCACAATGCAGAATAGGTAGATTGTTAGGTAGGTAGTGGGTTACAGTAGGTAGTATGTTTGTAGACCAAAATAAATAGTTTCGAGTATCTAGCTACAGGCGGAGAATCTATACCATTATACAGTCGATATCCCTTCATGGGTAATTTCAAATGAATACCCTATGGGATTCAATAGTAGTACGTATACAGACCTCGAATAAGGTTTTTATATCGTCGAGACGTGTAAGAGGGTACCTATATAGTATCTATACACCATAGAAAGATATACCAATCAAACACCAACACCATTCGTCGTTCATCTCACAGCTCAGGAGCAGGGAGCAGAAAAAAAAATACCTACTGCGTGTTTTCCATCAACGCATAACCGTATTTCGGATGTTGAATTTCACTCCAGATTGATTTTTCTCGCCGACCTAGCTCTCTAACCTCGCCTCAGGCTTAGTCTTCTTGCACTCTATATCGATGGCTCGCTTTATTTTACAGATATACGTACCAACTTCAGGCATCATCGTCGTCGTAGCGCTTCACTGACACAGTATAGAAAACTTCTGCCAGTATTTTCGGATGTTTTACACGTCGCTTGGTCGAATATGTAAAAAAAATACACGAAGAGGGAGAGAGAAAAACAACGAAAAACCTACCAACGCCACCGAACAGAAAAAAAACCACTGGTAACTATAATTACGCGACCATTCATCAAATGCTAATTATACGTGCCCGGTGTGCGGATAAATGAAACGGTAATTAATTCAATGATTATCTTTTGGCCACTGCCAAGGTATTCATTTTCAATTTCCTCTTCCTTTTTGAATTAGAAAAAAATAAAAGTTTGCGTGAAATTTTTATACCTCTACCGTCAATAAATGCGATGCCCATTGCTCAGCCGTAGCCAGCTCCTGGTACATGTACGATTAGAGCACCTAGTACTTCTCTCTAGGTACCTGAAATATTGCCAGGGTGGGTACATTTCGACGAATATTACGCTTCATAAGCACAATGGCACTGGAATGGCACTGACCATGCTGTCTGCACACTCGGCTGTAATGATAGGTAAATACGAGTACAATTTGTTGGTGTGTATAGTACCTACGTACTATAGGTACCCACATTTACTAATTTTCCATCCTGAATCGTTCGCCGAAAACTATTAAAGATTTTTTTTCGCTACAAACAAACACTAAATAGGTGAACTATTTCAAGCCCAAGTATACAGACAAGTCTAGCGTCTAATTGCTTTTTTTTTTTACTTCGCTATTATGATTGTTTTTTTCGCTTCTTCATTTATAGTGATATGTTTGTTCTTGTGCGCGTCGGTGAAATCTGTTTTAATAGTTTACAGACATTTGATGCTTATCGTACCTAATTCAATGGGTTTACTGTTTCGGGTTCTTAAGAACACGCGTAAATACCCTCCATCTTATAGCTTTTTATGGATCGTAAATTAATTTATTTCGACCATAGAAACGACAAGTGGCCAGGTTATTTGACCGCTGCAGCGCGTGCATTCGAATAGAAAATTTTCTCACAAGTTCGCATGCTGCATCGTATGGTGGTGTTGCCGCGTTTGGTTGCGCAGGTGTCAAGATTATGAGTCTAGATTACACTGTCTGATCATTCTATGTTTCACTCTATGGATTATATGTAATATTAACCCTTCACCCCTCCAATCTATAACTTTGCATCTGGTGTATTTCTCTTTCTTATATACTTCGTCATTTATGCATCGTGCGTGAACTCCTTGACAGGGCAGCATTTTATTGAAATTGACCATAGGCTAATTTCTATGTGTGTTTTTTTTTTCGCATCCGCAACAATTTGCCATTTGCATCGAGTGTCTTTTTTCTTTGATGTGGAAGAGAGAAGTGGTTTTCTTTGACGGCAGTTATTTTCCTCCGCCACCCTTTCGTACTTGTGTATTTAATCCTACACAGTTAATTGCTAGACGTTTCGGCGACCTTCTTTTACCTATATTTGATCATCGTTATATGGGCTCGTTTACACCATATCAGATCCAGACTTTTGGATTGAGGAGGTCATGATATCTCAGTACAGACATCTGATGACAAGGTATAAAAGTATAGGTACCTAAGTACTTATTTATTCAATAAAATGAGAGATATAGCCGGTTGAAATCGGTGATAGAATTACCTCCCACACTTTCGTCAAGAACTGAAACACAAAATAGTAATTACGCTACAGGAAGAAATTGAGAAGAAGCTAGATTGTTCAACGATCAACAACATATCGTTCAGAAGCCAATTATCGAAGTCTAGCTGCCACAAACATTTCTGAACTGCGCAAATCTAGATCGAAAGAGCCTGCAAAAATATATCACCAGCCAAAATTTATGATACCTGCCACACCAAAGTGCATTTTTTGATGAATTTTTAAAAATCAAATTTGTACCAGGAAAAAAATTAAAATTTCACCAAATTCATCTAGAAACCTGAATTTGGTACTTATTTGTAGTATAGTACAATACCCTATTTTGGTTAAAATTGTCATTTGTGATAAAACGTCCTAATATTTTTTTTTTTTGGAAATCTCTATTTTGAATTTTGATACAAAAAATTTTATGAAATTAATTTTATGATTTTTTAAAATAAAAAGTGCCATTAAGCAGGTATGTACCTATGTGATAAGAATTGTCATTAATGCCATTCATTAATAAAGTTGCAACATTGTGATAAAAATTACCATTTTTAAAAATAATCATTTTTTTGATAAGTCAAAACTCTCATTTTCAGAGTTTTAATTTTTTTGATGAAATTTTTATTTTTTATAAAAACTCTCTTTTTTTTGATAAAATTGCTCACTTTTTGATAAAAGGGTAATTCTCAAAAAAAAAGGTGAAAATCGTGTACATGGCAAATTTCTCGAAGGTTTTAGCATGAATTTTTTTTTTTTGGTCCATTCAAGGATCATCCCCCACACATTTCACATAATTATGGTATTGAGATCTTTAGTACCTCCTTTCATTGGTGTACATTATTTTTCTGATGAGATTTCTATTTTGTGGTGAAATCTGACATTTTTTTTCTGACGAAATTGTCTTTTTTTGATAAGGTAACAATTTTGTGGTGAAGATTATCATTCTACTTTTCAAGTGAAAATTGTAATGTTTTGATAAACGTTCGTTTTTTGATAAAAAGGGCAACTTTTAACAAGAGTTCGCAATTTTTATCATAGATAATTAATTCTCATTGTTGATAGAAAAATTGACATTTTTAAAATTAGAATTCACATTTATTAAAATGATGGTTCGCCCTTCTTGATGAAAAATTGTCATTTTTACGATGAAATTGTCATCCCAAAAATACAAAAATTAGCATTCATTCGATAAAAATGTCAATTTTTGATAAAAATTGTACCTATTAGTTGACAATCAGTTTCATTTTTGGTTTTCTGTTTTGATAAAAAGTTGCAATTTTTGATGAAATTTCCATTTTGTGATTAAATTACAAATCGACATTTTTGATTAAAAAAGTGCCACGTTTTATGACTAAAACTTCAAATTTTTTCAAAAAATTCAAAACGTTGTTTTCATGAATTTTTCGCGATCCACCCTAAAATACGTATTGCAAATGGTCAGTTTCTACAGAAAATATGTTTTAGAAATTTTTCAGTTTTCGAAAAAATTCCCCTTTTTGCGTTTTTTTTTTTTTAGCAACGTTTACGATTTAATCAACAATTATTATTCTTCAAGTATGGGTATAGGTTCGTGTTTTCGTATCTTTTGAAAATCTTAATTACCTCGTTATTGTCATATTTTTAAAACTTTTATAATATTTCGGAGATTTTTATCACTTTTTAAACATTTTCTGCTAATTTTCATTAATTTTATGTTGTTTTTTTTTCGTAATTTTTGCAATGCCTCATTATAATTCTTGCAATATCTGCCCTCTCGCTCCGAACCCTACTCACTTCCTCTGCAGTATTAAACTGCATCGGTTTTTTTTTCTTCAAAATACTGTTTTACGTGAACCGCTTATCGTATGATTTTTTAAATAATTAAATCTTATTGAAAAGCGTATAAAAATAAAAATAATTATCGATCAAAGTGTACAAGTATAATAATAATATACGACAAACGAAATGTCATTGTCTGATATGGCGACTTTAACGACAATGCACACCCATTAAGTCAACTCTTGGCAGATATCTCGTTTCACCGGAGGCGAAGTAAAAAAGGTCATTGTCACTTGAAATTAATAAACTAATATCGTCGAAAGAATGCACGCGGTGATTACAAGAACCAGGTAATTCGGAGGAATAACCGATAATATACTTATCTGGCCAAAAATACGTTGCATTCTCTCACAGCCTCACATACCACCACCAAATCGTCAAGATGATCTGCCGATCTTGACGTCGTTGTCGATTGTCGATAATAATGAGAAAAAAATCCACAATTAGTATTTCTGGCTCTGGATTTCAAGGTAACGCGATATTACATCTTATTGGGAAAGATAGGCAACATTTACCAGTTACCTACTCGAGTATATTTTTAAACGTTTCTCGATTTTTGAAATTTTCCAAAATTACTTATCACAAGGTCTCCGGAAACAATGAACGAATTAAAAATTCAACGTGTATTAATATAGTTCAAAACCGAGCTATCAAGTATTCGGATATAGTTAATTTGGCCAAATTATCCGTACGTAACCGACGGCCATTTATACCTCTAACCACAAATTATATCATAAAAACGGACTCGTGTATACGCAGCAGCGTTAAGTTTTAAATCATAATTTTTCAAACAACCGTGTGGTTTTTTTCTCTCTTTTATTTTAAACCCAATAATCGACCCTTTTCGAAATAACGCTGCACGCAATCCCACCGAAAAAAACTGTCGAGGCGACTTACGTATCGCCGTAGAATGGTCGGATTTCCTTTTTCGAGTGAAATTTTTTTTTAAAAATGACTCGAATATTTATCAAAAATGGCAAGGAAAAAATTTAGAGATCAGATTTGTTCAACTGCACGCTCGAGATGCTGTTTAAATTTACACGTAGATGTTCTCAAAATATTCGATGTTTTTTCTGATTGTCTTGAAACCTCTCTCCCTCCTCAATTTAACAATGTTTAGGTCAAAAAATTGATACCTGCTGAAAATACTAAAAATAATCGAATTTAAAGATTACTGAAATCGATGGCAATTTTCATCAAATGCTTTCAAAAATGAACATACTTTTTTCATTCTCCTTCAATAAGACTTTTTCGAACTTTGATAACCAATATACCAGCTCTTTGACCTACACCGACTGCCTCAAAAATAGATTCAAATTTTCAGCCAAAAAGTCTATGAAAATAAGACCTTGGGTTCCCCTAATCTCTGAAAAATCTCACATTTCTGCTTCAATTCTGAATTCTGAAGAAGCCAAAACTCGTAAACTGCCAATGCTTCTCTCCCAACCCCTCTACATATAGATCTCCATAAAAGTCAAGTAATGAACAATAGGTCTATAGCCTGCCCCTAAAACCGTGCTGCATTTTCAAAGGGAAAATTCGTCTAAAAACACATTGTTACGTGCATCTCACAATCGGTAGTATTTTTCTGAGAGGCTAAATATTCGATAAAATCGATACATGCAACCAAATAAGCAGCAACGGTTTCGCTGCCCCTCTTCACAATAACATTACACACGCGTTTTAATCGTATCGTACGAAAAATCTGGCGATTTATAAAATCCGTACAACGACAATGTGCCATCTCCATCGGTAGTAAATGTCATCTAAATTATCCTATCACGTCGGTTCCCGGCACGCCATGCCACGTTACTGGAAATCTGCTTCGATAAAAGCCTTTTCGTTGGGTCAAATAAGATACCCTTCTCTAAAACCTCGATGCCGACGATGTGATGCCCTTTTTATAAGCGTATATTATTCGCTCGAAGATTTGAAAATTTAATCGAGTGAATGTTCGGTGACGTTGACTTCTTTTTTTTTCGGTCGTAAAATGAAATCGTGAAATATTGGTTGATTTTCGAATCGAATACACCTTCGAGGATATAAATGAAAGATTCTAACACAAGCTAAGCTGTATTCAGGCTCTTTAGGGTGAGAGATTTTAAAAAATTTACCATCAGTATAAATGGACACTGAACGTAGAATTGATTCTATTACTGTATGATAATCATATGTATAGCTGCAAATTTTCAAATTCCTCGAACTTCAACTACATAGATACGAGTATAACTGACAAAAATTTTATGACCGAAACTGACATGAGAAATTTATAGTTTTAAAGTTGTTGAAAATGAATTTTAGGTCAAAATTGCGATTACACTGCTAAATATTTCCGCTGATATCAGCTATTCTACTACTTCGAGGAAAAAATAAAAATTAGGAAAAAGAAGAGCGAAAAACAAACCTTGTACCTGACATTTTCACAATTCTCCAAAGTCGGCAATGAAAATCGAGGTCATTCATTACACAAAGTACAAGCACATTAAAACTACTCGTAGGACACTACATATCAGTTTAACCATATTTAAGTCTTTCGTATTTAGTTCGAACTCAAAACAAAAGATCCAAAATTATATTCGGAATATATCTAATATCTGAGAATTTAGAGTAAAAGATTTTCAAAAAAAAAAAAATTGATCTGTCATCAGTGGACCCTCAACAGATGCCTCGGAATAGGTCGTCATTCCCAGGTGGCTTTGTAGGGGAAGAGGCTCAATGCAAAAACACAACGATGAAACACGAAAAAAAAGTCGAGGGATTTTGGAAAAATTCAGCAGAGACCTTCATTTTGAGTTGAAAATCACTGAGGAAAAATTTTTGCTTCGGAGGTGCCCCTGGAGAGGGGATATTGATCCTCAAAGAAAATAAATTTTCGAAAAAAAGTGACTTTTTCGCTCTAATTTCTACCCAACCTGTTTTAGAAGGAATTCATCAGCACCTACCATAAAGATGGTGATTTGAGATTCTATTTTAACGTAGGCCATTGCCGTTAAAATCCAATTCTATTTTTAGGGTTCCACCCATAACCGAAACTTTTGAACTGGAATTCTTTGGTTTCAACGAAACCTTGTTAGATCGAAATATCATGTCTCAAACCCCTCGTGACTAAAATTTCAGATGATAAAATTCATCTTCGGATTTTTGACGAATTTTTGAAAATTTAAAGAACACAAAAAAACGTTTAATTAAGGGCGATTTACAAACATTTTTATATGAATACTTTTTTTTTAAGCAAAGTGAACCAATGTAAATACTTCTTTCAATTCAATTCCCCCACATCAACAACTATCAGTTTTAGGCCATTCTGGAGCCTCCAGTGATTTTTTTAAATTTCTCCAAAACTTCAACAAAAACCGCTCTGGAAGGACCAAAAATGAGCTTTGGCGCTCGTAATTTTGTTTATTGCTTATTGACTCCCTCTTAACCGATTGAGGTGGCTACCGTGAAATTCCAGGGGTATTACCTATTGAAAAGTGAATCTTTGACCAATTTGGAAATTCCAAAAAAAAGTAAAGAAATCAAATTTTCAAAGAAGGAATGTATGACTAGTCATCACATTGCCCTCGAAGTGCTTTCAAAGAAAATTTCACGAATACGAGTATAGGTATCGAAAATTTTCCATAAAAATTGAGAAAAATGAATGAAAGAATTTGGAGAAAAAAAAAATTCGACAAAAAAAGCCTTTAAGCAATTTTGTAAAAAAAAACTGATTTGAAACAAAAAAAATGACGTTGAGGCAGGGCAAGACAATAATCAATTTTATTCCTTTTGGACGTTTTAGCTAAAAAAGCACAAAATTAATTTTTCAGCAATTTTGCCAAAAATTACGACCGTTTGACTATTTTATCAAGAGATTGTTAACTCGCCAAAAAATGACATTCTTGGAAAATTTTGACAAAAAGGGAACTTTTTGGCAATTTTGGAAATTACAGGATTTTTAGGGCAAACCTAACTAGAACGAGACTTAATTAGACAATGTTGGCAAAAAATTGGCTCTTTTTACCTAAAACAGACACTTTTTGACATTTGTGCCGAAAATAGACACTTTTTGAGAATTGTGCCAAAAAATGACACTTTTTAACAATTGTGCAAAAAATGACACTTTCTGGCAATTGTGTCAAAAAATAGACACTTCTTGACAATTTGTGCAAAAAAATGACACTTTTTAACTACTGTACAAAAAAGGGCACTTTTTGACAATTGTGCCAGAAATAGACACATCTTGATAAATGTGTAAAAATAGACATTTCTTGGCAGTTGTGTAAAATTAGACATTTCTTGACAATTGTGTCAAAAATAGACATTTCTTGACAATTGTGCAAAAATATACATTTCTTGACAATTGTGCAAAAAACAGACATTTCTTGACAATTGTGCAAAAAAACAGACATTTCTTGACAATTGTGCAAAAAACCAGACATTTCTTGACAATTGTGTCTAAAATAGACACTTCTTTACAATTGTGTCTAAAACAGACACTTTTTGACGAGTGTGTCAAAAATGAACACTTCTTGACAATTGTTCCAAAAATGACACTCTTTCACAATTGTGCAAAAAATGGGCACTTTTTTACAATTGTACCAAAAATTAACACTTCTTGACCATTTTGCCAAAAACTGACGCTTTTTGACATTTTTACAAAAATTTACACTTTGACAACTATTCTAGAAATTGTCAATGTTTGACTTGGACAAGTTTGACAAAAAAATACAGAACCTTACGAGCAAATGTGGCAAAAAACAGGACTCTTATTTGGCAATTTTGGAGCAAAAAGAAAATTTTTTTACACCCGAGATGAAAGTTAATTATTTTTAGATGTTTGGTGTGGAAAGGGATACAAAAAATTATTATGCACTTACAACTTTCAAGAATGAGCGTCTCCCCCCCCTCAAAGAAGAGACAAAAAAGAGCCTATTTTTACCTATTTCTTGGTCATTTTGGCTGTTTTTATCCGATTTAGTTTTATAAAGATGATCTACTACATCTAACTTGTAAGTTGAATCTGAAGTACTATCTTTTGAAATTGTCATTTCGGTCACTTTTTAGAGCGAAAAAAAGATTTTTTGAAAATCAAATGCTCTTTTGGAACTAAAATTTTTTGTGAATGACTTCCTATTCACGATAAAATCTCCATTGTTGGTATTTTTTTGATTAAAAAAAACAGTTTTAGCACTCTCTCCTGGTCTGCCCAGCGTAGAGTTCTGAAATTTGCAAACTAATTTACCAATTCTCGAGTTTCGTTAAAACTTTTCAAAAAATTTAATTCCTTCAGAGTTAAACTGCCATATTTTAGTAGAATATGAGTATGTTACAATTTTTCCAATGCCTCGTAAGTTGACAAAATACCTAATCGAACAGATAAAAAAATGAAGTTTGAAAAAATACGCGAGTTCATGTTGAAAATCGCAGCCAGCTTCCAAAAAAACATCTATTTTCATCTTTTTTAGCTTCCCATCTGCTCCACCCTTCATTTAATTTCATTTTTTAGGTATTTCAAACTGATTTTATCACTCGAAAAATATCTTAAAAACAAGTTTACAGCAGTTAAATATCGATTAGGAACTTCATTTTAATCGTATCACGCCAAAAATGTATTTACGTTTCAATATACCTATAGGAGTATTGCTAGGTACGTGTTAAATTTTTGCTTCAGCTCTGTGCAAATTCAGTTATAATAACCATTACACCGCAGAACGAACGTATCCTTCTCACATAGTACATATGGTTTCTTTTTCACATCAAAGACCTAACACTTAAACGCCTCCCTGTATCATTTAAACTGCTAAAGATACGAGGCGGAAAAGGCCTAACAACACAGAAGCTTCTACACGCACAGAGAGAGAGAGCTCGAAGGATCTCATTTAAATGTACCGCATCTCACGGAGGGAACGGAAAGCAGATCCCTTCACCTTCAAAAACACGGTTCACTAAAACCAAGCATAAGCGAAGCACTCAGTACACCCTTCGATATCTCGAGGCGATTGTGTTTTTCCGGAGTGTTTTTGATGTTAACGATGGCGGCTTATTAGTTATAGATTTTTCAGGCTGAAGGGGTTTTAATTTTTTTTTTCGCGAGCTAATGAACGTTGTTGGAAACAGTACACTTACGGGAAATTGAACAAAACGCCGTTTTGCGGATCATACTGCAGATTAGAGAGATCTGGGACAGGAGGAACACGTTGGGTGGAAAAACACCGAAGCTAGGAACGTTGCGGGTATTACGTACGCTCGATTATTTAAAGTGTTAAAAATACTCGTGCGACCCTACACACGTAAACGGTTCTTTAAACTATTTCGCTTTATAACCCTTAATATACAATTTATAGCCTACAATTTAACTCCACATTTTACTGTAGCAAGATAGACACTCGTATAAGAGGCATATAGGCAATGTCCGCGTGATAATTTATTAAAACGGGGCCCGGCGTCGCATGCTCGTGTATCGAAATAGTCAGACATATTATGTCGAGTAATTGCCTACCATTTTATGATTGGAAATTTCATTATCGCGACATTGAAACGAGTAAAAAACAAGACAGCTCAGCTCGTAATGCGAAAAATAACACGAGCCTTAACGAAACATGTGTCAAAATTAATTCGATTTTTTTCTTTAGATTTTCCCTCCCACTTCTTCTCACTCTGCAGTGTGTTTTGGCAGTTGCAGATATTACGTTATAAACACCTACTAATACCGAGTATGAAAAGGTTATACGCAGGTACCTACTTAAGTCATATGGAATTACTTAATGTGGCGATGGCGACGACGGGACCTCCAATTATCGTCCAGCTGTCTCGATTCAGCCACAGACATGATATTTTTTCGACTACATATTACAAGTCAATATGTATTCGGATGATAATACAATTCCACCTTATAAACTACGAGTATACGTATTTGATTTTAATTCTATAATTTCACGCGCCATGCGCACCATTGTTGTTTACAATAAAATCGTATATCTGTATCATACACACGTAGAATTATACTATGTAGAGGAGCCTGTAATATACCCTTCCCTGTCCTTCGGCTGGTAAAAAAAGTGCTAATAATACCTCTGTCTCGTGCCATTCAATCACGATTGTCATTACTAACCGAATATTACAACCAGCGATGATTTATTTACCACGAGCTAGAACATCGACCAAAAAAAAAGGGATCGATTGGTTTCCACGAGAAGAATCAGATGGAAGGTTAGTGTAGCCAGAACTCCTACCTGAGTCTACTTGTGTTTGAGTACCACCTCGTAAAAATAGGGAGATATTTTTTTGCAAGGTCTTCTTAAAAATTGTAAAGGGTATTTTGAAACGTGTGCACGGTGCAAAACAACAGTACACGATACACAGTGCACTACTTACTAAATAGCATCTGGTAAACATCATATTATTCTCTCTCCCTGAACGAGATGTAGACCTACTGTACGTAGCAATCATCGTTCTCTCAGTTCTCTTTTGTTAATACCGCCTCGACCAATGATACCCTGACCGAATTTCGTACAATTCGTGTGGTGTTTTTTTGTTTTTTTTCAAAAGGTTAACCCGTCAATTTTCTGACATCGAGGATCCCTTATTACTTACTCATATTTTGTAATTCAATATCCAGGGATGAAACTAAAGGTTAAGGGAGGGGGGGGGGTGCAGACAATAATTTTCTGACCAACATGAGAAAAAAAAATGTACCAAATTTGCCGAATAAAACGAAAGATCAGAAAACAGTTCTACCAGTTGACATTATAGAAAGGTCGTCTCCTTATAATATACTTACGGTGCTGTCGGTTAGAATTTATTATTTTGTAAACGAAAAACAAATTATCTCGAGCGTAGAGCGGCAAAAAGCTTTCAAACATCTCGTATTTCAATACGAGGTGAAAACACAATGTTTTTCATGTGATGAGTTTGATTTTTTCGGTTCCAAAATTTTAGAATTTCAATAATGATTTTTTAGAAGTTCTAAGTTTGAAAAATAAAATCAAATAGACCCGAACGAAGTGAGGGCAGAAGCTTTCGAAAATTTGAGTTTCGAGAAGTAAACATTTTATTGTGTGTGAATAATAGATGTTTGGAAAGTTTGATTTTGAAAAAGAAAAGACATATAAACCAATATCTTATCCCCCTTGGTCTCTCAAACCTATACAGATGGAATTTTACTTAAGAAACTACCCAAAACATGATCACTCCCCATTATTAATCAAGAGTCATTACTTAGGACTGTTATCAAACTATACTGAATATAACTTATGCTTCACATATGGTTCAAAAATTTCTAACATTCATACTGGTTATGCTTACTCAATTAATGACAAAGTTCTCAGTTTCAAAATTCACAACTGTGCATCCATTTTTACTGCTGAACTCACTGCCATAAAACATTGCCTAATAGATATAATTTCCATTCAATCAGAAAATAAAAAATTCTTAATCCAAAGCGACTCACTAAGTTCACTGCTATCCATTAAAAACATTTTTTCTGACCATCCCATAGTCCAAGACATACATAAGTCCCTTTTTAACCTCCAATATTATGATTACTCAATTAGCTTCACCACATAGGTATCACTGGAAACGAAACTGTTGATAGATTAGCAAAAACAGCCGCTGCCCCCTCCCCTCATACCTCTCTCACTCCTGATGACATTAAATCTCTAATCACTCACAACACATTTACTAACTGGCAGAACTTTTGGTCACAACAAACTTCAAACAAACTCTTCCAACATAAAAAAACAACCCTCCCCTGGAAAAATCTAGGCCACCTGAACAGAAAAGAAGAAATCCTTATTACCAGACTAAGAATAGGCCACACAAAAATTACTCACAACCACTTATACCAAAAAGAACCAAAACCCTCATACCAATTTTGCAGAAACGAACCCACATCCACCCAACACATACTTTTCAACTGTCCCCGACTAAAACAAAACTGACTTACACTACAGATAAAAGAAAACCCACCTACTATCCCTGACGAACCCTCGGAAATACAAAAATTCATCTCCCTAATAAAAAACATCAACCTCACAAACCAAATCTAACCCCCCCTTACGGGTGTAATAATCTTGTAATTATAACCCCCCCCCCCCAAAAAAAAAGTCCTGAGCCCGAAAGAGCCCAAATTTCGAGCTGAAATAGGATGTTTTTGTCGCTTTTTCGATTATTCGTGTTTATGACCCTATGTTGATGGATTCGGGTATAAGTTTTCGAAATAAATTATTGCATTTTTGCAGGTTTAAATCCAAAATTCTCCCAAGCAATTATTTTTGAAACAGATGAGGTATACTGAACTCGAGTTTGCTTTTTTAATGGAAATTTTCCCAAGACTGGAAAATCCAAAAATCTCGCTGGAGAGTCCAGAATGATTCGAAACCTTTACGAAATTGATTCAAGCGGTCGAAAATGGAGTATGAACCAAATTCCAGACATCTTGTCTCAATTTGATTACATTTTGATTTTTTCTTTAAAAATGTTCCAAATTGGAATTTTTAGAAATTTGCCGAAAATCGGAAAGTGGAATTCAGAAACTGAAATTCTGGCCTGAGTTATTTTTTCGAAATTTCTTTGTCTGGTAGGAGCGTGCCCTTTCCCCTCTCCTATAGTTTCCGAATTGTAGAGCAAAAACCATAGTCGAATTTTGAAATTTATTTTCGGAATTTTTTTCAGATTTTTAAATCAACCCCAGAAGTTTTTCTTTATTAAGTATCATAATGTCGAAAGTTGAAATTTATTTTAAAAAGCTCAACTTTGAGCTGTTTTGAAATTAGAGAGTCCGTGTTTTTTAGAGAAAATGCGAACACCATGTTTCGAACTAAAAACTTCATTTTTGAACAAAAAATGACAATTTATTTCGTTTTTGAAGAAAGTATGTGAACGTTTACTTTTGGATTGAAAATTCAACCTTCATTTTTGAAGAAAAACTGAAAAACTTCATTTTTAAGGAAAATGGAAACTTCGTGGAACAAAAGCTATTAAATCATACTTGTAAAAAAGTTCTTCGTAGACGTCATAAAATAAAACTTTTGATCGATGATGCAAAAAAAATGTGTTCCTGACCGCAACTTTCAAAAATGAAAACTCCAAAAATTAAGTTTTTATTTTTGAAGAAAACTTTTTATCAATTTGGGAAGACTTCTTTTTAAAAAAACTGCATTAGAATAAACTTGCCTAATAAACCTTTGGTCGCTGAATACTAAAATATTATTTTTGGCTGTGGGGGGGGGGGGTCTTCATGGAGAAAAACTCGTACAAAAATTCTGTTTTGTAAACGACTCATTTTCAACCTTAATTCAAGAAATAAAAAATGAAAAAAATGACATACTTAGCTATGTAAGTACTTGCTTCAAAGAAGGGAGGAGGTGTAAAAATTTGTCGAGAGGCCACAATTTTTGCCCCAGACCCACATTGGCTCGCTGTGACACTGCGCTTACATTACCCCTGTGGGGTTCTTAGTTTTTGAGCTATTTGTATTTCAAAAATACAGATTTTGAATTGAATCATCTCGAAAACTAAAAATGCTAAATGGGCAATGTAAGCGAGGGAAATGTTCAAAATTTCACGCTCTTTAAAATAGTGTAAACTGTTTACGAAAATATTGATTAGATCATGCGATTTTGATTGCGCTTTTGTATGTACATTGCGTATAGGTGTGTTGAAAATCAGTTTAGGTAAATTGCTATTTTTCAAAACTTTCAAGTTGACAGAACTAAAGATATGGTAGTCATCTTCTGCTGAGTTGGATCAATTGAAACGTTCAAATATTCTTGATAAATGAAATCAGTAATGATTAGTTTTTCTTAATTATATTTTTATTGATTGTTTACATATATCGCCAACTTTTTAGAAAAATGCATCCTAGTAGGTATTAGTTTTTCTTCTGAGAAAATTCGCCCTTATCAGTGATTAAGTGCATGTAACATATTAGGGTACCTACCTAGTACCTACCTACCTTAATCATAATCAACGGTTTATTTCTTCAAGTCTGTTTTTCTCAGATATTTCGTGACTCAATCGAAATAGTAAAATCGTTAACTTTAGTACGTAATAATTTTCTTCAAAAAAATAAATGAACAAAATTCAAAAATAACCTAAAATGTCATAAAGATTGATAGGTATATCTCAGAAATTAATATCTAGCACGATTTGCATGATTTCAGAAATTTCCATGGCTTACTCACTTTACCTACTTAGGAAAAAATTCTCAGATTTGAAAAAATTGGGAACGAACAGAAAAAAATAAGAAAATGATACATGGTAAAATTACACAACTGATTCTTATACGATTTACTTCAGCTTATAAAAATTAACGCTCCTCTCCCTCATAAAAATTGAATTATTTTGAAATTTAAAAAAAAAATCTTTTCAAATTTTTCTAGTTCGAAAAACGTATTTTTGAAAAATCAAATAGTACAAAAGTAAAAATTGTAGAATTTTGATTGGAGGGGGAGGGGTGATTTTAGGCAAGGTACGTCAATTATTGGTGCAAATGGAAGCAGCAGGATGAATAAGACGTTTGATTTTTTGAAATTTTTTTCTTATATAGTCAATAAAATATGTGCAGTTGGGAATTTCAAAATTCTGTAGAAATCGAAAATAACTCGGGAGGCTTTCAGAGTGTTTTTGATTTTTGATCTTGTTTTTGGAAATTTTAATTTTTTTGGGAGGATTTTTTGCCTTTTTGTTTTCAATTTGTTTACTTATTTTTCGATATTTTTGTATTAAGTAATTAATGAAAAATAATTGAAGAAAAAAATTTTCAAATCACGTCTAATATGTACTATTTTTTAGAACTGGGCCATTTTAGAGCGAAAAAAACGATTCCTGTTTGAGAATCCATATCTCCCCTCCAGGGGCATTTCCAACTTCTAAAATTTTTTCTCAGTGACTTTCAAATTCGAAATAAAGGTCTCCACTGAATATCGTGAAAATCCTTCCAACTTATTTTCGCCTATAAAAAAGGCTTATAAATTCATCTACCGCGATCCAACTTGTCCGGATGGCCAGAGTATATGGAGGTAATTAACCAAAATGATTAATTCTTTAAACACGTTTATTTTTATATTTCTGGTATTTTCGATAATTTCAAACCAACATCACCATCGGAGAACACATAGGAATTGGCAGACGAACAAGAAACGTGTATACGTGCCTGTTCGAGATAAATCGCGCAATCGTACACGTATGTAAACGATTTACTCATGTTACTCATGTTGTCAATTTCCGCTGTTTTAAGTGCGATTCATCGTAATTGTTATGCGAATTGTACTCGTTCATCGAGGGCTATCCGAGGCATTGGCGTGTTTTGGCAATCGAGCTATGTACGAGTACACTTATCCATCAACCGGGCAGCTTAAATGTGTACATTGGTGTCGTTATAGGACCGAAATTATGCCGAAGGAATTTCACCTTCGTCGTTGGTGTCTGTCGCGTTCGCGTATACCAACCTACCATAATAATATAAACGTATCACGTGATTTTATCTCAATATGTGGCTAATAAACGCGTAAATTACACGTTATTTCAATTCACGCTTCAATTTTCCTCTCTCTGTTTCCATAATACATACCTACGTAAGTTGCTGATAATTTGATGATGGCAGCTTGTATAATACGAGAGTAAAGTTATGGGTTATGGGAGAGGCACCGCGTGACCCTCACTCGTCGTAATCAGCTCAGATTCGAATTAAAAAGTTTTTTTCAATATTTGAATAGCACTCAATTGCTTCTCAAAATATTACAACATTTTATCAAAATTTACCTCTTATCTTCGTACTTCGGAATCCGAGTTGAGTAAATTTTTATACTTCATTAGCTAAGTATGGCTTCGGTTGAATGTCAAATTTGAATTAGCTATACTCAAGAAATCAAACACGAGTATGAGTGTGTTTCGAATTCAGAGGATAAGAAAAATTATTAATTTGTCAATTTTAATATACTTATAGCCTACTTGCTCGAGCCCATTTCTCTGTTTATTACCTTGCTTCCTTATTCAAATGAGAATTACGATTAAAAATCAATTCGTATAAATTGGTGGATTTTGAATTTTTCGAACAGTATGGAAAGTGATTTTTCGAAATCGTCAAACAAATTGAATGAATTTGAGTGGAGAAAGAGTAAATTTTTTTAAAAACAAAAATTTCAGATTTTTTTCATCAACCTGATGAAATTTACATCTGAGAAAAATAAATTTAACAAAAATGTATTTAGGAGCATTTTGACGAATTTTGAGTTTCAAAATTATTGGGTCATGACCTTTTCGGATTTTGAAAAAATATCATGTGAGACCTATCAAAATGTCTTAAAATTTTGCCAGAAATGCAATTATTTCGTCAAAAATATGTATTTTGAACATTTTTGATGAATTTTGAACTCCAAAATTGGGCGATGATTTTAAAATTTTCGAAAATGTGTCATGTGACCTATCAAAATGTGTTAAAATTTTGTCAGAAATTCAATTATCTCAACGAAAATATATTTTGAACATTTTGGACAAATTTTGATTTCCAAAATTGGGTAATGATTTTTTTAGATTTTTAAAAAAGTGTCATGTGACCTGTCAAAATGTGTTAAAATTTCGTCAGAAATTCAATTATTTCGTCACAAATGTATTTTGAACTTCAAAAATTGGGTCACGATTTTTCCAACTTCGCATAAGTGTCATGTAACCTATCAAAATGTGTTAAAGTTCGTCAGAAATTCAATTATTACGACGAAACTATATTTTGAGCGTTTTGGACGAATTTTGAACTCCAAAATTGGGCGATGATTTAAAAATTTTTGAAAATGTGTCATGTGACCTATCAAAATGTGTTAAAATTTCGTCAGAAATTCAATTATTTCGACGAAAATGTATTTGGAGCATTTTGGACAAATTTTCGATTTCCACAATTGGATGATGATTTTTTAGATTTTTGAAAAAGTGTCATGTGACTTATCAAAATGTGTTAAAATGTCATCAGAAGTCCAATTATTTCGACGAAACTATATTTCTCGCACTTTTGACGAATTTTGAACTCCAAAATTGGGTGATGATTTTAAAATTTTTGAAAAAGTGTCATGTGACCTATCAAAATGTGTTAAAATGTCGTCAGAAGTCCAATTATTTCAACGAAAATGTATTTTGAGCATTTCGGACAAATTTCGATTTCCAAAATTGGATGATGATTTTTTTAGATTTTTGAAAAAGTGTCGTCATATGACTTATCAAAATGTGTTAAAATTTCGCCAGAAGTCCAATTATTTCGACGAAACCATATTTCTGGCACTTTTGACGAATGTTGAACTCCAAAATTGGGTCATGATTTTTCCGATTCTAAAAAAGTATCATGTGACTGTAAATATAATGATATTACGTACCACTAGGTGATACTGCATAAGCTGAATACTCTGAGAATATTACTTACCCCGGCCAAAGGCTATACCAATTATATCACACAATAAGTAAAATGTAGTCACGTGTAAGACACTTTGTATTAAACGTAAAAGAATAAACACAGTTAAATACCTTTTAAGAAGGTTTATATGTATCAACACGATACTTAACACTTAACACTAATTACTTATAATTAAACACAATTAAAACTAATATAATACGCTTTCTTGCCAATTATGGCTATAATACACCACCGAGATTATATCGCGTCGACACGTCCGATCACTACGTACCTCAACAATATAACAATCGGCCGCAGCGCCGCTCCGTGGGCTTGTAGCCCTGTGTCGCGACGCGTGATCAGTGTTACCAACACATATACTTAATCCTATATAACCCTTACAGGTCCGGCATATCTCCCCTCTATCATATGCCCCTTCGTGGCTTTACTCAATGAGTATAACCAGTCGTGGAAAGCACGGATCAGAGAGAGAAAGATATGTCGAAGCTGTAAGGCTGGTCCCTGTGGGAGCAGTCTCTGCCCCTCGTGGTGTTCCACTGCGGGAAATTCGAGGCAGAGTAAATCCAATTTTAGCCCACTGTGCACGTAGCAATACCCCCGAAGCTCCCCTTCGCGACCCTGCACCACCCGCTATCGCATCCGAAGATACGAGCAACGAATAAGGACAGAATACACAAAGTTGAAAACATCGGGTAAGTATGTGCTATCTAGCGACAGAAATCAAAAATAAAGACGTTTTCCCTAAACTAATAATTTTTTCAAACTCCCAAATCGAAAAGGATAGGCGAGACAAAGTCGAAGAAGCGAACCGAAAGTTGGATGCTGTGCATCCAAGTTGAAGGTACTTGTCGTCTACCTGTGGTAGTGAGTCGTGTCGCAACTCGAGTGTGAAAATATTACAAAAAACTTAGAACTTCTAAAAATTTACAAAAAGTTAACAAAATACAATAGAAAATAGGACTGTATAGATGCGTGGAGAAATTTGTCAATTCTACAAAATAACACTAACTCTACTCAGTCCTTTCGAAAACACAATTATAGATAAACAAAAATTAATCAGTCTGTGACCGAGTAAAATTACATGTAATCAAATTATAACAATCAGCACAATATATATCAATCGAAAATGCAACGTAGCGGATTAATCGAATTATCGAACCAAAATACAGATGATTATCGTCGGATGTTAAAGTTGACTTCTTTGAATACAGATAACGACGTTGAAAACGTTGGCGGAATGTTACCTCGCCTTGGTTGCGATGATGCCAAGTCAGTGGCGACTACGATAATACTTCGACGATTGCTGTTGAGAAAGTTGATTAATAAGGTACCCTGTGGGTAATTTTTACAAAATGTCAATTTGATATCGCTGCGCGATTAGGTTAAAAGGTAATTTCGACTCATTTTTTGCAATTTTACGTTAGTCCACTCGATTTTGGAAAATTAAACAAAGTTCAAAACTACGAAAATAAAAATACGACTTCGAGTGGAAGATTTTTTAATGAAAATTCTGGTGAAAATGGTCCCTAGGTACAAACCTTTTTTGAATTTATCAGTACCTACTTTTCTTCGGATAGGTACCTACAATTTGGATGTTGAAATTATATTTCAAAAATGGTCAAAATTTCTATCTTTTCTGAGTCGTACGTAGTTGTTAAATTTCACCAGATTTTATGTATTAGACTGTGTCTAAGTTGTGTTTACGATTGTATCGTATTAACTCTCTGGCATGTCAGCATCTTCGTGGTTGATTGTAGCGTTTGCGCTATCTTTGTTGCTATTCGCTTCGCCTTGTTGGCGTTGAGGTTTCGGCGTACTAGTAAGGAAGTTTGCTGCATTTTGCGACTTATTCGGCGATGATCCTGTGGATCCTTGCGTCGTGTTTATCGACGCCTGTGGCGTACCAGGGTTTGACGTTGAAGGGTATTCTGAAAATGGAACCGTTCCTGGTAGAACAGTCGTTTCCACTCCTTCTTCCATTTTTTCAGGTGTGTTTGGGCTGTGTCCAGTGTACTCAGTTTTTCCATCTCGCAAAATGGTGAAAGCTGGTTTATCGATCGTTGGGGGTAGCCCGTGGTGTTTTGCAACTTGATTGTTTCCAAATGGTTGCATTTGTTTCGTTTCAGAAGCATGTTGCTGAATAGTTTGATTCAATTCGTCGCAAGCTTGATTGAATCTGGTAGTCGAAATGTTCATCATTTGTTGTCCTCCAGGTACTTCAACCATCTTTTGTACCGTTTCCGGTGTGGTTTCGATACCTTCCATTGCAACGTGTTGTTGCGCTTGTTGCGCTTGTTGAGCGTTGAACTGCTCCAAGTTGGCTTGACTAAGTCCAGCGTTTACGAGTGTATTGTCGTTAGCTCCAGCTTGTTGCTGACCAATCGGTATGTAATCCGTTCCTGGACTTTCGAATTGTAATTCGGCTTGTTTTTCCGGAAATTCATCGTCCTGTTGAACGAAATGTTGAGATGATTGCGAGTATTCCGAAGAAGTATCATCGTCGTAATATTGGAAGGCGTCTTCTTCTCCTTCGTTCTCTTCACGTTCCCGCTCTTTCGGATCTTTTGGCGGCATGATGAGGTCGTCGCGGATTGCGAATACGTAATCGTGATAGACCTCTGGTTCAAACCACGGTCCGAAGTCGTCCATGTTCGGTCGCATGTTGCCAAAAAAGTTTTCAGGTCCCATTATCTCTACAATACCATTGTAGGTTCTAGACCAAGAGTCTGTAAATACCTTCGTGTAAGCCTCTACGAGCTGCTCATTTTGGTCGGGAAAATACATTAGTGGCATAATGTAAATTTCTTTTACATTATACTTTCGCATGAGTCGTAGTAGTACCGCATAATGATCGCGGAAAGTCCTCGCAGACATGCCATTAAACATGTCCCAGTTTCCAATTGAGTACATGACTCGCGGTGGTGCGTGTTTTAGTTTTGTTAACGTATCGATGAGGTCAACGATACTCAAATCACGTCGGTATAGTCCTGGATGTAATGCTTGTAGCATATTCTCTCGTAGTCGTAGCATATACTGGATCATTCCCCAGATATACCCATCTCCCATCATTAGGACATCTTGAGCTGCAATTGCAGTGTATACGCCGTTCGCGGCTTGATTGTTAAACGTCGCAAGAAGTGAATATCGACAAGGGTAGAATTGTAGTGGAAAAAATGGAAATAAAGTCGTTGCTTTTATCGCATATCGTCGAAAAAATCGATCGTGTTCTCGTTTCGTCTGTGCGAAAGGTCCTTTACGTTCACGTTCTTGTTTGCTTCGACTTTTTGTCTGTTGAGTTCGATAAATGCTGCGTGTTTGTGTCGATGGCGTGTGTAGCGCAGGTGGTATCAATTTGCCTTGATCGTCGTATTGTGGTACCTGGTCCATCACCGAAACGTGAGGAGGTACCTGGTCAGGTCTGGCTGCTGCCAGATTTACGTTGGCATTTGGTGCCATTTGCTGCTGTGCTGCTGCGGCACGTTGTTGATTTGCTTTCGACATTCGAATGTTGCCGGGAGATACTCCTCTTGGTAGCCGTGGCGGCGGCATTTGATGTTGTAACATCTGTTGTTGTGAATTGTACGTAGGAGTCGGAGCTCGGCCTCTTATCGCTGGGTTCGGAGCAAAACTCTTCTGAATATTGCCTGTTGGCAATTTTTGACCTTGTGTACTTTTTAGCGGTGGTCTGTATTCATGTATCGGACGTTGAATGTTTTCGAAGTCCGGTTGGATTGCGGCTGCAGCTGCGTAGGAAGCTGGTGACGATGTTGATGTACCAGGTTGGTTTGTGTTGTCAGATTGAACTGATAATACGTTCGCAGCTGTGCTGAGAATAACGGATGCGTCGTCAGCGTTTCTCGCTGGTGTAGTCGATCTTGATCGTGATCGCCTCTCATTAGCTTTAGATAAAGCTAATTGGTAAAGACTTTTAGTCTTAGCGAGTTGAGTTTTCGTACTCGTAAGTTCTGCCTGTAGCTTCGCTACTAAAGCTTGGGTTTGCGCGATTTGTTGCTCACTAGTGGCATGACTATCCTGCCAGAATTGAGCTTCAATTTCCACCGTCGAGTTTGCCAGCGCACGTAAGTCTAGCGCTTGTAGCGTTGTCTGCATTAAATGAAATTGTGAGGCGTAAAGTGTCATGTTACACTGATCACGTGGGCAGAGGACCATTTGTTGTCCGTTGGCATTTGCCTCATTGCACATGTCTCTTACGCAAGCTGCGTGGAATACGTGTTTGCAATCACTTGTTGCGAGTACGGTGGCGGCGTCCTTTAGGTCTGCCGTAATCGCCGGTTTGAAGATTACGAGGTGGCATTTTTCGCACGTTAATGCTGGAAGCGACGACATCTGTGAAGCAAAATGAAACGAAAAAATACGCGATAAATTCGGCACTTGTTCACGGATGTTTCGATTTTACGTAAATAAAGTCATGCATTAAAAAGCAGAATAAATATGTGTTATTATTTACACTCACCGTCTTTGTCGTTATTAGTACTTTTCGTACTTGAAGTTGGCTCGTCTGGTCCAGGTTTGGCCTCTTTCACGATTTTTCTCGCTACTCTGATCCAATCACCAGGTTTGGTGGCAAG